>NC_056624.2:209368223-210568223 GCF_002870075.4 Lactuca sativa
ATTGTGCAGACGTGTAGACAGTGCTATTCTGAGAGAATGACAAAAAAATATGTTGTTTAATAATATAAATACGTTCAATCTTACATAACTATTATCATTCTCACAGATTCTCAGTAATTAAATCGTCTATAAGGTTATTATAGACTTATTATTATTATTTTCATTCTGTCAGAATGTTGATAGCATATTTATTGAGTCGTATTCTGTAAGAATGAAAATGAGAGGAAAACGATGTATAGGAACAAAAATGAATAAGAATTAGTGAGAATGCATGAAAATGACGATAGTTGTATAAGATAAGAACTAGTAAACAACTTATTCTCTTAGTAATTCTTATAGAATAGCATTGTCCACACGTACGTACAATAGTTGTCCATCTACATTATAACCTACCCCTATAATATAATATATATATATATATATATATATATATATATATATATATATATATATATATATATATATATATATATATATATATATATATTATATATATATATATATATAAACCGTATTATAGTTTTGTACTTTCTTATTTTCAGCTACAAATATAAATTGTTGTGTAGGTTGGTACACATGTATATATAACATACAAAATAAAAGATATATATTTTTTCCTTTTTTGTTTCCGGGTATGATATCACGGTCAAATGGAATAGAATGTGGCATAATGTTAAGTTATTGAAAAATAACAAAATGAAGTCTGTTTACTGCATTAAACAAATAGAGTTTAACGTATATGGTCATATCATCATGTGCATATACAACATCTTTCTTTAATCACAAGCTTTAGTAAACATCTTATTAAGTAGTTTTCTTTTTCTGTATATGTTTTATATTAAGGGTTAATACTTAACATTGTAAAAAATACTTAATATTGTAAAAAAAAAAATGATAAATCGTACTGTCTGAATGATTCACATCAATTTGTCTCAAATCCTACGTGAAAGGTTACTTGTAGATCACTAACAATGTTTTGAGTGTGCCAAGGTTTAAAACCTAGATCCCCTGTTTAGAATTGTTGTCGTTAATTATTAGCTAGGATTGTTCATTAAACCGTCCCAAAGTTCACGTGAGAGGTTACTTGTAGAACATTAGCAATGTTTCAAAACACTAGCAATAGCTTGAGTGTATCAGGGTTTGAACCCTGGATCTTCGGTATTAAATTTTACTTCTCAATCACTAGACTCCTATCGTCGAGCTCCTTAATATGGTAAAATTAACCAAATATTTGAAATCTTCATTTTAGTCCATTATAACTTCGCTTTCAAATAATAACTTGTGAGCATAGCTAAGTTTAGTAATTGTAAACCTTTAATCGATATTTGGTACAATTATGACCAACAAACTATTTTAAAATTCTGTAACACATCAAATTACAACACTTTATTTACAAATATGTTAGATTTTTTTAAAAACTTAGTTTTTTATATAAATTAATTAATATTTTTTAAAACTTAGTTTTTTATATAAATTTACTTTTGTTTAACAAAATTACTCTTTACAATTTTTTTTCCACATTTTTTTAAATGAAAATATGGGTTTTTGAACGTGTCTTAGGAAGGTTGGAATGTCTCGAGTTCTGTGGGTTTGGGCTGACGATACCGTTTGAAGAGTTGTTCCGAATTAAAACTCTAATGTGACAAATCATCTTTTGTAATTGTACACCTTTAATCAATATTTGGTACAATTATGACCAAGAAACTATTTTAAAATTCTGTAACACATCAAATTACAACACTTTATTTACAAATATGTTAGATTTTTTTTAAAAACTTAGTTTTTTATATAAATTAATTAATATTTTTTAAAACTTAGTTTTTTATATAAATTTACTTTTGTTTAACAAAATTACTCTTTACAATTTTTTTTCCACATTTTTTTAAATGAAAATATGAGTTTTTAAACGTGTCTTAGGAAGGTTGGAATGTCTCGGGTTCTGTGGGCTTGAGCTGACGATACCGTTTGAAGAGTTGTTCCGAATTCCAACCCTTCATGGTATCGCAACATACTTGTTTCGTGGGTTGGAGAAGCCACATGAATTCATTTTCTCTCACTTTTCTCTCTTCTACACACACACACACACACATATATATATATATATATATATATATATATATATATATATATATATATATATATATATATATATATTGTTTACAAATTGAATTAATTTGTATTGTTTTAATTATTAAAAATAGTAATGTGACAATAGGTTGATAAAAAATGTTATTTTTTATGTTGTGGATTGGAAAACATGAAAAAAATAATAATAATAAATAAAAAAAATAAAAAAACTAATGGGGCACTAAGCTAAATGGGTTGGGGTGAAACAACTTTCCATTACGAATTTAATTTATTTTTTCTTGAAAACTCATTTTTTACATATTTGTTTTTATAGAAATTCTAAAAACTATGGTATACAAACATTTTGTAAAAATAGTTGGGGAAAAGTTTTATAACTAATGTCAAAAACGTAATTTTATAACTAATAAGTTTAAAAAAAATAAATTTGTAAATATATAAGTTTTTAGAAAAAAAAAACATATCAGAAATTGTTAAAAAAAAAAAAGTTAGAGCAAGTTTGTAAATAGATGGACGAAGTTTGTTTCAAAATTATAAAATGAAAATTGGTAATTATTAGACCGACGGATGTTAGAAATTCGGGGTAATAAAAGTCTTAGAAATTCTAAAAATCGTGTGTTCACTTTCAGATTAAAGTATTTGTATAGTACTCTTAACCTTTTATCGGATAAGACTCATAAGAGTTTTTCAAGAACAAAGAATAGAATTCTCAAAGTTAAACTTTTTCAATATCTTCTTAATGTAATGAGATTGAGAAATTCAAATCTCATTGTTTCCTTTCTAATTCTTATACCAAGAATGACCTCAGCCTCCCCCAACACATATTCTGTCTTCAATGCTCAAACTTGTATTTCCCTTAAGCTCGAACTCATATCCCACTCACTGTAAAACCCTAGAATCGTCGTAGTAGAAAGAGGGGTTTCTACATCGCGATTAACCCCTACTTGATTTAATAAGGTTGTGGTGTTGACTCACCCCCCCCCCCTAGTGAACGTTAGTAGCCACATCAGCTCGATTATCGACTGTTAAATGAGTTATCGTAAAATACGGTATAGATACGATATGAAAACAAAGTACAATAATAAAACATGTATGCCTCCTACTGCATCACCGGGGTCTTGACTTTCTCCTTCCGGACTCATTCTCCTAAGAATACATGGGGTTTGAACGGTCAACATAATGTTGGTGAGTTCACATGTTTTGTATACTTTAAGAGGGTTTTGTATGTTTTTTTTATGTTAGCGTTGTTGTTTTCCCTGAACTCGTATTCTTGAGTTGTTTTCTATCATTACTTCCTTAGGCTTATTTCCTAGTACTAGTTTTTAGATAGATTAGTTTAACATGTTACGATAAGTTCCTATAAACTAGTTATGACTATTGTTTTCGTCTGCCCAAATTGTCGACGCTCCATCAGAAGTCGTCGGTGTTTAGAAAGTTATGCCTGATTTGACTTGTTGCCAGGTTGTAGCTAGCAGCTACAACTGGAGGTGTCAGATTCGTATATATCTATACATATCTTTCACCGATCACTTAAGATTTAACGATTATAGGTCTTAGGCTTTAAAGCTAAAGGTTATTCAGCTAGTGATGAATCGGTCTCATCTAACACTTGTTTGTGGGGGCATCCCCTAGTTGATCACGTTTATTGTTTGTTGTATTTATATAAGATACTTATTATTATTATTATTATTATTATTATTATTATTATTATTTGTTATTACATATATATATATATATATATATATATATATATATATGTTCAGGTTCATTTGAGACCATGCTAATTTTGTGAGACCGTAAGACCAAATCTAAAAATAATTTTAAAATGAAAAATAAAAGAAAAAATCCAAAAATTCTTTTTTTATTTATTATTTTCGGAACTTTATTTACCTAAAAAAATAAAAAAATACCGTTTTTTTTTAAAATTCGTGAAATGTTCTAATAAAATATTACACTTTACATTTCTAATATGATTTTTAGAATGTTTAGATTTATCTACCAAATTTGTCAGATATGTAGAATATTCTAAATATTCTACTAAAATATGTAAAAAATGTATTTTTTTTGGTATTTTTTTATTTTTTTTGGAAAATATATATTCAGAAAATAATATTGGAAAAAAAATTCAAAAATTTTCAATTATTTTGCATTTTAAAAATGTTTTTGTTTTATCTACTAAATGAGTGGTTAGGATTGCGTCTCACAGTTTCACAAAATTAGGCCGTCTCACATGAACCTAACCTTATATATATATATATATATATATATAATATATATATATATATATATATATATATATATATATATAATTGGTATTATTGGACAAATATGTAAACAAACTTTTTATAATAAGTGCCTATAAAGCTTGTTGAGTTAATGATTTGACATGACATTTCATAAATATACCAAAAACTTTATAAATAAAACTCTCCTTATTGTAATACTCTAAAACTTAACATTACTGCTTTGATTGCATGTAAAAAGCTATAGGTTACCGTTGACATATCGCAAGAGATTGCTTTTTTTGGTAGGAGAGATATATTAAAGCTACATTAGAAATAAAATTTAGAAAATATCTTCTAAAGGTATAAGTTATGTTTTTGTATTTCGGAAAGAGATGTCAAAAGACTTTTTTTAATGACTTTTGTATTTTGAAAAGCAAACAATTTTAGGTATGGCAAAAAAAACTTGAACTCGACTGGGAAACCCGAAACCCGGTTATTTCGAGTCGGATAACGGGTCGTTATCGGGTTTTTTATAGGATTCGGGGCAGGGATTGGCTTATCCTTGCCCCGCCCCGATTATATATATATATATATATATATATATATATATATATATATATATATATATATATATATATGTTAATTGCACGCATTCAAAGATAAAATACTTACTGTGGACAATCTTTTTAGTTATTAACAATCCGATGTGAATGATCATTTTTTATGTTTTGACGTATTACACTAAACTTATATCAAATAATTTTTAATATAACGTCGAGTTAATTTTATTAAAGTGTTCATCATATTTTTAATTTAAAGAGAGGGTAGAACACGTATTTTTTATAAGACATCAGGGTACCCTAAAACGGAATAAAGATTTCGTTATGTATTATTGTAAACCCGATAAGATACCCGAAACCCGACGGAAAAACCCGAACCCAACGGAGCGCCCCAATAAGATACCTGAAAGATATCGAGGCTGGTTTGGGAAGCCATGCCCTGCCCCGAACCCGCCCCGTTGCCATTCCTAAACAATCTTATCCTCAAATGTTTTTTTTCCGACATACATAAAATGTCAAAAAGATATTTCGACAAAAAACAATCAACACCTAACTCTACTCAATCCACTTAGAAATAAATAAGTTAGATCTCATTCCCCATCTTCAAATAACTAAACCTCATACTCTTGAAGATAAACAAGTTCCAGACTTTTCAAATAACCAAATATCTGAGTAGATCAAACTAGCCATCAATTTGCACCTTCTTTTACCCAAAGTGTTCTAAATACAACCACCGTTGTTCATAGGAACCACTCCAAGCATAAGAGATCACTTGCTATGTTGGCATGTAAAAAGTTAACTATTTTTGTGTTTTTTTTTCAAAGAGTTCACTGGTTACCAAATGTTGACGTATCAAAAGACATTACTTGTTTTGTTGGCATGTAAATAGTTAATGTTGTGAAAAGAAGCCAGCTATCTATCTGAAACATCTACTTTATTCACTTGTCTACTTTATTCACTTGCAAACATTTATATAGAAAATCCATCAAATGTTGACATATCTTTCTAATTTAAATTCCATTGTTACTATTATTATGAACCACACCTTCACCTTCATCTCTATTCCCTCAACCTTTCTCAGTCTTTGTCATCTTCAATTTCTATCATAAACAGTCGCATTCAATACAATACAATCATAAAAAAATATTGAACCCATTAAAGATGTTTACACATAGCAAAGCCACCGAAACACATACCAATTAGTGTTCAACATAGCATCTGTATCCCGAGTAACAAATTTTTATATAAATGAAACTATTTATGCTTGCTGATTTGCCGACGTAAGGCTTGTACACATGATTTCCATGAAAAGAGATGATAACTTAGGTCCCGTTTCATACGTATCTTTTCAGATCCAAACAGATCTTTCTGACTGAATGGACCGGAAAGACTGTTTGATTTGTACAAAAAAAAGGTCTTTCCCAGTAAGATATTTCCTTCCTAGAAAACCCCAAAATAATATCTTTTTGGCTGAATGGGCTAGAAAGACAATTATGCACCAAACCCCGTCTCTTTCTTTCTTGGATTATTAATTTTTTTAAATAACTTTTTTTTTTAAATAACTTTTTTATTTTTTATTACTTTTTTTTATCATTCAGCACAGTTAATCAGATGTACAATCAAACAACATGGTTTTTTCCCAGTCAGAAAACTTTCCCAGAAAGCATTTTACCAAACAACATTTTCCCAGACAAAAACTATCAAACGACATCTTAGTGAAAATGAATGGTATCACAAGTAATTTATAATGACCGGAACGAGTCCAAATACGATGTATTTTCAGTATAATTTTTTTACAAAATTTTCTTTTAAATTTTATTTTTTACAAACTATTTTCACAATTTATTTTATATTTTGGTATGTACGCATATTTTTTTTAAAGGATTTTCTGTTTTTCAAATCATTTTTTTCTTCAAAGCAGTTTTCTATTTCATTTAAATATCGGTTTTCATACATCTAGGGTTATAAAAATATACTATAAAAGTTACTTTTTTAAATACTCGTTTTCACAAACTAGAAGTGACCTTTGTTTTTAAAACATTCTTGAAAAAAAAATAACTTTATTTACATATTTTAAAAGCTTTGTTATTTACAAAATAAATTTTATAAAAAAGAAATTACAAATTTTTAATACGGTTTTACAAATAGCATTTAAGATTTTTCTGCTTTTACAAAAGTAGTTTTTCTTTTCCAAATTGTTTTCCTTTTCACATATTAGTTTAGATGAGAAATCTCTGAAAAAATTTAAAAGTTTTGACTAGATTTATGATTGATATATAAATTATTATCTTTTTTTAATGAAAAGTTATGAAAACTGGTAAAAATATGTAAAAAAAAAAGTCCAGAATGTAATATATTGAGAGATTTTCATATATATTATTGTTACATATCAAAATATCATATTTACCCAACCAAATATCCAAATGTCATATTTACCCTTTATAAACTTCAAAATATCATATTTATCCTTCATAAACTTTAAAATATTAGACTAGATGGTATGAGAGGGATGTTTCTCTCACTTTTTATGGGTCACACCAGCATTTTCCTCATCTAAAACCCAAGAAGTAGGTGAGAAGTTTCTCTCACTATTTTTTTATTTTTTTAAAAAAATATATTTCATATATATATATATATATATATATATATATATATATATATATATATATATATATTATACACATTTTGTAGGGAATTAAAAACCATGAATTTTGATATATATTTTTATATTTTTTTAGTAGGTATATAATTTTATAAATATTAAAAAAGATTAAAAAAAGCTACTCAATAGAATGAGGAAAGAGAGTGTGGCACCGCCTCCCCCCACCTCTTTCCCTCGGGTTGCTTCCCTTGGTCAGGGGACGGTGTTCCAGTAAGAGGGAAGCTCTCCCGCTCCATACCTTCCAGCCTTATATTTTTTCCAAAAAAAATTAATATTTCTAACATATTATAATAAATTTAAATATTTAGTTTTAGTAATGAAGTATTATACTCTTCATAAATTCCCAACCTTCATTCATTGTTTGAACTTCAAAATCTCATCTAAAAAAATTCATTGGGATATTTTTAAAACAATAGCAAAAGTGTTTAATGTGTTTGTGAAACATCTCAAAGCATTTTAAGTAATCAAATCATGTATGCATCTCTATTACTTTTAATTTTGGCATCGTTAAATTCTACTCAAAAGTAATAAATGTCCAGTGAATTGAATCTTTCTTACATCAATTCTCAAAATCGATTACTTGTTAAAGTTTTACCTGATTCAGTAACAAATTCAATTTTAAAACCACTTTACAATTTTCTCCCTCACATACTCAAAACCTTATAAAAATCGTTGATATTATACTCAAAGATGTCAAACAAAGAAGAATCACCATTCTTGTTCCAAAATAATTTCAATCAACTTTCTTTTAGATGGACGTTTGACGTTGAATTGGAAATTTATGAAGAACATATAATAGTAAATTGATAAATATATTAATTTGAAAATATTATAAAAATGAAAAAGAAAATATTTAAAATAAAATTTAGACAAATATGATATTTTGATGTTTATGAAGGATAAATATAATATTTGAAAGTTTATAAAGGATAAATATGATATTTTTGTTTTTTGTAGGGTAAATATTATATTTTGGTTTTTTGTAGGATAAATAAAAATATTTTAATGTTTAAAAAAGACATACATGAAATCCTTCTTAATATTTTATTGATTTTCAAGAAAAAAAATTAATTTGGAACTAAATAAAATTAATTTGGAACTAAATAAACTGGGCCAAACTTTAAGGATTTTTTTTGAGATTTCCCTTGTAAAAATATGTAAAAAATAATAATTTTTTGATATATTCGTTTTAACAAATATGCACTTTTATATATAATTAAACATAATATTATTATAAGTTATGTCTTTACCTAATGTACGTACACAAATTCCCTATAACATCACATGGGGTGAAGAAAATCAAATTAACAATTTCGCAAAAAAGTTGGACATGAAAATTAGTATCATAACCAAATATAAATATAAATATTATATCATAACAAAGATTAATTGACGAATACCATTTTTTTCAAATTGGTAAAAAAAAATTGTTTCTACCTATAAGAAATGACAAATCAAACTTCGAAACATGAGACACAAGTATAAAACAAACGGGTATACATATTTTTTTATTTTCATAGAAGAATTTGTTTTGCAACATAAACATATTTCACAACACTTATTCAGTCAAATAATCAATGGAGACTCTTAATATAAGTAATAATCATAACACTCTGCAGAAAAAAAAGCATAAACATACTCTAATTCTAATGAAAACAAAATCTTCGCTTTGTTTTAAGTGTGACAAAAGGGCAAAATGGTCAAGTTCTATGAAGCGCTTTAAAAAAGTGCAGCTGAATAAAGTTCTGGCCCCTTCAGTGGTTCCTGGAAGTCTGGATTGATGGGAAAAAGTTCACATTGTGCGTATTGTGCCATTAATTGATCAACTAGAACCAATGCCACCATTGCTTCAACCATGGGCACAGCTGTAAAAAAATCATCCATCCAAAATTCAAAATGTAAAACTGGCTAAATTACCATTTTACCCTTACAGGTCATCAATATTAGTGCCCATTAAGTAAAAAAGAATGAAAAAGTAGGATGCTAGAAGTAGAAGGAACCTCTTGGGACAACACAAGGATCATGTCTGCCACGTGCTATAAGTTCTGTTTCATTTTTATCTCTTGTCACAGTGTTCTGCTTCCTCTGCAAAGTTATTAGAAAAATAAATATAAAAAAAAAAATTGAATTTAGAATTTTAGATATAATATAGTTTAATAATACTTACTCCAATTGTAGATGTTGGTTTGAAGGCTATTCTCATGTATATGATCTCTCCATTAGAAATTCCACCCTGTATCCCACCAGAACGATTTGTTCTTGTCCTAATCCGCCCATTTTCATCCGTATAAAACGCATCATTATGTTCACTACCCGTTAAAAGGGTACCTACGTTTTGTTCAAATTTATTAATTTTAAAAAATAAAAAAAATACATACCTAACCTAAGGACTAAATAGTAAAATCCAATAATGCTAACCTGCAAATCCGCTTCCAATCTCGAACCCTTTTGTTGCAGGTAAGGACATGGCTGCTTTAGCCAACTCAGCTTCAAGTTTGTCAAAAACTGGTGAACCAAGTCCCTAAAATATCAAAAAATTTAAACATAAATATAAAAAATGTGTAAATAAAACAAACAAACAGAGATTGCTTACCCTTGGAGCATTTCTAACAATACATGTGACAACACCACCTACAGAATCACCTCTCACTCTAACAGCATCAATTGCAGCAATCATCTTTTCTGCATACTCGGGATCCGGGCACCTAACAATATTGCTCTCAACCTGAAATTATTACAAAAATAAATATATAAATTTGTTAGGATCCAAGAACAATTCAAGATTTTAAGAGAATATTTGGAAGAAAAAAACAATCATAGTCAACCTGTTCAAGTGTCAAAGTATTGTGATCAACTACATCTTCCGGAAGCACAACTGTGTGGGCTTGTGACACATACGCAAGAATCTGTAAAAAGTAAAAACTAGCAAGGTTAAAATTGTAATTTACTATATGTATACTTCAACAGGGAATGAATATACTTTGTAAACATACCTCAGTGCCAGAATATGCCTTGAGAATCTTCTTTGCAACAGCTCCAGAGGCAACTCTCCCAATTGTCTCCCTAGCTGATGATCGACCACCACCCTGTATGTTTATCATAATATTAAACTCTGAATGTTTTATTTCTTTTTAAAAGTATAAATTTTATTTGTATTTGTTTGTGAAAATAAAGTACCTCTACTGATCGTACACCATATTTGAAGTCATAAGTAGCATCAGCATGAGAAGGTCGATAAGCCTTTGACATTTCACTGTAGTCCTGTTAAATTCAATAACCAAAATATTGTGAATCCTACAAAAACCTAAATGAGTATTATTATTATTATCCTACTATTGACATCACATTAACGGGTACTTACTTTTCCTCTTTGATCTGTGTTGGGTACATTTATCATGATTGGAGATCCAGTTGTGTATCCTGCATTTAGTGCAACACAATTAGGTCATTAGGGATCTCTTCTAAATGAAGATAAAGTCTAGAGAACTTGATGATATTAAGGGATATGGATATTTACTACAAACTAACCATCAGCTACTCCTGAAAATATGGTGCATGTGTCTGTTTCTTTTCTAGGGGTAGTAATTCGGCTCTGACCTGGTCTCCTGTATAAAAAGATTCAGATTTTAATGATATCATGGAAGGTGATTGATTACTGTATGTGACACACAGAGATAAGTATGATAATACCTTCTGTCAAGATCTGCTTGTAAATCAGCCTCTGAAATGGGAAATCTAGGAGGACACCCATCAATAATACAACCAACACCTCCACCATGGGATTCACCATATGTTGTAACACGAAAGTAATTTCCATATGTACTTCCAGCTGCATGTATCTCTGTAAATGGAAGTTGCATGAATCAGGTGGAACACTCAAAATATCAAAGTTCTTTATTAAGGGTATAGTAATGCATACAAGTTACCAGAAGACTAGAAGAGGTTTCTTAATAACCAACAAAATGTACAGTTACAGTAACATAATAGAAGAATATGAAATATAAATATATGCGTATACTCTATTTTCTTATGTATTTTCAACAATCCCCATGGATCATGGATCATAATTGATGGAATTCAAATCTGAAATAGTCACTCGAGACACTTAATTTAGCATAGGGTTAATAAATCTCCCTATACCTCATTTGGAAATGCAACTTCAACCAAAAGTTTTTATTGAAGTCCAATGCTTCAAAATGCTTTTTCAGAAAGTATATTGTAGTGCAACTGAATTATCAAATTTGTCCACTACACAATCCCATTAATAAGTTCCTAACCCATTGGTAATGAATTCATGGTCTTTGTCAAAATTAGTCCAAGTCATTGGTTGATCTCAATATACCCCCAAAAAGAAATATAGAATATTACATCCTACACCACAATTCAAGCAAAAATTGCATCAACAAGATTCATTATCCAGTTAGATTCTGGCTCTTGCAGAACAAAAAAGTAGAAAGTGTTAGGGAATGGACTTCCATCCACTTGAAAGAATGAAGAACTTACTGCCATAGCATTTTTCGGGAGCAATAATACTTCAAAGTTTCCGATTTATGTAATAAACTAGATGAGAACTATAAAAATCACAGCAAATCACCTAAGGTATATACTGGAAAGTAGGTTGCTTCTTTCGTATATAAGTTCATACAGATGGAATTTCCAAACCAACATTCTGAAGCTTTCACGGTAAGAGACATAATGAATTAACTTAAAGCAATCTAACGGAACACAATTTTGCGATTATCAAAGGCCACTTGCATTCACGTTTTTTACTTTATCCACTATAAAAGCAAAGCATCAGAGATCTTCGTTAATAGGACGAAATTACAACAACATATATCATCAAATCTGGGGACTCACCGAGTTTTTTAGGTGGCGATCGGCGGTGAGTTGATATACGGAGGTTTGCAGAGCCGAGATCTGAGTGACGTAGAGAGGCCAAGCGTGAGGGTTCACAGGAAGATGAAGCTCCGACGAAGGCTTTGGTTAATAGAGTAGACGCCATTGTTTCTTGCAAAGAAACTATGTACACGATCTACGCCTAAATATGACTTGGGTATAGGGGGTTGGTGGGCGGACTGTGTGTGTGGCCGTGTTTGGTGGCCACCTAACTATACATGCTATCTTTAATTTAAATTTTCAAAATTATTAGTATTATTTTTTGGTATTTCATAATTATATCAATATTTTCTAATAATGCGTCTTTAGAAAATTCAATAGAAAATCAAAAATAATAATAAAAAATAAAAAATAAAAAAATAGGTAATTTACAATGTATTTAAGATTAGAAAACATTTAAGAATTCAATGATCATTGAACTTCGAATTCATTGAATGTCAATATGAATTTTTATTAAAATAGAGTTTCATCTATTGAAAAAAAAAATTAGAATTGTCATGTCATTCAATCATCATATTGAACTTATCATTGCAAACACCGTAAAGATTATTGTAACAAACTTTTGTTATTATAGATATCCAAAAAAATACACTTATGAACTTAAAAACATTTTTGATAACAAAATACTTCAAATATTTAAAAGATATCACGAAGATGATCTTCTATATAATGGTAAACATGTAAAATATTATTTAAATGGCATAATTAACTAATGACATATTAAGATGTTCAAAAAAAACATCAGTAAACTAAAGATTACATCAAAATATAACAAACTATTCAAAGTGTTTAGAAAATACCATGAGAACTTTTATAACAAAAAAAAATATATGTAGATCATAGTTTTCCTTTTCATCCAACCTTAAAATATTAAAGAATTAAATATATTGGTATTAAAATGATTAAAGAATTAAATATATTGGTATTGTTAGAAAGTTATATCGTTATATATGATTTCAAATGTTTGTGTTTGGCAATTAGCGTTTGCAAACTTTTAGCTTTTGGTAAAACGTATGGTTTAAACAAAAAGTTTCGTTTGGTAGTACGAATTTTAGCTTTTAGTTTAAACAAAATATTTCAAAATTTAATAGCTACTTAATATGGTGTTTAAGAAAAAGTTATTGAGCATATATATATATATATATATATATATATATATATATATATATAAGGTTCTAAATGGCGTGAGGCGCGGCGTGGCGGCAAGGTCAAGCCTCAAGCTTAACGAGCCATGACGAGCTATGGCGTTTTTCAAGGCGTGATGTAAGACGAAGATTTTGTATTAATTTAAAATTATATTACCACATAAATATAAATTTATATTAAATATAACTACTTTTTAGAAGTGTTAGATCAATAACTAGTAACCAAAATTTAACAAAAACCACAATACTTGTATCTCCGATTAGAAAAGGCATAACAAAGAGCAAAAAACCGTGTCTCAAACGAAAAAACACGCGCCATAACACGCCATAATGCGCCATGGCGCGCCATATCACGCCTTGCCACACGCCACGCCTAACAGCAACGTTATGAGGCTTTTCGTAACGGCGGAGCCACTCCTCACGCCATGGCGCGCCTTTTAGAACACTGTATATATATATATATATATATATATATATATATATATATATATATATATATATATATATATATATATATATATATATATATATATAAAAGAGTAGATCAAATGAAAACACCTAAAAGGTTGAGAACGTTATAACACTTCTGGACCATTTAAATACATAGATCTAAAGTTATTATTAAACGGACGATTTATGAAAAATTATAAAATCACTGGCATTAAAGTGTAACTTTTAAATGGTCAGAAGTGTATAATAGAATTTGCAAATTTACTTATTTCCTATAATTTCTCACCCTCTATCCTCATTCCTTTCATATTCTCTTATCTTTATCCCCCTCACACACACACACACACACACTCTCTCTCTCTCTCTCTCTCTAGGGTTTCATAATAAATCGCTTTCCTCTATGAATTAGGTTCCCTTTTCTTTCCTCTATTCAGTCGGCGATCCAACACCAATGACCGTCGATGTTTCCCGCACTCTAGTCGCCAAATTCGTCATCGATTTAAGTTAATATTGTTTTTCTGTAGTTTTATCTATTGCTCCTGGTGACGAAGATGTAATTCACTGTAAGATTGTGTCTTTGATTAAGGCTGGTAACATCGATGATGCTCTTTCTACTATTGTCGCCTTGTCGAAGAAGTTTTGATTTAATTTCGGTTTCTTCAAGGTAAACTACCGACATCTATTGGCGCGTTATAGATTTGTGTGTTTGTATCCGATTTGGCTAATCACTGGTGTTAATTGTTTACTTCCAAGTGGTTAAGACTTAATAGCAATGTGATTCGGCAGGATGCAGTTTCTGTTATTATATGCATAATAAATAGTTGCTCCAAATGCTTCAATCGATGCAAGTCTGAGTGTTGAGGCTTTTTTTTGTAAGTCTTGGTCAATTTTTTGTTTTCTTATCAATTATATTTGATGATTTCAATACTTAGAATGGGCTAAAGGTGAACCCATTTATTATAGGGTAGTTTTACATGTGATGATTGTTTAATCTGAAAAAAAAATGTTTGATTATGTTCGTTATAATCATTTATGATTATAAATATTGTTGTCCATATGATAGAAGACACTGATAATAATCATTTATGATTATAACTATTGGCAACATAAACGATTAAACGGCCGATTATAATTATTTATGATTATAACACCATATGATTTTGCTACCAATCATTCATTTTAATATTTTTTTTAGTATTGTCATTTTGCAGATATTTACCAAAGAAAAAGGAATGTTGGACTTTTTTTAGGTATCACTATTGCTCGTTACACAAGCTCGCGAGCCATTTGATTGAAATAGAAGAATGAGGTTGCGACCGATTCAAGAAAATGGTTCACACAGTGATGAATTTTGTAATTTTTTCCATTGAAGTCGATTAATCATTATTAAATATAATTATGTATAAATGTTAGAAATTAGAATTGACATATTTATTTATGAATATAAATATAAAAGTGTATAAACTCAATCTTTGGAAGATTTATTTATCAATATAATAGTGTTTGATAATGAATTATTAATGTATTGATTTTTTTTATTCGTGAGTATATTCATGTATGATTAGTAGTTAATTTTTTTATTCATTTAAAAATGAAAAATTTTATTTTTAAATTGTGTTGTATTCATTTATGATTACAACTGTATATTCTAGAGCACCAACTCGTCGAGTGTATGAACAAACTCGGCGAGTTGGTCAGTTGTGTGCTTGGATTCGGCGAGTCCACTATCCAGAACAACAGAAAACCGATTTTTAAAGCTTAAACAACAAGTAGCATCAAGTATGTAAGACAAAGCTTAATGAGTTT
Source organism: Lactuca sativa (assembly GCF_002870075.4). Classification (NCBI taxonomy): domain Eukaryota; kingdom Viridiplantae; phylum Streptophyta; class Magnoliopsida; order Asterales; family Asteraceae; genus Lactuca; species Lactuca sativa. The sequence goes on from NC_056624.2 coordinate 209,384,053, forward strand.
TCCCAAAGTACCACCACACAACAGGTAACAATATGCATATTGAGGCCATGATTAACAATCTGGATTACCGTTGAGTCCATAGCATGATTTTGTCTTGCCTTCAGGCCCACATTTCATGTCTGAATCGCAAGGTTGTAAAAATCGCTCGACGTTAGCTAGTCAGTGGACTAGGGTCAAGGGATTAATCGGCTAGGAGGAGATTAATCGGGTACCATTAATTGCTATTTTGTTAGATTTTAAAAAGTTAAATATGACTAATATCATATAAAAGTTCATAAATACCACTAATATCATACCAAAATACGTTAATATGATAAATACAACACTAATCATACATCAATAGTTTCTATTGAGATATAACTTCTTCAAAGTATTAAAATTTCATCGGGTTCTACTGCTTCAGTCATTTTGTATGCATGGATTAATCGCTAGGCGCTCTTTAATCGGTCGAGTAGCTCCTAGGGATTAATTGGAGATTAATCGGGGTTTTTACAACACTGCTGAATCGTTTGACGTAAAATCAGACGATGAATGCGAATATTGTTTGTTGGGAAAGATGACTAAGTCACCTTTCATAGGAACTTGTGAAAGAGGTGAAGATTTGTTATACCTCATCCATATTGATGTATGTGGTCCCTTCAGATCCGATATAAGGGATGCAAATCGCTACTATGAAACATTTACTGATGATTATAGTAGATATGGTTATATCTACTTGATCAAGCATAAGTTAGAAACTTTTGAAAAGTTCAAAGAGTTTAAGTACGAAGTAGAGAATAAATTGGGCAAGAAGATAAAGATGCTTCGATTTGATAGAGGTGGAGAGTATTTTAGTATCGAGTTTAATATCTATCTAATGAAATGTGGAATTGTTTCACAATTGACAGATCCTAGTACACCACAACTTAATGGTGTGGTTGAGAGACATATCAAACCCTGTTGGACATGGTTCATTTTATGACAAGTCAAGCTTCCCTCCTTATATCGTTCTGGGGATATGTTTTAGAAACATCAACCCATATTCTAAATCTTGTTCCTACTAAGAAGGTTACTGTTAACTTATCCTTTAGGGGAACGTCAAAAAAGAAGTCAAACTGACATCGGGCTTGGCCTGGTCAGAACCTAGTCTAAAGCCAAGTTTGGGCCTTCACCAACGTGAAGAGAGCTGATATAGCGGTTAAGGCGCAGAGCCGCACCTTAACCCATTCTCCAAGAAACTACATCCCGACAAATGTAGGACCAATCAGAGAGTCCCACTCGTCCATTAGACGATAGCCACGATCTTCGTAAATCTCTAGAAGATCTCCTTCCAGCCAATGAGAGAATGAGACAAAAGACGTGATGGAGGACCTTCCAATATGGGTCCGCCACGTTGCACTTCACGAGGGAATCCTTAACAGAATTAGATGAGGGACACACCTCTTAAACAGGTATAAAAGGATCCTCCTTCCTCATGGGGAAGCGGACAGAATTCTCTCTTTCTTGTAATCTTCTACTATTTTTCTCATATCATATACTAACTTTATTGTCGGAGCTTCGTCCCGGGAACTCCTCCAAGATGTTGACTAATGGTCATCTCTCTTTTTTGCTCTGTGATAACAGGAGAAGATACCCAAACAGATCTCCCTTGCAGTTCTGACTTCATACATTCTAGTATATCACAACATTTGGCGCCATCCGGGCGTATCTTTAGAACAATACACCCATGAAACGAACCCAGAAAGCAACAATGGCAGGTGATATTCCGGTGACATCAGGGGCAGCGGTGAAAAGCCCGCAGCGCCCAATGCAGTCACTTGATGGTGCTAAACTTCCATTTAGGAGGAGCACACTTCAAACCACACATCGGTCTCATAGACACCATTCAGTTCTGCAGCTGAAATGACGGCAGCTTACATAGCCAATCTATGGTGCCCAACAACCAACACAACCTCACAAGTAGCAATCGTAAGCACAACTCTGCAGATCTTTGAAATGCAACAAACAGAGATCCCTACCCTGCAACAACAACCCTTCCCGCACGCTTCCGACATCGGAACCTGGATTCCTCACACCATTCAACCACAACCACAATATCCCCCGATGATCCACCCACACGCCGCCATGGAAGGGTTGTTTCATGTGCTGATATTTGCACAAAATCTCCGATCTTCAACCAACTCGTACAACAGATGCCAGGTGCAACCCATTCACTGTCTCATCCACAAGTAACATGCGTGCAGACTTTGTCCAGCCAGGGGTCTGACCCTTATGGATCCGGCGTCCAGTTCTCAGTAGCATCCAAATTTAACCCCCTCATGGTAGTCGGTCAACCGTTCAGTCCGTACACATAACGGTACACAGGAGCAAGCCCATATCTGGTTCCCCCGATAGAGCAATATGCAATCCAGAGCTTTGGATTGCAGCCAAACCTACAACAGTATCAACCGTACATCTCGCAGGTGGCCATGCATAACCAGATGTATGCGAACCCTTACCATATGAAGCAACACATGGTTTATGGTGGTATGCCATACTCATACATGGGACAACCCCATGTGAAGCGTATGTTCCAACTTCAGCCATGAACTCCTAAAGTACGAGACCTCATACACTGCGATGATACCTAACATGCCAAAGTATGAATGCATGTTGTGATATGCTACAGAGGATGGAATCGGAACTGCAGGGGGATCCGTATAAGTATCTTCTCATGTTATCACTGTGCAAAAGAGAGAAATGATCGTTAGTCAATGTTCGGGAGGATTTCTCAGGATGAAGCTCCGACGATCAAGTCAGTATGAGATCTGAGAAAGATGGTAGAAGATTATAGGGAAGAGATAATTTCGTCCCCTTCCTTGTCAAGAAGATGGATCCTTTTATACATGTGTTAGAGGCGTATCCCTCAACCGATTTTGTTGAGGATTCCTTTGTGAGGTGCGACGTGGCAGACCCATATTGGAGGGTCCTTCGTCATGCTATTTGCCTCATTCCCTAATTGGCTGGGAGGAAATCTCCTAAATGTTTATGAAGTTCATGGCTATCGTCTAATAGGCGAGTGGGACTCTCTGATTGGTCCCACATTTGTCGGGATGTAACTTCTTGAAATAGGGGTTAAGGTGCGGTTCTGCGCCTTAATCTCCATATCAGCGCTCTTCGCGTTGGCGAAGGCACAAACTTGGCTTTAGATTAGGTTCTAACTAGGCCAAGACATGTGTCAGTTTGACTTCTTTCTTGACGTTCCCCAAAGGGATATATTAACAAGTCCCTTAGACTCGTAGGTATATGTGTCAGCTTGACAACGTCTCCGTTCGAGTCTATGTCCTAACATATGTATGTTCGGGATTTTGTTCTATCGTTTCACAGGCTTTAGGCAGCACCGTAAATGCGTGTCAGTCCCGTTGAGAGATGGTTCGTGACGCCAGTTTCGCCTTTAAAATCTCCTTTTTTCCCAGGCTTTTCATCCTCATATCCCTATTCTAGCTTTGTTGCATCAATCTGAGTATTCTGTTAATTTTCTTTTTGATTGTTCATGCTTTTCTCAATGATGGACCGTTACATAGAGTCCTTACTGCTGAGGAGTTCCAATTTCTGCAAGATCGCTTCGGCTTCTTACCAAAGCACGAATTACTGATTCCGGCAAAGGGGGCATCAATCTTTGATCTCCCTTAAGATAAGGTGGGGGTTCCGATCCCTTTATTTTAAGCGGGATTACGCTTGCCGACATCCGATTTCTTCATCATGATTATGGACCACTATGTCTTTTTCGTCGACGAGTTGACCCCGAGCGCTTTTAATAAAATCGTCGGTTTTGAACTGATTTGTCGATCTCTAGAATATGTACCAACTTTCTGGGTTTTCAATTACTTCTTCTATTTGACTACAAATTCCAGGGTCCGTAATTTAGCGAAGAGGGTGGCATTCGTCAGTTGATTTCTGAACAAGACGCTCCGAGGAAAAATTGGCAGTATCAGTGGCTTTGGGTTAACCAAAACCTTGTGGGGCGCAGATATCGTAGAACCCGAGATTTTTCTAACCGTCTCCCCAAGTTGTTAGGGAGTAATCTGACTCTTGGCAAGCGTCTGGGAAACATCACCATCATTAGGAGGAACTTGGAAGATTTCATTCTTGCAGTGGTCGGTATGAGTGCTACCTGGAGGGCTCGCGGGAAAATGGTGCAGACGTTCATTGTGAGATGTAGTATTAACCCTTCTCCTTACACCCCCCCCCCCTTTTTTTTTTTGAAAACAGAGTGAGGATAAGATATCTTGTTGGCTTGTAAGATCTTACTTTTGGCATTTGTTTTCACAGATGTTGATTCCGAGATTTCTTTGGAAATGGCCCTACGTGGTCACTATCAGGGCAAGCTTTTCCATCGGGAGATCGATCTTGTAGAGGATTTTCCTCCTCCTGTGTTTGAAAGGCACATGCGAGAGATTGCTGGACTACCGTTGGTGGAAGGAGGAAATGTGGGTTCTAGCGGGCTTGCGTCGCCTTCCCAGCCGACCGTTGGGGTCGTTTCCCTAGTTCGCCCGCCGGTTTCTGCTCCTTCTGGTTTTCCTGTGGGGGTGCAAGCAGGAAGAGGTAGTGCTCCTACTTGGAAAAGGCGAAGTTTGCGTCTGGTGCCGTTGTCGGATGAGGAGACAAAATACAACGATGCGGGTCTTCGTCATCATAAAGCCCGTAGGACTGTATTTGTGGTCAGGCTTCTTGGTGATGTCGGGGTTATTCTCGACAGTCAATTTTATGTGCCTGGGAAAAAAAATGTAGTGGTGGTGCCTATTTCTCTAGAGTCGTCACCCTCACCATCCGTTGGTTCGCCCTTGGTTAACCCTGGTTTCGACTCTATATCTGGGGGTGCGTCGAGTTCACCTGGAGGTTCTTTTCAGCGGGAGAAGCCTTCCCTGGTTAATGAAATAGGAACTTCATCTTGTTGGGTTTTGAGCATTCTAACACTCCTAAGTGTACATGCAACCCTAAATACCTTGGATCTATGTTTTCTCTATTATACATGCAAATATGAACATCCAAGGTATTATCCTAATCTAGCACACAAAACAATGAATATAACAAGATAGAATACATACCTCTTTGGTGTAGAATGTTCTCAAGAAGCTTGAGTGCCTAGTGCCCCAAGTGTGACACCTCAAATTTCTCACACAACACCAAATGCACTTGGAAGACTTAGAGAGAAACACCATACTTCTAAAATCGGCTAGCCCTTCTCTATATTACATAGTGGTTGATTTTTCCAAGAGTATGATCTTTATATAGTGTTACAATTAGGGTAAACCCCAATTGTCATGACTTTCCATTTCCTTGGATCCATGGGTTCAAATACACCATGGAGCATCCATGGAGCATCATATGGGTTTTAGCCCAACTTGATTATCCATGGAGCATTAGCCCACTATACAAGTATGAATGATTTACACAATCAACCCATATATTTAATTAGTCTTCTTTTGATCACTTAATTAATTCTAGATTAATTATTGATCAATAATAAATAAATAATCTTATTAATATATTATAACTTATAATATATTAACAAACCTTAAGTGTTCTTTCTCTCATTATAGTCTATCCAAATGCATGATGCCATGCAACCCAAATGGACCATGCCGGGTCGGGTCAAGTCTTACCAATTATAGTTATGGACTTAGACATTAATCCAAAAGTCTCCCACTTGGATAAGTCTAAAACTATTATTGTGTATGACTTCAAAAACCAACTGGCAATCGTAGCTCTCAAAAGCTTCCGTCAAACTCTGACCTTGCCGATGATCTCTGACATTTGTCAATGACTTGTCCATTAGATAAGGGATCATATATTCCTCCATTCTATATATCATATGGACTGAGACATGGATTGTAAATCATTCTCTCTGTCCATCTGTTGTTTCCTGATTTCTGATTTATGACGACTGACTGATTGAACAAATCAAATCAGTCCTGGCTTGGCCAAGCACTCACATGTGTCATCGCTAAATCATCGAGGGGCCCACAAATATCGCTTTTATCCCGAAGGTAAAAGGAATGGATAAACTTCGAGTCATATGGCTTGTTCTACTACTTGTTGAATTATACACAACGACACGTTTTATAACATCGAGTTACCAATGCGGTTTCGTGCAATCAATGTATAACCAACTCATAGTAACAACTCATATCTCTAGGTTTGAAGAATATAAGATATTATCGTCTCATGATCACTCGTGATAAAATCCATGAAGTGATTCAAATGAGCGCGGGTTGAATCCAATACTCAGAACTTATGAGCACTCATGAGTGTTGTAGCACAACTTTGTCCACCAACTTGGACCTCTACAAGCCAACCCATGACAATCTTGATTCATATCTACTTCCAACATATGACTGACTGTGGATGGTTTAAACAACTTAGTCATTCCGGAAGAATAACCTAGTTATTATGGAAGTCAAAACATGCAAAGTGAAACACAAGAATAAATGAATCAAATACGGTATCAAACCTTATGAATATAAATAGACCGCTTCTATTTATCACCATACTGATTACTCATTATTCATTGTTTCGGTTTTATCAACTTTATACTTGAATTAAAACACTAGGTATCCCATGCTCCAAGCATGTACACTATGTTTTCCTAAACAATAGCTTTGCCATACACCAAGTATGCACTCTATGTTTATCTATGATCCTTACTTTGTGAAATAAACCAATTGACCAAACTTTCAATGATTCTAATTTCACACTCCCAAATCGAAATCTGTTAGATTTTAACCTTAAATGCACTACCCTCTTGCAATGAATGTGTACAAAGTCACAAAGACTTGTCAACAACCATTACAGGGTATTCCAATGAAGACCTACTCCATGGACACAAAGCCTTATGTTCAAAGTATGCATTGCTTTGAACATGCTTCTTGCACTAAGTTTTTTTCTAATCTTACACAGATTGCTTCCATCTATAGAGACAACTCTATATTCCCATTTTGACTACTACTTCTGAACAAGAGTTGCCTCTTTTCAGACTATGTCAATATGGCCCTTCCAAAATTCACACTATACTTCCAACTGTCCTTGAGCAACCAATCTTTGGTAAAACATAGATTGTCCTCGACAATTGCTTAATCACTTTAGTCATATCCAATTCTAGTCATTTTCCTCCTTAATGCCCCAAGGCATTTGGAAAATTCATAAAGAATAACTATCATAGCACATGTAATCGATCCTGTATCCAAAGTAAATGGGACACAATTCATGATGTTTCACATAAAGACATGGTTCTATACCAGTCTTTTGCCATAATAATTTTTTGTTTTCCATATTCTCAAAATTTTACTATGAAAAGGGATGCCGTAATCATAATCGAATTTTGAGAACGCAATATATAGAATTTTCTTAAGTTGAACCAATCCAACATGAAATTCATATATATATATATATATATATATATATATATATATATATATATATATATTCTTGACTAAAGATGATTAAAATCTCAATATAAGCTCTTTAGAATGATTATAAACTCTATCTAAGCTTTTCATAGTTGAAATGAAGTATAATTTCCTCTCCCTTAATTATAGCAAAACAACTTTTTCAACCCCTGCAACCTCACGAATTGAAACTTTTGTTTTCTATAATTAACATTGCTAACATCCAATACTTTATCATAATTATCATGCTCCTACTAACATGATGATTATTAGCATAACACTTATGCTCCCACTAGCTTTGACATGTACTCAAAAATCAGCTATTGACTTTTTTACCAAAGTTCAGATTTATGATACTAGATTGCCTTTGATAAGACTTTATCAAAATTATACACCTTATCTTAGATAGCTCACAGGTGTGTCTAAACAACTTCAAAACTATGAAAAGGGATTCTGTAATCATAGTCTTAATTGTTTAAACCTTTGCTATTTCTCATAAGCCCATGTTAGTGTTCCTACTAACAACTTCGAGAATGCAAATATTACTATCTGCTTACAAATCTACTTAGTGAAAGTGTTTCCTCACCATCATTTTCATGAATCGGAGAGAAACCTTATAACACTTAGATTTATATGGTGTATGAGTTCTTACCCATATGAATTTGTCAAAACCATAATCACAAGACAAGGTTAGTGACAAATCTAAACTCATATGGATTGAACTTGTGTAATCTTAAGTTCTTGCCATTTGGCAGCACAAGGGCCTGCCATAGCTTCCAAGTAGCTGTGCAACCAATTGAGGACTCTCAGAACTCATATGCAAAGCCAACTTTCACTGAAATGGGCACAGAATATGTCCACATGATAGGTTATAAACCTCAAGTCGTGTGCTAGTGATGAACTTTAGGTTTTATTCTTGATTAGTTCTTGAGACTTTCAAGACCTTTAAGACTCCCACTGTCCTCTTGACATATAAGACTCTCTTGTCACATATTCAAGGGATAGTGCGGATTCTTTATCAAGACAAACATTTCACACAATTGTTCTAAGTTGGTCTTCGTTTTATCCAAAACATCACAACTTTCCAACTTCAAATGTTTAAGAGTAGATAACGTTTTACTCTTACATTTGACTAGTGTTAATAAACCTTCTTTTGGATATGTCACTCAACTTACAGTCTTGGAGTATGACTCTAAGACTTGTTTTGGAATGAAGTATGACTCATCTTCTTGATTTAACCACTTCAACAATTCATACTTCCTCTTCTTAGCTATCAGAATGCACTTAGAGGATGAATTGTGATAAGGTCTCTTAATCTTTAAGATGATCATATAACATGATACTAAAGTACTCTCCCATCTTTTCAGATTTGAGAAACTTTTATCCTTCTGCCTAATTTGATTCTTCTTATTCGCTCTGCCATACATTGGAACCTTTTCCAATGTCTCAGAATTATACTTAGGCTTATAAGTATAACCATATTTACTAAACTTTAGTAAATCATGACGAATAGTCTTACCGACTATTTGTGGTGGGCTTGATCAATGCACAAGAATGTGTACTCGATCCCTTAGTCCTTTACTTGATTCACACATCCATGTGAACAAGTAATTAGTCTTAATTTTCCAATGCTTGAAAGTTCTCATTCATCATACTATACAACTTGCATGATTCCAAGTTTCGGTCCAATTGAAACTTGGGTGATGAGAATCTTTCCTTATTTGGTAAATTTAGACATTACCACAAATGAAAGAATCAATTTCATATTTCCAGTCTTGCTATTAATGGAATCTTATAAGCAACAAAAATTTTTCACAGATGCCATTGTAAGGATATTTTAAAATAAATAAAATCAGAAATTTTCTTTTATTTTAAAAACTTTGCGGAAAAACTGATCGTTACAATCCATATGAAAACTTGTTGTTATCTATTCCAAAACAATATCTCATAACTCCTAAGAAGTAGCTCAAGAATCCAATCTTCAACCTATGTGATAGAAATCCATCTACGCGATCTGATTCAACATATCTTTTCTTTAAGTTTCTTTACTTTTTCCTTTGATTCTTAAAACAACACTATATGACCCAGTCACATCATGTAATAAGAATCTCAAAGTAGAAACTTAACAGAGTTAGACAAATGGACTTTACCTGAAATAAAGTCAAACCCATTGACTTTACCATCCTTAGGTAAGTTTGGTAGCTTCGTAACCAATGCCCCTTCCTTTGGCAATTTAACATATGGGCTCTTTTATAACGATACATGGGACTATCACAGACTTAGCATTTCTCTTTACCATTTGGTTAACCGAGTTGACTATGGCCGATCCCTTTCTATTAGGAAGAGAATGCTTTTTCTGGATTTCCAGTGTCACCATTGTCAATGTCCGTAAAGTTTTAGGAAGTTGATCTTAGAAAATAGATAAGATCATTAAGGGTCTTGTCATAGTCTGTTTCATAGGAGTCCCAAAGGAACTTACTATGTAACTTAGAAAGTGATTGAACCACCAACTTTCTCAAGACTTTGACACCCAACTCTCCCGACTTGTCAATATGTGACTTCATCTTCAAGATGTGATCACACCTAGACCTTGCATTGCCAATAGGGCTTGAGTGACCTTGAACTTGTGGGTTAGGGAGAATAATTGGAAGAAGTGGAGAAAGTGAAGTTCCAAGAGATTTGGGAAGATCATAAATGTCTGAACTAGACATCTTTTGGGAGATATTCAAGTTGAGTTGATTTAAAGTCCTTAATATGACACCCAATATCAAATATTAAGGCTAGGACCCAACAAACTATTTTTATAACTTAGAAGAGGGATGCCGTAATCCAAGCTATAAAATATTTGAAGGTAGGTGAATGACGATTCACCAATTTCCACCATGAAAAAACGAAATATTAATTAAGTTTTAATTGGATTTGAAACTCCTAGATCTTTTGAGATTCATTGAACTTTTCAATGGCATGTTTCAATCTCGATTGTGCCATTCAGGTTTTGTGACTGGGATGCCGAGGATCACAAAACAAGGTGTGAAGTACCCATGCAAATTACTTGGTACTCTTAAATGTTTATCACCCAACCAATGTGCCAGTAAACCACACACGCTCCACCGGCCTATGATTAAACTTTAAGAAAACCCTTTGCCTACCTTGTTAAATCAAGCTAGTGTGTCGGTAAACCACACACGCTCCACCAACTGATTTAAGCAAAGTGCCAAGTGTAATTTCATGGGTTAGCACCTTATTCACATTTTCATAAGTAACTAAGATTGGGAATTTATAAAAGGTTTAGTTACTTAGTATTTATCATTAATACTTTTAATGAAGGGAGAACTTATAGTCTTTGTCCTACCCGTTCGGCTAACGACCCTCCACCAGTCAAGGAAGCGGTGGGTGAGAGTGGACACCCATTAAACTGCCATTTTATAGGCAGTAACCTTATACCCCCTTATAGACCGGCTTCGTGAATGAGGCCTACTAACGATAAGACTGACTTTTAGTCTTATACATATATATAAATATTATTAACTTATAATATTATAAAATATAAGGGTTGAATTTTAACTCTTTAAAATTCTAAGAGCTTAACTTGGAATTAAAGTATTCATAAGTGAAACTTTTCAAATTCCAAAACTTGAGGGCAAGTTTTGAGACTATTCAAAACTAATTAATTCCATAACTTATGTGTTTAAAGTAGTTTTAATTAAAAGACTCTTCAAGTTCCATAACTTGAGGACAAGTTATGGAAGACTTTAAACTAATAAAAGAATGTTCCTTTTCTTTATTTTATAACTTATGGAACTAATTAAGGTTACATTTTTTTATTAATTATTTAATGAAGAGACTCTTGAACCTCCATAACTTGAGGACAAGTTATGGAGTCATAAAACCATTTAATTAGAACTAGACTCTTCATTTTGTAACCTTTGCCAACTTTTATGAGTTTTATGATTCTTAAATGTGACTTTTCATATAACTTGAGGACAAGTTACAAAAACACACTTTGGAATCAACTCTTAGATTAAAATGGATTAAAACAACTATTTCACACAACTTTTCTATTAATCTAAGCAACTCATATGAACATGATAATTGGAATCAAACTTTTTCATGTAATTAGCATAACACTTAAACTAATACAAAACATGAATCTATTGACAATTATCTTTGAAATTGGATTAGTATGAACATTACCACATCAAAAATAAGTTTATAAGTTCAAAAACAACTTAGGGTAATGTTCCTAGTCCATTTCTAGCCAAAAAAAAGTCGAATTTATGTTGTTTGGGGGTCCAACTCGTCGAGTGCATGAACCAACTCGGCGAGTTGGATGCATTTTGCCTTGGACTCAGCGAGTTTGCTGGGCAGACAGCATCAAAACTCGATTTTTCAGCTACTTTTGCAAGTATAACAAGAAAACAAGTCTAGGCTCTGATACCACTGTTGGGTTTTGAGCATTCTAACATTCCTAAGTGTACATGCAACCCTAAATACCTTGGATCTATGTTTTCTCTCTTATACATGCAAATATGAACATCCAAGGTATTATCCTAATCTAGCATACAAAAAAATGAATATAACAAGATAGAATACATACCTCTTTGGTGTAGAATGTTCTCAAGAAGCTTGAATGCCTAGTGCCCCAAGTGTGACACCTCAAATTTCTCACACAACACCAAATGCACTTGGAAGACTTAGAGAGAAACACCATACTTCTAAAATCGGCTAGCCCTTCTCTATATTACATAGTGGCCGATTTTTCCAAGAGTATGATCTTTATATAGTGTTACAATTAGGGTAAACCCTAATTGTCATGACTTTCCATTTCCTTGGATCCATGGGTTCAAATACACCATGGAGCATCCATGGAGCATCATATGGGTTTTAGCCCAACTTGATTATCCATGGAGCATTAGCCCACTATACAAGTATGGATGATTTACACAATCAACCCATATATTTAATTAGTCTTCTTTTGATCACTTAATTAATTCAAGATTAATTATTGATCAATAATAATTAAATAATCTTATTAATATATTATAACTTATAATATATTAACAAACCTTAAGTGTTATTTCTCTCATTGTAGTCTATCCAAATGCATGATGCCATGCAACCCAAATGGACCATGTCGGGTCAGGTCAAGTCTTACCAATTATAGTTATGGACTTAGACATTAGTCCAACACATCTCACTCCCTGTCTTTCGAGTCCTATGCTCCGGGTTGGGTGATTACTAGAGACTCCTTACTGTCAGAAGACGCTACCGCCCAGGAGTGGAGTAGATGCGCTCATCCTCTAGCCACGATGAGCTTTCTTGTGGGTCAATCAAGTGCTCGTATGGCTGGTGAGCTTTGTTACGCTGCGGCCCAGACCTCTGCCCTTATGGTTGTAGTCGCCGACTGGGTTCGCCGTGCTAGTGTGAATTAGGGGCAGTTGAAAATAATGCAAGGTGCCTTGGCAGGCATGAGGGAGGAGGTTCGTGATTTAGAGGCAGGTCGCCAAGTTCTTGCTGAGCAGAACAACATTGTGGACTGCGAGAAGGCCGTTTTAGAGGATCAAGTAGCCACTTTGGAGGATCGGTCAGAGTGACTTGAGGAACAAGTGAGCTCTCTCACTCGAGAGAAGGTTGTGCTAGCAAACAGACTGGCAAGGTGTCAACATCAATTGGCTCGAGATTGTGTTGAAGGTGCCGTCGCTCGAGGTAACTTGCAATGAGTGTTGGAGAAGGGGGTGGTTCGCGTAATCGACAAGGTTATCGAGAGCGTGGAATTTGACAGTGGGGTTTGGGGTGTTCGTGAGGCATGTGAGGCCCTTGGATTTGAAAAGGGGAAACGACTGGGTGGTTGCTCCACAACTGTCGGAGAACCTGAAGTCCCAGATCCTAGCCGTGTTGCAAGAAGGGATGAAGAGGTGGATGCCGCTCTATCGTCCCTGGCTGAGACGAATTTCGCGGGCCTCTTTCACTTGGGGAAGATGGATTATGACAGCTTCCGCTAATTTTGTGGTAGGTCGAATTGGGAAGGTTCTTCTTCAGACTCTGAGGGATGATTTATGTCTTGCCCTTTTGTTTGTTGTGTAGTTGCCTTTTTATGTACTATGTGTATAGTAAAGCATGTTGGCCATTACTAACCATAAGCTCTGTACTTTGTTTTGTACTTTTTCTTGGAAGTGTTTTCTTCCATTTTCTTGTACGTATACACGTTGTTGTGGCATGTTAGTACATAAATTATGTTCCGTCCTGTGGTACCTTTAAGCACACTCCCTTGTTCTAGGGTTTGTGTTAATTGGCTAATGTGCGCTTTAGATGTTGTATGGCTGCTATTATTGAGCCATGCTCCGTTGGTTTGTATGCTTAGTTAAGCTTATTGTGTAAAGCCGTAAAATGTTAGTTATTTTTTTGGAATTATATAGTCTATCTATCAATACATAAGCCGAGATCATCACCTCAAGGCCTTTTACTATTATGATATCAGGGGAAAGGTCATGAATCTTTTAGAATCCCTTGTATTGTACCAATCCTTTTGATTTATACATTATCAGTTTTGAAATGTTATTAGCACATTGTAGGTAAAGATTATGACTCTTTTAAGACCTACGGTTGCATCCTTGCATGGATTTTGCTCAAGCAGCGTTGGTGATCAGCCGTTGTTGCTACTTGGAAAATATGCACAACCTCTATGCTTTGTGTTTTTGCAATACAGAATTCTTGAAAGCTTTTTCAAAATGCAGATTATATTATTTTTTGAAAAGGAAAGAAAGACTTAAGACAATAGACCCTTATTGTCTAAGTGTCGGGGCGTATGCCCGGTCTTCGCTTCGACACCCGGAGTATGGTTATCATGGGCGGAGTTCGACCATACTCCTTTTTCTAGGCCTCTGCTTTATTTTGGATTGAGTGTTCTGCTATGGTTACCTCGCATCTGCTATGTTTTTGTGCCTCGTCTGCGACAAGTGCTTCTTGATAGGGTTCCCGCCTGTCGCTACTGGTGGTGCCCAACGAGAGAGAGATGAACTTTGTTGTTCATACTCTGGAGGTGCATGGACTTTCCTTTCTTCTCGACACAGTACGGGACGCAACCGCGGGAAGCACATCTCTGTGACCTGGTGAGAGTACCATCAGCACTTTCTGTCGTGTCTTTCATCCTTGTGTCTCATGTTGTTGCCTGGGGTGCCGTTTAGTGCGTCAGGGGTACCTGTTAGTTTTCTCCCATAGGGAAGTTTGCAGTTTTCACTCTGCCGCTGGCTTCGGTGCTTCTGGTGCCCTTTTCGTTCATTCCTCGGGGTTTTGGTTCATATTCTGCATTGGCCAAAATGTACTTTGAGTCTCGAATCGCTCTCTGGTCGGGCACAACTCGACCATCGGTTATGGGCCTGGCTAGTGCCTTTGCCTGTGAGTAGGCACTTTTTTGCTTTGCAATTTTCGCTTCATAGTTTGGCGCGTTCTTTCCTTTAGGGGAGAGGTGTTGTGAACCGACTGAATTCACCTCTTTGTCTTTTCATGGGATCGCGGGTCAGCGCTTATGCTACTTTCCACCATGGATTTTCCACTTCCTGGTGACCTTCGCTCCGATGTAATTAGGTTTCTCGTTTCATTCCTCGTTGGGCGTCACATCTATTACCCGGCTTAGTAGGACACCGTGAAAGGTAGGCGGGATTGCATGCAGCTGGATTAGTGCTGGCCGGCCTAGTAGGATATTGTGATCAGTCGGGCGGTCAACAACCGAAAATTCAAGCGCCCTTGTTATTCGTTTGGTTCCATCATGACTGATCAATGTAAATGGGAGCATGATTGTTCCTATTGGCTAGATGCCATGAGCGATGAACCCAACTAATGGGCCCTGACATGCTAACCGAATGTGCTTTTCCATTCAATCGGTAATTGCCGAAGGCAGTGTTCGTAAATCACGTTGACCCTGCTTCCGGTATCTCTGTATACTTGTTCAACACGGTTTCGGCTAATTAAACTGGTGATGTGAAGAGGATTGTTCGGATCCCAATGCTCTGGTCGGGGATCGTGCATTAGAAATGTTATATTGAGGATGTATTGGTGGTATACCTGCGCGCTCATGTGCTGGCTTTGCCGATTGCTACATGGGCGGGGCCTTGTGATGGTGAGTATCTCGGCCTTTCTTTTGTTGTCCTTGCCCCCATCTTTTTGATTTTTGGGCTGGTGCTTGTCCCCGTCAAATGTCGCCATGAGGTCCTTCGCTATGTCGACTATATTTCCCACTAGCTGTTTCTCATCAATCTCTCGCTTCAATATTGTACACTCGTTGGTGTTTTCTTTGTTCTCCTTGGATGGAGTCTTATTGATTGCGTGGACATCGTTTTGGCTACTTCTGCTATCATCCATGTTGAATGGTCTATACGGTCGTGATATGTGCCTGGAATGACGGTTGTGTCTCTGCTGGTTGCTGTCTTGCTTTTCTTGTTGAACCGGGCTTGGCCGGGATGCCATTTCCTCCTGTTTGAGGTAAGCATTGGCCACGTCCTTGATATTGGCATATTTTCGTTCCTCTCCCTCGATTTGACGCATCTATTTTTCAACACGGAACTTGAGTTCGTCCCTGGATCGGGGAACTATTCCTTGCATTTTTCTTGATAGGGGTCCAGGAAGCAGAGGGGATCCGTATGAGTATCGTTTCCTATTATCACAGTGCAAAAGAGAGAAATGATTGTTAGTCAACATCCAGGAGGAGCTCCCGGTATGAAGCTCCAATGATCAAGTCAGTATGAGATCTGAGAAAGATGGTAAAAGATTACAGGGAAGAGAGAATATCGTCCCCTTCCTTGTCAGGAAGATGGATCCTTTTATACCTATTTTAGAGGCGTATCCCTCAACCGATTCTGTTTGGGATTCCATTGTGAGGTGCAACGTGGCGGACCCATATTGGAGGGTCCTAAGTCCATGCAGTATCTCAAGCTTTGAGCAATTGAAATACCTTTTCCTCAACAACTTCATGCGATTGAGAAAAAGAAAAGGGGACGGCAACTCTGTGATGACGTGCAAGCAAAAAAAAAAGAGAATCGATCTGTGACTACTATGACCGTTTCATGCTAGCTACCTTGAACGTCCCGGGATATGAAGAGTTCCTGGTGGCAGGCACCTTTACCCAAGGTCTTCTTCCTGGCCACCTATTAAAGAAGATTCAAGGAACGGTTCCTAGATCCAGGGACGAACTCAAGTTCTGTGTGAAAAAATACGTGCGTCAAATCAAGGGGGAAGAATGAAAATAGGCCAATCTCAAAGTCGTAGCTAACGCCTATCTCAAACAGGAGGAAATGGTGACCCGACCAAGTCCAATTCAACAAGAGAAGCAAGATGGCAACCAACAGAGATACAACCACCATTCCAGGCACATGTCACGGCAGTATAGACCATTCAACAAGGATGATAGCACGAGTGGCCACAACTATGTCCACACAATCAATAAGACTCCAGCCAAGGAGACCAAAGAGAAGACCAAGTTTTTTTGAGTATCATCAAAGCAAAACACATGACACCAATGAATGCATAGTATTGAAACAGGAGATAGATAAGAAACAACTAGTGGGAAATATAGTCGACATAGCAAAAGACCTCAGGGGGAAATTGATGGGGATAAGCACCATCTCAAAAATCAAAATGATGGGGGAAAGGATAACAAAAGAAGGGCCAAGATACTTACCATCACAGGGCCTCACCCATGTAGCAACCGCTAGAGCCAGCGTGGAGCATGTAGGTATACCATTAAAACATTCCCAATATAACATTTTCAACGCATGATCCCCGACCAGAGCACTGGGATCCGAATGACCCTTTTCAAATGACTGGTTTCATCAACCAAAACTGTGTTGAACAAGTGTACATTGATACCGGAAGCAGGGTTAACGTGATTTATGAACACTGCCTTCGACAGTTACCGATTGAATGAAAAAAGCACATTCAGCTACCATGCCAGGACCCGTTGGTTGGGTTAACCGGTCATGGCATCTAGCCAATAGGAACAGTCACACTCCCATTTACATTGATCAATCATGATGAAATCAAACGGATAACAAGGGCCCTTGAATTCTCGGTTGTTGACCGGCCGACTGATCACAATATTCTACTAGGTCGGCCAGCGCTGTTCCAGCTGCAAGCGATTCTGTCTACTCTTCACGTTGTTCTCAAATTCAGCATGGGTGACAGATCGACAACGGTAGTGGCAACCAAGTCGAGTAATGGATGTGACGCTGAACGAGTAAGGAAACGAGAAACCCAATCGTCCTGGGGCGAAGGTTGCTAGAAGGTGGAAAATCCACAACAGATAATGGAAGCAACACAAGCACTGACCCACAAATCCAGGAAAAGACAAAGAAATGTATTCAGTTAGCTCACAACATCTATCATACAGAGGGAAGAACGTGTTAACCTAGAGATGAATTAGCCAAAGTTTGAAGTGAAAATCGCTAAGCAAAGAAGCGCCTACTCACAAGCAAGGGCACCAGCCAAGCCCACAACCGATGACCGAGCCGTACACAGCCAGAGAGTGATTAGAAATTCAAAGTACCTTTTAGTCAATGCAGAATATGCACTAAAACCTCATGGAATGAAGGAAATAGGCACCAGAAGCACCAAAGCTAGAGGCAGAGTGCCAATCCTCCCACCACGCAAACTTTCCTATAGGAGAGAACTAACAGGTGTCCCAGATGCACTAAACGACATCCCAAGTAATGGTGTGAGACACAAGGTTGATAGGCGCTCCAGAAAGCGTGGGTGACACTCTCACCAGGCCGTAGGGAGGCACTTCCAATGGTTGCATCCCACACTGTGTCGAGAAGAAAGGAAAGTCCAGGCACCCCCAGAGCATGAACAACAAAGTTCATCTCTCTCACGTTGGGCACTGTTAGCAAAAACAATAGGAAACCCCAACCCATCATGAAGCACTTGTAGTAGATGAGGCACAGAGTCACAACCAAAATGAGGTAGCCACAATAGAACACTCAATCAAAAATAAAGCGGAGGCCTAGAAAAAGGAGTATGGTCAAACTACGCACAGGATAACCATACTCCAGGTGTCGAAGCGAAAACCGGGCATACGTCCTGACACTTAGACATTCAGGGTCTATTGTCTCATGTCTTTCTTTTCCTTTCAAGAAATAACATCATTTGCATTTTGAAAAAGCTTTCCAGAATTCTGTATTGCAAAAACACAAAGTATAAAGGTTGTGCATATTTTCCAAGTAGCAACAACGGCTGATGATCACCTATGCTGCATGAGCAAAATCTATGCAAGGATGCAACCGTAGGTCTTAAAAGAGTCATAATCTTTACCTACAATGTGCCAATAACATTTCAGAACTGAGAATGTATAAATCAAAATTATTGGTACAATACAAGGGGTTCTAAAAGATTCATAACATTTCCCCTGATATCATAATAGTAAAAGGCCTTGAGGTGACGATCTCGGCCTATGTATTAGTAGATAGACCATACAGTACAATCCACAATAGTGACTAACATTTCACAGCTTAATACAATAAGCCTAACTAAGCATACAAATCAATAGAGCAGAGTAATAGCGGCTCTGCGACGTCTGAAGCATATATTAGCCAATCAATGCAAACCCTAAAACAAGGGAGTGTTCAGTAGAATAGCATGTCCTTAAAGATACCACATGGCAATTCATAATATATGTGTTAACATGCCACTACAATGTGTATATATACAAAAAGAAAATGGAAGAGAACACTTCCATGCAAAAGTATAAAACAAAATACACAGTTTATGGTCATTAACGACCAACATTTTTACTATACACATTGTACATAGAAATTCCACTACAAAACAACCAAAAGGGAAAGACACAAATCAACCCTTGGAGTCTGAGGAAGAACATCCTAGATTCGGCCTGTGACAAAACAGGCGGAAGCCGTCATAATCGAGCTCCCCCAAGCGAAAGAGAGCCGTGAAATCCGTCTCAGCTAGGGACAATAGAGCGACATCCACCTCTTCAACCCTTCTTGCAAAATGACCAGGCCCTAGAACTTCAGGTTCTCCGGTGCTTGTGGAGCAACCGCTCAGTTGCTTCCCCTTTTCAAACCCAAGGGCCTCACATGCCTCACGAACACCCTAGATCCCGCTGGCGAATTCCGCACTCTCGATAACTTTATCAATTACACGAACCACTCCCTTCTCCAGCATCCATTGCAAACTACCTCAAGCAACCATACCATCAACACAAGCACGGGCTAGTTGACGTTGGCACCTGGCCAAATCACTCGCCAACACACCTTTCTCCCGAATAAGAGAACTCACTTGGTCCTTAAGTCACTCTGATCGGTCCTCCAAAGTGGCCACTTGATCCTCCAAAACGGCCTTCTCATAGGCCATAATGCATTTCTGCTCAACAAGAACTTGGCGCTCCACCTCTGAATCACGAATTTGCTCCCTCATGCCCACTAAGACACCATGCAATACTTTCAACTGCCTCTCATTCGCACCAGCACGACGAACCCGGTCGGCGGCAGTGACCATAAGAGAAGAATTTTGGGCCACGGCATAACAAAGGTCACCAAGCATACGCGCACTTGATTGACCCGCAAGCGAACTCATTGTAGTCGGGGGATGAGCGTATCTACTCCACTCCTGGGCGATAGTGTCTTCCGACAGTTAAGAATATCTAGTAATCGGCTAGCCCGGAGCGTAGGCCTCGAAAGACAACGAGTGAGTTGAAGTTCCTATTTCGTCGACTAGGGAAGGTTTCTCGCGCTGAAAAGAACCTCCAGGTGAACTCGACGCACCCCCAGACATAGAGGTAGAACCAAGATTAACCAAAGGTGAACCAGAGAATGGTGAGGGTGACGCCTCCGGAGAACTAGGCACCACCACTATCACTTTCTGCTCAGGCACAGAAAATTGACCACCAAGAATACCCTCGATATCACCAAGAATCTTGGCCACAGATACAGTCCTACATGCTTTACGAGGACAAAGACCCACATCATCAGATTCTGTCTCCTCATATAATGAAGGCACCACGCGTAAACTTTGCCTTTTCTGAATAGGAGCACTACCTCTTCCTGCTTGTACCCCCATAAGCAACCAGAAGGAGTAGAAACCGGCGAAAAAACCGGGGAACGACCCCAGTGGTTGGCTGGGAAGGCGAAGCAGGCCCGCTATAACCAACATTTCCCCCTTACACTAAGAGCAATCCAACAAGCTTTTGCATGTGTCTTTCAAACACAGGAGGAGGAAGAGCCTCTACAAGATCGATCTCCTAATGGCAAAGCTTACCTTGATAGTGACCACGCAGGTCCAATTCCAAAGAAATCTTGGCTTCAACATCTATGAAAACAAACGCCAAAAATAAGATCTCACAAGCCAACAAGATATCCTATTCTCACTCTTTTTTAAAAAGGGGGATGGGGGAGAAGGAGATGAGTTAATACCACATCTCATGACAAACATCTGTGCCATCTTCTTGTGAGCCCTCCAAGCGACACTCATACCGGCCACTGCAATAATGAAATCTTCCTAGTTCTTCCCAATGATAGTGATGTTTTCTAGACGTTTGCCAAGCATCAAATTACTCCAAAACAACCCGCACCCCATAAGGTTTCAGTTAACCCAATGCCACTGTCGTTGCTAATTTTTTCCAGAGCATCTTGCTCACAAATCAAGTGACGAATGCTTCATCTCTTCGCTAAAGTGTGGACTCCGGAATTCGTAGTCGAACAGAAAAAGTAACTGAAAACCTAGAAAGTTGGTATATAACCGAAAGATCAACAAATTAGTTCAAAACCGACAATTTTATTAACAACGCTTGAGGTCAACTCGTTGACGGAAAGACCATAGTGGTCCAAAATCATGTTGAAGAAATTGGATGTCGGCAAGCGTATCCCTACTTTGAATAGAGGGATCGGAACTCCCACCTTCTCTTGAGGGCAATTGTAGATCGATACCCCCTTTGCCGGAACCATTACACCTTACTCCGGTAAGAAGACGAAACGGTCTTGTAGAAAATGGAACTCCTCAGTAGTAGGGACTCTACCGTAACGGTCCATTGTAAAAAAAGGGATGAACAATCGAAAAGGAAATTAATGGAATACCCGGATTGATACAACAAAGCCAAAATTGGGATGTGAGGATGAAAAACCTGAGGGAAAATGGGGGATTTTAAAGGCGAAACTGGCGTCATGAACCATCTCCCAATGGGACTGACACACATTGACGATGCTTCCTAAGGCCTATTAAACAATAAAACTAATCCCAAGCATACGCGTGTTGAGATATAGACTCGAATGGCGACGCTGTCAAGCTGACGCGTACACCTACGAGTCTAAGGGACTTGTTAACGTATCTTTCAGGGGAACGTCAAAAAGAAGTCAAACTAACATCGGGCTTAGCCTGGTCAGAACCTAGTCTAAAGCCAAGTCTAGGCCTTCGTCAACACGAAGAGCGCTGAGATAACAGTTAAAGTGCAGAGTCTCGCCTTAACCCCTTCTCCAAGAAATTATATCCCGGCAAACGTGGGACCAATCAGAGAGTGCCAATCGCCCATTAGACAATAGCCACGATCTTCGTAAACATTTAGACGATCTCCTTCCAGCCAATGAGGGAATGAGGCAAAAGACGTGACAAATGACCTTCTAATATGGGTCTTCCAGGTCGCACCTCACGAGGGAATCCTCAACAGAATCAGTTGAGGGACATACCTCTTAAATAGATATAAAAGGACCCTCTTTCCTCGCGAGGAAGGGGACGGGATTCTCTCTTTCCTGTAATCTTCTACAATCTTTCTTGGATCATATACTAACTTGAGTGTCGAAGCTTCGTCCCGGAAACTTCTCCCTGACGATGAATAATGGTCATCTCTCTTTTTGCACTGTGATATCAGGAGAAGAGACCCACATGGATCTCCCTTGCAGTTCCGAATCAATCCTCTCCAGTATATCACAACTGTTGGGTTTTGAGCACTATAACACTTCCTAAGTGCACATGTGTGACATCCCCAAAATCTCGGCCAGAAAAGACCGATTTTCATTTATGCTTTTAAAATAATTTCAGAGTAAATCCTTTTGATTTGAAAGAGTTGCGGAATTTGTTCCCAAAAACAAAACATGATAAAACAATGTTTACCAAAGCATTTCATAAAAGAAATGCTATTTTCATTATATAATCAAAACTCGGGGTGTCATGTTCCGATACAGACCAATAAGCATAAACGATAACATTACAAGTCATTCAACAAATATATACATATACAGACTTGTAAACAAAACAACTTGATGGTTCATCCATCTTATGCCCTTGCACCACTTCATATAATACAAATAAAATTGAGTGGGTCAAGCTTGGGAGCTTGGTGAGCATATAGGGTTTTCAACCCACAATAAATAATCATATTTAATTTTCACCAACCAACAATAACCCAATTACCTATTCCCGTTATTCTCACTTTATGTCCCTAAGACAACTAACATAAGGGACCTAATCTAAGAATATTTCATCGGGGCGACAACACATGCTTCGGGGGTTCCTCAGCAATATAAGTCAAATAAGGCAACCATGAGGGGGACGGAGTACAGCGAATGAACACCCAAGTTCATTAACACCTACAGGTGGCGAACCTGCTAATGTTTCCACAAGACTATCTAGAAAAGTCTGTGGTCGTCATCTAAACTCCGCTAGATGACTAAATCAAACAACAACGAGGCCTCTCATCTGTTTATTACACACCAACTATCTACCCATGTTCTACCCAACATATTAGTAGATAAAAATATACATTTTATACATAGTTTAAAAACCTGTATAGCATGCTTTAATCAACACATATTTCACATAACAGATGAGGCACACAGACACACATAACATGTATTTCATAGAGAATAACTCATATCTATGAGATAGAAGAAAGTAACTACACACTTACACATACAAACAACAATATACTTAATACACTCAAACCATACTTGTATTATTATCGTGTTTATGAAAGGTAGTATACACTCACTTGATCAGAAGATGATCGGACAACACTACGACTTGCAGAAGTAGTATTCTTCAGCAGATCTGGAAGATCTCTACAAAAATCGAACTTCTCGCAGGCAGAGCTTCGGCTTGGGAACCGCACTTCTCGGGATCTTCGGGATCTCGGGACTTGCTTCGGGGCTCGAGAATAATACTGGGGCTTCGGGGTATTTCTGGCACGCAAATCGATGCAAAATGGGAGAGTGAAGAGAGAAAAATAGCAAAGGAGTCGGCTGCCCTCGCATCCTATTTATAGGAGGCTGGAGCCTCGGAGTACGCGGGGCGTACTGCTCCGAAACGTCATGGTGTTCGTCATCCGAAGTCCTCGAGTGCGAGTGTCGACATTCCTCGGTGTACGCGGGGCGTACTTCGGATTAGATCGGTGACTCCTTCGGATAATCATCCGAATTAAAGATTAAATTTAAATACAAATTATTTAATAAACTTCGGAAATTCATATCTTCTTCATACGAACTCCGTTTTAGACGTTTTTTATATCCACGCGAAGGTGAGACTACGCTCTACAACTTTCGTTTAGACTCCGTCGGCTAATTTTAACTTTATTTTTATTATTTATTTTTAATAGGCTGGGACAGAAAAACTTCGTTGTAAATTCATAACTTTTTCGTTTGACGTCCGTTCTCGCCTAACTTTTTATCGCTTCGATACCAACAACGAGACCTTCGATCCTCGTTTAGATTGCTTCGGCTAAAAACCGCTCGATCTCAAATTGAGTATAACAGGCTGCATACCGCTAAGCCGAAACTTCAATAAATCATAACTTCCTCATACGAAGTCAGATTTGGGCGTTCTATATATATTCGGAAACCTCGTTTCAACTACTACATCATTATTCAAAGATATCAAGTTCACTTTACACTTAAATTTTGACGCTTATTTTTATTCTTAATTAATCAAACCACATAATTAAGCAATTAAGCACAAAACACATAATACTCAAATAATAAAATCTTATTATTTCAAAACGGGTTACAAAGGTTAACCTAGACCATTACATTGCTAAAAATGGCAAGCCCGGAAACACAGACGTTACAACATGCAATTCTAAATGCTTTGGATATATGTTTTCTTGAATTATACATGCATTTTCTTTTTCCCAAATCATTCACCCTAGCTAGCATACAATCTATACATACATAGTTAGGATGCTTACCTCTTGAGTATGGTAGAGTTCTTGACCTTTGGAAACTTGAGCACCTCAAGTGTGATGCCTCTAATGGTTCTGAAACACCAATATGCACGAGGAGGTTCTAAGAGAATAAGTTACTTGACTCTTTTGAAGGTGTAAGCGTTTTTGGTGCATGGAAGGGTCTATTTATAGTTGTGGCAAGTGCTAGGGTTACACTTTGTCAACCCTAATGATCCATGACTCTCTACATT
Organism: Lactuca sativa; assembly: GCF_002870075.4. Lineage (NCBI taxonomy): Eukaryota > Viridiplantae > Streptophyta > Magnoliopsida > Asterales > Asteraceae > Lactuca > Lactuca sativa. The sequence continues at coordinate 209,408,862 of NC_056624.2, forward strand.
CCTATGATCCATGGGTTTAACCTCCATGAACTATCAATGGGTTATATTATTGCTTTATCCCACTTACATAATCATGGATCACTTAGTCCATACTATAAGTATCATTGATTTACATATTTAATTAGTCTCTTTTGACCACAAAATTAATTCCAAATTAATTCTTGGACAATACTAATTAAACAACCATATTAACATATTATACACATAATATATTAATAAATCGTAAATAACCTTATTCTCATAAAACCATCCTATCAAATTGCACTGGTGAAGGCAACCCAAAAGGACCATGCTACTATCGGGTCAAGTACATACCAATTATATTTATGGGCTTAAACACCAAATCCAACAGTCTCCCACTTGGATAAGTCTAATAACTATAGCTACCTATGTGACTTCAGGATTCGACTTAGCAATCGTAAGCTTCCAAAAGCCGCTGTCAACTCTGAACCAGTCAGTGACGCGTCCTTTAGATAAGGGATCATATAATCCTCTGTTCTCAAGATATTAGCTGGACAAATATATGGAACAATGTCATACTTATTGTCCAACAGTTTGTTTCCCGATTTCCAATTCGTCTGACATAGAACATAGCTGAAGACATCAATTTAGTTTTGACCGGTCCCGACACATAAGTCAAAACAGAATCATTGATGGGCCCAAGATATCGCTTTTAATCCTCATGCCCGAAGCATGTCTTCGAGCGTCTGAATCGTTCGCTCGCTCTGAAGTGTCCTCAGACATCACCATGATAAGCTCTTGCTCATTTCTCATATCCCTCTTCGAGACTGAGCACCAGGTCAGCTTTTGACTCCACAGCTGAGCCTCCAAAGGTCACCCATATCATGATCCAAATATCCCACTAACTTCCTCCCCGTGACCACTATCCCGGCGCAGTGACACGCAAGACATGAAATTCTCTTTTCCTTATGCGAGAAAAAAATACAATCCAACCTAGGATCATCTCAACTCTGATCTCTGGTGTCTGCTGCACATATCCCTTGCGCATCTCGCCGCATCTCCCGACAGAGACGGAGACCCCAGTCTCGCCCCCGGTTCAACACCGAGGCTCCAAAAACTCAATACTAAGGCTACTCAAGCCCAAAACTCTTCCACATCATATACTGACCGGAGAACACTCCATCATCACATTCTCTTGCCATCTAGTGAGTACTATGGCTCCCCGCAACATCATGATGACCTCTCAATGACTAGCGAGTACTACAGCTCCCCGCAGTATCACAACACTCTCTGACTAGTGAGTACTACGGCTCCCTGCAATATCACAACACCCTCTGGCTAGTTAGTACTACGGCTCCCCACAGTATCACAACACCCTCTGACTAGTGAGTACTACGGCCCCCCGCAGTATCACAACACTCTCTGGTGAGTACTACGGCTTCCCGCAGTATCACAACACCCTTTGAATAGTGAGTACTACGGCTCCCCGCAGTATCACAACACTCTCTACCTCCACTAACTCATGCTCCGCAGACTATCATAGGTAGCTACCCATATTCGACTCGAATATGCATCACAGACTCTGGAGGCAATCGACATAACAAAATGCCTACCCTTGCGGAGATCCACTCTCTTAAATAATCCCTCTGGATGCCAATACTCGAAGGGCTCCCACTAGATCCATAGATACTTGATATACCACAAGTCGTCTCAACTCAAGATTCACGAATAACTCCGAAATCAAGATATCATACCCGGATACCTCGGAACACCCCAACAGAACATCACAAGATCCTGCCACAACCACTGATCTCCTGCCCCAAGCATCGTATAGATACAATAATACATTTCCTCTGAACCCCATAATTAGATCTTCATTTTTCCCAAATTGCAACTTCGGTGTATCCAATTACTCAATTGGAATACGAGAAAACGCTAACGCTACGGAATACGCTGATAATTCTCCGAAACCCTTTTTCCTACCGCTCAAAATCCAAGCAAGAATACGCATACCGACCCGGGAGTTGGCTGCCCAATCATTCTCTACCTACTTGCAATAACACTGACCACTACCAGGTTCCTGACCATTAACCACCTGCCGTGGAGACATTCATCCTTCTCAAACAAGTACTTCCTGCATTAACTCACTCTGACCCCTTTCCTCGATCACCAGCATCTCTGGTCTCATGAATTCTTACCGCAAATCTCTTTACTCCACTTATAACCGCTCTTGACAAATCTCTGCTTTCTTCCATACGGTACCCGGTTCTCCCCCACTCAGGGTTCGAACCATCACCAATTGGCACACAACCATCCCACAAACTATTTTCACCAGCAAAATTGCACCTGCCCCTGGAAAGTGCTACACAACTCCCGATAATCCCCTTTAAGGAAATCAATCGACCTCATATACTCTGAACCTCAGATGAAATCCTCAAGAACTTCTCGTCACGACTGCCTCTAGTCGCTCCAAGTCTTGTTCCAATCCAATACAAAACAACTCAACTGCCAAATAACATCATTGGCTCATAGACTGAACCACAAAATCATCGTACCCCCACCTCAACTCATCAACCAACGTTCCAACACATGGATCATCCCAAGAACAGGGACCCACTCCCATATTCAATACCCATATAGATAGAAAACCCACTGCACTGCTAAACTCGACTGAACCCCCCACTGATACCACTACAATACACCCTACTATACTCAAATAGGTGTAATGTGGTCCTCGACTATCTCAGTCCCAAATGACTATCTGTTCATGATAAATCACTTCCTCGTGGCACACATGCTACCTGATACTCTGGTGGAAAATCATCATCAATGACAACCTGCAGGGTTTAACCCCAAACCCAAAACTTAAACATCATGCTTCTCATGTTTTGCACACGAACATAATTAGTACCACCCAGATCATAGAAGGTGACATCTCCTCTATCGACTGGTTGCTCAACTCAGACCGAAATTTTCCCCTCTCTCTGACTCCTTACTAAAATACTCTGAGAGGCTATCGATCTCCCTCTCAAGGGACGCCTCTTCGAACTCAAACATGACCAGATAACCGGAGAACCACAATCATCATTCACTACGAACCATGGTACTCATTCCATGACATCTCTTCTCAATATGCTCCGGTGTATGGTACCCGAACCATAACATCACTCCTCAATCCGCTCCGATGTATGGTACTCGAACCATAACATCACTCTTCAATCCGCTCCGATGTATGGTACTCGAATCATAACATCACTCCTTAATCCGCTCCGATGTATGGTACTCGAACCATAACATCACTCCTCAATCCGCTCCGATGTATGGTACCCGAACCATAACATCACTCCTCAATCCGCTCCGATGTATGGTACTCGAACCATAACATCACTCCTCAATCCGCTCCGATGTATGGTACTCGAACCATAACATCACTCCTCAATCCGCTCCTTAGAACCTCCAGAATACTCCCTGTATCAAGTATGGGTCCTCTACTTTCAGTAGTACGGGCCCATACTACCTGCCACATCTACCCATACTTTCCACACAGACTATCCCGGAGCTCCTAAGTAGCTGCTCGACCTGCTCTTTCACCAATCCCATCGCGCGTGCTCGCTCCCCAGCGAAATTCTCTACCCTGCCAGCGCACTCATCTGGCTAAGGTTACTCCCTAGGCTCTTCCTAGATTCCCACACTTCTCTGCCATCAGCTGCTGAAGAGCTCCTAATGATGCCAGCCGTCTACCTCCTGAATATCGTCATATTCACTTAGTAGCTGACTCCCATCATCGAGAGTTCTACAAAGCATGAAGCAAGCAGCATTCGGGCATTGAAGCGTCCCCTTCAGCACGAAAAACCTCCTTAGGTTATTACCACTCACCTTCCTCATTCGTGATGGATATTACTGAACTCTAACAACATTTTCCCCACGTGGGCATCTGGCTACCCTCTCGGCAAGCTCCTCATATGCTCATATAGATACCTCTTCCATATTACTTCCCTGCACAAATCCCCTAAAAATTTCCTGCTAGACACTCTCGCTCAGCACATACTCAAAAGCACATCACATATATCAGCAACCCTAGGCTAAGGCATCACAAATCAGGCCATTCTAGTCCTAAAATATGAATTGCCTAGCCTGCCTCTAGCATGCACACTATCTCATAAAATATATCACAAATATCTCATAACACAAAATAAGGGTTTTTTGGGAAATCACCGTTCGGGCTCTGGCTGATTGTACACACTGCTCTTTTTGCTTTCTCTTTGAAACTCTTATTCTCTTTATAAAAACACATTTCTTTTTGAAAATTTTTCTTAAATCCTCAGTTTGAGTCCAGATTTACCCGAAGGTGCATCCGAATCCCTCAAACCAAGGCTCTGATACCAACTTGTAACACCATAAATTTCAAAACAATTTTTCATTTAAAAATAATCGTTAATTCTTAAAAACACCTTTCTTAATATTCCAGTCATAATCGAGTTACAAAAACGTAACTCCATTTTCACTTGCTTAATAAACCAGGATCCTCAAAACATGACTCTTTCTCTGGTGTGTACAATCGAGTCGGTGCCGTCCCGTGATCCTTAGAGAAACCAGAAACACATAACACAAAACACTATAAGCACGAAGCTTAGTGAGTCCCCCAAAATACCACACATAACACATATTAGCCACTCGAGGCTATAACTCTGTGGGTCCGTGGACCCTACTCTATGAACCCTCTGGTTCTAACTCTGTGAACCTTCCGGTTCTAACTCTCGGAACCTTCCGGTTCTAACTCTGTAAACATGCACAACATAAATCACATAGAAATAATGCAGTACAACACATAACATACATAGCATACAAATACTCTGCCACATAACTCTGGTTACCTACTCAAGGTAAAGTATAGTGAGAAGACTCACCTGGAAAGCAGAAAGCAGATATCCCCACACTTGAATCTCGAACTCGCCACCGCCTAACACATAAGGCAAATACTCTCATGAATATAACTCTGGAGACTAGATTCAACCCTCTCTTGGCACCCTCTTAAGGGTAGAAGACTATTTTACCCCTCTCTTGGCCGAAAGGCCACATCGCAGACCAAACCCTAAAAGTCAACAAAAGTCAACGGTCAACTTTGACCGGACTCGGCGAGTGCATTAGGGCGACTCGGCGAGTCTACACATGTCCACTGACTCCCTTGGATCCTCTCTTGACACGTCAAGTATTTCTCTGACTCGACGAGTTTCACCTGGCATAAATCGCGGGGCCACCACGACTAAACTCACCGAGTCTCAAGAATAACTCGGCGAGTTCCGGCTTGACTCAGTCCCCCCTGACTCACTGAGTCGACCCCTCAACTCGACAAGACCACTCGCTGAGTGGTTACGGGCAAACTTCATGCTACTCGCCGAGTCTGTTCTTCAGACTCGACGAGTCCATGCCATGCATAACTCAAACTCACTTCTAAGGTCAGATCTGTTCCATACAATCATAGATCTGGCCTCCCCAGGCATGATAATCACGTAAAGTCCAAACCTTGGTGCTCAAACAACAACTATTTGCTCCTAGATGATGTTTTAGCCCCAAATCTCATAAATCTAGGTCAAAACTCCCAAGAATGCTCATAAAGCTTAAGGAATAAAGCTTCTTTGGACCTCTATGGATCTCATCCCAAGCCTCATCACAAATAGGGACGAAATGGACAACAAATCTAACCAACAAAGGGGTCAAGAAACCCTAACCCCCATGTTTATCATGACAACAGAAAAGGAAGCCAAAATATACCTCCAAGATGATGCTCTGAGCTCCAAAATCGAAGGATGTCCACCTCCCTTGCCTCCTCTTAGTTAGAATATCCTTTGCCTTGCCAAACAAAGCTTCAAAGGTCAACAATGGCCTCTTCTCTCTCCCAAAACGCTCAAAATCTCTTTAGGGTTTCTCTCTGGGGTTGGTGGCCGCAAATAACGGCCATAAGCCCCTTTAAATAGGTCTCAAACCTTGTAAATTAAGGTTTCATTAAACAGCATGGACTCGCCGAGTCCAGACGCGAACCCGCGCACAAAACCGCGATCCTACTCGGCGAGTTTGGACTCCAACTCGCCGAGTCTCCTCACACTCATCCAAAAATAAAAGAATAAAATAATACTTAGGAATCCGGGGTGTTACATATACACAATAGCACATTTTATAACATCGAGTTACCGATGCGTTTTTGTACTATCAATGTACAAACATCTCATAGTCAACAACTCATATATCTAGGTTTGAAGATTTATATGATATTATCGTCTCACGATCACTTGTGATAAATCCATGAAGTGATTCAAGTGAGCTCGGGTTGAATCCAATACTCAAATCTTATTTCAGAAGTACTCACGAATGGTGTAGCAAACCTGTTGTTATGCCTAACTCCTTAGACAATCATATAAGCCAACTCATGACAGTCTTCTTTCATACCTACTTCCAAAGTATGACCGACTGTGGATAGTTTGAATAATCTTATTATTCTGGAAGTCAAAACATGCAAAGTGAAACACAAGAATAATACCAATCCTATATGGCCCCAAAACTTGTGAGCGTAAGTAAAACACCTTTTATTTAATCACCATATTGATAACTCGTTATTCATTGTATGATGTTTCGGATGATCAACTTGATACTTGAATTAAAACAATAGTTATCCCATGCTCGAAGCATGAACACTATGTTAACCTATGGTCCTTACTTTGTGAAATAAATCAATTTGATAATATTTCCAATTAAACTCATTTCACAATTCCAAATCTTTAAGCGTGAGAATGCCAAATTATTGCCACTATTAAAACGTGTTAGTTCTAAACTATTATGCAAAGATTCCTTTTGTAATGTCTAGGTACAAAATTTCATAAAGACTTGACCAACGATATTACAAAATTTTCCACTGGAAATTGTTACAAGACAATTCCAAGGAAGTGAAGTCTCAAATTTAAAGTACATTTCTTTGAACATCCTTCTTGCATAAAAGTTTCTAACTTTCTCAATATCCAACTCCTATTATGGAGACTTTTCTATAACTGCCATATGACTATCTATTCTTAACTGAATCTTATCTATTCAGAATTATATCAACATGGCCCATTCATTACTATACTTCCAACTATCCATAAGCAACCAAACCTTAGCGAACTTTAGATTGTCCTTGACAGTTGTTTAACCACTTAGTCGTATATGGTTTTAGTCCTTTTTATTTCTTAATGCCCTAGGCATTAGGTAAATTAGAACACGTAAATATTATAGAATATGTAATTGATCCTATATCTGAAGCATATGGAATACGATTCATAATGTCTAACATAAAGACATGATAATTAATCAGTCTTTTGCTATAATATTTCTATTTGCCATGTTCTCATAATTTTGATTATGAAGAGGGATGCCATGATCATAATCATATTTTAAGAACGCAATTAACATTTCCATATATAGAATATCCTTATGCTGAACCATTCCAACATAACATTATATATATATATATATATATATATATATATATATATATATATATATATATATATATGACTAAAATTGATTAAAATCTCAATCTAAGCTTTTAGATTTAAAATGAAGTATGAATTCCTCTCCCTTAATTATAGCAAAACAACTTTTCAAACCCCGCATCTTTGCAAATTGAAACTTTTGTTTTCTATAATTAACATTGCTAACTTGCAACATTCACCATAATTGATTATGCTCCTACTAGCATGATAATTACATCCATATTAGCATAACACTTATGCTCCCACTAGCTTTGACATGTACTTAGAAATCAACTGGACTTCTAGAAACCAACACTTTGTTGACTTTCTTACCAAAGTTCAGATTTCTGATATGAGATGCTTTGATAAGACTATATCTAGGCGTCTCAAACTTATACACCTTTCCTCAGATAGCTCACATTTGTATCTAAACAATTTAAGAACTTACATAAATAAGTCTAAAATGTTTAGACCTTTTGCCATTTCTCACAATTCAAATTATGAAAAGGGATGCCGTAATAATAATCGAATTTGAGAATGAAAATATCACAATTGCTATCTCCTTAAAATATACTCAGTGAAAGCATTTCCTCACAATCATTTTCTTGAATTGGGGAGAAACCTTATGACACTTAGATTTTATGGTGTATGTGTTCCTATCCATGTGAATTTGTCATAACCATAATCACAAAACAAGGTTAGTGACAAAATCTACCTCATATGGATCGAACTTACTCAATCTTAATTTCTTGCCTCTTGGCAGCACAAGGGCCTACCATGTCTTCCAAGTTGTTCAGTGGATCACTCTTACTGATCAATGAACTTTCACTGACCAGGGTGCTTTTCCTTATGCAAACAATTGAGAACTCATAAAACTCACATGCATAGTCAACTTTAATTGGAATGGGCACAGAAACAAGAATATGTCAACACGATAGGTTACAAACCTCAAGTCGTATGCTAGTGATTAATAGTAGATTTATTCTTGATTAGTTCTTGAAACTTGTCAAGATCTTTAAGACTCCCACTGACCTCTTGACATATAGGATTCTCTTTGTCAAGAAATATTCCTTGACAACCAAAAATTCAAGGGTTAGTGCGGTTCGTATCAAGAACAACACTTCACTCAATTGGTCTTAGTTGGTCTTTGTCCTTACCAAGACATCACAACTTACCAATTTTAAATGTCCACGGGTAAAAAACATTTTACTCTTTATTTGATGAGTGTTATAAGCCTTATTAAGATATGTCACTCAAGTTACAATCTTGGAGTATGACTCTAAGACTTGTTTTAGAACAAAGTATGATTCACCTTAATTGATTTGGCCATTTCAACAATTTCCCGATTCCTCTTCTTAGTCATACGAGTGCACTAAGATGTCCATAGAGGATCAATTATGATATGGTTTTCATAATCATTAAGATGATCACAAAACACGATACTCAAGTACTCTCCCATCCTTTCAGATTGGAGAAATTTTAATCTGCCTAATTTGATTCTTCTTATTCGTCATGCTATATATTGAAACTTTTCCAATGATTCGGAATTATACTTAATCTTGTAAGCAAACCATATTTACTAAGCTTTTGTAAATCATGACGAATGGTGGACCTGGGCCAGTGCACAACCAAGTGTACCTGATCCCCTAGTCCTTCTCTTGACTCACATATACATGTGAATAAGGAATTAGTCTTAATTTTACAAAGATGAAAGTTCTCATTCATCATACAATACAAGTTGCATGATTCCAAGTTTCTACCCAACTGAAAGTTAGGTGATGGGAATCTTTCCTTATTTGGTAAATTTTGACACTACCACATACGAAAGAATCAAATCCATATTGCTAATGATAGAAATATACAAACATTAATTTTCATAAATGCAATTGCAAGGAGATATAGAATAAGATAAAAAACAAAAAATTTATTTATTTATAAAATGTGGAAAACTTTTCCTTACAAAGCAATTAAAAATGAAAACTATGCTATTACAAATTTTTAAGCAATCTATCATAACTCCTAAGCAGCAACTCAAACATTCGATTATCGAACCATGTGATCGAAATCCATCTCTTCGCGATCAGATTCAGCTTGCTCTTCCTTTAAGTTTCCTTTCTTTTCTTCGATCCTACAAAACATCAAAATCTGACCCTGCCACATCATGTATTAATAATCTCCAAATAGGAACTTAATAGAGTTAGAAAGTGGACTTACCTGAAGCAGATTCAAACTTTTTGATTTTACCTTCTCTTAGATCTTTCAGGTAGTCTGGGCAGCTTCGCAACCAATGTCCCTTCTCTTGGCAATAAAAGCAAACATATTCTTTTGGAATGGTACACAGAACAATCTCAGACTTAGCTTATCTCTTTACCATTTGGTCAACCGAGTTGACAATGACCGATCCCTTTCCATTGGGAAGAGAAGACTTTTCTGGACTTTCAATGTTTCCATTGTCACTGTCCATGGAAGTTTGGGGAGTAGATCTTCCAATCAAGTTTTCTTTACCATTGCGCCAAATCATTGCTGATTCAGCCACAATTAACAAATATGTAAGATCTACAAGGGTCATGTAGCGATCTGTCATATAGTAATCTTTAATGAACTCACTATATGACTCAGGAAGTGATTGAACAACCCAGTCAACAACCAACTTCCTCGAGACAACGACACTCAATACTCTCAGCCCTGTCAATATGTGACTTCATCTCCAAGACGTGAGTACACACATACCTTCCATCTTGATGTTTCATTGCAAGTAGGACTTGAGTGACCTTGAACTTTTCAAGTCTTTAAACTTATGGGTTAAGGAGAATAATTGGAGGAGGTGGAGAAGTGAAGCATGATATTGTGGAACATCATCTTCATGTGGAAAGCTTTTTCCAACAGATTCGGGAAGACCATAGTAGTCTGAACTAGACATCTACAAGGGAGAAATTCAAGTTAGTTGATTTAAGTCCTTAATATAAAACCCAAACCGAAATATTAAGGCTAGTACCCAACACAATATTTTACAATTGTGAGGAGGGATGCCGTAATCCAATTGTAAAATATTTGAAGGTGGGTAATTGACGATTTACCAATTTCCACCATGAAAAATGAAATAGATTATTAAGTTTTAATTGGTTTGAAACACCTAGATCCTTGAGATTCATTGAACTTTTCAATGGCATGTTTAAATCCCTAGTGTGCCCTTCAAGTTTGTGACTGGGATGCCGAGGATCACAAACAACGTGTGGATAACTATGCAAATTAGCTTGGTACACCCAATGTTACAGATCACCCAATCAATGTGTCAGTTAACCACACACGCTCCATTGATCTATGTTTAACATCAATCTACCCTTTGCCACATATTGTTAGTCCCAGATTAGTGTGCCAGTTAACCACACATGCTCCACTAACGACTTAACAAAGTGCAAAGTGCAATTTCATGGGTTAGCACTATTTTCATATTTTCCTAAAGTAACTAAGGTTGGGAATTTAATAAAATTTTAGTTACTATATTTTTTTATCATCATACTTTTAATGTGGGAGAATTAATGTCCTATTTTACCCGTTCGGCTAACGACCCTCCACCAGTCAAGGAAACGGTGGATGAGAGTGGACGCCCATGAAACTGCCATTTTATAGGCAGTAACCTTATACCCCCTTATAGACCGACTTCGTGAATGAGGCCTGCTAACGGTAAGACTGACTTGTCTTATACATATATATAAGTATTAAAATTTAATATTATAATAATATAAGGGTTGAATTTTAACTTTTAAAACTCTAGGGTTTTATTTGGAATTAAAGTATTCAAAGGTGAGACTTTACAAATTCCAAAACTTGAGGGCAATTTTTGAACTATTCAAGAAACTTTTAGAATCCATAACATATGAGTTTAATATAGTCTTTAATGAAAAGACTCTTGAAAATCCATAACTTGAGGACAAGTTATGGAGTTTATAAAACTATTTATGGGAAAAAGACTCTTCAAATACATAACCTATGATTTTAATGATCTTTTTAAAAGAAAAACTTTTCATTTTCCATAACTTGAGGACAAGTTATGAAGTACATTAAAGGCCATAAAGATCATCAAATAAACTAACAAACATGTCAAATAATGTCCATGATCTAGATTAAACTCATATGAACAAGATAATTCATATCAAAAAAATTTCATGTAATTAGCATAATCATATAAACAAATACAAAACATGAAACTTTGACAATTATCTTCTAAATCGGATAAGCATGATCATTACCACATCAAAAACAGGTTTATAAGTCCAAAAACAGTTTAGGGTAATGATCCTAGTCCAACTCAAGCCTTAAAAGTCGAAAAACTGCATTCTGGAGCTCCAACTCGTTGAGTGCAAGAACACACTCGGCGAGTTGGTTGCATTTGTGCTTAGACTCAGCGAGTCCATTAGTGGACTCGTCGAGTCCAATGTACAAACAGCCAAAAAATCAAATTTTAAAGCATTAAACAACAAATAAGATCAAGTATAATTGAAAACAACCCTAGGCTCTGATACCACTGTTGGGTTTTGAGAACTATAGCACTTCCTAAGTGCACATGCAACCCTAAATGCTTTAGATCTATGTTTTCTCTAATTTTACATGCATTTTCTTTTTCCCAAAGCATTCACCCTAACTAGCATACAATTGAAGCTATACATAACCAAAACATAGTTAGGATGCTTACCTCTTGAGTAGGGTAGAGTTCTTGATCTTTGGAAACTTAAGCACCTCAAGTGTGATGCCTCTAATGGTTCACAAACACCAATATGCATGAGGAGGTTCTAAGAGAATAAGTTACTTGACTCTTTTGAAGGTGTAACCGATTTTGGTGCATGGAAGGGTCTATTTATAGTTGTGGCAAGTGCTAGGTTACACGTTATAAACCCTAATGGTCCATGACTTTCTACATTCCTATGATTCATGTGTTTAACCTTGATGGACTATCCATGGGTTATATTATTGGTTTATCCCACTTACATAATCATGGATCATTTAGTCCATACTATAAGTATCATTGATTTACATAATCAATCCCTCCATATTTAATTAGTCTCTTTTGACCACAAAATTAATTCCAAATTAATTATTGGACAAAACTAATTAAATAACCATATTAATAGATTATTCTTATAATATATTAATAAATCATAAATAACCTTATTCTCATAAAACCATCTTATCAAATTGCATTGGTGAAGGCAACCCAAAAGGACCATGCTACTATCGGGTCAAGTACATACAACTTATAGTTTTGGGCTTAGACACTAAATCCAACAACAACAGTTAGCAAAACACCTCATGAGATATGGACACCGAAACCTCCCTCAATCGTACATATAAAGGTATGGGATTGTGAGGTTCTTATTAGGCGCGAGACCCAAGATAAACTGGAACCCAGAGCCGAAAGATGTATTTTCATTGGCTATCCACAAAGTCCTTCGGATACTTGTTCTACAGATCTAGTGAAAAAGTGGTCTTCGTAGCTCGAAGGAGAATCTTTCGTGAGAAAGAGCTCATATCCAAAGAGAATAGTGGGAGTGCAATAGATCTTAAAGAAATTCAAGAGTCATCTAATGAAGGAACCTTTGATGACACTAGCTCTTAACCTGAGTCTGAACCTGTTGAGCCCATAGATCTTAAAGAAATTCAAGAGTCATCTCAACAACCCTCTTCGTTGATCTAGTAGAGTTAGCGTACCACTTGAGTTTTATGGTTTCAATACAATGACAGACATAGATAAGTTTATCATTGATAACACACTAGTAAACTTGGATGAGCCGACTAACTACAAGGAAGCGATGGAAGGCCCTAAGGCTGCTAAATGGAAAGAGGCAATGAACAGCGAGATCCAATCCATTTATGATAACCAAGTATGAAATTTGGTTGATCATGCTCTCGGTCGGAAGAAAGTAGGTCTCAAATGGATATTCAAAAAGAAAACCGACATGGATGGTAATGTACAAACCTTGAAGTCAAGGTTGGTTGGAAAGGGTAGAGGTTAGCTATGATGAGACGCTTTCACCAGTTGCTAAGATTAAGTCAGTTAGGGTAATGCTTGACATAGCTGCTTAAAATGACTATAAAGTGTGGAAAATGGATGCTAAGACTACTTTCCTTAATGAAAACTAGCCAATGATGTTTACATGGTTCAACCAGAAGGATTTAAACATGCCAAATTCCCTAATAAGGTGTGTAAGCTTGAGAAGTCCATCTATGGATTGAAACAAACATCTCGTAGCTGGAATCTTTGCTACCATGAAAAGGTCAAAGAGCTTGGATTTTATAGAAGTGAAGATGAGTCTTACATGTATGTCAAATCTAGTGGGAGTGTAGTAACCTTCCTTATCTTGTACGTGGATGACATACTCCTAACAGGAACCAATGTTCCAACTTTGCAAGAAGTGAAATCTTGGCTTGGGAAATGTTTTGCTATGAAGGATCTGGGAGAGGCTACATATATTATTGGAATTAGGATTACAAGAAGTGAAGATTAGTCTTGTGTGTATCTCAAAGCTAGAAGTGAAGATGATTCTTGCATGTATGTCAAAGCTAGTAGGAGTGTAGTAACCTTGCTTATCTTATATGTGGATGGCATACTCCTAATATGAAATGATTTTCCAACAAGAAGAAATGTTTGCTAGGACTTATCCATTGGTACATACTTGGTTAAAATATTAAAATGGTTAAGTATGGAGAATTCTAAGAAAGAGGACTTACCCATGCATCATATTGTTAAATCGAACAAGTCTCAGGGTCCTAGTAGTGATAATGAAATAGACACGATGAGTCGATTCCCATATGCTTCTGCTATAGGATCGATCATGTGTGTTATGACATGTAATCGACTTGATGTGTCTTATGATTTGAGCATGGTTAATAGATATCAAGGAAATCATGGTTTAGCTAATTGGATTGTAGTGGAAAACATTCTTAAGTATTTGCAAAAAATGAAAGATATGATCTTAGTTTTTGGTGGCAAAGATGAATTTAAGGTCAATGGCTATAGTGACGCCAACTTTCAAACATATCGTGATAATAGTTATTCACAGTTTGGCTGTGTTTTTCTATTGAATGGTGGAGCAGTGAGTTGGAAGAAATCCAGGCAGCAGATGGTGGTTGATTCTACTTGTGGATCAGAGTACATCACAACAAGCAAGGAAACAAAGGAAGCAATGTGGTGGAGGAATTTTATTGTAGATCTTGGAGTTGTTCCATCAATCCAAGAGCCAATGGAGATATTCTATGAAAAAGAGGGTGTGATGGCTTTAACTAAAGAACCAAAGGATCATGGTAGATCCAAGTAAATTAAAGAGAAATACTGCTACATCAAACATAAAGTAGAAGATGGTGTACTCGTGGTGAACTTCTTGTCATCAGAGGATAACCTTGCTAACCCTTTTACAAAGGGTTTGATCAAGATCAAGCACTCCGAGCATGCTTGGAGCGTTAGACTAAGAGATGATATTAGATTTTAAATTTTGGTAGTTAGTTGATAGTTTTGAAACAATGTAACAATAATAAATTGTAATTGAATGGTGATTAATTAAATAGCGATTTATTTATGTTCAAAGTGTGTGATACCATTTGTCAATTGATTAATTCTTGTGTTTCATTTTGCATGTTTTACTTCCAAAATATTAATTTATTTGAAATGTCCAGTGAATCATACTTTAGGTGTAAGTATTTATTTAAGGTTGTCATTAATCATTTGTAGATTGTCCATATGGATTGGACATTGCATAAGGATTTTTGAGTATTGATTAAAGCCAAGCTTAGATATTAATTCATGGATTTAAGCATGATTAATTTTAAGACTAAAATATCTTCTATTATTAAAACAAAGATTTATAAGCCATAGTTTCCAAATCAGTTGTGCATTGGTTTACTCTAATGCATCTCATAACTACATGTTATAAAGTGTAAATCCATGCATGATTTGGGGAGTAAACTTTATGATTATATAGTCAAAGTTTATTCGTTCCTTTTGCCTTAACAGGAAAAAGCGATATCTTTGGGACCCCTCAGTGATTTGATGTTGACATTATAATGCTTGGCCTAGTCGGGACTAAATTGATTTGTTCAATTAGTAGTCTGATGACGTCATCATAAATCGAGAAATCGAGAAATATAATCTTGGACAATATGATTGATTATAATCCATGTCTCGTGTCCATATGATATCAGGAAGAACGAAAGGATAGTTAATAATTTATCTTAGGACCAACGTCTAATCAGAATTTGACAGTGTATTTGGAAAACACTTTTTACTAGTTATTCAGAGTTATAGTTGCAATTATAGTTAGCGACTTATCCAAGTGAAAGACTTTTGGATTAAGGTGTCTAAAGTTCTAACTAAATTGATATAATGTTGACGAATAAGAGTAATCATTTTTGGGTTGCCATCATAACTAAAAAAATGTTTGGATTAATCAAAGGAGAGAGATAAATGATTTATTAATATATTATATGGTTAATATATTAATTAGAAATAGTAATAGTTAATTAAGAATTAATTAGAATTAATTTGGAATTAATTCTAAGTTAATTAGAATTAATTAAAGCTATATAGGTTGAGTTGTAATTGTTCAATAGTTGAATAATAGAGAGGATTTAGAATCCTCCTAAAGGGGGACGATTTTGAGGCTCTTGAATAGGGTTTCTGACAACCTCCAACTGATAAAAGGAAACTAGATAAATATTGATTTGAAATATTATTATTTTAAGTTCAAATATAAGTTTTATGAGATTATCAAGTAACTATATAAAGGGGCCTAACCCTTGTATTTTTGGCCTAACATATACACATAGAGAAATCTGAATTTCTCCCTCCTCTTCCGTCTCTTCTTCAATCCTAGAGTTTCTTGAGTTTTGGATGTGACGCATTAGAGGTTACCGTACATTTGGAGCTAGTTTTTCAATGGAGGCTACAAAGGTTTTGATTGCTTAATTTGACTTAAGCAAAAGGTGTGTGGTTTTATTCATGATTTTGATATCATCAAGTTTATAGTTTTTGTTTCATAAGTTTGTTGCTATTAATAATGAAAAGATACAGATCCAATTTATGTTGTATGTATGGTTAAGAGTTAAATGAAATTCTGCATGTCCAATTGAATTGTAACCTAAAAACCCCAATAATATAGGCTATTGATAACTAAGCTTTTCTTCAAGCGTGTATAGTAGATTTTCTTTTTGTTTTATTCTTTGGTATTATGTAGGGGTGTCGATCGGGTAAAATTTACGGGTTTCGGGTAGAATGGGTCGGGTAGAAAGGATATTTCCTTAAGAAAATAATACCCGATACCTGACCTATATTGTAATTCAGGTTTTCGGGTTTCAGGTTTAAGGTCGGGTCGGGTAATTATCGGGTATACCCGAAAATTTCTTAAGTGTCACTTATTGATATTTTTTTACATGTTGGCTGGTTTAATAAAGAATTTGGTAGGAAAATACTTCATACAGTCAACAAGTACATATATAATAACAATACAAGTCAATATAATATGTTATGTAATTTTTTAATTCCATTCCAAATTTTGATAAAAAAAGAATAGAAAAAGCCATGAATATGATTAGCATGGAACAATAGGTCTAAACTCAACAAAAAAAGTCTAAGTAATTAAATTCTAAACACAACAAAAAAAGTCTAAACACAACCCAACTAAACAATAAAAGTCTAAACATAACAAAAGAGTAAAATTCATAAGTCATAACCCAACTCAAAGCATAAAAGTCTAAACATAACAAAAAAAAGTCTTGCATCTTCACGTTGCCGTATTCATTTCCATATCCAATCTGAGCTCTAGTTAGACGTACCAACTTCTCCCAATCCTATACAAATAGTATAAGCATTAAAAGGAAAAAACATAACATGTAAAAATATTAAAAAATATTAAAGATAAACAACTACCTTTATCAATTTCTTGTAGGTTTACCCAATTTTGTTCAAAATCGATGTTGTGACTTATACCACCCCGAAGCTAATCTTGGGTACAAATTATACTTTCAACAATCTTAGGAGTCAAAGAACTCCTATACGGATCCAAAACCCTGGTGCTAGTGCTAAAAACATATTCTGAAGCCACGGTTGAGACGAGAATGGCAAACAAAGCTTTAGCCATCAAGGATAGAATCGGAAATCATGGACTATTGTCTATTCACTTTCCACCACTCTAACATGTTACACATTGACGAATCTTCTTCAACACTTTTTTCAAATACTTTTCTAACTCTCTAATTGATTCAACTATGTTTGTTTTCATCTTTTCTCTTAGTGTATTTCTCAATGGTGGTTTTGGTGTCGTCCGCATTTTGGCGTTTCCGTAAAATCGACGATGAATTACTAGATCCGGTAGTACTTGAAGTTGTACTTGGAGAATGAATTCTAATGTAATCATTACATACATAGAGTCCGTAATATATTTCTTTTTCTCCTCCATCTTTTCTTTTCCATAACGATCCTCAAGTAGTATAACTAAATACCTTACTTTGTTCCTCGGGTCAAGAATCAAAGAAAAGTAGAGCAATAAATTCATTTTTTCTACGTTGCCAAAATACTTATCAAACTTTACTCTCATTGCCAATGCAATATCACAAAGCCTAGCTTCGAAAATAGCATCATCCAAGTGTGTACGAATAGAATAAATATCTACAATGCACGTGTTTGATGTCACGTATAGTGTCCCAGAAATCCTTTCAGTAACATCACAAAATGGTTTTAAAAAATGACACAAATGCCTAATATGTTGCCAATCACTCGATGAAGGAATCGATAAACCTGCCTTTTCAATGTCAAAATGAAACTCATATTCCTCTAGATCGTATCTCTCAAAAGTCTTTTTCATAAGCTTGAGCAATATTCAACATACAATAAGTTGAGTTTCATCTTGTTGGAACATCTCTTACCAAGTGTTTTGTTGTACCCGGATTAACAAGCTTAGCAAACCTGGTTTAAAATGGCTTATCAACCTTTTTAATACCATCTTGCACCACCAAGTTTAAAATGTGGGCAACACATCTCATATGTGTCCATTTCCCATTTAAGAGACACTTGTTGGAATTTTGAAAGATTTTTTTAAAAAAACTCAATTGCCACGTCATTAGCACTTGCGTTGTCAACGAAAATTGTGAAAACATTTTTTATTCCCCAATCTATTCAACATTTCTCAACCACTAATCCAATATCAACCCTACGATGACTCTCTTGAGGACAAAAACTCAACACTTTTTTTTTTCTCAATTTACATTCATTGTCTACAAAGTGGGCAGTGAGACACATATAACTTGATTGCGGTGTAGAAGTCTAAGTATCGGTGGTCAAACAAATCCTACCAACGTTTCTTTTAATAAAACTTCGAAAATTTTCTTTTTCTTCTTGAAACAATTGGTAGGTATCTGTTGTACTTGTACTTCTACATGGAATTTTAAACATTGGTTGAGGAACACTAATGTAATATTTAAAGCACGCACCTTCCGCAAAACAAAATGGAAGTTCATCAACTACTAACATGTGTGCCAAAGCCTTCCTACTCTCTTTTTGATCAAATTTCCACGATGTTAATTTGTTTTCATCACCAAAAGCTATTTGTGTTTGACCGACATTTACTTTAGCTAAGTAAGGCACGCATTTGTTTAAATGAGTTAAAGAGTTTTTGGTACCATACCCTTTCCCTTCACACTTGTATCATCCGGAACAACAATGTGTACATTTCGATCTTTCAACACCCTCTTTGTCTGTAAATCTTTCGAATTCATCCCAAACTTTGGATCTCGGTTTGTAATTTTTTGGTTGTGTCTCATTTACTACCGAAACTGGATCATTGGTTGGGCTTTCAAGGTTAATCGTCTCATCTTCAATATACTCATTAGTTTCAAACATCTAAAAGTATATAAAAAAAGTTAAGAAAATATAAACAAAAACCGTTAACAAAAAGAAAACAACAAAAAAAAGTTATAAAAAAACAAACATGTAACATGTCAATTTCTAATCTTTTCATGGATAAGAAAGCAACAAATAACACTTCTCATTGTCAATATCTAAATTCCAAATCATTTGACAGCTTTATACAACAAACATCTATACAAAAGAATTTAATTCCATTCCAGTTTTTATAAACTTAATTCCAAAACATATACATCAAACATTTGACAACTTTATACATCAAATATTTGACAGCTTTATACATCAAATATCTATTTTTTTATTTTTCTGCATCAAATCAATTTATATTTTTGATTTTTCTAAACAGATTCAACAGATTAGACAACAAAGAAATCAAAACCAATATTTTTTTTTTGTAGAGTTATGCCTAAGCTAAACAAAGTGTGAATCAAAACCAACATATTTTTAACCTGTGATTAACAAAAACACAACAAAGAAATCAAAGAGGATGCATAATTTTTAACCTGTGATTGTGATTGCATACTCGAACAAAGCTGTCAAAGGCAGGAGACTTGGGATTTTGATCAATCAAGGAGACTGGTATAACGATTAATGAAGATGGAGACCGAGAATTGCGTGTTTGAGGATCGGAAGAAGAAACTGGAGTCGATGAGGGTTTAACGATTGCGTCGTCTGTTTAGCTTTGCGTCTTCGAGGTTTAGCTTTGCGTCGTATGCGTCGATCATAAGAAGATACTGAAGGGCTTTTTTTAAGCGTGCCTACTACCACCCGAGTCATGTATATAATATACATATTGGTATTATTTAAAAAAAGAATTCGGGTATACCCGAAAATAAATATTAATACCTTAAACTCAACCTATACTATTATCAGGTTAACCTATTACCCGAATGTTCATATTCGTTACCCGTTATACCCGATCAGAATTCGAAACGGGTCAGGTGCGTAGATTGGGTTTCAGATTTTTTCGACAGGCCTAGTATTATGGTGCACAAAGTGAGATACCGTTATAAAAAACTAGAATAACAAAATAATTGAAAATATTTATATTTACAGAGAAACTATTGTCTTAAAAAAATTAAAAGCAAAACTGACCACCAAAACTAATGAAGTTCCAGTCAATATCATCAACCTTAACCTAATTTTCCCTCACTTACAACAAACTATAAATAAAGTAAAGGAAAAATAATCTAAATAAGAAGTAATAGTAATTTTCATAATCAACATAAAGTTGAAAGGGAAGAAGAATTTAACGCACATTTCACTTTTTAACTCATCTCAACAACCCTCGCATTATGAGGGAATTGGTTGTATGTATTTGTCCATTGTAAAAATATAACAAAGAATTAAATTGAAAGGTCTACAACAAAGAATTAAATTGCAAGTTCCATTGAGACGATTTGTTTTAACCGATTATTATATAGTTCAAACAATTATACTCTATATTTTATGTGAATTTAATATAAAATTACTTTTTATAGTTAATGACAACGGAATAATTATTTTTAACAATACATATCTATCAAATTTCTAACTAAATAATTATAGCCTAAGCAACGTATTAAGTGCTGAGGAGCAAGTCACGTGACACCACATGACAAATAACAGATGTATCTTTGATTCATTGTTTTAGAATTTGTACTTATCTTTTGGTCCATCGGCACAAACAGAAATATAAAGTTCAACCCATTTTAGGCCCAATAATAAAACATAATACAATTGATTCAGCCTTTAGCCTTCTTTAAGATATTCCAAAATTAGCTGTTTGTTGATGTATAAACATTTATAAGCATTAATATAACTGAATCTGGTTCACAAATATATATATATATATATATATATATATATATATATATATATATATATATATATATATATATATAGGGTTAGGTTATTTTGTTTTCACTATCTATTGTGTGCATGTATGACTGATTCTGGACCAATCATTTTAGTTATTTTAAGAAAGTAATTAATGCATATTACATGTTGAAGATATAATAGGTATTAATTACATCTTCAGCATTTAATAAACATTAATTACTTTCTTAAAATAACTAAAATGATTGGTCCATAATCAATCACACACAATAGATAGTGAAAACATTTGAACCTAACTCTCTCTCTCTCTCTCTCTCTATATATATATATATATATATATATATATATATATATATATATATATATATATATATTCATTCTTATTATGCTGTATTAGAACTAGAAAGAACCAATCTCAGTTTGCCACCATAAACTGGTTAAAACTGAAACTAAACCAGTTCATTTTTTTGGGTTATGGATGTACTATTTTTTTTTTTTATAAAAATAACTATTAAAAACAGGTCTTCCAAAAATTTTAAAACCTATCTACAACCGTTGGCTAGGGATGTCAACGATGACAAATAAGACAAGGGTTGTATTCCCTTATTGACATTGTAACGCTCCGTTTTTTGTCTAGCTATTTCAAAACGGGGTTATTAAATAATTCGAATAATGATTTCATTCAAGGATAACTTATAAGATGAAATAAGCGGAGTTAACAAATAAAAAACATTTATAGATGTGAAGGGATCAACTACATTAATTAAAATGAGAGTTATTAATTAAAAAGATTAATTTAGCATATTAGGTATAACAACAACAACACCAACAACAACAACAATTTAAATTATAGTCTAGGGTTCAAATTTAAAATTATCAGAAACTTCAATTGTTAAGACAAATCTAGTAGGGGGTCTTTTCCACCATCTGACTAAACCTTAGGGATCAAAGCTGCAAAAACCAAAAAATGTACTTGTCTTCTTCCTAAGAACGAAACGGTTGCGCTTGGTTCTTTCTCGTTTTTAGACCTGCAACACCTTGTATTTTTGAAAGTAAACTGATCCCATCCATTTACAACCATATTTATACTAGCATTGGAAGAAGTTGGGGTTAGGGAGAGTGAGGGAGAGCCGTAAGAGGGGCTGCGATGTGCGTGTGTGTGAACTTCGGTGGTAGTCATAATCGCATCCGATGATCATTCGTGTGTGAACTCAGTCGCCATCTGATAGAGAAAGAAAGAGAGACCGAGACATGAAGAAATAGAGAGTGATACAGAGAGAAAGAGAACTCTAATGTTGGGTTTTCCCGGTGATGTTTCTGTTGAGTTTTGTGCATTCTAACACTCCTATGGTGTTCATGCAACCCTAGAAACCTTGGATCTATTTTTTCTCTATTATACATACAAACTTTCATTATTCCAAGGTTTCATCATAACTAGCATATCATGGGGTATATGTAATACAAAATTCTAGTAGAATACCTTTCTTGTAGCTTTGATTCCTTAAGACATTGTGAGCGTAGCACCCCAAATGTGATGCCTCAAATGCTTCACACAACACCACCAACAATTGGAATAACTTGAGAAAAGATTATGTTGCACCAAAATCGGCTAGCCCTCACTTGTGTATCCTTAAGTGTCGATTTTACTAGTATTAGGCTTCATTATATAGTGTGCACATTAGGGTTACATCGTGTAACTCATGCCTTTCCACATTCCTCATGATCCATGGGTTTTAACCTCCATGGAGTATCCATAGGTAACCACGTGGGTTTAGCCCAACATGAAGAACTATGGATCACAAGCCCATTATATAAGAATGAATGATTTACCCAATCAATCCTCATTTATTTAATTAGTCTCTTTTGATCACATAACTAATTCCAAACTAACTCCTAATCAATACTAACTAAATAATTCATATTAATGTATTAGAACTTATAATATATTAATAAACCATAAACATCTTCTTCTCACAAAAGTCTATCCAAATTGTTCCGATGCCATGCAACCCAAATGAACCATGCTAAATCAGGTCAATTACATACCAAATATAGTTATGGACTTAGACACCTTATCTAACAGTCTCCCACTTGGATAAGTCTAATAACTATAGTTGCAAGTACGACTTCAGGATCCGACAAACAATCATAGCTCTTAAAAGTCTCGTGGAACTAAGTTGTGCCATTTTAGATAAGTGATCATATAATCATCTGTTCAAGATATCAGCCGGACAACTACATGGAACAACTTCGTACTTATTGTCTAACAATTTGTTTCCTGATTTCCGATTTGTTTGACATAGAACCTAATCGAACACATCAATTCAGTTTTGACCAGGCCCGACACATAAGTCAAAACAAAACCATCGAGGGGCCCAAGATATCGCTTTTAATCCTCCAAGGACTAAAAGGAGCAAACAAACTTTGACTCATATGCTTGTACTAACTAATCATCAAATTGTACACAACAACACGTTTTATAACATCAAGTTACTGATGCGTTTTCATACTATCAATGTACAATCAACTCATAGTCAACAACTCATATCTCTTGGTTTGAAGACATATATGATATTACCGTCTCACGATCACTTGAGATAAATTCCATGAAGTGATACAAGTGAGCGTGGGTTGAATCCAATACTCAGAACTTATGAGCACTCATGAATGTTGCAGCAACAATTGCTATGTCCAATACAATTCAGACAAATCTACAAACCCAATTCATGACAGTCTTATTTCAATACCTACTTCCAAAGTATTATCGACTGTGGATAGTTTGAATAATATAATTATTCTAGAAGTCAAAACATGCAAAATGAAATAATAGTAAATGATTAACACAAGACAGTACCATACTAGTAAATAAAACACCTTTTATATAACATCAAATGTCAATTACATTTCAACTATTACAAGTTTCGAAAGCTATCTAATTACTAAAACTAATATCATCCTTCAGCCCAATGCGCCTCGCATGTTGTACATGCTTAACCCTACACCGTCCCTTCGTGAGGGGATCTGCTGGGTTCTCATCCGATGACACCCTCTTTGCCACGATGAGTCCTTCTTTTATTCGATGTCTAATGAAGTGGTATTTTCTATCAATGTGCTTGGATTTGCCATGATCCCTTGGTTCCTTGGCTAAGGCAACTGCACTCTCGTTATCACAGAAAATCTCCATAGGCTCCTTAATAGTTGGTACAACTCCAAGGTCTCCAATGAAGTTCTTCAGCCATATTGCCTCCTTCGCCGCCTCACTTATTGCTATGTACTCTGATTCGCAAGTTGAATAAGCTACTGTCTCCTTCTTGGAACTTTTCCAAGTAATTGCTCCTCCATTTAGGGTAAAGACCCAACCCGACTTAGAGCGGAAATTATCCATGTCTGTCTGAAAGGTGGAATCACTGTAACCAACTACTCTCAAGTCATCACTCCCACCAAGGGTAAGGACCCAATCCCTAGTCCTCCGCAGGTACATGAGAATATTCTTCACCACAGTCCAGTGAGCCTTGCCAGGATTCCCTTGATATCTGATGACCATGCTCAAAGTAATGGCCACATTAAGGCAAGTACAATTCATAGCATACATGATCGAGCCTACAGCGGAATCATATGGTACTCGACTCATCTCAGCTATCTCAGCCTCTGTACTTGGGCGCTGAGTCTTACTTAGTTTGACGTTACTCTGGATTGGTAAGTCACCTTTCTTGGAATCCTGCATGTTGAATCTTTTTAGCACCTTATCCAAGTAGGGCTTTGACTAAGTCCATTTAGTCTCTTACTCTGTCTCTCAATATCCTTATCCCTAGGATATAGGCAGCTTCTCCAAGGTCCTTCATAGCGAAACACTTCCCAAGCCAGGACTTAACCTCCTGCAAGGTTGGGATGTCATTTCCTATGAGTAGTATGTCATCCACATACAATACCAAAAAGCTAACTATACTCCCACTAGCCTTAATATATACACATGACTCATCCTCGCTCCTCGAAATGCCAAACTCTTTGACTTTCTCATTGAAACAAAGATTCCATTTGCGACATGCTTGTTTAAATCCATAGATGGATTTCTCAAGCTTACACACTCTATTAGGGTACTTTGCATCAACAAAACCCTCTGGCTGACTCATGTAAACATCCTCAACCAACTTTCCATTAAGGAAAGCGGTTTTGACATCCATTTGCCCTATTTCATAATCATGAAATGCAACAATGGCTAGCATAACCCTAATAGACTTAATCTTCACTACTGGTGAGAAGGTTCCATCATAATCAACTCGCGAGGTTTGAGTAAAACCCTTCGCAACCAGTCGCGCCTTATAAGTGTGTACATTCCCATCCATTTCGGTCTTCTTCTTGAAGATCCATTTGTGCCCAACTGTCTTACGACCCGGTACATTGTCAAACAAGTGCCAAACTTGATTATCATACATGGACTGAATCTCGCTGTCCATAGCCTCTTTCCATTTGGCAGACTCAGGGCCTACCATGGCTTCCTTGAAGTTGTTAGGTTCATCCAAATTTATCAGTGTACTATCACTGATAAACACATCACCTTCTGTAGTAATATGGAAACCATAATAAAAATTAGGTGTGCTCCTAACTCTTGTGGAACGCCTCAGAGGTACATACTCATCAATCAGTTCAACAGGAGTTTCCTCCTAAGGTTGATTGCTAGTGTTTGACGTTCCCTCACCGCTTGAATCTTGAAGTTCTTCAAGGTCAATTTGCCTCCCACTGTTTCCTTGGCTTATGAATTCTCTCTCACGAAAGAATCCTCTCCTCGCCATGAAGATAACATTGTCACTCGGTTTGTAGAAGAGATAACCCAAGAATTAATATATGGTGAGTTATTAGACAATATAGTGTAAATACCTGCATAGGTGAGTTTCACTTTCCCATCCTTAACATCCTGCAAGTACTTGGGGTAGCTTCGCTTCTAGTACCCTTTTTCCTAACAGTAGAAGCATTGCGCATCCTTCGAGTTGGAAGAGGGAGTGGCAGAACCACCTTTAGTTCCACTCGAAGAGGAGCCATCAAGAGACTTTCCCTTGGTACCCTTCGAAGGGGTCTTCCTCTTTTTCCCTTTACCTTGCCCGATTGCCAGAACAGGGGCTATGGTAGGAGTGGTAACAACATTCTTACCTTTAATACTACTTTCAACATTCCTCAAAAGTCCTTGAAGTTTGTTAAGTGTGACCTCCTCCTTTTTCATATGATAGGTCATGTGGAACTGATCATAACAAGAGGGTAAGGAATGTAGAATGATATCTATTGTTAACTCCTCATCAAAGTTCACATTTAACTTTAGCAAACGGTCCATGAATCTTTGCATTTTCTGCAGGTGGCCCGTGATAGACTCTCCATCCTTTATTTTTGTAGTTATCATGGGAGTGATGATTTCATACCTTTCCTGGCGAGCACTCTGATGGTATCTTTACATCAGGTCCTGGTGCATCTCAAAAGGGTAGAAATCTTCATATAATTTTTGGAGTTCTGCTGTCAAGGTAGCCAAAATGATACAAGATACCTTAGTGGCATCCTTCTCATGGCTAGTGTACTCAGCAATCTCCTCTGGAGTAGCAGACGATTCATCAATGACCTTAAGCTCCTTGTTGAGGACATATTCCTTATCCTCATAACGAGTGACCATCCTTATGTTCCTAATCCAATCATTGAAATTAGTTCCATCACAAATGAATCTCTTACAAAGGTTCATGAGAGAGAAGGATCCGGTAGGGTTTGAGCCAGAAGCATTGTTGGAATACATCTGAAAAGGAAGAAAGACAAGTTTAGATTAGATAAGGAGACCTTAATAAGACACCCAAATGAAATATTAAGGCTAGGACCCAACACAATATTTTATAACTTGTAAGAGGGATGCCGTAATCCAAGCTACAAAATATTTGAAGGTAGGTAAATGACGATTTACCAATTTCCACCATGAAAAACGAAACATATTATTAAGTTTTAACTGGATTGAAACTCCTAGATCTTTTGAGATTCATTGAACAATTCAATGACATGTTTAAATCTCGATTGTGCCCTTCAAGTTTGTGACTGGGATACCGAGGATCACAAACAAGGTATGAATAACCATGCAAATTAACTTGATACTCTTAATTTTATCACACCTCACATGCTCCACCGATCTATGATAAACCTTAGGCATCCCTTTGCCACCCTTTCTAGTCCAAGTTAGTGTGCCAGTTAACCACACACACTCCACTAACGACTTAGCAACGTGCAAAGTATAATTTCATGGGTTAGCATTAATTTCACATTTTTCTAAAGTAACTAAGATTGAGAATTTATAAAAGGTTTAGTTACTTTTTATTTATCATTATACTTTTAATGAAAATTATAGTTTTTGTCCTACCCGTTCGGCTAACGAGCCTCCACCAGTCAAGGAAGCGGTGGGTGAAAATGGACACCCATTAAGCTGCCATTTTATAGACAACAACCTTATACCCCCCTTATAGACCGGCTTCGTGAATGAGGCCTACTAACGGTAAGAGTGACGTGATCTTATATATATAGAGTGACTTGATCTTATATATATATATATATATATATATATATATATATATATATATATATATATATATATATATATATATATATTAACTTATAATACTATAAAGTATAAGGGTTGAATTTTAAACTTTTAAAATTCTAGGGTTTGGAATTAAAGTTTTCCAAAGTGATTTTACAAATTCCAAAACTTGAGGGCAAGTTTTGAAACTATTCAAAACCTTTCATTTCTATAACTTATGAGTTTTAATGATTTTAATGGAAATGATCATTGGAATTCTATAACTTGAGGAAGAGTTATGGAGTCCATTAAAAAGAATTTAGATCAACAATTAAACTAACAAGCATGTCAAATAATTTCTATGATCTAACAAAAGTCATAAGCATGCATAATTGACATCAACAATTTTCAAGAATCTAATTAACTTAATATAAAACTTGAAACTTTGACAATTATCTTTGAAATTGGATAAGCACAATCATTACCACATCAAAAATAGGTTTAACAGACTAAAAACAGTTTAGGGTAATGATCCTAGTCCAATTCCAGCATCAAAACTCGAAATTTTGCACTCAGGGCCTCCAACTCGTCGAGTGCAAGAACCAACTCGACGAGTTGGATGAATTTTAACATGGACTCGTCGAGTCCCCACAATGGACTCGGCGAGTTCACTGAACAGTGAGTAGAAAATCGATTTTTTTAGCAAGTAGCATCAAAGTATAATTATAAACAAGCCTAGGATCTAATACCATTGTTGGGTTTTGAGCATTCTAACACTCCTATGGTGTGCATGCAACCCTAGAAACCTTGGATCTATGTTTTCTCTATTATAGATGCAAACTTTCATTATTCCAAGGTTTCATCCTAACTAGCATATCATAGGGTATATGTAATACAAAATTCTAGTAGAAGACATACCTTTCTTGTAACGTTGATTCCTTAAGACTTTGTGAGCCTCGCACCCTAAATGTGAAGCCTAAAATGCTTTACACAACACCACCATCAATTGGAATAACTTGAGAGAAGATTATGTTGCACCAAAATCGGCTAACCCTCACATGTGTATCCTTAAGTGCCAATTTTACTAGTATTAGGCTTCATTATATAGTGTGCACATTAGGGTTACATCATGTAACTCATGCCTTTCCACATTCCTCATGATCCATGGGTTTTAACCTCCATGGAGTATCCATGGATAACCACATGGGTTTAGCCCAACATGAAGAACTATGGATCACAAGCCCACTATATAAGAATGAATGATTTACCAAATCAATCCCCATTTATTTAATTAGTCTCTTTTGATCACAAAACTAATTCCAAACTAATTCTTGATCAATACTAATTAAATAATTCATATTAATGTATTAGAACTTATAATATATTAATAAACCATACACATCTTCTTCTCATAAAAGTCTATCCAAATTGTTCCGATGCCATGCAACCTAAATGGACCATGCTAAATCGGGTCATGTACATACCAAATATAGTTATGGACTTAAACACTTATCCAACAGTTTCCGGTGAATAAATCAACCCAACATATCTTCGTTTATGTTTCATGGTGCCTCCTGTAAGACAAAACTCAAGCTGTTGGTGGGTCGATTTTGAGAGAAAGAAATAACGCCAGAGTTTGAAGAACCATCGAGGATGAATCAATCACATATTGAGACACCGATGCGGTGCGAAATGGGAAGCTTGGATGGAGCTTAGAGGGGTCGTAGTCATCAGGAAGTGAGGTGTCACCAGAAAAGGTGTGTCGGTGACAAGTTGATAGCACCGAAGAAGGGCAGTTGCCAGTGAAGGAAGAGTTTGTGCCCATGAAGAAACTCTTGTGCGACTTGGGGAAAATAGGTACTCACATTTCCAACATTAGTTTAAAAGAGTTTATGGATCATGGGTCATGGGTGTCTAGTGGGTTAACTTATCTGGGTTTCTAAAATTATTTATTGAAAGAAAAATGAGAGTAAATCTTATTGTTTTATGGACAGATCAAATGAGATTACAAGAAAGTTGGGCTTGAGTCATTTGACTTAAAATCTTAAATGATCTATTATAAATAAAAACAACTATATTTAAATAATTTGCATCTATAATTTATCATTCAGAAATTAAGTAGTCTGGAATTGATTATGTTTTTAGACATTTAAATTTGCATCTGTAATTTATCATTCAAAGTTTAAGTTAGGGTGGGGCTCGTTATACTCTTTGGGCAGGGACCGTTATGTTTGTGGATGAGGTCCATTTGGTATGCAATATCTTGGGGAACTGACTAAGTTTTGTTCTTATAGTTTATGTTTAAAATTGTTTAAGGTTTTCTTATATTGAAGGAAGGGTGTAGCTTGATTGCATCACGTCCATTGGAGACTTCCGCACTTATTAACTTATATGTCGATACTCTGATAAATGTTTTTAAAGAAATAGTTTTATTTAGATCTTTGAAGTTGTAATTGGAAAAAATGCTTTTATTTTTAGTGAAAAATTTGGTTTGAAATTTGAGGCGTCTCAAGTTGCTATCAAAGCCTTAGTTTGAGGGATTCAGGCGCCCCACTCAAACTAAGGATTGAAGGATTTCCTTTTACAAAAACAATTTTATAAAAAATTTTACAAGAAGAAAAGGATGTGATGCGTACAGTCAGTTGGAGCTCAAGTAAGTGATTCCTAAAATACTCATACATGTTGATATGGTATATGTGTTATAGTATGATATGTATGCTAGAAGTTAGAATAAGGATCTGCTCAGGGTTGCATGCTAGAATGCATGCTTAGGAGATATGTCTGTTGGTGCTTAATATGTGAACTGTTAGAGATGCATGATAGTGTGTAGGCTAAGGATCTTTAGGAATTGCGTGTTAGGATTGTCCGATCTTTTGATGCCTTATTTCCTATTGGTTTTTCTGCTCGAATGGTACTTGCTTTGTGCTATGTGAAACCCATATTGAAGTTAGTTAACCATTAACCAAGTACGTTAGGTTTCATGCCACATGGATTAAATAATTTTAGAGTGCTTAATTTGGCACTATTGCGTAGCTCTTGTATGAGTCCAACCGTTGTAGTGCATGGTCTTTTAGTAGAAAGATTGTTTAATTTTGTTTCATGTCATTGTATTTGTAATATAGTTAGTTGGCATTGGTAGAAGCTGTTGGATTTGGTCTCTAAGCCCATAACTATAACTGGGATGTACTTGACCCGATTGTAGTATGGTCCTTTTGAGTTGCCTTCACCAGTGCAATTTGATAGGATGGGCTTTTGAGAATAAGGTTATTCATGATTTATTAATATATTATGAGTATATTATATTAATATGAAAACATATAATTTAATTAGTATTGATTAAGAATTAATTTGGAATTAATTTTGTGTTCAAAAGAGACTAATTAAATATATGGGGATTGATTGTGTAAATCAATGATTCTTATAGTGTGGGCTAATCATCCATAGTTATTTAGGATGGGCTAAACCAATGAGATAATCCATGGATAGTCCATGGAGGTTAACCTATGGAGCCTAAGTAATATGAAAGGTCATTAGGGTTTACAAGGTGTAACCATAGCAATTGTTACTCTATAAAAGCACACCCTCATCACCAAAATCGGTTGCCACAACATTCTTGGAGAGTGTGAATTGATTTTGTGCTAAATAACTTATTCTCTCAAGCCTCCTCTTGCATATTGGTGTTTGTGAACCATTAGAGGCATCACACTTGAGATGCTCAAGCTTTTAAAGGTCAAGAACTACAAGTCCTTCTAAGAGGTAAGTCATCTAACTAGTTGTAATTTTCATTTGACAATTTGTATGTTAGTTAGGATAATGCTTTGGAAATTTGAAAATATACATGTATAATTAGAGAAAACATAGATACAAAGAATTTAGGGTTGTATGTGCACCATAGGAGTGTTATATTGCTTAAAACCCAACAGTGGTATCAGAGCCTAGGTTTGTTTTTTGCTATACTTGATGCTTGTTGTTTTTTAAAGTTGAAAAAATTGATTTTATGCCCTCTGATTGATGAACTCGCCGAGTCCACTGGCTGACTCGACAAGTCCACTTAGTAACAGAGTAACTCGACGAGCCAGTTCACGCACTCGACGAGTTGCAGGCTCTGTTTGCAGAAATTAGAGGTTTTTGGCCAGAATTGAATTAGGATCATTCCCACAAACTGTTTTGAATCATAAAATCTGTTTTTTCTGGTATGGTAGTGATCATCCTCATCTAATTACAAGATAATTGTCAAAGTTTAAGATAATTGTTGATTTATATGATAAACAAAGTTGCTTGCAAATTGTTAACTTGATATTATCTTGTTTATGATTTTAGCTAGATTAATCTTGAATTATATGCTAATTTTAGTTGTTGAAAAATTGATCTAAATGAATTTTAATGACCTCCATAAATTTTCCTCAAGTTATGGAAAATGAAAGGTCTCATACATTAAAATGCAATTAAACTCATACGTTATAAAAATGAAGAGTTTTTGACAAGCTTCAAAACTTGCCATCAAGTTTTGGAATTTGTAAAGTCTCACTAATGAAACTTTAATTCCAAACCTTAGAGTTTTAAAGTTAAAATTAAATCCTTATACTTTATAATATTATAAGTTCAATATTATATATATATATATATATATATATATATATATATATATATATATATGTATGTATAAGACAAGTCAGTCTTATCGTTAGTAGGCCTCATTCACGAAACCGGTCGGTAAGGGGTATAAGGTTACTGCCTATAAAATGGTGGTTTAATGAGTGTCCACTCTCACCCACCTCTTCCTCTACTGGTGGAGGGTCGTTAGCCGAATGAGGTAGGATAGGACATTAATTCTCCCTCATTAAAAAGTATAATGATAAATTTAAAGTAACTAAACTTTTATTAAATTCCCAATCTTAGTTACTTTAGGAAAATGTTAAAATGGTGCTAATCCATGAAATTACACTTTGCTTCCTTGTTAAGTCGTTAGTGGAGCGTGTGTGGTTAACCGACACACTAATCTGGGACTGACAATGTGTGGAAAAGGGTAGCTTGATGTTAATCATAGATCGATGGAGCGTGTGTGGTTAACCAGCACATTGATTAGGTGATTTGTAACATTGAGTATACCAAGCATGTTTGCATGGTTATTCACACTTTCTTTGTGATCCTCGACATCCTATTCACAAACTTAAAGGGCACAATTGAGATTTAAACATGCCATTGAAAAGATCAATGAATCTCAAAGGATCTAGGAATTTCAATCCAATTAAAACTTAATAACCCATTTCGTTTTTCATTGTGGAAATTGGTAAATCTTCATTTGCCTACCTTTAAATATTTTACAATTGGATTATGACATTCCTTTTCGCAATTGTAAAATATTGTGTTGGGTCCTAGCCTTAATATTTCGTTTTGGATGTTATATTAAGGATTTAAATCAACTAACTTGAATTTCTCCCTTTATAGATGTCTAGGTCAGACAACTATGGTCTTCCTGAATCTGTTTCAAAAGGCTTTCCACATGAAGATGATATTCCGCAATATCGTACCTCACTTCCTCCACCTCCTCCAGTTATTCTCCCCGACCCACATGTTCGAAGACTTGAAAAGTTCAAGGTCACTCTGGCCCTATTGGCGAGCAAACATAAAGATGGAAGATCTGTATGTGCACATGTCTTGGAGATGAAGTCCCACATTGACAGGCTGGGAATGTTAGGAGTCGATATCTCAAGGAAGTTGGTTGTTGACTTGGTTCTTCAGTCACTTCCCGAGTCGTATAGTCAGTTTGTTAAGGAATACTATATGTCAGACCACGACGTGACCCTTATTGATTTTACATATTTGCTAATTTCTGCCGAATCATCAATGATTTGGCGCACTGGTAAAGTAAATTTGATTGGAAGATTTACTTCCCAAACTTCCATGGACATTGACAATGGAAACATTGGAAGTCTAGAAAAGATTTCTTTTTCCAAGGGAAAGTGAAAGGCTAAGTTTAAGATTGTCCCGTGTACCATTCCCAAAGAGTCCATATGTTTCTATTTCCAAAAGAAGGGGAATTGGTTGTGAAGCTGCCCTGACTACCTGAGAGATCTAAGAGATGGTAGAATCAAATTGCATGGTTCTACTTTAGGTAAGTCAACTATGTAACTCTATTTAGTTCCTATTGTTAGATTCTTAGTACATGATGTGATAAGATTACATTTTGATGTTTTGTAGGATCAAAGGAAGCATAAAGGAAAGGCATGCAAAGTCTGATCGTGAAGAGATGGATTTCAATCGCATGGTTCGATGATCAGATTTTAGAGTTGCTGCTTAGGAGTTATAATAGATTGCTTAGAAATTTGTAATAACATAGTTTTCATTTGTAATTGCATTTTAAGGAAAAGTTTTTCCGCAATCATATAAATAAAGATTTTTTTAATCTTATTTTATATTTCCTTGCAATGGCATATGTGAAAATTGATGTTTGTATTTTTAGCAATATGGATTTGATTCTTTTGTTTGTGGTAGTGTCTAAATTTACCAAATAAAGAAAGATTCTCATCATCCAAGTTTCAATTGGACATAAACTTGGGATCATGCAACTTGTATTGTATGATGAATGAAAACCTTCATCTTTGGGAAATTAGGACTAATTCGTTATGCTCATTAAGAGGTGAGTTAATTGAAGGACTAGGGGATCGGGTATACTTGGTTGTGCGCTGGTCAGGTCCACCACAAAGAATGATAAGACTATTCATTATGGTTTACTAAAGTTATTAAATATGGTTATGCTTACAAGATTAAGTATAATTTTGAGTCATTGAAAAGTCTCAATGTATAGCAAAACGAATAAGAAGAATCAAAGTCGGCAGAAAGATAAAAATTTCTCCAATCTGAAAAGATGGGAGAGTACTTGAGTATCATGTTTTATGATCATCTTAATGATTATGAAAACCATATCACAATTTGATCCTCTATGGACGCCTTAGTGCATTTGTTTGGCTAAGAAGAGGAATCAGGTGAAATGGTTAAATCAATTAATATGTCAAGAGGTCAGTGAGAGTCTTAAAGATCTTGAAAAGTTTTAAGAACTAATCAAGATTCAACCTATCGTTAATCACTAGCACACGACTTGAGGTTTATAACCTATCGTGTTGACATATTCTTATTTTTGTGCCCATTCCAGTTGGTTGACTATACATGTGAGTTCTATGAGTTCTCAATTGTTTGCATTACAATCTGGAAGCAATGGTAGGCCCTTGTGTTGCCAGGTGGCAAGGAATTAAGATTGAACAAGTTTAGTCCATATGAGTTTGGATTTGTCACTAACCTTGGCTTGTGATTATGGTTTTGACAAATTCACATGGATAGGAACACACACACCATAAAAATCTAAGTGTCATAAGGTTTCTCTCCAATTCATGAAAACAATAGTGAGGAAACGCTTTGAGAAAGTAGATTTTAAAGAGTTAGCAATTGTGATATTTGCATTCTCAAATTCAATTATGATTACGACATCCCTCTTCATAGTTCGAATTGTGTGAAATGGCAAAAGGTCTAAACATTTGAGACTTATTGCTATAAGTTCTAAAATTATTTAGACACACATATGAGCTTTCTAATAAAAGGTGTGTGAGCTTAGATAAAGGCTCATCGAAACATCTCGTGTCAGAAATCTAAAATTTGGTAAGAAAGTCAATAAAGTATTGATTTCTAGATGTTCAGTTGATTTTTAGATTTATGTCATAGCTAGGGGGAGCATAAAAGTTATGCAAGTAACAAAATAATTATTATGCTAGTGGGAGCATAATTATTATGGTAAGTGTTGCAAATTAGCAATGTTAATTATAGAAAACAAAGTTTTCAATTCGCAAAGTTGCAAGGTTGAAAAGTTGTTTTGCTATAATTAAGGGAGAGGAACTTATACTTCATTTCAATTCGAAAAGTTTAGATTGAGATTTTAATCAAATTTAGTCAAGGATTTATGTGAATACCATGTTGAAATGCTTCAACATTGGAAATTCTATATATGGAAATACTATAGAAAAAGACTAGTCAATATCATGTCTTTATGTAAGACATTATGAATCATATCCCATATGCTCAGGTATAGGATCGATTGCATATGCTATGATATTCATGAGTTCTAATTTTCCAAATGCCTAAGGGATTAATAGGGGAAAAGGACTAGAACTGGATATGACTAAAGTTATTAAACAACTGCTAAGAACAATCCAAGGGTCGCTAAAGATTGGTTGCTTATGGATAGTTGGAAGTATAGTAATGGATGGACCATATTGACATTGTTATGAATAGAGAGGATTCTATTAACAATGAGTTGTCATATGGCAAATATGAAAATGTTTCCATAGTGGGAGTTGGATATCAAGAATCTATGAGAAAGTTAGAAAGTTTTATGCAATAAGGATGTTCAAAGGAATGTGCTTTGTATATGAGACTTCGGATCTATGGAATTGTCTTGTAACAATCTCCAATGGAAACTTTTGTAATTGAAAAAGTCTCTGTGACTTGTGTACATAGTCATTACAAAAGGATCACTGCATATAAGTTTAGAATCTAACAAATTACAGTAAGTGGCAAGAACATGGTATTCTTACTCTTACAATAAGGATTTGGAATTGTGAAATGAGTATCGTTGGAAATGTTTACAATTGATCTATTTCACAAAGTAAGGACGGTAGGTAAACATAGTGTGCATGCTTGGAGCATGGGATAACTATTGTTTTAATTCAAGTATTAGTTCATAAATCAAAACAATATACAATGAATACTGTGTAATCAATATGGTGATTAAATAAAAGGTGTTTTATTTACACTCAAAAGTTTTGGGGCCATATAGGATTAGTATTATTCTTGTGTTTCACTTTGCATGTTTTGACTTCCCAAATAACAAGATTATTCAAACCATCCGTGGTCGATCATACTTTGGAAGTAGGTAATGAGGCTAGACTGTCATGAGTTGGCTTGTAGATTGCCTAAGGCGTTATACATAGAAAAAGTTTGCTACACCATTCATGAGTGCTCCTGAAATAAGATTTAAGTATTGGACTCAACCCGCGCTCACCTGAATTACTTCATGGAATTTATCACGAGTAATTGTGAGATGATAATATCATATAATCTTCAGACTAAGATATATGAGTTGTTGACTATGAGTTGGTTGTGCATTGATGATACGAAAACACGTCAGTAACCTGATGTTATAAAATGTATCGTTATGCATGACTTAATGAGTAGTTAGTACAAGCATACAATGTCGAAGTTTATCTTTTCCATTTATCCTAAGAGGATTAAAAGTGATATCTTGGGCCCCTAGATGATTCTGTTTTGACTATGTGCCGGGCCCGGTCAGAACTAAATTGATGTGTTCAGTTATGCTCTATGTCAGACAAATAGAAAATTGGGAAACAAATTGCAGGACAATAAGTATGACTATGTTCCATGTGTTTGTCCGCATAGATATCTTGAGAACAGAGGAATATATGATCTCTTAGCTTAAGGACGCATCATTGACTAGGTCAGAGTTCGATAACGGCTTTTGAAAGCTTACGATTTCTAAATCGGATCCTAAAGTCGCATTGGTAGTTATAGTTATTAGACTTATCCAAGTGGGAGACTGTTGGATTCGGTGTCTAAGCCCATAACTATAACTAGGATGTACTTGACCCGATTGTAGCATGGTCTTTTTGGGTTGCCTTTACCAGTGCAATTTGATAGGATGGACTTTTGAGAATAAGGTGATTCATGACTTATTAATATATTATAAGCATAATATATTCATATGAAATTATATTATTTAATTAGTATTGATCATGAATTAATTTGGAATTAATTTTATGATCAAAAGAGACTATTTAAATATATGGGGTTTGATTGTGTAAATCAATGATTCTTATAGTGTGGGCTAATGATCCATTGTTATTTAGGATGAGCTAAACCAATGAGATAATCCATGGATAGTCCATGGAGGTTAATTCATGGAGCCTAAGTAATATAAAAGGTCATTAGGGTTTGCAAGGTGTAACCCTAGCATTTGTTACACTATAAAAGCACACCCTCATGACCAAAATCGGTTGCCACAATATTCTTGGAGAGTATGAATTGATTTTGTGCTAAATAACTTATTCTCTCAAGCCTCCTCTTGCATATTGGTGTTTTTGAACCATTAGAGGCATCACACTTGAGGTGCTCAAGCTTTCAAAGGTCAAGAACTACGAGTCCTTCTAAGAGGTAAGTCATCTAACTAGTTGTATTGTTCATTTGACAATTTGTATGCTAGTTAGGATAATGCTTTGGAAAATTGAAAATATGCATGCATAATTATAGAAAACATAGATCCAAAGCATTTAGGGTTGCATGTGCACAATATGAGTGTTATAGTGCTCAAAACACGACAGAAGTTTCTTCCGCAACTGATAGTCGGGTGGGGGGGGGGGGGGGGAGGGGCTTCCAGGCGACCTAGGAACAGTGTTAAAGTGTGCTGGTGTGAGCACTTGCATAAGAGAAATCCTAGAAGGAGAATCTAGGAAGATTAGCAGTGAGTAATCGTTTGAGAGCGGGTATATGTGATTAGATCAGTCAGTAGTGGTTATGAGTAGTGACTTGGGAATCTTGAGATAATTCTTGAGACGAATACGAATCTGTGTGGAAGGTAGTATAGGCCCATGCTACTGAAAGCATAAGATCCCTACTATAACACTCAGATACCAGGTATATTTCCATTTTGACCCAAAGTATAATTATGTTGAAAATTTGGTCCTTACGTCATGCGTACTTGGGGAGTACGTATAATGTAGCTCATTAAGTGGATCGTGGGTGCATGTGAGTACATCGAGCATTCTCATGACGTATGCAGGGCATGCTCAACAGATATGCAAACCCTGATTTTTAGGGTTTGAGCACTATTTAAGAAACCTTAACCCTCAACACCCCATTCCACCTTCATTCTCCATCCCCCTAAAATGACCCCTTGCAAACTTTAGTGTTCATTGTGAGTTTTTGAGCCATTTGTGTGCTTTGTGTCATCCTTGAAGGAAGAATATATGTGGAGTGCTTTTGGAAAGCTTCAAGCTTTGTAGATTTGAGTTTTTCATCTTGCAAGAAACCTCCAGAAGGTATAAAGTAATGAACTTGATGAATGTTTCCTTAGATCTTACTAGTTCTTAAGTTTTTATGCATTTTGGTCCTGTAGTATTGGTATTAATGAGTATGTCTTACTCTAAACCATAAGAGCTATCCTTTTAGATGTTTTTCAGTGCTAAGAACCATAAAAATGTGATCTTGGTCCCTTGCTTCCCTCCATGCAAGAGTTCTGGTGCTTGGGTTTGTGTACTAAGTTTGGGTTTTGGTTTTTGGACTCTAATAGCCATTGAAAGTCATAAAATTGAAAATTCTATGACTCAGAATGATATTTGGGACTAGATTTGAGATTTAGACATGAGATTTTAATGGAATAAGCACTTAATGGAAAAAGTTAGGAGTTGGTCCAGTATGCGGGGTTTACCCTGTGGTACGTAGCGCGTACCGGGAAAATGTCGCGTAATTTGGAAAGAACGCCAAAGGTACCCAACATAATGACTGAGTACGCAGGGCGTACTCAGTCTATGTTGACCCCCTTTGACTTTTTGCCTTTGACTTTGACTAGGAATTTGACCAAGTTTTCCTTAGGGGTATTTTGGGTAGTTTGAGTAGTAGTATGAGACTAGGTCGCTGTTTATGGTATAGGTGACCGGTAGAGGCAACATTTGGAGTAATGATATGTTCAACTATATTTCAGACTGTGAGGTGAGTTTTCCTCACTGTACTCATGGGTCGAAGGCACCAATTCCGACCCACTAGATTGTGTATGTATTTTGGTTTAGATGTTTCTATGCTGTAGTGATCGGTTAGATCTGCATGATTATCTGTTATTTGCTAGATATTTGTTTATATCCATATGTCGACATATTATAATGGTTTGGGTTAAGGCGGTTCTGCTTTATGCTGAAGGCTAAGAAACTAGAAACATTCTAGACATGGGTTAAGGACTCTATAGGGTATACCAGAATCATGCTTAGGGATCGGGAGCATTCTAGATCTGGGCTGAGGGTTGGGACAGGCATTCCAGACTCTTGTTGTGGGCTCGGGGGGCAATCCGGACTTATGCTGAGGGCCCTATATGGGTATTCTAGGCATATGATGTGGGCCCAGAGTAAATGTTTGTTTATGTTTTGTGTGTGATATTTTGGGAAACTTACTGAGCTTCGGCTTAAAGTTTAAGTGTTATGTTTCAAGTACTTCAGATGATTGGGGTAAGGAGAAGGCGTGATCGTACACATCCTTCAGTGATATGTTTTGGAGATTTTATGATACTCTGATTTTAGGATAATTGTATCTGATACTTGGTTTTTATGACTTTTGATTTTGATTAACACAATGATTTTACTTTAATTGAAAAATGAAAATTCTATCGTGATTTTTTGGATGTTACAAGTTGGTATCAGAGACCTGGTTTGAGAGAATTGGATGAGCATCTGTGTGAATCCAGACTCAAACTAAGGATCTGTACATGTTTTCAAAAAATTGTTTTCGAAAGCAACCAATGAAGGATGAGATGTGTACGATCAGCCAGAGCAAGAAATTATACCGCAAGATACCCACACTGTTAATTATTTATGATGGTTATGATAGAAATACATGCTATTTGTAGGCTAGGGATATTCAGGAATTGCATGATAGAATTGCCTGATGTATGATGCCTGATAGCCCAGGAGGATTTCTTGTATGTTAGATGAAATTGAGAACATACTATAGTTGCTTAGTGTGTGCATCATAGTTGTACATAACTAATATTTTATAGCCTGAGAATGTTTGATTTAGCATTATTTCCTGTTCCTTGTCTGGTTGTGGGCTTAAGTTAGAATCAAGTATTCGTCTATCTATGGAATCCAAAGTTATTTATGATTAGCATGTACGAGCGGTTGAAGGGTTGGTGGAAGTTTCATGAGTGAGTGTGGATGTATTGGGCCATCTTGAGGGATGATTAGCCACTCTCGAGGGAGTGAGTAAAGGATGTATTCGTATCTTACTTGTTGGGTTTCGTATTCGGGTGGTCTATGACAATCCTTGAAAAACAACCTACATGCTTCTAAAGAAGCTATGACCATGAGGTTATTAGAGGAAAAAAATTGTCTTCCAAATTCTTTAATCAAAAGTCTTAATAAGTTAATTATGCCATGGATAACTAAAGTGTCCAAAACATTTCTACATGGCTTATTAGTCATACAATATGATATAATCACTAGTTTGTTCTTTCTTTTATTATTGTTTTCATAATACAATAGTTATTCTCTAATGAAATACACAAGTTGAATTTATTTATTAATAATCAAATTCTTAATAAATAATCAATAAGTACCAACTTGATTAAGGCGTAACCCTATAGAAACATATGTCATTAGCAATATCACTCAATAATGATTCTTGAGCATATAAATCCAACAAACGCATTCATCAAAAGCAACTTTAAGGCGATTATGATTTGAGTTCTGAGGTTATTGTCGAATAACAAAGACAATTGGAGTGGTGGTTGTCTTAGACCCTTTGTCAGCTTGAGGCTTGATACGAGTTTCTTCAGCAACCACCTCATAAAAAAACTGAATCAACAATGGGAAGAGGGGTGCGATGTAAGATAAATCCACATAAGCCTTTAAAATTAGAATGTAAAGCCATCAAAAATTGAACTAACTACTACTCATCCCTTCTGACAATGTAAGGCTGGAAGGCCTCTAGATCAACAGGTTCAATAAAAGAGCCAACTGATCCCACAAATCAAACATAGATGCAAAAAACTCTTGAATACTCTGATTATTCTGTTAGAGGGACCGAATATCAAATTATAACTAATACTATTTGGCAAAATTAGATTGCATGTAAAGTCTACTCAAGTGATCCTAGACTTCCTTTATTGTGTCATACTTTACCAATTGTGTGCCAATAGATTGAATTGAAAAATTGTTAATCCAAATGATAAACTTGGAGTTATCAATCTCCACAAGTCCAATAAGGTTGCATAACTTTTAGCCTTTTCGTCTGTTGGTTTTTTCTTTGTACCTTGCATAATTCCCCACATTTTTCCCTGGTAAAAAATTATAAATAACTCCAATATGCATAGTTCTTTCGATTGGGTTGGATGCTAATGTACCGAAGAAAACCATCTTTTGGAGCCATATTTCCAAAAACTATCAGAGAAAAAAAGGATGAAAAGTGTGTTCTAATAAGTTGTGATGTGATAAACTATGTCAGTGTTGAGATGAATGAAAA
This sequence comes from Lactuca sativa, assembly GCF_002870075.4. Lineage (NCBI taxonomy): Eukaryota > Viridiplantae > Streptophyta > Magnoliopsida > Asterales > Asteraceae > Lactuca > Lactuca sativa. Next base: position 209,450,875 of record NC_056624.2, read on the forward strand.
AAGTTCTTTGAAAACAGTGTTCTAATAAGAAATCACGGCGCGACGACCTAAGCTGCGTTAAGATCATCGAAAGAAAATGGTTCTTCGCAGAGAGAAATATGAAATCTTGGCATGAAATACGAAAACACCAGCAAATCGAAATCCTCCAAAAGACGACAAAATCAAACAAATCAAACCAAATAGAATACAAATTCAGATCATAAAATCATACCCTAAAAACACATAATGTTATAGTCTCACATACAAGTTGTTCCCAACAATCATAAATGAATGATTGAATAGGAATTTGATACCATGTAAACTACCAAATAACAGAAACGAAATACAACTAAAGTTTCATTGTTATAAAAAAGATAATTACAAAAAAAAAGAGTAAATAAATAGAAAAAATAATTAGGATAAACCCAAACCTAAAGACCTAATAAACTTATTATACTAACAAACTATTTTATTACATAGAACTTTTATGGAAAAGAAAAAAAAAACAAATGCAAGTCTGCAACCCATGTAGAAAAATACCCATAACAAAGATCCAGCACAAATCGCTTGTTTTAGACCCGACCCGATAACGAAGTGAAGTGGAATGTTATACCAAAACAAACAAATGAAGTGATATAGATAGGGTTAGGGGAAAACAAATACCAAGAAACCTTTGATGGTGGACCCACAAAATTAAAAATAAAATAAAACAAACGCATACCTAATAGGAGTTAAAGAAGACAAACCCATGTACAATATCTCTAAATTATACTTTATTGTTCGCTACAAATTTCAATAAATCAAACCAAGAAAGAAAGAAAAAAAAATACTGAAAAAGCCTGTTAAAAGGGAGAGGATGAAGAATATAACATTAATCCAAAGCACACTTCTGAATATATAATCTACTTTTGCACATATACCTATCACTATATGTTTAATATTACCTCCATACTTTTAATATCCCAATAATTACAACATAACTCAACTAAAATATTAACTTCTACTCTATTTTTAATAAAAGTTAATTATCTCAAATGTTAATTCATAATACCAAATAGAAATATTTCTGAAACATTGCTAACGAAAAGAAATATGTACATGTTGATTTGAGTTTTTCCAAAACACTAGACACCAACTTTTAGGATTAATCAATTATTTATTCAACAAAATTATATGTTTTATAAGATAATATAATAAACATAACTAGTAAAACAAAACTCGGGCTTCACCCCGGGTCGGTATTTTTTAAACCTTTTTTTTTTCCAACTAGGGCATGGTATTTTGAAAGTTTTATTTTAATTATCTAAAATGTTAATTCATAATACCAAATAGAAAAATTTGTGAAACATTGCAAATAGAAAAATTTGTGAAACATTGCTAACGAAAAGAAATATGTACATGTTGATTTGAGTTGTTCCAAAACACTAGACACCAACTTTAGGATTAATCAATTATTTATTCAACAAAATTATATGTTTTTTATCGGATAATATAATAAAAATAATTATTAAAATAAAACTCGGGCTTCACCCCATATCGGCATTTTTTTAAATCTTTTTTTCAACTAGTGCATCATATTTTGAAAGTTTTATTTTTATTTATAGTAACAACCTTCTTATATAGTGCTACAAATATGATATTTATTGTTATCATTGGTAATTAAATATATGTGTTATTATTTGAGGAAAATAAGACCGTGTAGTAGAATATCGAAGGTGAGGGGATCAAAAACGGCAACTCCACAAACTAATGTGACAAAAACTTGAGGGTCACTTTTGGTAAATGTTCCCGACCAAAAGTAGGAAACTATTGAACCCTTGCGGCTAGTAGTAAAAAATATCAAAGCTAGGGATCAAAAGTGTCAACTCTATAATCTAATTTGGTAAAAAGTTAAAAGAAATACAAAAAATGAGAAGATGTTTGAAACTTTTGTGGCAAAACTTAAAATAATATCATTCCTAATATATATTAGTTTTCCTTTTATCGATGTAACCATGCCTGTTTTAGTTATAAAATATTACTAATTTATTGTTTTATAAATTAAATTAATAAGAGATATATTTTACTGTCAATAAATTATTCTGTTACATAAATTAGTAATTATATATCACTTATTTGTATAAGTAAGTGATTAGCCCTATTTGATTAATTTCAAGACGTAGGGATTATATAAATTCTAAATATTTTCAAATAATAAACAAGTATTTAATTTTAATCATGCATGTTGAATTGATTATGAATTTTTATAATATCTTAATGCTGAATATCATATTTGATATAATATTTACATAGCATGATGCTTAAATTATCATATCAAAAATTATACATACGTGTTTTTTTTAAATAAAAGTTGAAAAACATTAGATATAACTCCCAGCATATTTAAATCATGTTTGGAGATTTCATATTTGTTTCTATCTATGCTGGTTGAATGTTTTGTAGAAAAAGTAACAGTGAAAGAAAACCCTTGTATCCAGATGACATTTCAGGACATCTTGATTCTTGAGGGTTGGGTGAGCGTACAATTAGCTTTATTGGCAAGGGGGACAACAATGTCTTTTTGTATTTCCTACGCCAATAAAAATTCATAAGTTCCAAACAGTTGGTTTATTTATTTTGTAATTCAAGTAAGTTTCCTTTTTCCATATTACACCGCAAAAATAGATGACATGAAATAAATTGTAACCAAATTGAGATTTGAGGTCATGCTTGCGTGTAGGTTGAAATCATGATATTGTGTCGTGCTCAAAATTCAAAATAAAATTATCTTGATATTTGTGTTTTCTATTTTCGTATTATTTTTTATGATTAAATATGAATTAAAAAAATTAATGGTAATTTTATGCAATCTTTGTCATGTTTTATTTGCATCGTTTTCTTGTTAGTAATAAAAACACAACATTTTGTCGTGTTGTATTTATCTTATGTTATACCTTATTGTGTCATTTCGTCTTAGATAAAAACCGATATGTGGTGATAGATTCAAACAATGTGAACTAAGCCGGTTAGATGATCAATTACCGTGGTAATTACTCATAATAATCACATTACAGTCGATGTATTTTTTTAACAACCAGTCAAATTTTATTCAACATAACTAGTAAGAAATGTGTTCAAAGATTAAAGATACAAGAATTTCAATTGTGGGCTTTTTAGCCACGTGCTAGTAGCAAAATTACAATTTAATTAGGAAAATGTGCTGATCTAATCTCAAATTCTTAATCACTATAAAGAGTGGAATTCAACTCATGTTTCAGGACCAACTCTCGTACAAGGTACAAAGAATGGAATTCAACTCAATTTCACTCTACGATCAAGATTCAAGGGTAACACGTCTCGCAAGCCTATCTAATTCTAATCTCAATCTCCACCATTAAATGTTATCTTTTATAGTTTTATATACGAAACATATATTTGTTCCAATAATTCTCCAAACAAAGAAATTCTAACATCCAAGAAATGGTGAATTGAGGCAAATGTGAAATTACCCATAATAGATAAATCCCAACTTCAGCTATCACTTATCAATGATGTATGAAAAAGCAACTCCATCGAGTCAAGCCGAAAGGGACTTTATATTCTTCTCAATACCTATGATCACGAAAATCACACCTCTAATGTCATGTCGAGTCATTGTGAGTGAATTAAAACTTAAAAGGGCACCCTTTCAAAAAAAAAATAATAATAATAAAATACAAAAAAACTGAAAAAAAGTAAGTTATAGTTTTCGGAAGTTTTATTTCAAAAGGACATTAAAAAAACATGTCCATGGATAATATTAGGACTGATATCATAAAAGTCAAAAATTTTAATGTGTAATTTGAAAAAACATATATATATATATATATATATATATATATATATATATATATATATATATATATATATATATATACACACACACACACACACATACAAGGTTCTAAATGGCGTGAGGCGTGACGTGGCGAGAAGGTTAAGCCTCAAGCTTAACGAGCCATGGCGAACCATGGCGTTTTTCAAGACGTGATGTAAGGCGGCGATTTTGTATTAATTTAAAATTATATTACCACATAAATATAAATTTATATTAAATATAACTACTTTTTAGAAGTGTTAGATCAATAGCTAATAACAAAATTTTAACAAAAACCACAATACTTGTATGTCCGATTAGAAAAGACATAACAAAGAGCAAAAAATTGTGTCTCAAACGAAAAAACACGTGCCATAACATGCCATAACGCGCCATGGCGCGCCATATCACGCTTTGCCACGCACCACGCCTAATAGCAACGTTATGAGGCTTTTCGTAACAGCGGAGCCACGCCTCACGCCATGGCGTGCCTTTTGGAACACTATATATATATATATATATATATATATATATATATATATATATATATATAGAGAGAGAGAGAGAGAGAGAGAGAGAGAGAGAGAGACAGAGACAGAGACAGAGACAGTCAGAGAGAGAGGTTCAAATCTACCTAATAAATAAGGATGATTTTGGCACATATCATCTTCTAATGCATTATGCCACATGTCATTTTGTGGATTAAATAATATCCACATGTCATTTTGTGGTTTTTTTCATTTTATAAAATTCCATATAATATTTAAATATAATAAATATATAATAAATGCATATCCAATTCATTAATGCAACTTTCCTTATAATTTATATACTTCTAAATTGAATCCAATTATTTTAATTGTTTATTTTTTTTAATTTAAATGATAAATAAATACTTCATTTTTAATAATTAAATAATTTTTTTTATAAATTCAAAATTTCTAAACTTTTAGATTTTCATAGGTGTTTATTTTTTTGAATAAACTCATGTATCACATGGGTCTCACAATTAGTTAATTAATATACATAATAACTGTCTATTTGTAAATTCATCTTTCTATTAATATATTAATTAATATATAAGTATATTAATGTAGATAATACATTTCATTTGTGAATTCATATTAATTAACTTTATTAGTAAATATTAATTAAGATTAAATTACATAAATGGTCCATGTGATTTACAAAATGTCACAAACTCAGTTGTTATTTATTTTATTATGAACATGGTTTTTGTGGTTACCAAAACTTACATGAATGGTCTTTTTTTCTTCACACTTTTTACTTTTGGACATTTTAATAAACCCGTGTAATATACGGGTCACAAACCTAGTATTTCTAACAAATATTATGTTCTTAAATGCACCAATCACAATTTAGCAAATAAATAAATAATTTATTAAATGAATAAGTGTATTTTTGGGTTTTTGACACGTTCAATTAATAAGATCATTTAATTAAATCCCTTCAATTAAGGAAACAAAATAGTTAGGTTTGACATAATCTCTCTCTTTTATTTCACGTCTTTTTCACCTACAAAAGAAAAAGAATTCAAAGGAGTCGGCTTCACGGTTTCACCATCATCTCCATCGCCGATCACCACTCGTACATACACACGACCACCAAATTCTTCATTCTTCAAGGAATCAATGGGCTTTAATAAACTATGCAGGTACCGAATAGTGGTAGGTATGGATAGTACACCAGCTGCCTTCGCTTTCTTTATCGACAACTTTACCACCGACGACACCAGAATCTACCGTTCTTCAGCCGCAATTGCAACTAGGTATATTGATTTTTTCCTTTCTTATAGTTTCTCTATATAATGCCTAAACCTTCTAATCGATATTCTTCTTGTTGTCTGGATTTAAGTGCTAGTGCTTTAATCGTTAGTTGTTTTGCAACAATTTATTTATACAAGTTTGTTTGTCTCGAAATGTTTGTTTTGATTGTTAAAAGTGTTAAATTGCGTAATATCACTGAATCGTTAATATGTTAGTTCCATTACTAGATGTTGAACACCCATGCCCCTGAGGTGCTGTTGAACATCATCCATGGAAGCTTTAAAGTCTTCGTTCCTAAACCCAATACAGTTAAATCCTCACCCATCAAATTATGAATTTTATTTTGATGATCAAAATGATTTTAATCAATCAAGAATTCATTTTTACCTAGTGATTCACAATAAAATTTTGGTCCCTTCTTTTATTTTAATATAGTAGTTTTCTGTTGCACTCACATCTCGAGGATTGAATCCAGTTGTTTTGGTTTGTTAAACATTCTAAAATTTCATTTTGCATTGATATATAATATTGGTGAGGGGTCATTTAGCTAGAATTGAATCCAGTTCTGTTGGAAGGGAATCAAGAATTTCATTTATGTTGGAATGAAATTATGATATTTCATTACTAATTTTGCATTTTCTACAATTATTGGTTATGGATTTTGGAGCAATTCACAGGTCTTCAGATTTGTACAAAAGACTTTATTTTTTTATTTTTCATTTGCTAAAGTGTTATTGGGTTCTAAACTACAATTGAATTTCGTTTCACAGATGCTTGAAGAACGGTCTGCAAAATTTAAAGTGATTCTCACCAACAATATTCTTTTAGAATGTATTTGTGTCTTTTGTTGGATTTTGATGTTTTTTTTTTCAATTTTTAACCGTTCTTAGTTTTATTTTTTAACAATAAATGTAATTTTTAGCAATTGTTACCCATATTCTTTAAGAATTAGTGTAATTTTTGTTTTATTCTTCAATTGATGGTTCAAGAATTTGTTATTTTTCAAGAAGTTCATTCCGTCAAAATATGTATTATGTTAGAATATTTATTCTTTTATGGTTCAAGAATGTTTCAAGATACTCATAAACGTATTATGTTAGAATGATCCGAATTAAAAGAATGTTTCAATATATGAACTGATATTCATTCTGTAGGAATATGTATTATAGCATTCAGTATGTATTCTGGCATTCTCATAGAATATATCATTTTCACAAAATGTCATTCTGACACAATAAATTCAGTTATTATAAAAACTACATTAGAATTAAATCAATTAATAATAAATTACTTTAAAAAATTCAGATTTTTAAAATTAGGAGAATTAATTATCACTAAATTTCCAAAAATTTTCTTTTTTAAATATAATTAATTGTCCAAAATACCCTTATGCTGAAAATTATGTGATTATATGGTACATGTTACCTTACTGTAATATCATAGACTCTCAGATCAGGATCATTGATTATATTCCATCCGATGGTTCAGATCAGTACATTCTGACACACAAATAGTTAGTAAAAAACAAAATAAGATAAGCCTATATATATATATATATATATATATATATATATATATATATAATTGTTATAACCACAACTTTTTCGTAGAGTTATTACGTCATACCACTTAACGAGTTTCATTGTAAATTTTGTTATTTTTTGCAAAATCAATCATAAAATTGAGTTTAAAGTTCAAATTTGGTTCCTATAGTTTTCAAAAAATTACACAATAAGAACTAAAAAATATAAAAATGGTAAAATATATGGATATAAAAAAATATAAAAATGGCAAAATATATGGATATATTAGGGTAAACAAGAAACAAAAATAAATAAAGTATATTATATTTTTACTTACTCTAATTTGTTATTTTCTTTAGTTTTTTTCCATATTTCTTTTTGTATTATATTTTAATTTTTTCGTCTATTTATTTATTTTTTTTTTCATATTAATTTTGTTTTATTTTTAAATTTTTCTTGACCTTTTTAGAAAAATATAAAATGTATTAATATATTATAGTATATTACCATTTTGGTAATTTATAGTGTTTGTAATTTTTTTTATTTTTATTCAAGTAAATAAAGTAGTTATATTTATATTTATAATTTTGGTTCAACTTATTTTCTTTTTATTTTTTTCTTTAGGGCTATTATATTTATGTTATGAAAAAAATGAAAAATAAAAAATAGCTTGTTTATTGAGAACTAATGTTTGTTGGGGTGCAAAGTTATTCATTCATGACTTTGTAAATGTTTGACTTTTGTAAAACCCACTTGCATGTGGTGCTTTAGGCTTTAGACCCATTTGTTAGTTAGAGTGAGAGAGAGACATGTAAACACCTCTATAAATAGTGGGTTCATACCACTTGTAGAAGTGTGCTTGAGAGATGTAAAAGTGAGTGTGTAAGTGTGTGTTATTTATGTAGTCTAGATCTAGATCCTTTTTGTGTAACACCATATACATTCAATATATCTCTTAAACACCCAAATTACCATGTTCAATTGTGCAAGCTTTAATTCCGCATGCCAAACCATGTTCTTTGTCACTACAATTGGTATCAGAGCTTGGTTTTCACGATCAACGTGACTTTTGAAGAACGATTCTCGGTTTGACAATTTTTGTCGCAATTTGATCAATTTTGGTGAGTCTCTCTCTATGATCTCTCGTAATTTTTGATTCGTGCGTTACGTTCTTGATTGTTTGATCGTTTTGTTCCAATGGATCAAAATTTGTTTTCACCCCGATGATTGATCCATTTATTGTTGAATAGATCAAAAATTGATTCTAAAATCAAAATTCGTTCACTATTCATTTCTCAAATGTACAAGCCCAGTCAAAATCAAAATATAGTTCATAATCTCGATTTGAAGCCCAAAATCAATATTCTTACTGTTCATGAATATTATAAACCCAAAATTACTTTCGATCCAATATATTAATCAGTTGAAATCAAAACCCGTGAAAATTCGCTGACATAACTCTTGGTTCTTCGTCACTTTTGACATCACGAACAACTTTCATATACCGATTGTTTCATTTTTGATTTAGAATTCTTCTTAAATACGATTGATGTTCTTCATGATTTCAAACTTGTGAATCGACTGGAATTGATTTGAGTGATTATCAGTTGATAATGATCAAGTTGACCTAGAGTAATAGTCGAAATTGATTCTTGAATCTGAATGAAATTGATCAAGAACGATCCATTATTCTTTGTTTGATATGAAAATCGAGGTTAGATTCATGGATTTGAGTTTGTCAATTGATGAATTGAAGAGTCAAAACATAAAGTCTACGTCGTTATTCTTGGTTCAACTTGTACGTGTGCATCACTGTGTTGTCCAATTGGATTATCATTGTTTAAATTCAACTACATATCGTTCTGAATCAAATTAAGTTGCTTGATTCTTTTAATTGATATCTGATACTTAGAGTCAAGTATCAATATCTTGGAGACTGATCGATTTCTACGAGTTGGAGAATTTTTATATGACATCGATTTCAAAGACATGATGGCGTTGGTCGATATTTGGTTATTGATGACAATTGACGAACAGGGAACGAACAGACAAAGAGAATTGATTTTTGGATTTCGAAAGGATTTAGAGTTGATGTACGAAGGAATGATCGATCATTGCTTGATAACAAATCTGTGACTTTAAGATCAAAAAGTGGTTTTGGGTTAGAACTAATGATCGATTTTGATTGGAATTGATCTCGACTGAAAAGCGAAAGTTAGACAAGTTATTAAAGGGTTAACGATCGATCTGTGTTAAGCTTCGCATATTTGGAATTTAATGTTGCTTTTGTTTTGAGTGTTGAACTGAGAACAAATTGTCGATGCGAAGTCAAGATGGAATTGATAATCGCCTCTAATTAAAAAGTTAAAATCGATGGCCAATTTGTAAAATCAAGTTCGCATTTGATCTCAAGAATAATGTTCGCATTTGAAATTTTGGGTTCGCATCTGAGAATGTGATACTCGCATTTGGTTTTCAAAATAAATTTCGCATTTGATTAATTGGATTAAAAATGAGAAGGTGATTCACAGTTCGCATTTGTTTAGATGGATACAAGATGCGAAACATTTGTAAGAAAGATGCGAAGAATATGGAACATGCGAAGTCTTTTACAGTAGAATGCGAGTTGGGGAAGAAAGCTAAGAGTTTCGCATTTGGCCCCTGATCTTTTCACGAAATAACACAAATGGTCCAACTTCGCGAATGGGGTCATAAAATGATGAAATTGCAGAATTTTCAAATCTGGTCCCTGCAGTTTGTGCGAATTTACACATTCTACCCAGTTTCGCAAATGGGGGTGTGTTTCGCATATTTGGCTATTTTTGCCGCACCGGGTCACCGCAGAATTTTGAAATTGACAATTTCTACCAATTTTTGAGAAATTTTGTCAAAGGCAATCCGTGAACGACAATAAAAATTGATTATTTTTTAGATTTTCCGGATTGAAGCACAAAGTTTATGCCACATGTTAAGGGGGAGTTTTGACATGAAAAATTCCGAATAGAGCACGTTCTTTTTCCTTGGAGTTTTATAATCAAATTTCGATTATAAAAAGGGGGAGAAGTTTAATATGGAAATTCGAACATGAATTTTTCATATTACGCGGATTTGAAGACCGAAGTGATCTTGAAGTTTTGAAGCCAGGAGATGATGCAATTGGAAGTTCGGAAGTGATGTATTCGAAATGGGTTTGGTTTATTGAAGATTTTTGGGGTGTGTTTTTATGCGCAACTTTTAGGGTGATTATTTGGAGTTTGGAATACTCTTGATCATTCGTTGCTGCTCGGATTGTATGGTCTCACATCCTAGAGCCCAAATTGAAGAGTCATGGAAGAATTGAAGATTAAAGTTCGTTTCGACATGTGTTACCTTTGAGGCTCGAACCGCGTAGTGCTTGATTTTATAAGATTTGAAGTGGGTCATTCATTCCTAACTTTGAGGGGGAGAATGTTGGGGTGCAAAGTTATTCATTCATGACTTTGTAAATGTTTGACTTTTGTAAAACCCACTTGCATGTGGTGCTTTAGCCTTTAGACCCATTTGTTAGTTAGAGTGAGAGAGAGAGACATGTAAACACCTCTATAAATAGTGGGTTCATACCACTTGTAGAAGTGTGCTTGAGAGATGTAAAAGTGAGTGTGTAAGTGTGTGTTATTTATGTAGTCTAGATCTAGATCCTTTTTGTGTAACACCATATACATTCAATATATCTCTTAAACACCCAAATCACCATGTTCAATTGTGCAAGCTTTAATTCCGCATGCCAAACGAAAAATAAAGTTAAAAAACAATGTGGTGTAATTTTTTGCAATCTGCATGGACAAAATTTGAACTTTAAACCCAATTTTAAGACTGATATTGCAAAAAAGTTAACAAAGTTAACCATGAAACTTGTTAAGTGGGCTAGAGTGATAATTCTATGAGAAAGTTGTGGTCATAGCAATAATAATAAAAAATGTTATGATTTTTTCTTATTACGCTTAAAAAACCTAGGACTTTTTTGATATTAGTGCATAATATTATACACATTTTAACGACACATGTGTATGTAGAATATTACTCATGAAAAGATAACATATGTAATATTCTATTAGAATATTGCACATTTATAATATCATATGTAATATCCTACATATTTAAAGCAAAGCAGAAAAATAAAATGTATAATGCCTAACTCACATAAACATTTTATTGAGGTAAAATAACTCAAAAACTTCAATCTAATGTGATTATAGGATCCTATCAGGTTTTATACTAAACACAACACATTTGTATTAAACTAGGATCCGAGAAAGATAATCACAAAACATTATTTATAAGATTTTCCTTATTGCTCAAGGAAACATAAGATGACTTGTATGACTTGGACACCACTCCAAGTTAAACTAATATGAATATGATCCACACAATCAAGCAATAATCAACACTCAAATATTTCACTAACAATCACCTCTTGAATTTCTAAGTCGAGGGCAATTCTTGCACGCCAAGTAACACTCTCATCTCTACGAAAGTTATCCGAGTTAAGGCCTTTGTAAGTGCATCTACTCGTTGATTATCTCCTGAAACATGCTTAAAAATTACTTACTCATTTTCCCCATGCTCTCGAATGAAATTGAATTGAGTGTGGACGTGCTTTTTCTTCTATGTAAGACAAGGTTTTTTAATAGTGAAATTGCTGATTTGTTGTCTATCCGAATCAACACCTTTTGTTTCTTCTTTCCTGTCAGCTCAACTAACAACTCCCCAGACCAAACTACCTGATATGTAGCTGCAATAGCTGCCATGAACTCAGCTTCACATGGGGACAAAGCTATTGAATATTATTTTAGGGAGCACCAAGTGTTTGATGAGTCACGAAAGTAGAAAACATGTCTTGTTGTACTTCTACCATCATCAACATCAACATTATGATTGTTATCACTATAACCTAGCAAACTCAAATCTTTACTTCATTTGTATATTATCCTGTAAGATTTTGTACCACACAAGTAACGACGAATTTTCTTAATAGCATGTGTATGAGATTCTCTCGGACTTTGCATATAACGAATAACTACTCCAACCAAATATGCTAAATCTGGATGTGTGTGCAAGAGATATCACAAGCAACCCATCATTTTTCGATAATAGGTAGCTTCATATTCTGGTTCATCTTCAGCTTTAGACAACTTTAGTCCCGGCTCCATCAGACATTGTGTTGAATTACAATCTTCCATTCAAGCTTCTTGTAGAATTTTCAATGCATAGTTCTCTTGTTTCACCTTTACATAACCTCTTTCTTGTAATACTTCAATTCCCAAGTAGCAAGTTAGTTCACCAAGGTCCGAAATTTCAAACTGCAACGCCATTAGTTTCTTGAATTTGTTTTTGAACTCTAGACTAGTTCCCGTCATGAACAAATCATCTACATAAACCACACAAATTATATATTCTGCATTTGAAACCTTTCTATAAACCGTATTCTCTTGCATGCATCGTTGTAAACCCATATTTTTCAACGTATTGTTAAGCTTCAAATTCCATGCTCTTGTAGATTGTCGAAGACCGTATAAAGCTTTTACCAATTTGTAAACATTTTGTGACATCCCCATTTTCACGGCCAGAAAAGACCGATTTTGTTTATGCTTTATAAAAACCAGAGTACTTCTTTTAATAAAAATGTTGCGGAATTTGTTCCCAGAAAAGCACGATAAATACGTTATTAAAACATTTTCGAAGAAACGTATTTTATTCATTTTAAAACATTTGGGATGTCATCGTTAATACAGAAACATAAGCATAAACAGAACTTACATTTATTTACACTAGTGATCTACATCTCTTTAAATCTCTCAGTGTAATGTGACTTCATATCAACACTTGTGATATAAATAAACTGAGTGGGTCAGGTTGGGAAACCTGGTGAGTACATAGGGTTTTCAACCCACAATAATATATTTATTATGTTTAAACAATCAAACAATCAACCCAATTACCCATCCCCATTATCCTCTTTAGTCTTAAGGATCAGCTATTCCTCGTTTATTTATTCCTAAGGATCATCATCCTAAGGAATCAGCACGAAGTCCATCGTTACCAAGGCTTATAGATTATAACTGGTGAACACATAGTCCAAACATCTGGTGAACAAAAAGTAACTAGTGAACACACTTATTTCAAAATACCTAGTGAACACACTCAGTTCAAAACTACCTAGTGAACATACTTAGTTCGAAAATACCTAGTGAACACACTCAGTTCAAAAATACCTAGTGAACACACTCAGTTCGAAAATACCTGGTGAGCATACTCAGTTCAAAAATACCTAGTGAACACACTCAGTTCAAAAATACCTAATGAGCACCTAGTTCAAAAACACCTACAGGTTACGAGCCTGCTAGCGTTCCACTGGACTGTCTAGTATCGTCCATGGTCGTCATCTATACTCCACTAGATGACTGGATCACTGTCAACATTGATGTCTTCCATCGTGTTATCACACAAAAACTATTTCATCTACCCATGTTTTACCCAACACATTTTGTAGATATAAAATACATATACAGTTTAAATCATTTGAAACATGTATAAAAATCTTTCACCCAACATAGGCAACAAGTATTCAGACAATATGCACACATAGTACGTAATTTATATTAAAATACTTAATATCTATGTGTAAGATGAAAGAGACTATGCACTCACTTGAAAGCTGGTGACTCGGCACTCGGACAACGCTTCGATACTCTCAAAACAATTTCCTTCGATAAAACCTACACCGATACTACTAGGGTTTAGTCTAACGATAACCGCGGCAAATTAATAGTTTGACTATTATTATTATTATATAAGCATTAAATAACACTCGATATAACTCATAATAATAGCCCAAATAATTATTTTAAGGACCTAATAAAATTACTATAATTATTTGGAAGCTATATTAAAAATTGCGTAAACGTAGCTCACTTACAGTGGATTTTAACGAAAACCGGGCTTTGCTCGGAGCAGCGTTTCCGAAACCGAAAGACCCCTTTTTCTCGGGACTCTGGGAGCCTCACGGCTTCCTTTGGGTGCTAGGGGGTTCACCTAGGCTTATGAGAGGGTTAGGGGGTAGTGAGAGAAAGTTGTGGTGGAAGGTGTGAAAAATTCGAGAGGCTTCACTTCCCTTTTATAGGCCGCAGCCTCGGAGTACTCTGGGCGTACCGAGGACCTTACGCGGGGCGTAATTCGAATAGAGCTGCCAGGTGGTGGATTCTCGGTGGTGCGACGCGACGAAGTCTCGGACCGCACAATAGCGAGGTACGCTGGGCGTACTTCATTTCGGACGCGGGGCGTAATGCGAAGGTGGCGTGTCACTCATCCGAAGCGGGTTCATCGGACGGCTGGGAGCTAGGCCACGTCATCAATCCATGCATCAGCTTCACAAATCTCACCCTTAACTTCTAAAAATCGTAACTTTCACATACGAGCTCCGTTTTCGACGTTATTTATATCCACGCAAAGGCGAGAACGTACTCTACAACTTTTGTTTAGACTCTGTCGGCTAATTTTGGCTCGATTTTAAATTTTATATTATTAACAGGCCGGGACAGGATTGGTCCGTTAAATCCTCATAACTTCTTCATCCGACGTCCGTTTTCGCCCATCTTTTTCTTGTTACGCTACTCTTAACGAGATCTTCGACTCTCGTTTAGGTCGTGTCGTCTAAAAATCACTCGATCTAATATTCGAATTTCGGGCTGTACACCGCTAATCCGAAACTTTGAAAAATCATAACTTCTTCATATGAAGTCAGATTTGGGCGTTGTTTTTATCGATGTTCTTAGTTTAACATACTCTACGACTTTCGTTTAGATTGCTAAGGCTAAATATTGCTCTATCATAAATTCACTATTTACGCTTCTCGGTGCCGTGCCGGTTCCGTCGCGAAACTTCAACGGGTCATAACTTCTTCGTTATAACTCGGATTTCGGCATTCTTTATATGTACGGAAACCTCATGACATATTATACAACTTGGTTGAGATTATTTATTCTAAATAATCTTTTGTCGAAAAGTCGTTTTCGACCCCTATTGCCTCTAAATGGACTAGCCCGGATATGCGGGCGTTACAATTATCTCCTCCTTAGGATGATTACGTCTCGGAATCATCAATGAAACAGGGCTCGTATAATGGCTCCATACGTCATCTCTTCATCCTAGGTAATAATTATAACTTCTATATTCCTTCAAGTCTATCTCTTAGACTTATTGACTGTAAGCAGTACTCGATCGTGCACCTGTTTTCTATCTCAGGTTAGACTCCAAATTATGACCTATCGTCACGTGATGCTCGTTTAGACTCAGGTCTCTTAGAGTTAAATTCCAAAACAGACTATGCCTTCCTTCATGTTCTGATGTGATATAATCACACTTTAACATGTAGCATTTCTAGCTACCAACTTCTTTAACAACGAGCGCGATGCTTCTATTGATCGCTTTGATTTCAATTGTTTGGTTTAAGTTCGACGCTACATAAAACTTGGTTCTCTGAACCACGTAACCTACTCATCATAGTCGGACTCAATGTGATATGACCACTAGGGTCGGGATAACGACAATCTTCTTAGTCATTACCGAAACAATGGTAACGACATACTTGAATAAAACGAAATTAATTACTAGCTTCTTGGTAACCTTGTGACTTTCCCTGATCCAAGTGTGATTCATGTGCTTCTGGTAGTATAGGCCTCTACTACCATTCACACCTACTCATACTCGTCCCAAGTATCGTCTCGCAGTTTTCCAAGTCACCATACAAGAAAATCACATAACAGTTTAACACGTCAGATAAAAAATGAAGGCTTTATTATTTCTCTAAATTATTACATAGGTGTTCAAGTTCACCCTAGACTATGCCTCTAATAGGCTACATCATACGATACTATGGCTACTGCATAACTTGATCTCCGGATATGAAGTCCTCATCCTTGATTCCTCGCATGGTTTTCTGCTTCGTTGAGGATCATATGGAATGCCCTTGGCCTTGGTGGTGTGTTTGGCCTTGCTGCTTCATTCTTCTTTGGGCAATTCTTTGAAAGATGACCCCTTCTTTACATTCATAACACAGCCTCTTGTTGGATGTACACTCATTGGCATAATGCCCAGACTTTCCACACTTGAAACATGTCACCTCCTCGCCGCATTTTCCAAAGTGTTTCTTCTTGCATTTATCACACCACCTTGCTTCACCTCCTTATCCTCCTCCAAGCTTTGATAATTTTCTCTCCTTGTTGGACCTTGAAGATCCTTCAAACTTCCGCTTCTCTCCTGCCTTATCTTTTTCTAGACCCTTTTCTCTTATCTGGGTCTCTACGTTCTTAGCTGCCCTAACAGCTGTTTTCAAGGTAGTTGCCATTTTGACCATTGGGCCAAAGTCAGTGGGCAATCCGTTAGCAAATCTATCAATCTTGGAGAGTTCAGTAGGAACCAAGTAGGGAAATAGCTTCATCCTCTCGGTGAATGCGGTGGCGTACTCATCAACACTCATCTTCCCTTTCTTCAGGTTCTAAAACTCGTTGTTCAGGTCTATCAGATCTATCTCTGAGCAGTACTGCATTTTCAACTGTTCCAAGAACTCTTCCCATGACATCCTTAAGGCTTCTCCTCGTGGCATCGTATCTGCCAATAGCTTCCACCAGCTCAAGACACCAATTTTCAGTTGTCTTACAGCGAAGACGGTCTTCTGTTTCTCGCTACAGTCGCATCTCTCAAACACCATTTCCATCTCGGAGATCCAATCCATAATCTCAACAGGCTTTGGGCTTCCTGAGAGACTTGGTGGTTTCGCACCCAAGAAATTCTTGTACATTCGCCCATCCTTGTCGTTTCTCCTCTCCGAGTCATCCCTTTGTTCACCTTGAGTCCCCACTTGAATCACTTGGCGGCTGTAGTTCCCTTCCTCCGATTGCTCGGGAATCAGCTCGGGTTGCTCAGTGGGCATAGTAGGTTCGTCCCTATTCGACATGCTCCTCATTTCTTCCCTTTGTTCAGCTAGCATAGCCCGAATCATGGCTTGAACTCCAGCCATGGTGACTGGCTCAGGTGCAACTTCTTCTACAACAGGTATTTGCTGAACCACTGGGGGTTGGTTCCTATTCTCATTTGCATTCATGTTTCCGCTATGGGTCCTTGCCATCTTGATCTATACACCGAATAAGGTGAATCTAGACCTTTACTTAGGATTGACGTTTAAATCATCCTTATCACTCCGAAACGTTTACATGCTAGTTCTAATATCATAATCGTACATTTAGAATCCTAAAAACATAAGGTTTCCAGATCCGGTCGGCAACAGACCATAGATCCAAATAAATAACAGCATATAAGGCATAAAGCATTTAGCACACAAAAGCATTTTAGGCATAATTCCTAAAACAAGCTAGTGCTCACACCTCACAATCATCGCTTAGCATTCTAAGTTTAAGTCTAGAAAAAAATCCATATTCCTAGTTCGCTTAAACTAATTCTCTGATACCAACTGTGACATCCCCATTTTCACAGCCATAAAAGACCGATTTTGTTTATGCTTTATAAAAATCAGAGTACTTCTTTTAATAAAAATGTTGTGGAATTTGGGCGTTCTTTTTATCGATGTTCTTAGTTTAACATACTCTACGACTTTCGTTTAGATTGCTAAGGCTAAATCTCGCTCTATCGTAAATTCACTATTTACGCTTCCCGGTGCCGTGTTGGTTCCGTCGCGAAACTTCGACGGGTCATAACTTCTTCGTTATAACTCGGATTTTGGCGTTCTTTATATGTACGAAAACCTTGTGACATATTCTACAACTTGGTTGAGATTATTTATTCTAAGTAATCTTTTGTCGAAAAGTCGTTTTCGACCCCTATTGCCTCTAAATGGACTAGCCCGGATCTGCGGACGTTACACATTTGTTTCTTCACCTTGCTTCACGAAACCTTCCAGTTAACTAATATACTACTCTTCCTTTAATTCACCATGCAAGAATGCAATTTTTACATCCAAGTGATGAATCTTCTATCCGTTCCTGGTAGCGAGAGCAATCAAAAATCTTATTGTCTTGAAATGAGCTACTAGTGCGAATACTTCATCAAAATTAATACCTTGCTCTTGTACATAACCTTTAGCAACTAGACATGCTTTGTAACTTGTAATTGATCCACTCGTATTTCTTTTAAATTGGTACAACCATCTTAATCCAATGGGTTTAGCATCTTTAGGAGGGAGGAAAAGTTTCCACGTGTTGTTCTTCTAGATGGAGTCAATTTTGGCCTTCATTATAACGAGCCAATTCTTGTTCACTTTGGAATCCTTAGAATTCTTTGGTTCTTCATTGAATGCCAACATTACATGATCCACATTTAGCTCGTAATCTTCTTGGCAACACCGAAATTTGAGAGGGATGACGAATTGGGACAAAATCTACATCATTATTATTATCAACTGGTTGCGATGCACTGCTACCAACGTGAGAATTGTCATTGGTTTTGGGTCAACTTAGTGGTTTTTTCGGTTTCAGTTGCATTTGGGCTCGAAACACCATGAAATTGGGTTGCTTGTTCATTACTCCATAAAACTGTGAATGTACCTTATCCATTTCCAGCTTGATTTTCAGGTTCATTACTCCATTTCCATGTCTTGTTTTCATCACAAATTGCATAGGCACTTATAATGATTTTATTTACATGTGGATTATATAACCAAAATCCTCTCGAATTCGATTCCTTTCCAAAATACACCAATGGACATGACTTGTCATCAAGCTTCTTCAAATGTTTTGAGATTATTGTTTCATACGCAACACACCCAAACACTTTCAATTCCTCAAGGTTTGGTTTTTCGCCATAAAGTTTCTCGAATGGTGTAACACCTATCAATGATCGAGCAGGTGTAAGCTTTATGATGAACGTGGCAAGATGTACCGCTTCGCCCCAAAAGTGGTTCGGAATATCTGTCGATTTCATTAGGCACCATGTCATCTCTCTAGTTCGATTTCTCCATTCGACTATACCGTTTTGTTGAGGTGCATAAGGAGTCGTCAAAATACATGAAGTCCCTTCTTCGTAAAAAAAAAAACAATTCAACTCATGCAATGCGAATTCTCCACCTCTATCTGTATAGAAAGTCTTGATTTCTTTACTAGTTCGATTTTCAATTGATGTCTTGAATCTTTTAATAATTATGGATGCATCGCTTTTATGCTTCAAGAGAAAAGACCACATATATCTACAATAATCATCAATAAGAACTAAAATATAAATGTTACCCATGTGGGTGGGGGAATGAATCAGTCCACAAATATCTCAATGCACCATCTCGAGAATATTCGTAAGTATATACTTTACATTCTTTGCAAACGACTGCTTTGTTTGTTTTCTAACCATGAAAGAGTCACAAAGTTGGTCTTGATGTTGGATTGTCGATACCCTTTTAGGTAGCTTGAGCATCAAGTTTATCACTCAAAAATTAATTTGGCCAAGTCGTACGTGTCATACCCAAGCTTCTTCATTGAATTTGGCTTGCAAGCAATGTGGTTTACCAACTTTAAACTTTATTTTGTAGAGTCGGTTTGCAATTCTCAGACTTTTATAAGCAATCTTCCATCTCCATCTCACATGGTTAAGAAATTACCTCTCATCCGAATGTCACAACCTATTATTGTAGATTGCCTGAGGCTAATAACATTGCTACGAAGTGATGGGATATATTAAATATCCTTCATTAGTTTTTTCTCACATCTTTTTCTTTCGAACAAAATCAACCCTTTTCCTTTAATGCTAACACACAATCTATCTCAAAATCTCACCTTTCCCATTATGTTCTTATTTAATTCAGAAAAATAAGAGTAGTTGTCAGTCATGTGATCACTCGCATAATATTCTAAGTACCAAATTCCGTCTTCATCGACATTTTCTTCAAATTTTTGAGGTATATATTTTTCTTCGTTCAAGAACACCATTTCTTAAATTGTTTCATCATAAATAACGTTACTTCTTCACAATTTGTCTCTCCTTCGTGTGTCTGACTAAGGTTTGCCTCATAGTTTTTTGTTCAATCTGGGCATCTTGAAGTGAAGTGTCCATATTTTTCACACTAGTAACAGTGGATGCTTGAGAGATCTCTTTGATCATGTTGTTTTCCCTTTTACTTTTGATCTTCATGATTTTTAGAGGATTCTGAGTGACCGTGAGTTTGTGTATTACCCTGACCATGTCCAACACCACGTCCTCTACCTCGATAATTTGACCCCAACCTCTACCTCTTGATGATTCAATGTTTTTATTGGACAATTTTGCTTTGGAATAAAGTAATTTGTTTTGATTTTCAGTTACTTTGTCTTCTCCCTTGATTATTTCTTCATAAGCTTTTAAACGACCAACCACGTCTTTAAATTTTATCGTCTTAAGGTCCAAAACTTGTTCAAGGGCTACAACTATGTGGACAAATTTCCTAGGGAGGATTGTAAGGAACTTCTTTGCAAACTTCTATTCAGTCATGACCTTTCCAAGTGAAGCAGATTTCGAAGCAATTCCGGATAGTTTTACTAAGAAGTTGTCTATGGTGCTTGTGGCACTATTTTTGAGGTTCTCAAATTCAGTGATTAGTCTTTGGAGTTTGGCTTCTTTTACTCGATTAGCTCCAAGCTTGCAGATTTTGATCGCATCCCATATCTTTTTCCCATTCAAAGATTACCGATTTTAAGAATTAAATACTCCGGAATCGACTGAAACAACAACCGTTTCATGATGTTGTTTTTCTTCACGTCATCTAGTCTGGGATTGATCACATCCCAAACGCCATGAATCCCAAGTGGCACCTCCATGCGCATCCTACAAATTATGTAGTTCGTCTATGTCAAATCTGTACATTGGAATGATAACGACGTGTGTTCCTTAGTTGGTGGTTATGACGATTCTCCTCCTGACATCACAATTCAATTTCCGATCCCTCTTTAATTGTTGATTTATAAACGGATTTGTGATCCATCACATTAAACAGAAAAGAAAATTGATTTGTTTTTTTTTGTTTGTATTCAATTGATGATTTGTGTAACACCCTGTTTCAATTTGTTTCTTAATTCGAGGCTATGACTCGAAGATCAATGATTATAAGGCTTCAGGCTTTGAGGAAAGATGGTTTAGACCTATTTAGATGCAGGTAACATAGGTTATGTTATCCAAGAGTTCGATTTGTGCTTTGGAACCCAAGGGTATCTTGGTAAAAATGATGCTTCAGACTTTTCATGAATTAAGGATTTAAGTTCGAAAGGTTTTAAGTCAAATGAGAGTTGATAGGATTGTAGGGATTTTCATTACCTTTCTGAGCATATAAAGAGCACCAAAAATAGATTAGGGACATGTTATGAAAATTTGGGTTAAGCCGAGTACCCTGGGCGTACTGGGCAGGATTGATTGCAGAGGATAACTTGGTACGCTGGGTGTACGTGACCCAAACTCAAATCCTAATTTTAGGTCTTGGACTCTATTTAAAGGCCTTAATTCATTTCTAATCCTCCTTACCTTCACCCTTCACCCTCTTAAGTTGTTCCCATGAAACCCTAGGTTCATTTAAAATATTATTGAGCCTTTGAGTGATTTTGGTGAGTTTTTGGTGCATTTGGAAGAAAAAGAACTCATTAGAGAAGTGTTGGTTATCTTGGATCTTGTAGATCCATGCCTTTTTCACCTTGATCTATCTTTTGTAGGTATAAATTTTCAAACTTGATGGTAATTAGATGTAGATTTAGCCTTAGGTCATGATATGAGCATGTTTTGGTCCCATGATTTGGATCTTGTGAGTAGAAGTTACTCCAGAACCTTTGAGCCCCATTCTAATCATTTTGATGTCATTAAGTTATAAAAATCGGATCTTAATGAGTAAACATCTTCTAGGCATGAGTTAGTGGCCTTTTTTGTGAACTTATGAATTTGGGGCTTTGGTTTGGACATCGTTAAGCCATGCAAAGTCATAAAGTTAGGAACTTTATGAACTTAGGCATCCATTAGAAGTTAGATATGTGATATGGATGATTTGGTCTTAAGCATTAAGTGCTAAAAGTGAGAATTGCCCATCAAGAACTTAGTGGGAGTCTTGTTGATCTTGAAAAGCTTCAATAATAAACCATTTAGTAAACACTAGAACATGACTTGAGGTTGATAACCTATTGTGTTGACATATTCTTGTTTCTATGCCCGTTCCAGTTAAGTTGACTATTTATATGAGTTCTATGAGTTCTCATTTGATTACATAAGGCAAAGCCCATTAATTAGTGAAAGTGCATTGATTTGTATGGGTGAGCTGCTCAATAACTTGGAAGCATTGGTAGGCCCGTGTGCCACCGGATGACAAGAAATTAAGATTAAAGAAGTTCAGTCCATATGAGTTTGAATTTTTCATAAACCATGTCTTATGATAGTGGTTGCAAATGACAAATTCACATGGATAGGAACACATACACCATAGAATCTAAGTGATAAGAGGTTTCTGTCTGCTTCATGAAAATGATTGTGAAGAAACACTTTCACTAGTAGATTTTAAAGGATTAGAGTAACCGGTGGTGATTGCATTCTCAAATTCGAGTATGATTATGACATCCCTTTTCATAGTTCGAATTGGGAGAAATGGCAAATAGTTTGAACATTCGGGACTTATTGCTATAAGTTCTGAAAAGGTGTAGACACACATAAGCTATCTAATGAAAGGTGTATGAGCTTGAGAAGTCTAGATAAATACTTATCAAAGCATCACGTATTAGAAATCTGAACTTTGGTAAGAAAGTCAATAGGTATTGATTTCTAGAAGTCCAACTGATTTCTAGATACATGTCAAAGATAGTGGGAGCATAATTGTTATGCTGGTAAGAACATAATTATTATGCTAGTGGGAGCATGATTACTATGTTAAGTGTTGCAATTTAGTAATACTATTTATAGGAAACAAAGTTCTAAATTTTCAAAGTTGCAGAATTTGGAGATTGTTTCGCTATAGTAAGGCTTAAGGGAGAGCATTTATACCTCATTTCGAATCTAAAAGTTTATATTGAAATTTTATCAAACTTAGTCATGGACATATATGAATATCATGTTGAAATGATTCAACATAGCAGATTCTAATTATGAGAATATTTTAGAAATAGATTGGTCTAGTATAATGTCTTTATGTAAGACATTATGAATCATATCCCATATTCTTCGGGTATAGGATCGATTACATATGCTATAATATTCGCATGTTCTGATTTTTCCAAATGGCTAGCGTATTAAGAGGGAAAAAGGGACTAGAACCATATATGACTAAAGTTGTTAAACAGTTGTCAAGGACAATCTAAGGTTTACCAAAGATTGGTTTCTTGTGGACAGTTAGAAGTATCGTAATGGGTGGACCATATTGACATAATTCTGAATAGATAGGATTCTATTAAGAATAGACTGTCATATGACAATTATGGAAATTTTTCCATAATGGGAGTTGGACATTAAGAATCTATATGTAAGTTAGAAACTTTTATGCAAGAAGGATGTTCAAGGAATGTTTCTTGAATGTGAGACTTCACTTCCATGTAATTGTTTTGTAACAAATCTCCAATGGAATGTTTTGTAATATTATTGGTCATGTCTCTGTGACTTTGGTTCCTAGACATTACAAAAGGATCACTGCATGTAAGTTTAGACTCTAACATATTCTAGTAGTGGCAAGAAAGTGGTATCCTTACACTTGTGATAAGGATTTGAAATTGTGAAATAAGCATCTTAGGAAATGTGTTCAATTGATCTATTTCACAAGGAAAGGACCATAGATAAACATAATGTGCATGCTTGGAGCATGGGATGACTATTGGTTTAATTCAAGTATTAAGTTGATTGTTTGAAACATTATACAATGAATAAGGTGTAATCGATATGGTGATTAAATAATAATTGTTTTATTTATATTCAAAAGTTTTGAGACCATACTGGATTAGGTTATTCTTGTGTTTCACTTCGCATGTTTTACTTTTCCGAATAATTAGATTATTCAAACATCCACAGTCGATCATACTTTGGAAGTATGTAATGAGGTAAGATTGTCATGAATCCGACTGTAGATTGTCTAGGTGCTTAGACATAGAAAATGTTTGCTGTAGTGTTCATGAGTATTCCTAAAATAGGAATTTGAGTATTGGATTAAACTCACGCTCATTTGAATCACTTCATGGAGTTTATCATGATTGATTGTGAGACGATAATATCTTATATTCTTGAAACGGAAACATATAGTTGTTTACAAGTCGGCTGTACATTGATAATACGTAAACGCATCAGTAACGTGATGTTATAAAATGTATTTTTGTGTGTGATTTTATGAGTAAATAGTACAAGCATATGAGTCAAAATTTATCCGTTCCTTTACCCTAAATAAGATAAAAGCGATATTTGTGGGCCCCTCGATGATTTAGTGATGAAAACCTAAGCACTTGGCCAAGCCTGGACTGATTTGATTTGTTCAATTAGTCAGTCATCATAAATCGGAAATTAGGAAACAAAACTTGGACAGAGAGAATGATTATAATGCACGTCTCATGTCTATACGGTATCTTGTAGAACAGAGGAATATTTGATCTCATATCTAAAGGACGCATTGTTGATATGATCAGAGTTCAATAGCGGCTTTTGAAAGCTACGGTTGCTAGTTATATTCTGAAATCATACTTGCAATAATAGTTCTTAGGCTTATCCAAGTGGGAGACTATTGGATTAAGTGTCTAAGCCCATAACTATAATTGGTATGTACTTGATCTGATATGTAGCATGGTCCTTTTGGGTTGTCTTCACTCATGCAACTTGATATGTAGCATGGTCCTTTTTGGTACTCAGAATGATTTTATTAATATATTATAAGATTAATATATTATTTGGAAATCATATTATTAATTAGTAATTAATCAGAAATTAATTTGATATTAATTTTGGGATTAAAGGAACTGGTTAATAATGGAGGGGTTGTTTTGAAAATCATTGATAGTTGCAAAATAGGGATGATGGACTCCATAGAGTGGAGTGGAAAAAATTTATGGGTAAGCCCATAAGATTTCGTCTAAAGGCTCTAAAGAGGGAGTCCATGGGCTGCTTAATCCTTAAGCAAGGAATTAGGGTTTCCTCCAGATACCCTAGCAACTTACTCAGCTATATAAACCCTCCATACACATGGAATTTTGGCCTATGCATTCCAGATAGAAACCTTGGCTGATTTCTTGTCTCTCATTGTCATCCTTGTTGTGTTGGGTGTTTGTGACTCCATTAGAGAAGCAACACTTAGGGTAATAGGCTTTCACAAGTCAAGATCAAGCAAGGATTGTTCTTGTTATTACAGTATAACAAGTGAGGTAATCTTCTAACCCTAATATATATATATATATATATATATATATATATATATATATATATATATATATGAATTTCGAAATTGTATATACTAGATCTAGGGTTATTGTGTTGGTGTTCATATTTGTATGTTCAATAAAGAAAAACTTAGATCCAAAACAATTAGGGTTGCATGATCACATAGGATTGTAGTTATGCTCAAAATCCATCATCGTTAGACTACTAATTGAGCACATTAATTTAGTCCTGGTTGGGCCCAACACTATAATGTCAACATCAAATCACCGAGGGGATCAAAGATATCGCTTTTTCCTGTTAATGCAAATGGAACGAATAAACTTTGACTATATAATCATAATGTTTACTTTCCAAAACATTCATTGAGTTACACTTTATAACATCAAGTTATGAGATATGTTGGAGTAAACCAATACACAACCGCTTTGTGAAATATGACTTATATATCTCTGTTTTAAGAATGGAATATATTATCATCTTAGAGTTACTCGTGATTGAATCCATCAAGTAATCTATAAGAGTAGGTTTAACCAATACTCAAAATCCCTATTTTTAAGTAATCATGAATTTTACAGCGATCCCTATGCTATGTCCAATATTTATGGACAATGTACAAACGATTTATAATAACCTTAAATCAATACATACTCCTAAGGTATGACTGATTGTGGTATTTCAAATAAATTAATATTCTGGAAGTAAAACATGCAAAGTGAAACACAATAATTGTAACATCTTGATATTGAGGTATTTTCATTTTAAACTGCAACTATGAGAATTTATTTCATTTTAGACCTTGGATGTGAATTAATTGCAAAATTGGACCTAAATGGCACTTTCATAATTTTTAGGAGTTGGGACCGAACGGTGGGCATTCCCTACGAATGCTGGGCATAAGTGGCTCGAGTCTAAACCCTAATTTTTAGGTTTTGGACCATATTTAAGCATCCTTAATTCCCCAACCTGCCTTCTTTCATTGGCCTCCAACCCACCTTCGTCCCAAAGCAAACCCTAATCCATTTTAGAGCATTCTTGAGCTTTTATGTGTGTGTGTTTTGGTAACCTTGAAGGAGAAAGGAAGAAGAGAAGATCATATTGGAGGAGTGAGACTCTTCGGATCGAGAATAGCAACATCATTTGGCATCATCTGGAGGTAAAAAGCTATAAACTTGATAAAGCATTGATTAGAGCTTGTTTATCCATGAAACATGGTTCTTTTTTATCCCATAAGCTTGGTATTATGAGTATGGATTACTCTAATCCATATAAGTTGTCCTTTTAGATGTTTTGGAGCATCTAGAAGCATAAAAATGTAGTCTTGATCACTAGTTTCCTTCCATGCATGATCTAGGTTGTCTTAATGGGTTATGTGGTTAGAGTTTTTGTGTTTGGGAACTCAATGGCCATGAAACACCAGAAAGTTGGAAATTTTATGGTTAAGGATGTTATTTTAGGGTTGGATTTGGATTATGGACAAAAGAGCTTAAGGATTAAGCTCTTAATGAAAAGGAAAAAGACTTAGTGGCGCACGCTCGACATTCGTAGTCAACCTTTTGTGTTTTCTGGTCAAGTCGTGTATGCCAAGCGTGCAAGCTGAGTACGCTTGGCTTACTCAGTTGTATTGACTAAGTTTGACTTTTTGACCTTGACATGTTTTGACCAAGTTTAACCTAAGGGTATTTTGGGTATTTTGAGTAGTATTGAGACTGGCCATTATTTGATGAATAGGTTACTGTTTGAGCTGATATTTGGAGCTGTGTCCTGCTCAACGATCTTTTTTAGGCTGAGAGGTGAGTTTTCCTCGCTGTACTTGTGGGCTGAAGGCACCAAGGTCGATCCATTGGATTGATATCATGATATATATATATATATATATATATATATATATATATATATATATATATATATATATATATATATACAGTGGTTGATGATATGTTGAGCATGTGGTAGATTAGTATGATTATATGATGGCTACTAATATATGTTAGGCTGGTAGATCTGTAGGACTAGGTATGATTTATGTCTGTATAATTATCTGCTTGCCGAATACGCTTGTTATATGTATTATGTCGCCATGTTATGATTGGGGTTGAGACTATTGTTTTGTGTTGTCAATCAACAGACCGGGGCAATCTAACCAGGAGGTTGTGGGCCCAACCTGCAGGATTATATAGGTGATGTGTTGTGTGGTGGTACTTTAGGGGTACTCACTAAGCATTTGCTTACAGTTTCAGTTTATTGTTTTAGGTACTTCAGATGATCGTGGCAAGGAGAAGACATGATCATGCACATCCTTTGGTTTTTATGTTGTTTGGATTTTGGGATACTCTGATTACTAAAATACACTTTTGAACAATGGTTTTGTAAACATTTATGGTTATGGGTTGTTTTTGAAAAGTTAAAATTTATTGTGATTTTTGGGATGTTATATGTTGGTATTAGAGCCTTGGTTTGAGAGAATTGGATGACCATTCGTGTGAATCCAAAATCAAATTAGGGATCTGTAAAAATTTTAAAAATTGTTTTCAAAAGTAACCAAGGAAGGATGTGATGTGTAAGATCAGCCGGAACAAGAAAGTACACCCCCAAGTTACCCCACTATTATTTGATATGATGTTTATGATAGAATAACATGCTAGTGATAGGTTAGGGATCTTCAGGAATTGCATGATATAATTTCCTGATGTATGATGCCTGATAGCCTATGGTTACTTCTTGTATGAAATGGATATCACTATTGTAGTTGCTTAGTGTATGGCATCATAGTTTTACATAACTAAGATTTTATAGCCTGTGAATGTATGGTTTAGCCTTATTTCCTGTTCCTTGTTTGGTTGTGGGCTTAGGAAAGAATCAAGTATTCAGTTGTCTGTCGAATCCAATGTTATGTATGATTAGCATACACGAGTGTTGCAGGGTTGGTGGAAGTTCCATGGATGAGTATATGTTTGAGCAGCCAACCAGATGAGGAATGTTTAGCCTCTCTCTCTCTCTCTCTCTCTCTCTCTCTCTCTTTCGAGAGAGAGAGAGAGAGAGAGAGAGAAAGAGAGAGAGAATAGGATGTATGTGTATCCTAGTTGCTGTATTTGTTATTGGAGGTTTTGATGATCATTGAGACAAATACAGGTATGTTTCTTGGTTTAATTTCATAATGGTGGAGACGAGAGGATCTGGATTTGGGGTAGGCAGCAAGGATAGGCGAGGTTTGACTGATGATGAAATTCGGGAGATCATCACTACTAAGGTGGCTACTGCTCTCCGGAGGTGTATGCCAGAGACGTTTGGGTCTATCAAGACCGCTATGATTGAGCTCTTTGATGATCGTTATGCTGCTCTTTCTGGGGTTGCTGTTGCTGTAGCTACCACAACTGTTTCTACTGTCGGGATTCGAGGAGAGAGAGCCTTCCAGTATCGGGACTTCAACAATACAAATCCACCGGAGTTTGATGGGGTCAGAGACCCAATTATGGAGATGAGGTGGTTGTCTGATGTGGAGGGTTGTTTCTTCACACACTCTTGCCCTGTTGACCAGAAGGTCAAGTAAGCCCTAAACCTTCTCCAGTCAGGGGTGAAGGATTGGTGAACAGCTCTTACACTCCTTAGCAGAGAGCCGCTATTACTTGGGAGTAGTTATCGGAGATGTTTCGCATGAGGTATGTTACTTTGGTGGAGAGGGAGTGGTTAGCTCAGGATTATCTAGATCTAAGGCAGGGGAATGAGACAGTGACGGAGATCACCAAGATGTTTACTAAGATGGCTCTTTTTTGCCCTGAGTTTGCTGCTTCTGAGCATGCTCAAGACGGATATTTATACAGTTTATGTCCAACCAACGTTATGATTGTTGGGTTTGAGCCATAAGAACTTTCCTATGTGCACATGTGAACCCTAATGCTTGGATCTAGGTTTCTCTAATTGAACATGCAATGTATCCAAGGCTTACAATTCTAGATCTAGTGTAAACAATTGAATCATATCATATGAAATCAGATCTAGAAGAATACCTTAAGTTGCTTGCTTGAAACATGTTGTTCTTGCAGCTTAGAGTCACAATTGTCACTCTTCTAATGGCTTACAAACACCAACTAGCAAGAGGATGATCTTGAGAGAGAGTGGAGGTGAGGAAATCGGCTCTAGGGTTTCTTCCTTGCAAGAGTGGCCGATTTCCCTCACCCATGGGGTCTATTTATACTATGAGCTACTAGGGTTACACCCTTAACCCGAATTGAATAACTTAGGCCCTAAGAAATCCAAAGATCCTTCTAGATATGAGGCTTGGACGATTTTAAGATATCATAACCCTAAAATTCGTCCACCCTAATATACATAAGGATTCATAGCCCAAAAACACAACTATCATACATTTGACAGTTTATGCCCCCTTTATTCAATTAACCTCTTTAAGTCACCAAATTAATTCTTAATTAATTTATGACTTATATCAATTAAATAATATTATTATTCCTTTAATATATTACTCTCATAATATATTAATAATAATATCTCTTCTCTCTTTACAAATCACCCTGTCAAGTTGCTATGGTGAAGGCAACCCAAAAGGACCATGCACAACCGGGTCAAGCACTTACCAAATATAGTTACAGCCTTAGACACTAATCTAACAATGGTTCCCTCGCTGAGCTTCAGGAGGCCACGAGGAGGCGAGAGATTGAGATAGAACTTTAGTCGAAGGCGTTGAGGCTAGCTCATGTTCAGTCACATCCTGCAGCGAAGCAGTTCAAGCCCGCTGATTCAAGATCTGGGGGATAAAGGGGACGCACTCTTGGCAAGTACAACAAGTTTCGTGAGGGTGTTTGTCGATCTTCTTCTTTAGCATGCCACAATTCCTGAAGGGAGGGACACTTTGGGAAGGACTGTCGTCAGCAGGCTCCTTTACTGAGCAGCAGGATCTGCTATCATGGTGAGTAGGTGGGCTATGTGAAGGCCCAGTGTCCCTTACTAGCTGCCAGGCCTGTGCAGGTGCCAACTACTACTACCCCGAGGATTATACACCAGGGTAAGGTGGAGCCCCCAAGGGCTCAAGGTTGTGCTTTCTAGCTTACTGCAAAGGAGGCAAGGGCAATGCCGAATGTCGTTATTGGTATGTTTCCATTTATTAATATCAGTGTTGCAAAACTCGGCCTACTCGGCCGAGTACTCGGAATCGGCCCTCCACCGAGGCGAGTAATGTCAACTCGGCCAAAAAACTCGGATTTAGTCAAAATCGGCCAAAAATCAGTCAAACTCGGTCAAAAATCAGACAAGCTCGGTCAAACTCGGGCCTACTCGGTCTTACTCGGCCCTACTCGGTCAAACTCGGCCAACTCGGTCAAAATCGGTCAAACTCGGTTAAAGGGTCAAAATTGTCATAAAAAGAGAAAAAAATCAAGAATTTCAAAATTAATATGTATAATGCACTTAATGATTTATTATTTAACACACACATGTGATTATTACTACATATAAATCTTAAATTTTCAGTAATTATTTATGAAGTGAGACATTTGTGTGTATTTCAGGTTTTATGTATTCACATGTATCTGATTTTGTTATACATTTTAATCAAATTATGATTTTAACTTATGATTTTGACATATATAATTTTCCAAAAAATATTTCTAAATGAATTACCGAATCCGAGTACTCCCCGAGTACTCCCGAGTACTCGCTACTCCCTAGTCGGTCGAGCAGGTACCGAGTAGCGAGTTCTACAACCTTGATTAATATGTCAGTTATTTTATGGTGTGCTTATGTTTATGATTATGGTAGGTAGCTTCTTAGTGAATTCCTTGCCTGCTCTTGTGCTTTTTGACTCGGGTGCGAGTCGGTCCTTTGTATCTTAGTCTTTTAGTAGGGGTTTTGATATGATTCTTGGAGAGTTGGAGTGTTCGTTGCGGGTTTCTATCGCCAACGAACATGGGATATATGCATCGAGCGTTTACTAGGGTTGTGTTCTGGAGATTTTTGGGGTGCCTTATCTGATTAATCTGATTGCTATCACCATGGTGGTTGTATGCATGATAGTAGGGATGGATTGGCTGAGTAGCTTTGGGGTATGATTGACTGCGAGGGTTAACAGGTGGTAGTTCGAACCCCAAGTGGGGGAGAACTAGTTATTTTTGGAGAGGTTAACAAGATTAGGTCAACCTTTTGTTTTGCTGCTAGGGCTCGACAGTATATTCAGCATGGTTGTATGGGCTATCTTGCATATGTGGTTGATACTCGAGCTAGAAAGTAGGTTTCGGTTTCAGATGTGCCTATTATTAGAGAGTTTGTAGATGTTTTTTCGAAGGAGTTACCCGACGAGCCTCCCAAGAGGTAGGTTGAGTTTAGGATTGATTTGATTCTAGGTGCGACTTCGATTGCCAAGGTGTCATACTGCTTGACACCACCTGAGATGCAGGAGTTTTCTTCTCAACTTTAGGAGTTGTTGGGCAAGCAGTTTATTAGACCGAGCAGTTCAAAGTGGGGAGCACTAATTTTGTACGTCAAGAAAAAGGATCGTTCACACTGGATATGCCTTGATTATCAAGAGTCGAACAAGTTGACGGCGAAGAACCGTTATCCCCTTACAAGGATTGATGACGTCTTCGATCAGTTGCGGGGTGCATCTTGGTTCTCCAAGATCGATTTGAGGTCAGGTTATCATCAGATGATAGTTAGATAGGAGGACATGGAGAAGACCATATTTCAGACTCGTTATGGTCATTATGAGTTCGTGGTGATGACAATTGGGCTCACAATTGCAAGTGTGACATTCATGGATTTGATGAATCGGGTATGCAGGCTGATTCTCGATCGATCAGTCATTGTTTACATTTATCATATCTTGGTGTATTCTATGACCAGGGAGCAGCATGAGGAACATCTTCAAGAGCTTCGGGGAGTTTTGAGGTGAGAAGGTCTGTATGCCAAGTTCTCGAAGTGTAAGTTTTGGTTATGAGAGGTCCAGTTCTTGGGGCATCTCGTTAATCAAGATACAATTTTAGTTTATTCATCAAAGATTGAGGCAGTGATGTAGTGCAAGGTTTCGAAGTCCCCCTCAGAGATCAGGAGTTTCTTGGGATTAGTAGGGTATTATTAGAGATTTATTTAGGCATTCTCCAAGATTGGCCTCACTCTTCTAACGTGGAAGGGTGTGGATTTCCGCTAGGGGCCTGAGCATCAGGTTGCGTTCGAGAGACTGAGACAGAAGTTGTGTGCAGCCCCGGTGTTGACCCTCCCTGAGGTTATTGAGGATTTTGTGATGCATCCATCACCGGCCTGAGGGCAGTTCTTATGCAGCGAGGGAGGGTTATTGTTTATGCTTCTCGACAACTAAAGCCGCATGAGGCTCGTTATCCTCCTCATGATTTGGAGTTAGGAGCAGTGGTGTTAGCTCTAAAGATTTGGCGGCATTATTTGCATGGGGTCCGGTGTACTATCTACACAGATCACAAGAGTTTGAGATATCTCATGGATCAGCCAAATCTGAATATGAGACAACGTAGGTGGATTGACGTGGTTAAGGATTATGACTGTGAGATTCTGTATCACCCTAGGAAAGTGAATGTGGTCGCTAATGCTTTGATCCGAAAGACGGCTAGTTCTACTATTGACAGTCTATGTATGAGGATATTGATTAGATGTCCACTTCTTGATCTGATTAGGGAGGTTCAGGCCAATGGAGTTATGATAGATAATTGGAAACATAAGAGACTCAGGGGTGAGGTTGACATGTTTGCTACAGACAATCGTGGATTATTGACCCGATATGGATGGATTTGGGTGCCAGATTTTGGTGGGATCAGACGGACTGTGCTGGAGGATTCGTATAAATCCAAATTGTCGATATAACCTGGAGCCACCAAGATGTATCGGGATTTGAGGCTTAGTTATTGGTGGTCGTGCATGAAGAGAAAGATAGCCTGGTATGTCGAGATGTGCTTGACTTGTATGGCAAGTTGCAACCATTGGAGGTTCCCATGTCGAAATGGGAACATATTATTATGGATTTGATCACCAAGTTACCTCGGATGACTAAGGGATTCGATGTGATATGGGTTCTCGTGGACCGTCTGACCAAGAGCACTCACTTTTTGGCTATTCGGGAGATTTCTTCGGCCAAGAAATTGGCCGATTTATATATGCGTTAGATTATTGCTCAGCATGGTATTCTAGTATCCATTGTATCTGATCGAGATGTTCGGTTTACATCTCATTTTTGGGCAGAAGTTGCATGAGGAACTCGACGCGAGGTTGCATCTTAGTACTACTTATCACTCGCAGATTGAAGGTAAGAGTGAGCAGACCATTCAGACACTTGAGGCATGTTGAGAGATTGTGTCATAGAATTCAGTGGGAGTTGTGAGTCCTAACTTCCCCTAGTTGAGTTTGCTTAGAACAATAGTTATCACTCTAGTATTGATGCGTCGCCATTCGAGCTTCTCTATGTGAGGAAGTGTCATACCCCAGTTTGTTGGGGAGAGGTTCGTCATAGAGTCATGGGAAGGATTGAGGTAGTCCTTCAGAAGACAGAGCATATTCAACAGAGTAGACAGAGATTATAGACAACTTAGTGTCGGAAGAAGAGTTATGCCGAAAAGAGTCAATCTGTGTTGGAGTTTCAGGTTGGTAACATGGTTTTGCTGAAGGTATCGCCCTGGAAGGGTATAACATGCTTCAGGAAGAGGGGTAAGTTGGGGCCCCGATATATTGGGCCATTTTGAGTGATTTCAAGGGTTGGCAAGGTAGCTTACATATGGTATTTTCCTGAGAAGCTCAGTCAGATTCACAACACCTTCCATGTATCTCAGCTTCAAAAGTGTGTGGCTAATGATTCAACGATTGTTCCTCTGGATGATATTCATGTTAATGGTCTCCTGAACTATATTGAGAGGCCAGTGGTGATTTTAGATAAGAAGACAAAGGCCCTGCACAACAATGTTGTCTCTTTGGTAAAGGTTCAGTGGGACATCGTAAGGGTTCCGAATTGACGAGAGAACCTAAGTTGGAGATGCGAGAGCATTACATTGAGTTGTTCACACCAACAAACTTTGAGGACAAAGTCTAGTTAAAGTGGGGGGGGGGGGGGTAATTGTAACATCTTGATATTGAGGTATTTTCATTTTAAACCCTAAGTATGAGAATTTATTTCATTTTAGACCTTAGATGTGAATTAATTTCAAAATTGGACCCCAATGACATTTTCGTAATTTTGGAAGCTAGAAACGAACGCTAGGCGTAAGTGGCCAGAGTGTAAACCCTAATTTTTAGGGTTTGGACCCTATTTAAGCATCCTTAAATTCCCAGTCTACCATCTTTCATCAGCCTCCAACCCACCTTCGTCCCAAAGCAAACCCTAATCCATTTTTAGAGCATTCGTGATCTTTTGTGTGTGTTTTAGTAACCTTAAAGGAGAGAGGAAGAACAAAAGATCATCTTGGAGGAGTGTGACTCTTTGGATCCAGAATAGCAACATCATTTGACATCATTTGGAGGTAAAAAGCTACGAACTTGATGAAGCATTGATTAGATCTTGTTTAGCCATGAAATGGTGTTCTTTTGGCCCCATAAACTTGGTATTATGAGTATGGATTACTTTAATCCATATAAGCTATCCTTTTAGACATTTTGGAGCATCTAGAAGCATAAAAATGTAGTCTTCATCACTAGTTTCCTTCCATGCATGATCTAGGTTGTCTTAATGGGTTAAGTAGTTAGATTTTTTGTGTTTGGGCACTTAATGGCCATGGAAGACCATAACGTTGGAAACTTTATGGTTAAGGAAATTATTTTAGGGTTGGATATGGATTATGTACAAAAGAGCTTAAGGATTAAGCTCTTAATGAAAAGGAAAAAAGACTTAGTTGCGAACGCTAGGCTGGGGAACGGTGGGCGTTCGTGGTCAACCTTCGCGTTTTCTGGTAAGCTCATGTACACCAAGTGTACAAGTTGAGTACGCTGGGCGTACTTAGCTCTATTGACCAAGTTTCACTTGTTGACCTTGACCTATTTTGACCAAGTTTGACCTAAGGATATTTTGGGTAGTAATTGAGACTGGTCGTTATTTGATTAATAGGTTACCATTTGAGTAGATATTTAGAGTTGTGTCCTGTTCAGTGATCTTTTTTAGACTAAGAGGTGAGTTTTCCTCATTGTACTTGTGGATCGAAGGCACCAAGGCCGACCCATTGGATTGATATCATGATATATATAGTGATTGATGATATGTTGAGTCTATGGTAGATTAATATGATTATATGATAGCTACTGATATGCGTTAGGCTGGTAGATCTGTAGGACTACCTACGATTCAATCTGTATAATTATTTGCATGCTGAATATGCTTGTTATCTATTATATATCAACATGTTATGATTAGGGTTGAGACTACTACTTTGTGCTATCAGTCAACATACCGAGGAAATCCAACCAAGAGTTTGTGGGCCAGGGTATTCCAACCGAGAGATTGTGGGCTAGGGTAATCCAACCGGGAGGTTATGGACCAAGTACGTGACATGCAGGGCAAGCCAACCGTGAGTTTTTGGGCCAGGGTAAGCCAACCGAGAGGTTGTGGACCCAACATGCAAGATTGTATATGTTATATGTTGTGTGGTGGTACTTTAAGGGAGCTAACTAAGCTTTGGCTTACAATTTTAGTTTATTGTTTCAGGTACTTCAGATGACTATGGCAAGACGAAGGCATGATCATACACATCCTTTGGTTTTTATGTTGTTTGGATTTTAGGATACTCTTATTACTAAAATACACTTTTGAACAATGGTTTTGTAAACATTTATGGTTATGGATTTTTGTTGAAAAGTTCAAATTTATTGTGATTTTTGGGATGTTACAACAATAAATTAATTCACAAATAGTATGACACTCTTTGAACAGAAATAAATCTCTATTTAATTAATCACCATTCATTTGCAATTTATTATTGCTACATTGTTTCACAAAATCAACTAACCATTAAAATCCATAATCTAATATCGTCTCTTATCCTAGTGCTCCTAGCATGCTCTAAGTGTTTGATCTTGTTTAAACCCTTCGTGAGAGGATCAACAAGATTCTCTTATGATGACACACGGTTCACCAGGATTGTACCATCTTCAGCTTTATATCTGATATATTGGTATTTTATCTCGATGTGACTATATTTTCCATGATCCTTAGGTTCTTTGGTTAAAGCCACGTCACACTCATCGTCATAGAAAATCTCCATTGGTTCTTGGATTAATGGAAAAACTCAAGATTTCCAATAAAATTATTCAACCACATAGCCTCCTTTGCTGCCTCGCTTGCTGCGATGTACTCTGGTTCACAAGTAGAATCAGCCACCGTTTTCTACTTGGAACTTTTCCAAGTTACCGCTCCACCATTCTGTAGAAAAACACAACCATATTGAGAATAACTATTATATCGATCTATTTGAAACTGGCGTCACTGTATCCACTCACTTTAAGTTCATATTTGCCACCAAAAACTAAGATCATATCTTTTGTTTTTTCAAAATACTTAAGAATGTTTTTCATTGCAGTCCAATGAGCTAAACCAAGATTCCCTTGATATTTACTAACCATGCTCAAAGCATAAGCCACATCAGGTCTAGTACATGTCATAGCATACTTGATTGATCCTATAGTCAAAGAATATGGGATCCGACTCATGGTATCTATTTCCTTAGAACTACTAGGGGGAATGAGCCTTACTCAATTTTACATCATGATTAATGGGAAAGTCCATTTTCTCTGAATTCTGCATATTGAAACATTTCAATATTTTATCCAAGTATGTACTCTGGATAAGTCCTAGTGAAATGTACCAAAATTTCAAATAATTTTTTAGAAATTCATTTTTATTAAGAATTCCTAGTTAAGCGTTACTTAACCAAACCATTAAGTTTTAAACACCCAATTTAAAAATTCAAAACTGACTTTTAAACAAACAAAATAATTTAAAACTCAATCGACAGCGGAACAATAAACATAGTCATAAAACCCGTACCAAATACATGTCATAAGGTTAGCTAAGCCCTTACTCTTATTCATATTTGTTGTACCTATAATAGTCATTCATAATAAAAGGGCAAGCACGAAGCATAGTGAATTCCAAAACAACATAACAATAGAAGTATTACACCCTACTCCTATATATCATGTCATCAAGAAGTATACAAAAATCATATAGTATAAACATCAAGATCATATAACCCGTGCCTATTTAGGAACACATCCTAAACATCACCTAAATAAGGACTTAGTATTCTACTGTCGGTCCACGGGTTTAGCGTTTCCGCTTCCAGTCCCCCTGACTTGGCACTATGGTCTTCGATTGTATCCAGCCGTCGATCCAAACATATCTTGCATAGACGTCTAAAATAATAGATAAGAACAACAAACATAACTCACGGAACAAGTATTACTTTAACTATCAATCATATAGTTCCTAGTCTCACCCAACCTAACAGTAGACATATAATACCCAAGGGTTATGAAGTGAGGAACTCACCTTAATTAGCCAAAAATGCTTCAAATAGTCCAAGACATCCCTTTACGATAGGTCAACCTTCAATCCTCTTAATAATGATAAAATAGAGTTAATTTATGTTCATTTGATATCTCAAAAATACAAATGGCTCATGGGTTAATTTTCTAGATTTTTATACAAAGGTTATGGTTTGTTAGGGGCCTATTTTGCCCACCTTAAACTCTATATTTTTAAAAATGGTTTCACATGAAAATAGATCATGTTCTTATATTTAAAATTAGTTCTCACACGTTTCCATACGATTTTTGTAAAATTTTTGGCGATTTTTTCAAAACTGCCACGCACAACAGCTCATTCCGGATCTATCTGGGTAAATGGTCGATTTTACCCTAGTTAGAGGCATTTATGATTTTTTGGTGAAAACTAGTGAAATTTACATGACTCAAATATGAAACTTTGAGATCTGGTTTTAACCAAAAGTGGTTTTCCTTAACCAAGATATCATCTCTCAAATATATGGACATATTAGAGCATTTCCAGAAATTCATAGCTTTGGGTTTTTTAGGGTAAATTTGCCTCTTAAACCATTAAGACCTATTCAATAAGGCTTATAATTAGAAAATGGGGACTTAAAAGTAGAGTAATTCATTAATACATAATTCAATGAACGTCTGAACCCCTAGCCTTGAAGTTTCTTGCTTAAAACGTCAAAATAAAGTTTAATGCCCCAATAGTAAGATCACCAACTAGGGTTTAAAGTTTGGGACCAAAACAACCCATGCCACCACTTAAGCCTCAACCCAGCTTGGAGTATCACTACCCACTTCGATGGTGTCAGTGGTGAATGGCAGTGGCTGCCACCACCAAGGTGGTGGTGGTGATTTTCGAATGGGGAAGAAAAGAAGAAGAAGATTGGGAATTTGAAGACTTACTTGTGCTATGATCGATCACCAATCCTCCTGACAATCCACAATTAATTTATTCTTCTATTTTTCCTTGAAAGATGCCAATTCTCTCCCTCTCTTGATCTCACTTGCGGCGCACCCCTTCCTTGGCTAAAAAAAATCACGGCACACGCATACACTTCTTTTATGTTTGTACTTCTAGTTATTTATCTTATTTAAGTAGATTAGGATCAGACCACCCCAAAAGAAAGGCCGGCCAGGCCCTTCTACAATTCAAAAATATGGGTTTTATCCCATATTTAATATTTTGGCCCCATAATTTCCCTTAATGAGAATAAGTACAATCCAAACAATTTATTTTGTAGAATTGGTTCAAGTTTTAATTCAAAATAAACTTTTTTCTCGAAAAACAAGGTATATTGGAATTAAATAATTAAAAGTTACTAAAATATAGTTATGTACCAAAAGTTAGGACATTTCAACTCTCCCACACTTGAATCAAACTTCATCCTCAAAGGTACTGTTATCGAAAAGCTCGAGGTAATGCATCTACATTTCTGATTCCGACTACCAGGTCCACCCCGAGCCCTTTCTATGCTCCTACTGCACTTTTACCAACCTAATTTCTCTTTTTTTTTTTGCAATGTAGTTGTCTTCCTTTCCAAAATAGCGAC
This sequence comes from Lactuca sativa, assembly GCF_002870075.4. NCBI lineage: Eukaryota > Viridiplantae > Streptophyta > Magnoliopsida > Asterales > Asteraceae > Lactuca > Lactuca sativa. The sequence goes on from NC_056624.2 coordinate 209,490,437, forward strand.
AAGCTTCTCCACATAGTTGAGCTTCCCATCGATCTGAATATCCTCTAGGGGAACTACAATAGTCTCGTCTACCAAACAATTTCTCAATCGAGATACATGGAAAGTGTTATGAATAAGGATCAACTCATCTGGTAACTCCATCCGGTATGTGACCTTTCTAACCCGAGCAATAACCTTATAAGATCCAATATATTAGGGGACTAACTTTCCCCTCTAACAGAAACGAATCACCCCTTTCCACGGTGAGACTTTGAACAACATATAGTCTCCTAACTGAAATTCTAAATCCAAATGCCTCTTGCCGACATAAATATTCTACCGAATCTGAGCTATCACTAACCGATCACAGACCATCTGAATCATTTCATTCATCTAAAGCACAATCTCAGTGCTCCCCAAAACCCGATGACCATCCTTGCCCCAACAAATTAGCATCCTGCACTTCCTACCATAAAGTAGCTCATAGGATGGCATCATGATGCTGGAATGGAAGTTATTGATGTAGGAGAATTCTGTCAATGGAAGGTACATGTCCTAGCTACTATCAAAATCAATAGTGTAAGCCCTAAGCATATCTTCGAGTTTCTGGATAATGAACTCAATCTGGCTGTCATCCTAGGGGTGAAATGTTGTACTAAAATGTAACTAGGAGCTAAGCTCTCCCTGAAACCTTTCCCAAAACCTAGAAGTAAAATGGGTATCCCTGTTAGATACAATAGATACCGACACTCCATGCCTCACAACAATCTCCCGAACATAAATATCTGCTAACTTCTCTGCTGAAGAGCTCTCCTGAATAGCTAGAAAATGTGCACTCTTGGTCAACCTATCCATAATGACCTAGATAGTGTCAAATCCCCATGGAGTTTTAGGAAGTTTTGTAATAAGGTTTATCGCAATATGCTCCCATTTCCAAATTGGGATCTCTAATGATTGTAGTTTACTATGTGGTCGCTGGTGCTCAACCTTAAATTTAGGACAAGTCAAGAACTCTCCTACATATATAGCAATGTCCCGCTTCATGAACGGCCACCAATAGTTCCCTCGAAGGCCCTGATACATATTTGTTTCCCCCGGGTTGTTGAGTTGAAGACTCGTTTGAAGATTGCGTTATTGGGCTCGGCTGTTAGTCCATTTGTTTTGTACTCCGGTTTTGGGCCTGTCCAACCGTGAGTTTGCTAGGTTTACTATATAAAGATATGCTTGCATGCATATTAGGTTAGCAATTCGAAAGTAACGATTACGATAGTATTTCAGATTTCTTTTATCGTTCTTGTAAACCTCCAACCCTCTACAGTTGATGTTCTTGATCGAGCTCTTCTGAGGGTTTATTTATAATCATTCGACACGTTTGATTCATCCTTGAATTTTTCTTTATTGTGCTTTCGTTCTTACTGTTTAATATTTGTTTACCTGTTTAAGATCTAATCGATCTTCCAGATTAAGTTTTAATCTCATCAATTGGTATCAGAGCAGGAGGCTGTGTAATCGATACACTTCTTTTCTGTGAAAAGGTTTTAATTAGGGTTTTTCCGCAATTACTGATATTTATTGACCCGTCATCTCATTATTGACGTATCTTGATATTTATTATTTTTCCCTAATCTGAGTTCTTACAAGTCTGATCTTTGAACAGGTTTTTCGATCATAATGGACGAGTCGCAATCGAATCCCATCAATATTTCCAACAGCATCGGTTCAACCACAAAGATTCCCATCCTATATACCCATGATTATGAAGTCTGGGCGCATCACTTCGAAGACTACGTTACAGGATCTGAGGATAATGGATACCTCATATGGGAAGCAATCATTAATGGACCTTTTTCTCACTCTGTAACGTCGAGGATTATTAAAACTCAAAAGGAGTATAATGATCTGCTAAAGGATGTTAAAGATATTGCGCAAGATGAAAAGGACAAATTCCAGTGCAATATCAAGGCGCTAAGGTTGATCAGATTCGCCCTTCAGTCCGACACCTTCAGGTTGGTAAGCTCATGCACGATGGCAAAGGAAGTTTGGGATAGACTTCGTGAACTATACTCTACAGACGAGGATCTTGAACACTCTATCCAAACCTTGCTCTTATCTGAGTTTGGAGAATTTAGGCAAGGAGCCGAAGAAACTATGACCCAAACGTTCGATCGCTTCAATCATCTTCTCAGCAAGATGATCAAACATGACATCGAAAGGAAGCTTATCGAGCAGAAGGTTACGTTCTTAAATGGTCTAAGGTCAGAGTGGAGAGCAATGGTGTCTACAGTCAAAGCCCATGAACAGTTTAAATCTTATTCTTTGGCGAAACTAATGGGTATTCTCAAGTCCCAGGAGAAGATTGTGCTGCAGGAAAAGAACGTTGTTTCAAGCCTAGGTTCGCTGGCCCTCCTGTCAAAAAGTAAAGCTGTGATGGAGGATGAAGACTTCAACTTGGAGGAGTATGACCTCACGTCTGAGGATTATGCTATGATGGTGTCTAACCCAAAGAGGTTCATTAAGAAGAGATTCCCCAGCAACAAAAATCAAAACTGGCAGGGGAGTTATAGTTCAGAAAAGGTTAACAATGAACCGAAGGTTGAAGAGCCCAAGAAGGAACCGAAGGCAGATGGTGATTCTGGAGTAAGCTGTTACTACTGTGGTGGGAAAAACCACTATGCTAAGGATTGTGTCCTCAAAAAGATGGCTAAAAAAGATGAGGAAAAGGATGAGGAAGCTTTGCTACAGAAAAAGCTCGATGAGATGAGGAAGAAGAAATCTACCGCTAACCCTTCCAAGAATGCTCTAATTGTGCAGGGTTCGGTTGCTGATGACGAGTTCGGTGGCGTGGAAGTTTGGTCAACCGACTCCGAAGACGATGAAGTGAGGAAGCCTTCGCATGGAAAGGCTTATGTGGCTAAAGAGGAGAGCAGTGGAGGTAGGTGATTGATGGTGTCTGAAGTATCTCAGATGAGGAGATACAACACTGATGGTGGAAGCAATGAACCGAAGGAGCAGCAGGATATGTGCTTTACGGCCAAACCGCTCAGCGTGCAGTTCAACGAACTCGATGAACTGATCAAGAAGGTACAATCGGTTTTTGTTTCATTTAAAGTACCACAAAGCTCCTATGAAAAAGAACTAAAAAGTGTTAATTCACGAATCTCACATCTAGATAGTAGTTTAACTCAAACTCGAGTCACCAATTCTAACTTAACTGATCAATTAAGCAGGGTGTCTTCGAAGAGTGAGGAGCGGCGCATGTGGATCGAGTTGAAGGAGTCTGAATTAGTTAAAATAAAAGACAAAAACATTTATTTACAGAGAGACAATTTAAAGTTGTTAAAACAACGTAATGTTTTTGTTTGATTGCAAAACGTCTTTACACTAATATTACTCAGCTTCACTTGGATTGTGAGATAGGACAAAAGATCCATCGGATGATTTTGCCCTTCCTTGAGTTTAAGGAGGATGAAATCGATGCTGAAGCTTATAATTGTGAGAGTGTGATATCATCTGATGACGTCAATCCGATGCTGAGAACCGAAACCATACAAAAATTTGACTCTTTAAACGCCAACTTGGGCTCAGAAAACAAAATTGATGTTGAAAATGCATCTGAGCTTTATGAGGATGACAACATGAGTGAAATTTCTGTAGAGGACACGGTTGACTGCTCAGAATTTGTGAAAAGCGAACCTGAAAACCACAAGAATCTAATTTCTGAAAATTCAGTGGAGTTCGCTCGATTGTCCCAACAAAAGTCCCCGATCTTAGCAGAAAAAGCAGTTGTATATCAAAAGGTCAGGACCACTCCAAATCAAGTGTACAAGGTCACAGGAGTAACCGAACATCAGACTGCTGAACTCACAACTATTGTAAACGAAGATAATGCTGATGGCTGCGATGAGTTCTTTTGGTCAGCTCCAATCGATAATGCAGATGAAATGGTAGGGTTGTCAGAAAGGACTTCATGGATTAGTAAAGGTAGATACATACCAGAACCCTTGAACAAGCCAGATAATTTCGATGTGCCAAGTACCAGTGGTACGAAAGACATTCCTCAAGAGAATGGAAGCTCAGCAAAAGAAGATGTTCCCTCTAGTTCGTCAGTTCAAAGTGAAACTCCCACTGTCCAAAGTGAACCAGCCAAGGAGAAACCAAAAATGAAAGCCAATATCCATCATCAACCGAAGCAGATGAGGAATAAGAAACGTGAAAGGAACCAGAGATACAGGAAGAATCTCTCTGAAAGGAAACAATTCTGGCAATCCCAGAATGCATATTTGTCACATCAAGACAAGAATCTGAAGGTTGAGAATGATCCTGTCAAAAAGCATGAGAGCCACAACAACCGAAAGCCAAGGTTCGGTTCGGAAAAGAATACCAACCGAAAGCAAAGGTTCGGTTCTGAGGATGACTCCAACCGAAAGCCAAGGTTCGGTTCACAGAACGAATTCAACCGAAAGCAAAGGTTCGGTTCTGTTATCAAAGGAAATCAAAACTCTAAGGTTTGTCCCACCAATGATCAAAAGCAAAAGGGTCACCTAGAATCTCCAGCCAAGAAGTCATCTCAATCTAAGCCCACTCCTTCTCATTCATCTAATTCTTCTAATTCTTCCAATTCATCTCTATCTTGCTCTAAAGCTCATTTTGTTCGTTCTCAAAAATCTCATTCGCCAGCTGAACAAAAGGGCAAACAGAAGGTTTCTGCATCCAAACTAGAGTCTAAACCGAACACACCTAATCCTAATAAAATAAAAGTCTTTACCATTAGAAAGAAAGATGAAACAACACTCATAAAACGAACATATCTTGTTGATATCTCTCTTACTATTCCTGTTCCTGTGAAAGGCTCACGTGGACCCAAGAAACTTTGGGTTCCTAAATCTGCTTAATTTTTGCAGGTTATAAGTGACGAGCAGTTTGACGAAGAATGGTACATCGATAGTGGCTGCTCGCGTCACATGACAGGGAGGAAAGAAGAGCTTAGGGAATATAGGTCTCTTACAAATGGTGGCAACGTCAAGTTTGGAAACAACTCTTTCGGCACCATAAAGGGATACGGAATGATTACCAATGGTGATTTCACTATAAGGAAGGTGGCTTATGTGGAAGGACTACAACACAACCTCATCAGTGTATCTCAGCTTGTTGGAGGTACCGGTCTCAAAGTCTCATTCGACGATGAAGGTTCTGAAATTATTGAGAAGAAGACGAAGAAAGTAATTCTCAAATCGGAGCGTAAGGGTGAAATGTTTCCTCTAAACCTTAAACCCATCAAAGGAAACCCAGCTATATGTCTGTTATCAAAAGCACAATCTGACGAAAGCTGGTTGTGGCACCGAAGACTCTCTCATCTCAACTTTAAAGATATCAACAAACTTGTCACTGGAGGTCATGTTCGAGGTCTTCCATTGCTCAAGTTCGACAGAGATCATTTGTGTGCTGCATGCGAAATGGGGAAACAGAGTTGTCAAAGTCATCCATCCATAATTAACACTAAAGTTGTTGAACCACTCGAATGACTTCATATTGATTTGTGCGGTCCATCATCTATCGAAAGCATCGGTGGTAGCAAGTATATTCTTGTTATTGTTGATGACTTTTCACGATTTACATGGGTGTTCTTTCTAAGGCTCAAATCTGAAGCGACTCATAAGCTGAAAGTGTTTATCAAGCAAATTGAAGTACAACTCAAGAAGGTCGTTCGCAACATCAGGAGCGACAATGGTCTGGAATTCAAGAACAGGGAATTTGAAGAATTTCTAGCAGAACAGGGGATAAGCCACAACTTCTCAGCTCCCTACACACCTCAACAGAACGGAATTGTCGAAAGACGAAACCGATCTTTGTGTGAAGCTGCTCGAACTATGCTAAGTTTCGCTTCCTTACCTCTTTATTTTTGGGCTGATGCTATTTCTGCTGCTTGTTTTACGCAGAAAAGGTCATATCTCAACAAGCGCTTCACGCTCACACCTTACGAGATTCTCAACAACAGAAAGCCCAATGTGAAATTTTTCCACGTGTTCGACTCACGGTGTTTCATCTTAACTCTAGAGAACACCGCAGCAAGTTCGATGTCAAAGCCGACGAGGGAATCTTTCTGGGCTACTCTCTCACTTCCAAAGCATACAGAGTCCTAAACAAGCGTTCGAGGAAAATCGAAGAGACCTATTACGTGACTTTTGATGATAGCTATGTCAAAAAGCTACAGGCCAAAGAAGACACATCTGGGGAAATCTTTCCTCAAACTGGCCAAGTCACAGTCTCGATCGCTAATCTATACGAGAAGTTTATGGAGCTCTTTGACGAACCAGAGAAAGCCACTCTCTCAAAAGCAGGTGCAGCAGACAACAAGGTAGACCATATGAAACAAATTATCGAAGAAGCTGCCAGGAGAATGAACGAAGAAGGATCAAATTCTGATGAACCTCCATCAAACGATGCTTCAGTTAAGGGGGAGCCAAGCTCACATGTTGAGGGGAGCCAAGTTCTCCAACTGCTCCAGAAAGTCCAACTCCAACTGAAAGTACTTCACCAACCGAAAGTGCTTCACCAACCGAAGGTGCATCAACGCCTGAAAGCCCAGCACCACAAGAAACCTCTGAACCTCAAGTTTCTCAAAGCATTCCAGAAAGCTCATCTATCGAGGGGGAGCATGCTGATATGTCACTCGACTACGAAAGCCAATCCGAGCCAGAAGAAATGATCAATGCTGAACTAGACCCAACCTTTGATCCAAACTATCCTCCTCTCACCAAATGGACCAGAGATCATCCTATCTCTCAAGTGGTTGGTGATGTCTCTGAAAAGGTTCTGACTCGATCACAACTGAAGGCAAAACATACATCCTTATTTTCCAAAGTTGAGTTTTGTATGTTTAACTCTTTTGTATCCAAAGTTGAACCGAAGACAGTTAACACTGCTCTCGATCACTCCGATTGGGTTCAAGCAATGCAAGACGAACTGAACGAATTTGAAAGGAACAAAGTCTGGTGCCTCATTCCAACTCCTCCAGATGCCTCGGTTGTTGGTCTCAAATGGGTCTTTAGGAATAAAATGGACAAGGAAGGGAACGTGATAAGGAACAAAGCTCGTCTGGTGGTGAAAGGATATTGTCAGGAGGAAGGGATTGATTATGAAGAGACTTTCGCTCCGGTAGCTAGGCTCGAATCTGTGAGAATCTTTCTTGCTTATGCTGCTCACAAAAACTTCGAAGTTTTCCAAATGGACGTCAAGTGTGCATTTCTTAATGGAGAACTAGAAGAAACAGTGTACGTGGAGCAACCTCCTGGGTTCGTAAACGAAAAGTATCCAAATCATTGCTATATTCTGGATAAAGTTGTGTATGGACTCAAACAAGCTCCGAGAGTCTGGTATGAAACGCTAACTAAATTCTTAAAGATGTTCAAATTCAAACAAGGTTCGGTTGACCCAACCTTCTTTCGCAAAAAGGAAGGTAACCACCTTATGATAGTTCAAATTTATGTCGATGACATCATCTTTGGCTCAACGAATCCCAGCCTAACAGCTGAATTCAGAAAGCTGATGGAGACTAAATTTGAAATGAGCTCAATGGGTCCTATTAACTTTTTCCTTGGTTTAAGTATTAGACAAGGACCCGAAGGCATCTTTATCAATCAAGAAGCTTACACGAAGACTCTCCTAGCAAAGTTTGGTATGATGGGAGACTCTAAAGTCAAAGTCCCAATGGCATTCGGCACCAAGCTAACCCCATATCTAGACAAACCGGCTGTTGATATCACGCTCTATCGTCAAATGATAGGCTCACTAATGTATCTTACTGCTAGCAGGCCTGACATCATGTTTTCTGTGTGTTACTGTGCTAGATTTCAGACAAACCCACGCGAACCTCACATGCTTGTAGTCAAGAACATTCTACGCTATCTCAAGCGAACTGCCTCCTTAGGTCTATGGTATCCATCCAACTCAGGCTTCTTCGTTCAAGCCAACTCAGATGCAGACCTTGGAGGATGTGGACTCGACAGAAAAAGCACCACTGGCGGCTGTCAATTCCTTGACGGGAAGTTGGTTAGCTGGCAATCAAAGAAACAAACGTGCGTGTCGTTGTCTACTGCCGAAGCGGAATACATAGCCGCTGCATCTTGCACCTCCCAAGTGATTTGGATCCAGAGTCAGCTTCGAGACTATGGACTCAATATGAAGAAGATCCCACTATATTGTGACTCTGAAAGTGCAATTAGGATCTGTCATAACCCAGTGCAACACTCTAAAACCAAACACATAGCACTGAGGTATCACTTCATCAAAGATCATGTGGAAGATGGAAACGTCGAAGTACACTTTGTAAGAACCACTGATCAACTGGCTGATGTCTTTACCAAAGCTCTTCCTGAAGCATCATTCAACAGAATTTTACAAGGGCTAGGTATGATGGAATCAGAGTCAGTACCTCAAACTACCTCTCAACCTCAAACGTAAGCAGCGAAATTGACGGAACGTTCAGGTTCGGTTAAATAATCTGGCTCGCTCATCACCACAAAGGTAATTTTCTTGGTTGTATATTTCATGTACAAAGTTGTTTCTCTTATTGTCAAAAGTATATTTTGATTGCATGTCTAAATTCCTTGGTTTTCTAAAATTTTCCAAAACCGAAACCTACCGAAGGTTCGGGTTCGATTTTCTAAAATTTTTCAAAACCGAAACCTACCGAAGGTTCGGGTTCGGTTTTTCAAAATTTTCTTGAACCGAAACCAACCGAACGCTCGGGTTCGGTTTTTCAAAATTTTCTTGAACCGAAACCAACCGAACGCTCGGGTTCGGTTTTTCAAAATTTTCTTGAACCGAAACCAACCGAACGCTCGGGTTCGGTTTTCCAAAACTTTCCCCAACCGAAACCAACCGAACGTTCGGGCTCGGTTTTTCAATTTTTTCCAAAGTTTTTTTTTCTTACTCTTTCCAAGTCTTATTTTTTTTTTCTTTCTTACTTATTTTTTTTATTATTATTTTTTATTTCTATTTTTTTATATATATCAAAAACACCAAAAATATTTTTCTCTTTTAATTTTGTTTGTGTGTTCGTTCGTTTATGGGGATATAATTGTTGGATTACTTAGGTGTCCCTAGAAGCATGCTGCTGTATGTGTCCTAAGCCTCATAAGATTTTGAATAATAGCCTTAATGACTTGGTATAAACAAACCTTGTCTTCCCAATTAGGCTATCATATTTATTCTGATCGTGAGCTACCTCACTCACTTCTCACATGAGATAAGAGTTTTTTGCTTGGTCCTTATTTTCGCAGCAGAGGTACTTTAATTTCTTACACCATCTCCATTCCATTTATCCATTAATTTCGTTTCATCAACGTAACCCTTGAGACTCTCAGAAATTACCACTGAGGTTTATGGTTACACAACAACTGTATTTATGATCTCAGTTTCGTGCCACTACGAGCTGAGTGAAACCCAACATTCAACACCAAATCTGAATTGACGGTGAACAATAAATTTGCTCAAGTTTTCACCAACGAATTGACGGATGTATCCTACTGAAATCTCAAATTTTTATTTTTGTGTGATTCCTATGAAATTGTTAAACACCATAACATTTCTTCCCTTGGGATCCAGTTTTTAATTTTTTCTGAGATTTTATATTTTCCAAGCCAATTTAAAATTAATTCCTACCTACTTGTTCAACAGACTACACCGGTCTCACAAGTACTTTGTTCACTTTCTTTCTTATTTCAATATTAGAATTGCTGAATCAAAGCGAAAGCCACCCTTAAGTAGCCTTATTAAAAGAAACCTTTCAACATTTATTAATAAATGTTTGATCGTCATTCAACGGGAAACCACAATAACACTTTGAGGTCTCTCTTGATCTCGAAGGAAGAGATTCGTGCCCGGGATCATTTGTTTCGTGTCATTATTGACATTACAGTCATTCCTAAAAAGAGTTGCTTTATTTCTTTTCTTTTTACACTCTTCGCACGAAAATCTTTGATTTTCCAAAATTCCGTTACTAATAATTACAGGCTGTATTATTACTTTGGTGGTTAATTATCAAGCTGTGGTCAAACATCATCCACGTGGGTATTTAATTCAAAAGATGCCATTTAAAGGATAAGACAAAAGGTTGCTGACTCAGGCGGGATTTAAAAGGATTGAATTTCAAACGACGGTAAAAAGGGAACGCGTGTGAATTTGGAACGTCCACACTTTTACTGACATCATGGACGCGTGTGCGAATTTCAAGCGACACCTCTCTGGCACTTAAAGGCGCGTGAGGATTTGAACCGGTTTGTTCTGAAACGGCGCTTGTTGGGCGGCGTGATCCTAGGAATCTGACACTCTCTCTCCTACGTGATCATCGCATGCCTTAACTGTCACGCATCTGTCATTCCGGAAACCTTTTCGTATTTCCATAGAAGATTTGAAACGATTTTTCTCTCTCCTTTCCCCACTATAAAAGGCAGTCTCTACTCTTATTTACCTCTTTACTGCATCCAGACTTTCCAAGAGAGCAAACCCTCCCAAAAGCTTCACTGTTCATCTTCTTCTTCTACCTTCAACAATGGCAGAATCATCCTCAGTCCATGCTACCTCACACATCCTTCCCATACGTCCACAACAATGCTTGGTGATCGACCTCACTCCTTCGTTGTATGATTCTTATATGACGTCGATCATCGAATGCTTGAAATACTCCCAGATCGCGCCTGCACTTACTAGGGTTGAATCTGTGCCCATGGAGATTCTTTCGCAGGTGTATCCGACTGCTCATTACGACAAAGCAGTCGAGCGGGTGTTCTTCGAGGTTGCTGATCACAAGACCTCCATTTCTCGACAACGATTTGGTACACTGCTAGGGTTGGCTGCTGACCCATCGAGAATTAATCCGGAGACGATTCCTATTGGGCATCTATACAACATGTTCTATAACATGGGGTATACGGAGGCGCTCCCCTCCGTCGCAAAGTTCAAGAAATCCTGCTTGCCGCCACAATGGAACGGCATGTTTACAGTCCTCTTCAAGGTCTTATCTGAACGCAGCTCCGGATCCGATGGTTCAAGTCGACTGTTCCTGTCGGTTATGTATGCAATTTACAACGGAGTCAATCTAGACTTGGGGTTGGTCCTCTGGCAACAGCTCATCCAGAGCCTTTCTTCCTCTTCACGACACTCTGAGGTGTCGTACGCCCGGTTCTGGACAATTATCACAAAATGGGCGATGGACAAATTCGACATTCCCACTGCTGCAGGTGCATCGATGTCTTCGATCGGTACTTTTCATACCACGAAGATCATCGTCTATGATGCATCCAAGTTCTCGTTCATTGGCTCTATTCCGGAGACAATGTACGACGATGTTCCGTCCGACAGCAGGATCATCCAGACGATAAAGGAATTCAAGGCGTCTGGTCCTAGGGTTCTAACACAGGAAATGCTCAAGTCAATCAATGACACTGACAAACCTGTCAACAGGGGAAAAAAGGCAGAAAAAGGGAAGCAAGTGACCAAGGCTCCTAAAGGTCCTTCTCCCAGGAAGAGGAAACAAACAAAATCGGCACAGTCCCCGCAACTGAAGAGAAGGAAGACTCAACCGAAGCGAAAGCTTATAATCGCTTCATCTTCGAGTGACTCAGAAAACGAGAGTTCGGGTTCGGACAGCTCTCAAAGAGGTGAAACCCCTCCCAGAGGCAACACCCCACCCCGATCACCTACCCCAGACATGGAAATTCATGTCTCACCAGTTCCTTCACCTCCTCAAACAATCCCTACTTCCATTCCCACCATAAACCCCGCCACCACCATACCTAAAACCTCTTTCCCTATACCACCACCCATTTTCACAGATACTACTACCACAACTGCAAAGGTTAAAACCAACGTATCTGATACGGGGGTTCATACCAGTGCAACCGAAACCCCTCCTGTAACCGAACCACCTCAAACCGAAACCCAGCATACAACCGAACCTACCCATACTCAACCACCACCCGAAACCCCTCCCACAAACACTCAACCCGAACCTACCCACACCATAACATCCCCAGCCTCACCACCCCCACCATCTCCAGATCATGCCTCTGATGGAGATAACCCGTTCATTGGCGATGAAAATATGACCTTCGATTCGGTCTACTTTAGTCCGTTTCAGGTTCTAAGTGACGATGAGGACGATGCTCCAGTGACAAAGAAGCATCTAAAGGAGCTAAACGAGAAGGTTGACTTACTTCTTGCGTCATCCACCAACACTCAGTCCTCTCTCTCTCTGAAGCCGCTCTTCAGAAGATCGTTGACGCCTTCTCTAGGGCTCAACATGATTCTGTTGCTTCCGCCACAGCCGCCATTGACGCCTCCACAAAAGCCTGTGAGGCTGCGACCGCAAAAGTCGATAAACTATTCTCAGATGCCTCTTCCCTGTTGAAGTCCTTACAGGAGAGTGCTGATTCTACCAAGACAACGTTGGAACCAATCGTTCAGAAATTGGCCACGTTCGTCTCAACGGAGTTACATTCATTCGCTACCCTTCGCCAATCAATTAGCGATGACAACTCGGCCCTTCGTGCCTCCATTGATGAGCGCCTCGCTAAGCTTCAAGAGGATCTCGCAGCTGAAAACTCATTAATGGACGTTTTAGCAAGCAAAACCACCGCCCTCAAGGTCAAGAGCACTCAGATTTCAAACTATCAGCAACAGCTTGAAGCTCTTCGATCCGAACGGGAGGTTATAAAAACATGTGTTTCGGATGTACATGCTGCCCTATCCAACATCCTGGAAGCACACGATCCCATTCTCAATCATTCGGTGAGGCGAACCCTTGCTGAAAAACTTACTCCTGCTATGGACCTTCTTAGCAAAATCGAAGGCTTACCTAGTTTCGTGTCCAATCCAAAACAAGGGGGAGAAAGGAAGAAGTCCGGATCGAAACCACCTCCTTCCTCAACAGCTGCTCACACAACCGAACCACCTCCGACTGGTCAAGCTTCGGGTTCGGGTGTGAAGGATAAAGGAAAGAATATAGTTGAGGAAGAAGATGAAGATGACAAGGAAACCATTGCTGACTTGCTTAAACGCAAAAACAATCGCAATGTGGAAGACGACAATGTTCGTGTGGCGCGAGAGGCTGAAGAAGCCGAACGCAAGAAGAAAGAAGCCCACGATCTCCTCGAGAGCAGGAAGACTCTTTTCCCTGCTTGGACTCGGGAGAGAATGATCAAGGAGGCCATAGATACTCCTAGCATCCTATGGCTCGAACCGGTGATATCGTTCGACTGCAATAACTCTGTCGATTCGCAGTTCGATATGCCGTTGACTCGAAAGGCGTTTATCTTCCACGCCTTCTCCAATATTTATGAAGTCCCTCATCCGAACTCTGAGGTCGATAGGGAGCTTATCGAGTTCTATCTGAAGGCCGCTCAACCACAATATCAGACATGGAGCGCTCAGAAGATCGTGAATGTTCGATTCGTAAAGCCTTATACCGAAGGGAGATTCATCAACGTTCGGTTCAGGGTGATAAGAGGGTCTGCTGGAACCGAACATCTTATATCTTTGGCAGATCTACCGAACTTAAACCCTCATGATTGGATTGTTTTGCACAACATCCTTTTGACGAACGAAGCAGAATATGGTCCTATTATAGACCATCTCAAGAGGATGATTGTTTGTTACATCATGGAGGTTGCTCTAATGGATCTGGAGATAGCCACAGTCTTCAAGAAGAAACCGAAGATAGCTCCTGTGGGATCGGCCAGTGATCTCAATCAAATGAAGATGGGCAAGATCGATCCGAGGCGTAATACGGTCATGTTCACTAGAGCAGAAGGACAGAAATGTCTCTTTGCTTTGGCGGATAAACATCTCTACACCACTGCTTGTCTTGAGCATGTGATGTCGATCATCCGAAGGTGTGAGGAGAATGCAGCAGACGATGTCAAGTACTTCAACGACATGATCCAATGGTACATCAGATTCAGGCAGACGATACTTGCTCTGATCTCTCGTCTGTTTGAGACCGTGAAGAAGAAGGTACCCGGTGCTGCTGCTGGCCCAAGTAAAAAGTGAAGATCTCGCTCCAATTAACGCAAAGGGGGAGATTGTTGAGTTGAAGACTCGTTTGAAGATTGCGTTATTGGGCTCGGCTGTTAGTCCATATGTTTTGTACTCCGGTTTTGGGCCTGTCCAACCGTGAGTTTGCTAGGTTTACTATATAAAGATATGCTTGCATGCATATTAGGTTAGCAATTCGGAAGTAACGATTACGATAGTATTTCAGATTTCTTTTATCGTTCTTGTAAACCTCCAACCCTCTACAGTTGATGTTCTTGATCGAGCTCTTCTGAGGGTTTATTTATAATCATTCGACACGTTTGATTCATCCTTGAATTGTTCTTTATTGTGCTTTCGTTCTTACTGTTTAATATTTGTTTACCTGGTTGGACTTGTGAGCGTTGGCCATCAGTATCTTCCTGTTCCCTCTAATAAAAGGAACCCACACCTGTCCATATTTGTTCAATAAATGGGGTAACTATTAATATTTGCAATGAAATTCCCTGAATTGGCCCACTGGCTGGGTTCCAACTAAGAGATTATGCTACTACATTCTCCTTATCCTTGTGGTAAAGTGTATCACAGTTATAGTCCTTAACCATGTCCAACCACCTCCTCTGACACATATTCAAATGTTGTTGATCCATCTAGTACTTTAAACTTCCTTCAAACTCTTATGGTTAGTGTATACTGTTTACTTCACTCCATAGAGATAATGCCTCCAAATCTTAAGAGAAAATACCATTTTCCCCAACTCTAGATCCTACACCGGGTACTTAGCTTCATGGGGCTTTAACTTCCTTGAAGCGTATGCTATAACCTTACTACGCTACATGAGTATGACACCTAAAACTTGATGTGATGGATCACAATACATAAGCATGTCCTCCATCCGATCTGGTATTATCAAAATCCAGGCCTCACACAACCGTCTACATAGGTCCTCAAAAGCTTCCTGCTACTCGTTACCCCAAATAAAATATGGCTTGTTCTTTGTTAGTCGGTCAAATGTAGTTCTATATTGGAGAAGTCCTGAATAAACCTCCAGTAATTCCCAACCAACCCAATTAATTCTGAACCTCAGTAGGAGTCTTGTGTACCTCCGACTACAATACTGCTGAATCCTTGGCTAGATCAACTAGAATACTCTTTTGGTTCACGACATGTCCAAGGAACTGGACCTCCCATAACCAAAACTCACACATGCATAACTTTGCACAAAGTTTCTCCTTCCTGAGTGTCTCTAACACCTCCTGTAAGTGCACTTCATGCTCCTTCTTGGTCATCGAGTACATAAGAATATCGTCTATGAACACGATCACCAAACGGTCCAATATCGATCTACACACCCGATTCATGAGATCCATGAAGTCTACAGGTGCGTTTCTGATCCTGAAAGGCATCTCCACAAACTCATAGTGAGCATAATTTGTGTGGAAAATTATTTTCTCAACATCCTTGGCTTTCAGTCGCATTTAATGATAACTTGATCTAAGATCGATCTTAGAGAACTAAGATGTTCCCTATAACTGATATAATAAACCATCGATCCTCGACAAGGAATAACGATTCTTCACCCTAAGCTTATTCAACTCACGGTAATCGATACACATCCTCTATGATCCATCCTTCTTCTTTACAAAAAAGGATCGGGGCTCCCCTAACGGGAACAACTATGTCTAATGAACTCCTTTTCAAGAAGTTCCTGTAATTGCTCGTGTAAATCCTTCATCTCGGGCGGGGCAAGACGATAGGGTGCCTTGGCCACCGGTGCAGCACCCGGTACAAAGACGATATGAAACTCCACCGGTTGCTCATGTCGTATTCCCGATAAATCCTTGGGAAACACACACACACATACACACATACACACACACACACACACACATATATATATATATATATATATATATATACTCTCGTATAATTGGTACATCAATTGCCGACTTCTGCTCTCCTTCACTCACGTATTAATCACATATGCCAAATTCCTGATACCTCCATGTTGCAGGTACTACCGTGCCCTCGTTGCAAAACATATTGCCAGGATACACCTAACTACATCGCCCTAAACTAATAACTCTCCCCTGATAGGGTTTCTGACCTGTACTTTCTTGTGAAGAAAAAGAATCTCATCATCAAAGACGTCCATCCAATCCGTTCCTATGATCACACACAAATCCCACATCACAATTGGAATCAGATCGACTAGAAATTTATCAACCAAATTTCCAAAATGAAGCCATGAAAAACATCTGTTACAGTAAAACTCCTATCCCCAGCCACTTCAATTACTAAAGGATAACCTTGACGTCCAATAGTGTGACATCCCCAATTTCACGGCCAGAAAAGACCGATTTGTTTATACTTTGTTTTATAAAATCAGAGTAAATCCTTTTGATTTAAAAGAGTTGCGGAATTTGTTCCCAAAACAAAATATGATAAAATTTATCAAAACGTTTCTCAAAGAGAACGTATTTTCATTAAATAATAAAACATCAGGATGTCATGTTACGATACAGACCAAAAGTATAAATAATATAAAATAGACCTTACAGAAGTTATTTATAACTACTGATCTATAATCCAAATTCTCTCGTTAAGACCACCAACTTATACCCTTGTGCCATTACCTGTAGTGCAAAGAAAACTGAGTGGGTCAGGCTTGGGAGCCTGGGGAGCATATAGGGTTTTCAACCCACAATAATACATTTATTATATTCAATTATTAAACAACCAACCCAAATACCCATCCCCATATCTACTTTATTTTCTCAAGGGTTTACCCTAAGAATCCACTATCCTTCATTCATTCATTCCTAAGGATTTACCTAAGGAATTGGCACGAAGTCCATTGCTGCCAAAGTTTATCTATCAGGTACTAAATCCATAGTTATCAGACGCTAACTCCATAGTCGCCGGGGTTTACTCAAGCGGCGCTAACTCCATAGTCACCAAGGTTCACTTAACAATAGGCGCTAACTCCATAGTCACCAAGGTGTACTTAACAATAGGCGCTAACTCCATAGTCACCAAGGTTTACTCAATAGGCACGAAGTCACATCGTCACCAAGGTTTACTCGATAGGCACTAAGTCGCATAGTCGCCAGGGTTTACTTAATAGGCACGAAGTCACATCGTCACCAAGGTTTACTCGATAGGCACTAAGTCGCATAGTCGCCAGGGTTTACTTAATAGGCACGAAGTCGCATCGTCACCAAGGTTTACTCGATAGGCACTAAGTCGCATAGTCACCAGGGTTTACTTAATAGGCACGAAGTCACATCGTCACCAAGGTTTACTCGATAGGCACTAAGTAGCATAGTCGCCAGGGTTTACTCAATAGGCACTAAGTCTCATAGTCGCCACTATTTCATCTACCCATGTTCTACCCAACATTTTTGTAGATATAAAATACATATATAGTTTAAATCATTTAACACCCATATAAAAACATCAATTCCAAGCCCATCTCAAATAGACAAATAATATATAACACATAGCACATATTTCATAGCTAATACTTTATATTTATGTGTTAGAAGAAAGTAACCACACACTCACACGTATAAACAACAATATATATACACATAGCACGTATTCTATAAGATACTTCATATCTATGTGTAAGATGAAAGTGACTATACACTCACTTGATCAGAATATGATCGGACAGCACTACAACTTGTAGAAGTAGTATTCTTTGGTGAAACCGGGATCACTTCACACACCGGGTTTCTCGCGGGCAGAGCTTCGGCTCAGAAACTCTTTTCTTCTCGGGATCTTCGGGCTTCGGGACTTGCTTCAGGTCTCGGGGTTGATACCGGGCCTTCGGGGGGTTTAAAATAGGGCTTAGAGGGTGTATCAGGAGTGGGAGAGAAGGGATGGAGCAACCATAGTCGGCTGGCCCTTCAAATCTATTTATAGGGCAAATTTGGCCCTTGCCACGTCGTGGGATCCTTTTTCCACGTGATTGCAAGTTGCATCTGGGGGACTCCTGGAGGTGTCAGGAGACTTGCCACATCATGGCACTGCTTGCCACGTCGTGGTCTCTGACAGTTTTGGGGTTTCGCGCCCCGAACTTCAGAAATTCCTAACTTTCGCATACGAACTCCGTTTTCGACGTTCTTTATATCGAAGTGAAGGTGAGATTATGCTCTACAACTCTAGTTTAGACTCCATTGGCTAATTTTGACTTTATTTTTAATATATTATAATTATATTACTTATATATTATTTTTAGTAGGCTGGGACAGGAAAACTCCGTTCGAAATTCATAACTCCTTCATCTGAACTCCGTTTTCGTTTGTCTTTCCGTCGTTGCACTACTATCGATGAGATATTCAATTCTCATTTATATTGTTTTGGATAAATATCTCTCTAACGTAAATTCACTATTTACGTCGCGCTGTGTCGTGTCGGTTCTGTTGCGAAACTTCGACAGGTCATAACTTCTTCGTTATAACTCGGATTTCGGCGTTCTTTATATTTTTGGAAACCTTGCGACATATACTACAACTTGGTTAAGATTAATCCTTCTAAATAATCTTCCATAAAAAAGTCATTTTTGATGCTTATTGTCTCTAAATTGACTAGCCCTAATCTATGAGCGTTACAAATAGTAAACCCAAGGTATGATACACAAACGAGTGAGTAGCCCCACTCTCAAACATCACTAATGTAGGCACTGAGTTCACTAGGAATGTACCTAATCACATAAAATATCCATATACACATGGAAATATATTAAAATAACATTAATAAGTATGCTACTATAAAGAAGGTATACCTGCCACGATGTTGGTCGACGTTTGTGCGTCATCGGCTGCCAGTTGATAAATCGTACCACGCACCATCTCAGGCATCACATGTCCTGCATGTCCATCTGTAATGAAAAAAGGAGTCAAAACTGGGGCTTTCACTACCGCACTTCCCAGAACAGGCTTCAACTTAGGGCAATTAGCCTTAATATGACCCGCTTGCCCATAGTTGTAACAAACCTTCAATCCAAAGGGACATTCTGCACTCTTATGTCCTGGTTTCCCACACTTATAACACTTAAACTCCTTTTTCTGACTCACACTGTCCCATGTTATGAAGTTGCTACCCTTACTGAACTGGATGATGATCCGAAGTCTTTGGCGGCAGTCTCTAAGGCATACCCCCAAAATGAGATAGGTAAAGAAGCTTGACTCATCATGGAATGAACCATGTCCAACAAGGTTCGATTGCGCCTCTCAGCCACACCATTTAACTGTGGTGTCCAAGGTGGCGTCAGCTGTGAAATAATTCCACATTCCTTAAGATAGTCGTGAAACTCGATACTAAGATACTCACCACCTCGATCGGATCAGAGCATCTTTATCTTCTTACCCAAACGATTCTCCACTTCTTGTTTAAATTCTTTGAACTTTTCAAAGGTTTCTGACTTATGCTTGATCAAGTAGATATAGCCATATCTGTTGTAATCATTAGTAAAAGTCACATAGAAGTGTTAGCATCCCTTATGGCGAATTTAAAGGGTCCATACACATCGATGTGTACAAGATCCAACAGAACTTCACCCCTTTCACAAGTACCAGTGAATGATGACTTGGTCATCTTCCCAAACAAACAAGATTCGCAAGTGTCTTTTAACTTCAAGTCGAATGACTCCAAGACTCCATCCTTTTGGAGTTGGGCTATGCACTTCTTGTTGACATGTCCAAGATGACAACGCCACAAGCATGCCTCGTCCAAACCATTGGACAAATCAATACTCAACACATTATTTCCTAAGTTATCTACAACCATCACAGTTTCATATATATCATTACAAGGCAATGCTTTTAAAAAAAATACACCATTATAGAAAGCATTAATATAACCAATTTCAATATCAAATGAAAATCTAAAACCTTTTTTATACAAACCATGAAAAGAAATAATATTTCTTGCCATATCCGACGAGTAGCAACAATTATTCAACTATAAATTTAACCCACTACTAAGCAATAAAGAATAAACTCCAATCTTGGTGACAGGCGACAATTTCCTATTCCCCATGATTAAGTTTATCTTCCTGTCCTCCACATCCTTACTTCCTTTTAGTCCCTGCAAATCAGAACAAATGTGATAACCATAATCTGTATCAAGGACCCAAGAATCAGCATTTGATGAGTTATTAGATAGAATAGTGTAAATACCTACGATGGAGGGATTTATCTTCCCATCCTTAATATCCTGCAAGTATTTAGGACAGCTTCGTTTCCAGTGCCCTTTTTGTGACAATGGAAGCACTCTGCTTCCTTTGAATTGGTAGAGGGTTTAGCAGGACCACCTTTGGTTCCACTAGAAGAGGATCGATCATGGGACTTTCTCTTGTGGCTCTTAGAAGGAGCCTTCCTCTTTTTTCCCTTCCTATGTCCAATTGCCAAGACAGGGGTAGAAACAGTAGGAGCGGGTACAACATCCGTGCCTTTTAAATTACTTTATGTAGTTCTTAGTAGGCCTTGAAGCTTGCTTAGAGTGACTTCGTCCTTGTTCATATGATAAGTCATATGAAACTGATCATAACAGGGAGGCAAAGAATGTAGGATGATGTCAATAGCTAACTTTTCATCGAAGTTCACATTCAACTTCAGCAAACGGTCCACAAACCTCTGCATCTTTTGCATTTGGGCCGTGTACTCTTCATCCTTCATTTTGGTTGTAATCATGGAGACAATGATCTCATACCTTTCTTGCCGAGCACTTTGATGGTAACTTTCCATCAAATCTTGGTGTATCTCGAAGGGTCAGAAGTCCTTATAGAACTTTTGAAGCCCAGCAGTCATGGTAAACATCATAATGCACGACACCTTTGTCGCGTCCCTCTCATGAACCATGTATTCCTCGATTTGCTCGGGAGTAGCAGATTATTCATCAATCTCCTTCAACTCTTTATCGAGGACATATTCTTTGTCCCCGTAGCGAAGGTCCATACGAATGTTTCAAATCCAATCATTAAATTTTGACCCATCGAAGGTAGTTCTCACAACCAAGTTCATGAGGGAGAATGAGCTAGAAGGGTTGGAGCTTGAAACATTGTTTGGGATAGACATCTGAAAAGGAAAAAGAACAAGTTTAGATTAGATACGTATCTTTAATATAACACCCAAATGAAATATTAAGGCTAGGACCCAACACAATATTCTACAATTCGGAAGAGGGATGCAGTAATCCAATTGCAAAATATTTGAAGGTAGGTAAATGACGATTTACCAATTTCCACCATGAAAAACGAAATTGATTATTAAGTTTTAAATGAATTGAAATTCCTAGATTCTTTGAGATTCATTGAACTTTTCAATAGCACGTTTAAATCTCGATTATGCCCTTCAAGTTTGTGACGGGGATACCGATGATCACAAACAATGTGTGAATAACCATGCAAATTGTTTAGTACTCTTGATGTCACTTATCACCTAATCAATGTGTCGGTTAATCACATACGCTCCATTGATCTATGAAAAACATCAAGCTACCTTTTGCAACCCTTTTTAGTCACAAATTAGTGTGTCGATTAACCACACACGCTCCACTAACGACTTTGCAAGGTGGAAAGTGCAATTTCATGGAATAACACCATTTTCACATTTTTCCTAAAGTAACTAAGATTGGGAATTTATAAAAGTTTAGTTTTTTTATAATTTCATTATACTTAATAATGATAATTTATGTCCTATCCTACTCGTTCGGCTAACGACCCTCCATTAGTCAAGGAAACGGTGGGTGAGAGTAGACATCCAATAAACCACCATTTTATAGGCAGTATCCTTATACTCCCTTTATAGACCGACTTCGTGAATGAGGTCTACTAACAGTAAGAATGACTTGTCTTATATATATATATATATATATATATATATATATATATATATATATATATATATATATATATATATATATATATATATAAGTATTAACTTTTAATATTATAATAGTATAAGCTTTGAATTTAAACTTGTAAAATTCTAAGGTTTGACATTAAATGTTTCATAAGTAAGACTTTACAAATTCCAAAACTTGAGGGCAAGTTTTGTAACTCTTCAAAACCTTTTTGTTCATAACTTATGAGTTTTAATGTTCATGAATGAGACTCTTCATATTTCATAACTTGAGTACAAATTATGAAACTCTCTTCAAGAATAATTTAGATCAATTATAACTTATTCAATTATCATATAATTTGTTATTCATCAACTTGATCTAATCTAACTCATATAGCAAGGCAATTCACATCAAATAGTGCAAATAATCAACTTATTATCTTAAAATTTAATAATTTTCCTTTAATTGGATAAGGATAAGGTCTCGGTTCAGGTGCTTTTCATGACTGTGGTGTTTGATTGGGCACGGGCGTTCCTGTCCTTACTTAGAGGTCAAGTTGCCACCTGTCTATTGAAGGGGGATTTCCCAGCCTATCTAGGTATGTGTTACCAAAAGAAGGAAGAAGAATCTAATGATTTCCCTAATTCTGTGAGAAAGAAAAACTAGTTTGTTAGAGCTGGGGCAGAGAAGCAATCAACAGAATGGGTCCTTGTTGTTCACAAGTGAAGGCACTGAACGGATCAAGATCTCATAAATTCATTGTCTTTCTTGATTCAAATAAGAAAGAACTTCTTTCGCTATTGAAGCCATGCCTGAGCTGTCAGCTTATTAGCATGCCTCTTCTGTGTTAGGAATTGTCTGAAAAGGTTCGATTGAATCCCATGCTTTCATGGTCCCTATCTCTGCCCTGACACTGTCCGACATGTAGGTCTATTCCGCGTTTTCCTAGGTGCGCATCTCCATCTACAAAAAGTAGGGGTGGTTGCCTCCACTATCATATCTATGAAACATTTTTAATGATACAAAACAGTTTGTGGTAATGATCCTAATCCAATTCAGGCCAAAAACTCAAGAAAACTGTCATCTGATGATCCAACTCATCGAGTCTGGCAATGGACTTGTCGAGTTCATCATCTAATTATCCAACTCGTCAAGTCCGATCATAAGACTCGTCGAGTCCACTAGTCAGATTCCAGAATTACAATTTTTCAGCTTTGAAAATAACACAATAGATCAATATAATAGAAAACAATCCGAGTCTCTGATACCACTATTGGGTTTTGAGCACTATAACACTCCTATGGTGCACATGCAACCCTAGATGCTTTAGATCTAAGTTTTCTCTAATTATACATGTTATTTCAATTTTCCAAAGCATACACCGTAACTAGCATGCACCTGAAAATATACAACATAAAATCAAGTTAGATGAATACATCTTAATGTAGCTTGTAGTTCTTGGCCTTTAAAAACATTAACACCTCAAATGTGATGCCTCTAATGTGTCACAAACACCAAATGCAAGAGGAGGCTTAGGAGGAGAGGCTAGATAACACTAAAATCGATTATGATTCTTCTCAAGAATGCATGGGATGATTTTAGGGGTTGAGGGGTTGCTTTTATAGTGTGTCAAAAACTAGGGTTACATCCATGCAAACCCTAATTCATCATGACCCTTCATATTTCTTAATCCCTTTGGAGTTAAACCTTCATGGACTATCATATAGGTTTAGCCCATCCTAATCAACCACGGATCATTAGCCCATACTATAAGTATTACTAATTTACTTAGTCAGTCCCCGCAAATTTAATCAGTTTCTTTTTATCACTAAATTAATTTCAAATCAATTCTTAATCAATACTAATTAAATATGATTTCTCAATTCATATATTATACTTATAATATATTAATAAATCACAAATAATGTCTTCCTCAAAAGTCCATCCTATCAAGTTGCTCCGATGAAGGCAACCAAAAAGGACCATTCTACTATCGCATCAAGTACATACCCATTATAGTTATAGGCTTAGACACATAATCCAATAATTACAACTTTAGCTTAAGTAGGTTATTAATGGCAACATATGTTTAGTAGTTTTAAATTAATTATAAAATAAAGTTAATATTAATATTAAAGTAAAATAAAATTAATTATAAAATCATATTAAATTAATTTAAAAATTTATACTAATACCAAAAAAGAAAATATTAAATTAATTAGAAAATCAAATTAAATTAATTATAAAACCAAATTAAGTTAATTTTAAAATCAAATTAAATTAATTATAAAATCAAATTAAATTAAATATAAAACCAAATTAAAAGGAATATTTTTTAAACCATAATATTATGTAATATAATATTAAAAGTACGATGATATACTAGAAAATAAACAAAAGTATGATGTTATAATTTACAAAAGACTGAATTAATGAAATCGTCCCTATGGTTTTGTCAAAATTGCACGTTTGGTCCCTAACTTTTTTTTGCACTCGGATTGTCTTTGTGGTTTGATTTTGTTGCGTTTTTTCGTCCCTTACATACATAAAGTGATGGACCAAACATGCAATTTTGACCAAACCATAGGGACAGAAAAAGCAACCAAATCAAACCACAAGGACGATCCTAGTGCAAAAAAAAGTTAGGGACCAAACGAGTAATTTTTACCAAACAATACGAACGATTTCAATAATTTACTCTTTACAAAATTATGATAATTTTGTTAATTATAACATTATACTTTTGTTTATTTTATATCATAACATCGTACTTTTAAAATTATGGTTTAAATAATATACCATATAATATGATTTTCTTATTAAAACACGTTAAATCATTTATTTTTATTTTAAATATCTTCTTTTTAATCATCAAGAGCCTAGAAATACCCGCCTGAAATTGATTTAGAAATTAATTCCAGGTTGTCCCTGTTTTGGGACTGCTTTTTGAATACTTTATCTCATTTAGGATGTGAACATGTATTACATGATTGTTTGTTTAAGAAAGATTCGATTGTCATTTCCTCTTTGTTCGTTAGGTATATATATATATATATATATATATATATATATATATATATATATATATATATATATATATATATATATATATATATATATATATATATATACTTGGGAGCTAAGTGGAAATGCTGCCGAATTTTTCTTAAACATACAATCATGTAATACACGTTCACATATGAGATTAGGTATTTAAAAAGTGGGTTTAGAAGCCTACCTTTGTGAATATTTTATCCATTTCTGATTATTTGTTCATGTGTTCCCATGTTGGGGATACTTTTTGAATCATCGAATTTATGAATACTCTACTTGATTTTTGTTTCCTGTATAGTAAACCTTAAACACTAAAATATGTTTCAGTTGCATCATGTCTATTGATAAAAGCTGGACTGGTAATCCACATTGTCAATCTCCCGAGTTCCAACTAGGACTTGACTCTTTTGTCAAGAGATCCATGTTACACCTAGATTGTAAAGGTGATACCATATGTCCTTGTAAGAAATGGTATAATCGTTACTTCATGGAACCGAAAGCAATGAGACGTCATGTTTCTATATATGGTTTCAGTCGGTCATACAAAACGTGGATATATCACGGTGGACCTTTAATTCCTCCAGTTGTAGATGTCGTATTGCCAAGTAATGAGATGGCTGATGTTATTGACGATGTTATGTGGGAGTCGAGAGAAAATGATGCCAGCCTCAATGAAGGAACCTCGAATATAGGGGGTAGCGGTGTCGATGATGATTTTTAAAAGTTGTTAGAGGCAGTTGAAACCAAGTTATATCCTTGTTGTACGTTTTCTTTCCTTGATTTTTTAGCAAAGTTGATGCATATCAAGGTCAACAACAAATGGACTGATAGTTCATTTGTTCAACTCCTTGAGTTATTGAATTCAACATTTCCACCAGACAACAAGGTTCCCCGTTCATATTATTTTGCCAAAAAGAAACTGAAGAAGTTAGGTTTGGGGTACGAGTCAATACATGTGTTCTAAAACGATTGTTTTCTCTTCTGGAAGGAACACAAGTCATTACAAGTTTTTCCCGTTTGTAAAGAGAGTCAGTGGATTGATAAAAACACCAAGGGTAAGAAGGTGGCTCATAAGGTTTTACGGTACTTTTCAGTGACCGCCAGACCATACTATTTGTATTGTTCAAGGTAAACTTCCAAAAATATGATATGTCATAGTACTAGGAGATCAGAAGATGGTGTGATACGTCATCCCGTTGATGGAGAGTCTAATTTTTATTCATATTGTGTTTCTATATTGTACATCTGGTAATTTTACAGGTTACATATGATGCTTAGTTGGCTGATACTTTTTACCATGATGGCCGATGTTATGGGCCTCAGACACGGAGTTGATGGAGTCGGGGATCCACCACCTCTGGTAGGATTTGGTCGCAGTCAGCATGAACTAGATGATAAGTCTTATTATGACATAGTTATTAGCTACTTTTATTAATTTATTATAAATTATCGTGACTAATATTTTTAATTGTATTTTTTTTTCAGCTGAGCTTCCAAAGAAAAAAGGGGTTTATTTAAAAATATCGAGCTGGGAAAGTTGATACGGGCAAACAAGGGAAAGCCTGTGGATTTGGATTTTGACAGGGAGTTCACATATACCCCTGTCGGGAAGCGTGCTAATTGGTTTTCACATCAGGGTGGGAGGTATATGTGGATGAACATACCTTTTAGCGTATCTAGCGGGGACAATGTTTCCCCCGCGTTAAGGAAACCAACAGTCGTGCATTTAAAGGTAACTTTGTTAATATTTTAAGTTTAGTTGTGATTGGTATTTAATTAACTAACTTGTTTTATTTATAGAATAAGTTTGATTTGGATAAGGTTAACTTGGATTCCGAGTGTGCTCAGTTGTTGCGGAACATTGATGTGAGTCTTGTAAAAATTTACAGAGGGCGGAAAAGTAAAGTCCATGCTTATTTTACAGATATAGGGGGCATGCAGATATCCCAATGGAATTAAACAACCCCTCCCCCCGGATGGTATGTCACGTGAAAATTGGGTGAATGCAATCAAACATTTTCAATCGCCTGAATTTTTAAGGCGTTCAACATCAAACAAAGAAGTCCATGCAAAACAACAAGTTGTAAACATATGGGGGTCGAACTCTTATAGCAATGTCTGTTTCAAAGAAGTAGGTTATGATATATTTAACTATTTATTTAAAGTATAATTAATCTAATTTTTAATGTTAAATAGGATATATCTTGAGTCGAAGCATTTTGTAAGGTTAATACCAATCGCCAAAGGGATATTTAGTAGTCCCGTAGTCGAGCAGCAATATATAAGTGGTTAATTTGTAGTTTCATATAAGTGTTTATATCATCAAGGGGTATTTAGTAATCTAATTTTTATGTTGTTTATCATTTTTTTGAAAATATAGTTGGCTTTAGTCCAAGAGATCAATCAACAAACCCAATCTTCTTCTGAAGCAAACGGTCTAACACCAAGTGAAATAAAAAAAAATTGTTTTGAAAGAATATTGGGTGTTCGACACGGACATATTAGAGACATTGGGCGTAAACCTCCTACAGTTGTGTCTATGTACGATTAGGAACAACCGATGACACAACCATCACCACAACCTCATGTAACTGTTAGTTTAAGTTGAAAAATATAATGCTATAATGATATGTTGGTAATTGTTTGTTTAGTATATTTTACAATGCTATAATGGAATGTAGAATGATATAATGATATGTTGGTTATTGTTTGATATATTGATATTTTGTATTTTGGTAGTATTTGGAAAGTACAATACTATAATGGAAAAATGAAAAAAATGGTACAATGTTATAATGTGTATGGGATATTATGTATCATGTAGTTTGGTTATAGTTTGATATTTTGGTATTTTGTAGATTGGTAATTTTTTGGAAAGTTTGGTTATAGTTTGATATTTTGATCGTTCGGTTATAGTTTGCTATTTTGGTAGTTTGATATGTTGGTATTTTTTATCTTGTTAATTTTTGGAAAGTACAATGCTATTATGATATGTTGGTAATATATTTTGTTTTCTTTTTAGTTGAAAATGCTGCAAACAATAATAAAGGACCCGCCCTGTTCTGTGGCACTGGAAGATTGGTTTCACGCATTGCCAGCACGAAATGATAACGAAAGAAATGATGGGAGTGATGAGGACGAGTAGCTATTTGTTAGGATTTTATGAAATGTTTTGTTTGAATGAATATTTGTATATATTGTCTTTGTTTGGATGAATATTTGGTTTAAATGAATATTTGGATCATTTGTGCATGGACTAATATTTCAGCAAAATTAAGTTTTGTAGCAGTTTGTATGTATATTATAGCAGTTTTTAAAATTTTAATGTCACATTTAAAAAAAAATGTAAAATGTTTAGCGACGACGCTTTTAGCAGCTCCACAAATGTATTAGTAGCGACAGTTTATTAGCGGTGTCACCTAATATTAGCGGCGACAAGTGGAACAACACTGATATCACAATAGCGGCGACATGTCGGCACTAATACTTTTATATATATATATATATATATATATATATATATATATATATATATATATATATATATATAATGGTTAGGGTGTTACAAACTCCAAAGTTAAAAGGTTATATATGTTTGTAAGAATGTTGATCTATTTTAAATTATACTCCATTCCTTTCAAAATTATAGTCCACGGATAAAAAACACAAAGATTAAGGAATCATTAATTAACATCAGCTTTATATAATAAAATGATAATTTTGTCCTTACTTTGCACTTAATGTTCCATTAAATGCTTAGTTAGTTAAATAATAATGAGGGAGTATTTTGGTAAAAATGTTATTTATTTTTAGAAATGAATTATTATTTTGGGACATACCAAAAAAGAAAGATGGACTATAATTTTGAGACGGAGAAAGTATTAATTTGGATGACATATGTTATAAAATTTATGAAAATAAATATATTCTAAAACCGTGTATCCATTGGGAAAAATTTCGGGTTTTCGTATTCGTATGGATCAAGGATCCGAACGTACCCCTCATCTGCAGTCAATTTGAAAATTTATCTGGTCAACTCGGCGTCGAGCATAAAGTGCGGATATTTTTGCCACCTCTATATTCATTATTAGAGGACAAAAAATTTGATTATATTTTCATTCTCTAATTTTTATTTCACCGGCCACACACTCTTTGCTTATAAGTTTGACACAATTATTATTAGTACGTACGTATAATTACGTATACGTTTCAAATTTACACGCGTAATTTATATGAAAAAGATTAGTTGCCTTTGCACTTCTACATGGACCATGAATAAAAATATGCATAACTGTATTAAATACGAGTTATGCATGTTTATACATCACTCATGATTCAATTTCTGTGTTGATGCTCCGCTCCATGCACATGTTTGTGTATACGAATACTTTTGGTATTCAATGATTAAATATACGTGGTGGTAAAAATAGTACCTGAACGGGAAGATGGTGACCATTTAGTGTAAAGAAGCTTCGTTTGGGATGACAACGAGGAAAGGTTTTGTTAAAAGACCAAAAATGAAAGTTGAGTATTAGTTTACGGGGCCGTTTATGATATCTTTGTAAGTAAGATTAACTGTATTAAATACGACATATATGAGCAACTCGGTTTATGCACTAATTAACTAAACTCAGTTGGTTTGGTTGGTTTCATATATTGTGTCAATGAAAATTAGAGTACGTATTATAATATATGAACATAATGAATCATATCCTTGGGTTAAACTAAATAATAACAAATTACTTTTATTTTTTATACTCTAATATCACATTAAAAAACTATCATATTATAAAGAAGGTATCTTAAACACTGGTATATGTAAACTAGTAGATTTTTTACAATATATTTTTTTTATTAAAAAAAATAATTCTACAATGTTATCTTGTTGCATATAATTGGATAGGCTTTATACGTCTTAATAAGAAGAGATGTTAACACTGTCTGTACGGGTGCGAAGATGGGTAATTTATTTTGTTTGAGTTTACGGTAACCATTTTATTTTTTAGGATTTCCAACCAAATTTCTGAATTTTATGCTTTAAATTGTCATCGTGTTTATGGGTGTTAGGACATTAATTTTTTTTTTTCATTTTATTTTAACAATTTTAATTCCTTGGTTTTTCTAATCCTCTCTAATAAATGAATTTTATTATTATTATTATTATTATTATTATTATTATTATTTGTCACTCTCATTCAAATTGCCAAATATCATTTTGTAATTATTTTGAGCTTTTTTCCACATATCATTTTATAAGTTTTTTCTATTTTATTAAATTTTACATAATATTTTAATGTAATAATTATAATATTTGTACTAACAAATGAATATTAATTTCATTAATCAACTTACTTTTTAATTTTAAAATTCCTAAAATTAAAGTTTATTAGTTCATTTTGTTCATTTATTTAAATTATCTATTTAAATTTAAAAGATAAAAACCATTTTCATTATAATAATTCATTATTTGTGTTATTTTCTTATAAATTCAAAGTTCTAAAATACTTTAACCTTTATATTTAACTTTTTTTTTACAATTAATTCATATAATATATGTGTTTCACAACTAGTTCTGATATATATTCAAAATTTCGAATGAGTTAGTTAGATTTACTTAAAATGTCCATGTTTAATTAGATGAGCCTTGTATTTTGTAATTTGTTATAAGTAGGGTGTCTTAGGCAATGAAGTTTTGAGAGGTTTTATATACGCTTTAATTAAGCTTTTAAAGGCTTAAAAAAATCAAATTTAAAAAATAATCAAAAATAAAAGATTTTAGTTTTTATTTTAAACAAACACACTTAATTTACAAACTATTTTAAATAGGTTTTCCAAGCTATTAGATTTTTCAGAACTTTTAGCTTTTGGTTTTAATTATTCTTCTGATTAGTTAATTTTTAATATTTTATTGGTTTTTCAAAATAAAAATAATTATGATGATACTTATTTATACAAGAAAAAATAAAATGTTATAATATACAAATAAACAAATATATTCGCTCATTTATTTATCAAGTCACAATAATATATTATGTTTCTTCTGTCTATTTAAAATGAGATGATTACATATAAGTTAAATATTTTTATTATAATAATTTATGTTTTAAGAATCTATATAATATATAATTAATTATTTATTTATTATGTATATATGTTGTGATGGAATCAAATTCCTATTTAAAAAGAGTTATATACTAGTATATTGCAACAAAAATAAAAGGAATGGAAATTCACCTAAATTATCCCATATATGGACTTCACAGACCAATTAGAATTAGAGATAGAAATTGGCCTAAAAGTTATCACGAAGGGTCCTTCAACAAGAAGCAATAGAAACCCTAATAACAAGTGGAAGTGGTCCACCTGCTCCCTTCGTCATTTCGCTTCTCCTCTCATCTCCTCTACTGTTCCCATTTAATTATTTTTTCACAACTTTATTTCATGTAAAACATTTCATTCATTTAATTTAAACGAACTTAGAATCTTGTTAACAAATATATTTCTGATCGAGTTGATTACATGTGTGTTTGTGTGTCTGTGTGTGTTTGTGTGTGTGTGTGTGTGTGTGAGAGAGAGAGAGAGAGAGAGAGAGAGAGAGAGAGAGAGAGAGAGAGAGAGAGAGAGAGAGAGAGAGAGAGAGAGAGAGAGAGAGAGAGAGAGAGAGAGAGAGAGAGAGAGAGAGAGAGAGAGAGAGAGAGAGAGAGAGAGAGAGATTCTCTTAATTTCTGCTTTTCTCTTTCTGCTCAAACACATTCCCTGTTAGCCTTACTTTCACCAGGACCCATATTTCTCATCATGAGTACTCCCCTGCCCCCCCATTATTAACATCAAAAAGGAAACACACACACTACACCTTCACTATGTGCATTCTAGAGAGAGAGAGAGCACGTGAAACAGTAGCCATGGCTGTAGGAAAAAACCCTAGCTAGTCTAAAACAACAAGCTCTCTCTTTCGATGGCAGATGTTCCTATTATCATACATCTGGTTCAGTTTAAGCTACACATGCCTAGGTATTAGAGACAATCTTTTCTTGACCACTATGCTAGTAGCTTGATGGTTATTGACCAGTCAAACACTAATAATTATATGTATTTGTCTAATTATTTTGTCTACATAAACCAACCAGAAAACATACTGTACTTAGACGGAGCCAAACAAAACAAAATGGATCATTTTATTGGGATTCAAGATTTTGTCTCAAATAAAACAAGACAACAAATTATAAGTGAAACCCGAAAGATAAAGTACCAACATCAACTTTAATCCGGAACGATGTTGCAAATTTGCAATGCTATATCTTAGCTTCCACACTCCTTTCGTTACAATAAAAATACTACATTCTTTTTTTTATTAAAAAAATCCACAAGTACATTGCTAATTAACAAGAAGAGGTACAAATGCACATAATAGAATCGATCAATGATAAATACAAAAACTTTGGAAGTCCTCCATATTTCGATAATGTAGGTCAAGTTATGTATTTAATTATATATAATATGATTTATTAATAAAATGAAGCGGACAATACGAATTTTAATAACACAAATCCTCCCTCTATATGTATCTTTTTTAAACATATTTTTATAACTAGCACTTACAGAATACTACTCTTATGGACCCAAAACAAACATATATATAGGGTGTGGTGTGTGGTTTGTGTTATGGGTTAAGAATTTCACTATCAAGATGGTTTAGTGGTAATCATTTTTGAATTAATTATTTCAAAGGGAGTTGTATTATTAATTTCAAATCTCACAAGCTTCAATTATGGGATGTCTTGTCATTCTAAAAATGCCATTAAAAGGATTGTTCAATTGAATCCCTAGTTCCGTAGACATTTTCAACACAAGAAAGCTGAACACATCTTTTTGTTAGATCATGTGAAATAGGGGTGTTGTATATATGTTGTAATTTATGGTTTGTATTAATTGTTGGATATAAGACACATAAGGGTGTAAATCATCAAGAAAAGATCGTTGATCAATTATACTTATCTAGGGTTTTGGTCAAAATAACTAATGATCAAATATGATAAAGCCCTAGCTAACACTCCATAAACATATATTTTTAGCAAACAAAAAGCTTAAAGAACCAGCAAATGCTACATTCAAGAAGTGAAATGTTGACCCTTATATTATATATCCATTGATGTATATAGACCTGGTAATCACAAACCGTAGTTTTATAACTCAAAACCTTTGAATTTAGCACATAAAATTTCAATCAAATTTTTAACAAGTACTTTTGATAGTTCTTTATGGTGCCAAAAGGTATATAGAAGTAATGCTGTGTGTTTTGTTGTGGGATAGAAAACATAAAAGGTTTAAATACATATGTCATTGAAAGGATTTTCGAATTAATCAGGGTTTAATTGTGTTATGTTGTGTTACTATCAACATTCTTGGAATCTTTGGCCATGTCCAAATTCAAGAAAAAAACATCACATCATGGAAAGTAAAGTTTAGAAAGCAATACCTTAATTATTGTGTAACAATGAAAACCCTAAAATAGAAATGGTGACGAAGATGATCAAGAAAGTTGAAGAAATTCTACCTGAGAGGGTTTCCATTAGCTAGCTATGGAGAACAAAGATGTAACTAAACATGCATCTTTGATGAATTCAAAATGCTACCCTTCAACCTCTACGAAATTTCACATATCAAGAAGAAAGAAAAGTATACATATAGGCAATTAATTAATCACTAGTCCCTATTAATTGCAAAAAGTTCAGGTTTTGAGTCTCTGAGACATATGAAATGACATAAATCGCCTTGATATGTATAGACAATGTAAGAAAAGAGTCGTGGTAGAAAGAACAAGATGGGAAATATGCTTGGCTCCTCATACGCCATCCACGGAGGCCATTGTAGAAACCGATGGGCTCTGAAAATGGCATACAGGGAGCCAGGCATATACTTACACTCATCGTGTATGTCTCTACGTGTAATTAAAGGTGTTTTACCTCAAAAACTCAACCTTGAAAGCATATGATAACATCCAAGAAGATGAATCCATCGAGTGGCATGTGTATGACTTCATGAACTGAGATTCGAAAGATCAAATCAAGACTGAACCTTTCTCTATATTTCATGAAAAGGGGTTCGAGAAATGGCAAACAGATTAGCAAAAATGGTGGGAAAGATACAAAAAGAGTGGTTTTTAAGATGAAACACTGGAAGATAGAAAGAAATAAGGATGTGGGGTTGAAGTTTCACCAAATAAAGATCCACCCTTTAGTTTGCATGCTACATATATGTATATACAGATATATATAGAGAGGGAGAATGTAATCCTCTCTCTCTCTCTCTCTCTCTCTCTCTTCCTCCCTCTTTCTCTCTCTCATCTAAGGGTGGTGGTGGCCGGTGGATGGTGGTTCTGGTTCAAATCTACTATTGTTGTTTTTCTGGGGTTGTAAAGGAAAGGTTGCTTTTCTCTTCTGAAGCTTATTTGTCTGGGAGTGTTTGGAAGATATTGATTCCTTTCCCCCTGCTTATATATATGTATATATATTTGAATAAAGCGATACTCCATATCTCCAATTAAATATAATACATTTTCATTGGGTTTAATAAAAGTATATCGTTTAGTTTTGTATATAAGTTAAAAAAATCGTTTGATTATTCATCAGATTTCGTAAATATTCTTTGGTTAAATAGGAGATCTTGTAAATCTTGATAAATAACGTTAGTTAATTGTAATGATAATAATAAATAAATGTGTAAGTATAGTTACCTTTCAAATCAAATATATCATTATTTTTGAAAGAAGAGTACTGAAAAGTTTGAGATTGTTTAAGAAATAATCATACGATGTAATTTATATTTATCAAAAATGATAGAAGAAAGCTAACGACTTCTGTTTTCCATGCAACATTG
The DNA here is from genome assembly GCF_002870075.4 of Lactuca sativa. Taxonomy (NCBI): domain Eukaryota; kingdom Viridiplantae; phylum Streptophyta; class Magnoliopsida; order Asterales; family Asteraceae; genus Lactuca; species Lactuca sativa. The sequence continues at coordinate 209,525,231 of NC_056624.2, forward strand.
AAGATTTTATCACGTATGTTTGAGAGTTTACAAAATGATTGCAATTCTTTTTCAATAACTTCGGAATATAAGATAATATTTTATCAATAATTATTGCTTCCATGTGGAGAAACTCTTCTTTTGGAATGTTAACGTGACCCACCGATAAGAAATGTGATAATACCAAGTGTCTCCAACATAAATTATTCAAAGTACAGAAGTCATTTTGCCAACTTGGCCATTCCTTGTGTATTTTTCACAAACAAATGACATCTATAAGTTTTGATTCACTGGATTCAAATATTCAATCTTATTTTTGTTTATGGATAGAGCGTTATAACATCATGATTTCAACAAAGATCGCAACAATATACAAACAAACATATAATATTATAGCAAAAATTACATAACTTGCTACATAATAAAAAATATCAACCAAAAATGGCTAGACTATAACGCCTAGAGAGCCAGGTTTAACATCAATAGAATAACTCTTCAATCATTCTGATCATCATCAAATAATCATCTTCAATTCTAGCCTCAATTACACATGAAAAGAAAACGGTTAGGCTATAAAGTCTAGTGAACAATGCTTACTACTTAGTACCTAATAAATCATAATATAAAATCGAGTCTATGTGACAACATAAATATAATGAATAAATACAAGTAAATATGCAATATTAAAACACATGGGGACTTCCCAAGACCAACCGATCTAGTTGGTAGATGCGAAGACAATCCAATGTTACCCTACGTTATACCTTTCATATAGAGCACAAGGTCGGAGAGTATTTCTACAAAGACTAACAATTGTCACATACTACCTAAGTACAATTACATCCAATAGTTCACAAATAATATATATTAAGACATGAGGTAGTATGTCAAAGCTATATCATTAGCAACATTCATAGGTACTGTTTCTCACATAGGATTATCTAAGGAATCAGTTCATACACTCTCATCATGAATGTGAGTTTGAAACAATCCTCATCTAGGCTTGAGTAAATTAGATTATTTTATGAAAACATTCAATCACATTATAAGAGTTGTTGTGGACATTAGGTCTCAGATGCTTAAGTTTAACATTTCAAATTTGAAATTTAGTTATGCAAGGGCATATAGTTATATCAAAGCATAAGTCAAAGGAAACTTGTAACAACCGGTTTCGAATCACATCATTATTCAGGGTTGCAGCCCGATCATCAGTTATCATAAGGTTTGAGAGCTTGGGGAAAGAAATGATTTGGCCCTTTTTGGTTGAGGGTGTTGAAGTCTAAATGATCCGAGTGTTTGATGGTGTTTTGGAGTCCAAGAGCATAATTGTAATTTGTTATCTTGGTCCTTTATGAATTTTAGGCTTGGTTCGGAGAAACTTCAAGGCTATGATGGGTTGCTAGAAGTGTAGAGCTTCTCGTCACTTTTTTGTGGATTTAAAGTTCATCGGAAACGAACATAGATCGAGGAAGTTATGGCCTTCAGAGTATTTAGGGTTTTGGAGGGAACCCTAGTATGTTGGGCGTCCCAAGGGAGTACGCGAGGCATAAGGCTGCATAGGTCAGTATGCTTGGCATAAAGAGGTATACGTTGGGTGTATTGCGAAGGGTAGTGCGAGGGTGCGAGGCCTCGTACATTGGGCATACGAGGGTCAGTTAGAAAACCCTAATATTTTGTGCAGTTCCCTTTATAAGCTTTTTGATATCCCCTTTTGGTCATTTCTAAGTCAGCACTCCATGCAGTAAAAACCACAACTCGACCCCCTAGCCCATGTTTGGTGATCTTGAAGCTCTTGTGAGATTTGTGGAGGGTTTTGTGGATCTAGTTGTTTGAAGGAAAGCTTTGAGATCCAATATTTGCATCCCCTTTTGGTAGCTTGGGACATATAAAGTTCAAACCTTGCCTTTTCATTTCATGGATCTTCTTCTTGTTGCATTTTTGGTCATTTTGACCCCTTTTCGTTGATGATTGGGAGTTTAAGTCGTTTGTGAAGCTTGTAATTGTAGATCTGGTTATATCATGGGTTCCTTGGGCATAAAGGTGCAAACTTTATGGCTGTTTTGGTTCCATGCATGTATTAAGTTAAGTATTAAGCTATTTTGAGCTCTAGAGTCCCATTTAGCCATGCATACACATAAAGTTGGCAACTTTATGTGATAACCACCTTGGGGAAGTTAGATATGAGTTTGGATCCAAGTCTTAATGGGTTAAGTGTTTAATTGGAAAGTTGGCTTTGGGTTGGCGAGTACGCTGGGGGTACAAGTATGTACGATGTGCGTACAATCCTCCGATATTGTACGCTGAACGTACAGGCTGAGTACGCCATGCGTACTCAGCAGACTTAGGCCTTTTTGTGTTTTGGGCTACGGTTTGGGTTTGGCTGCGTTGGGCCATGTCCGTCCATCTAGATTTTCATTGTTGGCATGTCGTGACTTGTTGGGCCTTCTTGGGCAAAGGCCCATGAAAGGAGTTCGGCCCAATTTGGAAAATTGGACCATATTTGGGCCTTAGATGTTTATTTTGGAATTTTGGGCCTTTGATCATCTAGTTTGGGCCTTGGCTTTGGACCAATCTTGAGAAGGGTATCAAGGTCTTTTACCCTAATATGGACTCATATTATGAGTCAGGGGGTAGATGTTGATGGGTTGTCATTTGTGGTATTTGATAACGCGTGGATGTTAGCAGATCTGTAGTCAAAGATTATTCGTGGGATCAGTTGTTAATGGGGTGTTGTTTTGATATTGGTTGTTCGAGGATCTGTTGGTCAGTAGCCAGGGAACCTTTATATGATTCGGTAGTGCAAGGTGAGTTTTCTTCTCTATAGTTTCGAGTCGAAGGCACCAAGGCTGACCTATTGGTTGGATAACCTGATACTGTTGATATGTTGAGTATGGAATGGATATGCATGCTAGTCTTGATATGCTATTTTGGTAGATCAGTTGGATTACCTATGATTCTGTCTACATGATTACCTGTATATGTTGTTAGCTGTTGGTATATCGTGTTGGGGTTGAGGTTGTATTGTTTTGTGCTATAAACAACAAACCCTAGAGCATTCTAGATATGAGCTGTAGGCCGGGTAGAGCATGCCAGAATCATACTGAGGGCTCAGGTGCATTCCAGATACGAGTTGAGGACCAGGTTGGTATGCCAGACTCGTATTGAGGGCTTGAGAGTATTGGAGCAATCCAAATATGAGCTGAGGGTCGAGTAGGGCATGACAGACTCATACTGAGGGCTCACTAACATTCCAGATATGAGCTGAGGACCCGGTTGGTATACCAGACTCGTACCAAGGGCTGAACATTGGTATTCCAGTATGATGACTGATTAGGTTGGAGCAAGCCATACATAAGTTGTGGGCCCCAAGGGCAAGCCATACTTATGATGTAATCTCAAGAGCAAGCCATATATGAGTTGTGGGCCCGTTAGGCAAGCCATACTCATACTGTGGGCTCATGGGTAATCCATTCTCTTAGTTGTGGACCTAATTACATGTTACTATTTGTATATGTTATATGTTGAATGTTGGTATATTAGGGGAACTCACTAAGCTTTGTGCTTACAGTTTTGTTTATGGTTTCAGGTTCTTCAGATGATTTGTGGCAAGGTGAAGGTGTGACCATATACATCCTTGGTTTTACAACAGATTGGATCTTGGAAGACTATGATTTTAAATCTTGTTTTGGAGACAATGTTTTTGTAAACACTTGTGTTAATAAAAGGGTTGTTTTGAAAAGTTTTAATTTTATGAAGTTTTTGGGATGTTACAAGATGGTATCAGATCCTTGGTTTGAGTAAATTGGAGGAACACTTGTGTGAATCCAGTCTCAAACTAAGGAAAAAGGGTTTTAAAAATGATTTTCAAAGTAAGAGTTTTAAATACAATTTTCAAGGTTGCTTTCAAAATAACCATAAAAAAGTATGTGATATGTACGATCAGTCGGAGCCAATAAGTTGAACCCAAATTACCACACTGTCCTTTGATATCATGATATGTTAGAACAACATGCTAGTGATAGGATATGGATCTTCAGGAATTGCATGATAGAATTGCCTGATTATATGATGCCTGATAGCCTACGGTCATTCCTTTTATGAAATTGACATAATTATTGTAGTTGCTTAGTGTATGCATCATAGTTGTACATAACTAATGTGACATCCCCAAAATCTCGGCCAGGAAAGACCATTTTAATTTATTCTTTTAAAATAATTTTAGAGTAAATCCATTGATTTAAAATAGTTGCGGAATTTGTTCCCAAAAACAAAATATGATGAAATAATATTTACCAAAACATTTCATAAAGGAATGCATTCTCATTAGATATCATACCTCGGGATGTCATCTTCTGATACAGACCGAAAAGCATAAACGAAAAATTACAAGCCATACAACAGTTATATACAATTACAGGCTTATAAACAAAATAACTTGATGATTCATCCATCTTATGCCCTCGCGCCACTTCCTGTAATACAAATAAAATTGAGTGGGTCAGGCTTGGGAGCCTGGTGAGCATATAGGGTTTTCAACCCATAATAGTAATTATATTTAATTTCACCAACCAACAATAACCTGATTACCCATTCCCTTTATCCTCACTTTACGTCCCTAAAACAACATCTATCTCAAGGGACCTAATCTAGGATTTTTCATCGGGATAGACATTACTGCAAGGGATTTCCTCAACAAAAGATGTCCTAAAGGCAACCATGAGGGCGATAGAGTACACCGGTGAACACATTGTTCACAACACCTACAGGTTATGAACCTATCAGCGTTCCACTGGACTGTCTAGAAAGACTCCGTTGTCGTCATCCATACTCCGCTAGATGACTAGATCAACAACAACATCGAGGTCTCTCATTAGTTTATCACACGACAACTATCTACCCAAGTTCTACCCAACATTTTGTAGATAACAATATACATATGCAACTTAGAAACTGATAAGATATTCATTTAATACTCGTTCCAAATATACAGATTCATTCCAAGTAACAGATAATATATATCTATATACACATAGCACGTATTCACTCAGAGATACTTTATATCTATGTGTTAGAAGAAAAGGAATATACACTCACTCATAACATAAATGTAATACATTCAACCAATACTTGTATTAAAATCGTGTTTATGAATGGGACTATACACTCACTTGATCAGAAGATGATCGGGCAGCACTACGGCTCTAAAAGTAGTATTTCTTCGGTGAAACCGGGAGATATTCACAAAAACCGGGCTTCTCGCAGGCAGAGTTTCGGCTCGGAAACTTTACTTCTCGGGATCTTTGGGGCTTCGGGACTCGCTTCGGGTCTCAGGATGATACCGGGGCTTCGGGGGTATAATTTGCACGTAGATCGACGAAATAAGGGTGAGAGACAAGAGATTTGGCAACCATAAACGACAGCCCTTTGTGTTCTATTTATAGGTTTGGAGTCATCCGCGAACGCAGTATGTTCCCCAAATGAACGCAGGGTGTTCCCCGAACACATTGCGTTCCCTTCGAACGCGGTGCGTAGTAGCGGGGTTCCGATCCTATCCCTTATCTGTTGAGTCAGCATCGACGTGGCCAATCCAGAGCCAAGCACTGAGCGCAGGGCGTTCCCACTTTGGGATGCGTGCCTCGAACTTCAGCAATTCATAACTTTCGTATACGATCTCCGTTTTCGACGTTCTTTATATGAACGTGTAGGTGAGATTATGCTCTACAACTCTGGTTTAGACTCCGTTGGCTAATTTTGAATTTTATTTTTATTATATTATTTTGAGTTGTCCGGGACAGGAAAACTCCGTTAGAAAATCATAACTTCTTCATCCGACGTTCGTTTTCGTCTGTCTTTTCACCGTTGGACTACTATCGACGAGATCTTCGATTCTCGTTTAGATTCTTTCTGCTAAAATCACTCGATCTCATATTCGAGTTTCAGGTTGCTTACTGCTAAGTCGAAACTTCGAAAAATCATGACTTCCTCATACGAAGTCAGATTTAGACGTTCTTCTTATGCATGCTCTCGGTTTAACGTATTCTACGACTTTCGTTTAGATCACAAAGTCTAAATGTCGCTCTATCTTAAATCCGTATTTTACTTCATTTAGCGTCATGCCGGTTCTGTCGCGAAACTTCGACAGGTCATAACTTCTTCGTTATAACTCGGATTTCGGAATTCTTTTTATATTCGGAAACCTCGTCACGACTACTACATCTTCATGTGTCAATATTGGGTTTATCTAACATTTCATTTTCACGCTTATTTTTATTCTTAATTCATTTAAACCACACAATTAAGCAATTAAGCATAAAACACATAATACTCAAATAATACATTATTATTATTTCAAAATGAGTTACAAGGTTAACCTAGACTATTACATCATCATTAATGCCTGGCCCAGAAACACGGACATTACAATTCTCTCTACCTTAGAATGATTCCATCTCCGGAATCACACATCAACAAACAAATGCGGGTAGCGACTCATCATGTCACTCTCCATCTCCCAAGTGAGATTTGGCCAATTCGTATGTTTCCATCGGACAAGCACTAACTCGACCATCTTGCGTCGCAACTTCTTAGTCTTTCGGTCAACGATTGCCTATGGTTCTTCAATCAACTTTTTGTTCTCATCGATTCTTAACTCCGAAAGTGGAATCATGTCAGGAACTTCTCCTGTGAACTTCCTCAAATAACACACATGGAAAGTGTTATGAATTCCATTCAGTTCTTCGGGTAATTCAAGCTTGTAAGCTTGGTTCCCAACTCTCTGAAAAACTTTAAACGGTCCAATAAACCTTGGACTTAACTTTCCCCTTTTACCAAATTGTATAAGTCCCTTCCACGGTGAGACTTTAAGCAAAACCGAATCTCCAACTTCAAAAGTCATCGGTCTTCGCTTGTTGTCAGCATAGCTCTTTTGACGATCCAGAGCTGCTTACATTCTCTCCCTGATTATTTTCAACTTTTCAGCAGTTTGATGGACTATCTCCGGTCCCATAAACTGCTTTTCCCCAGCCTCAAGCCAACAAGACGGCGTACGACACTTCTGTCCGTACAAAGCTTGATAAGGTGCCATCTTTATGCTCGAGTGGAAACTATTATTGTAGAAAAATTCTACCAAAGGTAAATGTTCATCCCAGTTACCTAGGAATTCCAAAGTACATGCTCTCAGCATATCTTCAAGTGTCTGTATCGTTCTTTCGCTCTGACCATCAATCTGTGGATAGTAAGTTGTACTAAAAAACAACTTGGTACCCAATTCCTCTTGTAGACTTCTCCAAAATCACGAGGTGAAACGGATGTCACGATCTGACACAATCGTTAATGGAACACTATGAAGCCTCACAATTTCCTTCATGTAAGAATTCGCAAGCTTATCCATAGACCATTTCTCATTGGCTGCTGTGAAACGCGCACTCTTGGTGAATTGATCAACGACTACCCAAATCCTGTCGTGACCATTCTTTGTTCTGGGCAGTTTAGTGACAAAATCCATTGCAATGTCTTCCCATTTACCCATAGGCATAAGTAATGGTTCTAAACTCCCGTATGGTTTTTGATGTTATGCCTTGACCCGCGCACATGTCACACACTCTGTTACGTACTTTGCAATATCAAGCTTCGTCGTCAGTCACCAGTAATAGGGTTTCAGGTCCCTATACATTTTAGTGCTGCTGGGATGAATTGAGTACATGGTTTTGTGAGCTTCTTCCATCAGAAGATCTCTTATTCCTCCTGACTTAGGCACCTAAATACGATCTTGGAATACCTTCAGTCCATGACTGTTTGTACCAAACACTAATGTTTATCCCAAACGTTCTCCCTTTCGGTCATTCTTCTCAGAAGCTTCTTCTCGAGCTTTCTTTATACTGTCCACAATTGTCGAGAAAACTTCTATTCTCAACTCTCTTGGCCTTTTCTTTCAAGATTGACTTTCCGACTGAGAGCATCAGCAACAACATTTGCTTTACCAGGGTGGTAAAGTATCTCATAGTCGTAGTCCTTAAGTAACTCTAGCCAGCGTCGTTGCCACATATTCAATTCTTTATGACTAAAGAGATATTGGAGACTCTTATGATCAGTGAAAAGTTTGCACTTCGTGCCATAGAGGTAATGCCACCATATATTTAGATTGAAAACTACCGTCGCCAACTCTAAGTCATGATTCGGGTAGTTCTTTTCATGCTCTTTTAGCTGTCGAGATGCATATGCTATCACCGTTTCTCTTTGGGTCAAAACACAATCCAATACAACACCAGACACATTGCTATAATTAGCGAAGTCTTCAACTCCATTGGGTAGAGAAAGAATCGGTGCCTCACATAACTTCTTCTTTAACAACTCGAATGCTTCTCTATACTTATCACTCCAAGCATAAGCAGCTCCTTTGTGAGTCAAAGCTGTTAATGGACTAGTGATCGAAGAAAAGCCTTGGATAAACCTTCGGTAATATTCGGATAATCCTAAAAAGCTTTGGATCTCCGTGGGACTTTTCCGTTGTTCCTACTTCATCACAGCTTCAATCTTTGCTGGATCAACCATTATTCCTTCTTAGTTGACCACGTGACCCAAGAATTTGACTTCTCGAATCCAAAAATCACATTTGGAGAACTTATCATACAACTTCTCCTTCTTCAAGACTTCTAACACTTCTCGCAAGTGTCTGTCATGCTCTTCTTGGCTTTTTGATTAAATCAGAATGTCATCTATGAGCACTATAGTAGATTTATCAAGGAACGGATTACAAACCCTGTTCATTAAATCCATGAATGCTGCTGGAGCATTGGTTAGTCCAAATGACATAACCAAAAACTTGTAGTGTCCATATCGTGTTCTGAATGCAGTCTTCTCTATATCCTGCTCTTTCACCTTCACCTGATGATATCCTGACCTTAGGTCGATCTTTGAAAAATAACTTGAACCTTGTAGTTGATCGAACAAGTCATCAATCCTTGGCAACGAATATCTATTCTTTATTGTTGCCTTGTTCAGCTCTATGTAATCGATGCACATTCTCATACTTCCATCTTTCTTTTTCACGATTAACAATGGAGCTCCCCAGGGTGATGAGCTAGGTTTAATGAAATGTTTGTACAATAACTCTTGAAGTTGCATCATCAACTCCTTCATCTCCGTCGGTGCTAATCGGTAAGGTGCCTTTGCTATTGGTGTCGTCCCTGGTAACAAGTCTATTCTAAACTCCACTTGTCTATCATGCGGTAATCTGGGAAGATCTTCGGGAAATACTTCTGGATAATCACACACGACAGGAATGCTCTGCATCTCCTTTTTCTCATTCTTAGCATCGATCATGAATGCCAAATATGATGTACATCCCTTAGCCAAACACTTTCTGGGTTTCATTTGCGAAATGATTCCAAAATTTACTCTGCGTTTGTCCCCATACACCACAAATGACTCTTTCCCTGGCGGGTTTACTTTTACTATCTTCTTTCTGCAAAATATCTCGGCGTCATTGGCGCTATGCTAATCCACTCCCAACACGATGTCGAAACCGTTAAGTTCGATATGCAATAATTCCTCGTGAAACTTATTCCCATTCAAGTCAGTTAAGATGTTTTTCATACGATGGCTAACGAGTACAAACTTGCCACTAGCAACTTTGAGTAATAAAGCATTATCTAGTCTATCGACAGACAAAGCTAGTTTTCTACCAAATTCATGCGAAATAAAGGAGTAGTTGGCTCTAGAATCAAACAAAATTTGGGAAGGCAATTCGTTTACGAGAAAAGGTACCTGAAGTGACATCAGCTTCATCTTTAGCAGCTTCCAGTGTCATCTGGAAGGCTCTCGCCTTCGGCTTTGGCGGAATGTTGGGTTTCGCTGCCTCCTTCTTCTTCGGACATTCCCTCGACATGTGACCCTCCTCACCGCAACCATAGCAAAATTTCTTGGTGAGGGTGCATTCGTTGGCATAATGCCCTGGCTTTCCACATTTAAAACATGTGGCCACTACGTCACATTTTCCGTGATGCTTCTTCTTACATTTGTCGCACCATTTCGCTTCACCTCCTCCTCCTCTCGAACTAGACTTCGAGAACTTGTTTTTCTTGTTGGACCCCGAAGGTCCATCGAACTTCCTCTTTTAACCAACCTCTATCCTTTCCAAACCCTTTTCCTTCTGCTAGGCCTCCACATTCTTAGCTGCTCGAACAACTGTTTTCAGAGTGGTTGCCATCTTGACTGTCAGGCCAAAGTCGGCAGACAGTCCATTAGCGAACCTCTCGATCTTGGAGAGTTCTGTTGGCACTAGGTACGGAAATAACTTCATTTTCTTAGTGAATACAGTAGCATAGTCATCTACGCTCATTCTCCCCTTCTTCAAGTTTTGGAACTCGTTCTTCAGATCAATCAGATCTATCTCTAAACATTACTACACCCTTAGTTGTTCCAAGAAGTCCTCCCATGACATTTTCGGGGCTTCTCCTCGTGGCATAATATCTGCCAACAACCTCCACCAGCTCAAGACTTCGGTCTTCAGTTGTCTAACTGCAAAGACAGTCTTCTGTTTGTTGCTACAGTCGCAACTTTCAAATATCATCTCCATTTCGAAGATCCAATCCATAATCTCAACAGGCTTTGGGCTTCCAGAAAGACTTGGAGACTGGGCGCCTAAGAAATTCTTATACATTCGCCCATCCTTGTTGTTTCCCCTTTTCGGGTCATTCCTTCATTATCCTTGAGTCCCAATTTGATTCAAAATGTGACTATTGTTCCCTTCCACCGATTGCTCGAGAATCAGCTCGGGTTGCTCAATGGGCATGATAGGTTCGTCCATATTTTCATGCAACATCTGTCACATTTCTTCCCTTTGTTCGGCTAACATAGCCCGAATCATGGCTTGCACCCCAGTCATTGTCATTCGACTAACATCTGTCACTGGTGGTTGATTCCTGTTTTCATGTGCGTTTCCAACGCCACTTCTGGTTCTTACCATTTTTGATCTACACACCGAATAAGGTGAAATTGGATCATCATCCATGATAGATAATTAAATCATTCTTATCACTCTGAAACGTTTACATGCTAGTTCTAATACCGTGATCCTATGCTTAGAATCCTAAACACATAAGGTCTCCAGATCCAATAGGCATCAAACCATAGATCCTAACAAATAATATCATATATGGCAAACATATAACATTTAGCACATAAAAGCATTTTAGGCAACTTTCCTAAAATAAACTAGTGCTCGTGTCTAAAATATCATAGACACTTATCTCACAATCTTCGCTTAGCATACTAAGTTTAAGTCTAGAAATCCTACAAATTCCTAGTTCGCTTAAACTAATGCTCTGATACCAACAGTGACATCCCCAAAATCTCGGCTAGAAAAGACCGTTTTAATTTTTTCTTTTAAATAATTTCATAGTAAATCCATTGATCTAAAAGAGTTGCGGAATTTTTTCCAAAAAACAAAATATGATGAGATAATATTTACCAAAACATTTCATAAAGGAATGCATTTTCATTAGATATCAAAACTCAGGATGTCATGTTCTGATACAAACCAAAAAGCATAAACGATAAATTACATGCCATACAATAGTTCTATACAACTACAGGCTTATAAACAAAATAACTTGATGATTCATCCATCTTATGCCCTCGCGCCACATCCTGTAATACAAATAAAATTAAGTGGGTCAGGCTTGGGAGCCAGGTTAGCATATAGGGTTTTCAACCCACAATAATAATTATACCAGTTTATCACACGACAACTATCTACTTAAGTTCTACCCAACATTTTTTTAGATAACAATATACATATGCAACTTAGAAACTGATAAGATATTCATTTAATACTCGTTCGAAATATACAAATTCAATCCAAGTAACAGATAATATATATCTATATACACATAGCACGTATTCACTTGGAGATACTTTACATCTTTGTGTTAGAAGAAAAGGAATATACACTCACTCATAACATAGATGTAATACATTCAACCAATACTTGTATTAAAATCGTGTTTATGAAAGGGACTATACACTCACTTGATCAGAAGATGATCGGGTAGCACTACGGATCTAAGAGTAGTATTTCTTCGCTGAAACCGGGAGATCTTCACAAAAACTGGGCTTCTCGTGGGAAGAGTTTCGGCTCAGAAACTTTACTTCTTGGGATCTTCGGGGCTTCGGGACTCGCTTCGGGTCTCGGGTTGATACCGAGGCTTCGGGGGTATAATTTTCACGTAGATCAATGAAATAAGGGTGAGAGAGAAGAGATTTGGCAACCATAAATGGCTGCCCTTTGTGTTCTATTTATAGGGTTGGAGTCATCCGTGAACGCAGTGCGTTCCCCAAACGAATGTAGGGCGTTCCTCGAACGCAATGCATTCCCTTCGAACGCGGTGCGTAGGAGCGGGGTTCCGATCCTATCCCTTATGCGTTGAGTTAGAATCGATATGGCCAATCCAAATCCAAGCACTGAACGCAGGGCGTTCCCACTTTGGGATGCGTCCCTCGAACTTCAGATACTCATAACTTTCTCATACGATCTCTGTTTTCGACGTTCTTTATATGAACGAATAGGTGAGATTATGCTCTATATTGGAATGTAAATATTGTACATATGAATTAACCTAGTTTTAGCCCATGGGCCCGTAGGGTTTCATATGTCTAGGGATCCTGCCTCTTTATATACTCTGACATCTTCTTGTAATAGGTGTACAATTAACAAGGTTATTTTCACCCTAAATATATTTTCTAGTTTACGTGGTATTAGAGCGAGGTTTAGGGTTGGAGGGTTTTTTGCATTGAGAGTACTGTTCACGAAGTACTGTTCATCGAGCACTATTCCGGCACTGTTCATTGGTACTGTTCATCGGTGTTCCAACACCTTGTGAGTGCACCGTTTCCTAATTAGGGCATCCTGTGAGTGCTGTTCTCTTTTCTTATTTGTTTCTAGTTCGTAAAGATGTCCGGAGGAGACAAATCATCTAGCAGCAGTGGTCCACGAGTACCTGAGTTGCTTCCGGTAATTGCTAGACTCACCAACAACAAACTTAATGGATCCAATTTCTTTGAGTGGAACAAAACTATTCGGATCTACCTCCGAAGCATGGGCATGGCTTCTCATTTGACATCTGATCCCCCCAAAGGTGATGATTCTGATTTGTGGCTACAAAGTGATGCTCGTTTGTATTTGCAGATTGTCAACACTATCAAGCCTTCTGTCTCTTCTCTGGTTAGTCACTGTGAATATGTGAAAGAACATATGGACTATCTTAACTTCTTATATTCTGGACAAAGCAACATCTCACGAATCTATATTATTTGTAAGTCCTTTCATCGAGGCGAACAACAAGATCGATCACTCACCACTTATGTCATGGAATTTAAGAAAGTATATGAGGAGCTCAACTCTCTTCTTCCCTTGAGTGCTGATGTCCAAGCTATGCAGACTCAGAGAGAACAAGTGGCTGTAATCAGTTTCTTGACTGGTTTGCGACCAGAATTCGACTCTATAAGAACTCAGTTTTTGAATGAATCCGCCATTCCTTCCCTTCAAGAAACATTTTCTCGTGTTTTTCAAAATGAGAGTATTCAGTCTCCACAACCTTCTGATCATAATAGTGCTTAGGTTAGTCGAGGAGGATTTCATGGTGGCTCCCGAGGAGGATCTCGTGGGGGTCACAGAGGGGGTTCTAGAGGTGGTCATAGTGACCGAACTACAGAATCACGGGTTGTTATCTCTACTTCTGATGACGTTGAGTGTTATTATTGTCATGATTTTGGTCACACCAAACGCACTTGTAAGAAGCTCTTGTCTAGAAATCAGAAAAGCTCATCAGCACATGTTGCTTCTGCATCAGACAACACTATTACCATACCCGCAAAAGAATATGCATGCCTTTTAAAGACTAAGAACTCCACTGGTCCAACTGCGGCATTTGCTGAAAAAGGTAACCCTAATACATGCCTATTATCTTCTGCCTCAAAATGGGTAATCGATTCAGGTGCCTCAGATCACATGACAGGTAATCCTACCCTATTCTCTAGTCTTGATAAACACACATCTTCATCTCATGTCACGATCGCTGATGGGTCTACCCCACATGTTCTTGGTTCTGGCACTATTGAACTTACGTCATCTGTTTCCTTATCCTCTGTATTGAGTCTACCAAATTTCTCATTCAATTTGTTATCAGTCAGCAAAATTACCCATGCCTTAAAGTGTTGTGTCTCATTCTATCCTGATTATTGTGTCTTTCAGGATCTGTCGACGAAGAAGATTATTGGTAGAGGACGGGAATCTGATGGCCTATACATATTTGAACATCCAACACCTTACTCTTTGGCGTCATCCACTTCATCCCCATTTGAAGTTCATTGTCGATTAGGCCATCCGTCTCTGCAGAATCTAAAGAAGTTGTGTCCTGAGTTTTCTTATTTAACGTCTTTATAGTGTGAGTCTTGTCAGTTTGCTAAACACCAACGTATTCATTTAAGTCCAAGAGTTAATAAGCGGGTTTCATCCCCATTTGAATTAGTCCATTCTGATGTTTGGGGACCATGCCCTGTTACTTCAAAACTTGGGTTTAAATATTTTGTTACGTTTGTTGATGATTATTCACGTACTACCTGGCTTTATTTTATGAAAAATCGATCTGAAGTGTTTACACATTTTTGTTCATTCTATGCTGAGATTAAAACACAATTTAAAACCACCATCCAAACCCTTCGTAGTGATAACGCAAAAGAATATTTGTCTCAAACATTTCAGTCTTACATGCTTCAAAATGGTATTCTTCATGAGTCTTCCTGTGTTGACACACCAGCCCAAAATGGGGTCGTAGAACGAAAAAATCGTCATCTTTTAGAGGTGGCTCGGGCTCTTCTATTTCACATGTCTGTTCCTAAAACTTATTGGGCGGATGCGCTTTCTACTGCTTTTTTTCTCATTAATAGAATGCCTTCTATTGTCTTGGATGGTATGAGTCCACTCTCGGTTCTATTTCCTACAAAGTCATTGTTTCCTGTCGAACCAAGGATCTTCGGTAGTACGTGTTTTGTTCGTGATACCCGACCACACCTAACCAAGTTGGATCCGAAGTCCTTGAAATGTGTCTTCCTTGGTTACTCTAGACTTTAGAAAGGCTACAAGTGCTTCTCTCCTACACTCAATCGGTACATTGTATCTCGAGATGTTACATTTCATGAAAATATACCCTTCTTTCCTATGACCAATTGTTCCAACCCAAGAGTGTCTGATGATCTGTTGGTATATACCATACCTGCTCCTGAGTCTCCTAGCCCATGTAACTCTACACAACGTGAAGAGCATACTAACCCACCTATTATTCACGTATATAGACGCCAACAACCTACATCAACTCCCGATCCAATACCATCTTCTTCTACAGATCCAAGTACCGATGAGACTCCTGCTATGAGCGATTCATCACCTTCCGATACACTGGAACCTGATCTTGATGTTCCAATTGCCCTAAGGAAAGGTAAGCGTTCATGTACATACCCTATAGCCTCTTTCGTATCCTATGGTAAACTGTCTGCAGCTTCACGCTGTATGATCTCTACACTTGATACTATACATGTTCCTAAAACGATTGGTGAAGCCTTGAACCATTATGGATGGCGGGATGCTATTATTGATGAAATCAATGCTCTTGATCATAATAATACATGGGAGTTGGTATAATTACCTGTAGGTAAAAAGGTGATCGGTTGTAAATGGGTATTCATGGTGAAAGTCAACCCGGATGGATCTGTGGCTCATCTGAAGGCATGGTTGGTTGCTAAAGGATATGCTTAAACTTATGGGGTTGACTACTCAGAGACATTCTCTCCTGTGGCTAAGGTATCTTCCATCCGCTTGTTTATTTCATTAGCTGCTACTTATGACTGGACCCTTCACCAACTAGATGTGAAGAATGCCTTCCTACATGGTGATTTACATGAGAAAGTTTATATGGATCAACCACCTTGGTTTGTTGCTCAGGGGGAGTATGGAAGGGTTTGTAAGTTGCGTAAATCATTGTATGGTTTAAAGTAATCCCCTCGGGCTTGGTTTGGACGGTTTAATGCTGTGGTAACAGAGTTTGGCTTACGAAGAAGCTCTTATGATCATTATGTGTTCTTTGCTTCATCTTCTTCTGGATGCATTCTGCTAGTGGTGTATGTTGATGATATTGTGATTACTGGGAGTGATGGAACTAGAATCAAGAAACTGAAAGATTTTCTTGCATCTCGATTTCAAACCAAGGACCTAGGTCCTTTAAAATATTTTTTGGGAATTGAGGTCTCTCGTACTCGAAAAGGGATCTGTTTGTCTCAACGGAAATATTGCTTGGATATTCTGAGAGATTATGGGATGATTGAAACAAAGCTTTGTGAATCACCAATGGTTCCGAATATGAAATTGAAAGCAGACGATGGAGATTCACTTGAGAACCCAGAGAAATACAGAAGAGTTGTGGGAAAACTTAACTATTTGACGATTACACGTCCAGACATTGCTTTTCCAGCGAGTGTTGTAAGTCAATTTATGTCGTCACCTCGAACTTCTCATTGGGATGCGGTTACTCATATTCTAAAGTACCTAAAGGGTGCTCCAGGTCATGGCATCCTATATCAAAATCATGGTCATCATGTCATTGAAGGGTTCACAGATGCTGATTACAATGGCGATCCTACAAACAGACGGTCTACCACACGTTATTGTGTATTTGTTGGAGGGAACCTAGTTTCGTGGAAAAGTAAAAAGCAAAATGTCGTTTCACGATCAAGTGCCGAATCTGAATACAGGGCTATGGCTCAGACTACATGTGAGCTGATATGGGTACGGAATTTGTTAGGTGAAATTGGGTTTGCTCAATCAAAACCAATGAACCTATATTGTGATAATGAGGCGGCTATCCATATTGCAAACAATCCCGTGTTTCACGAAAGGACTAAACATATCGAAGTAGATTGTCATTTCACTCGTGAAAAGCTAGAAGATGGAACCATCTCTACTCCTCATGTTCGAACAGGAAGCCAACTAGTTGATGTCTTTACCAAAGCTTTACCTGGTTTGCGGATATCTGCAATTTGTAACAAGCTAGGAATGTATAACATTTATGATCCAGCTTGAGGGGGAGTATTGGAATGTAAATATTGTACATATGCATTAACCTAGTTTTAGCCCATGGGCCCGTAGGGTTTCATATGTCTAGGGATCCTGCCTCTTTATATACTCTGGCATCTTCTTGTAATAGGTGTACAATTAACAAGGTTATTTTCACCCTAAATCTATTTTCTAGTTTACACTCTACAACTCTCGTTTAGACTCCGTTGGCTAATTCTGACTTTTATTTTTATTATATTATTTTTAGTAGGCGGGGACAAGAAAACTCCGTTAGAAAATCATAACTTCTTCATCCAACGTCCGTTTTCGTCTGTCTTTTCATCTTTGGACTACTATCGATGAGATCTTCCATTCTCGTTTAGATTGTTTCGGCTAAAAATCACTCGATCTCATATTCGAGTTTTGGGCTGCATACTACTAAGTCGAAACTTCGAAAAATCATAACTTCCTCATACGAAGTCAGATTTAGACGTTCTTCTTATGCATGCTCTAGGTTTAACGTATTCTACGACTTTCTTTTAGATCACTAAATCTAAATATCGCTATATCTTAAATTCGTATTTTACGTCATTCAACGTCGTGTCAGTTCTATCGCGAAACTTTGACATGTCATAACTTCTTCGTTATAACTCGGATTTCGGCATTCTTTATATATTCGGAAACCTCGTCACGACCACTACGTCTTCATGTATCAATATTGGGTTTATCTAACATTTCATTTTCTTGCTTATTTTTATTCTTAATTCATTTAAGACACACAATTAAGCAATTAAGTATAAAACACATAATGCTCAAATAATACATTCTTATTATGTCAAAATGAGTTACAAAGGTTAACCTAGACTATTACATCATCATTAATGCCTGGCCCCGAAACACGGGCGTTACAACTAAGATTTGATAGCCTGAGAATATTTGGTTTGGCCTTATTTCCTGTTCCTTGTCTGGTTGTGGGCTTAGGGTAGGATCGAGTATTCGACTATCTATAGGATCCAGTGTTATGTATGGCTAGCATACATGAGTGTTGCAGGGTTGGTGGAAGTTTCATGAGTTGGTGTAGTGTTTAGCGGGTCAGCGTAAAGAATGATTAACCACTCTGGATAGAGTAAGAACAAGGCGAAGGTGCACCCATGGTGTGGGAAGTTTGAGATTGAGGATTTCGTATGAGGATCTGTCTGTTTTTATTGCATTTTAGTGCCAGTCGGCTTCTCTACTCGAATGCTGCTTGCTTTGTGCTTTGTGGGACCCATGTTGATGAGAGCTAACCATCAAATGAATATAATAAAATTACATGCTATGAAGGTTAAATAATCTTAGAATGAAGGACCCAGACCTATTGTGCAACTCTTGCTTGAGTCCAACCGTTGTAGGGCTGGGCCATTTAGTCGAAGGATTATTTAAGCTTGGTTGCATATAATTATATTCGTAAAGTGGCGAACTGGCTTTGGTAGGGGTTCCTCAGCAGTTGATGGCAGTGGGGTGTGGGTGAGTCCTAAGAGAGCCTAGGAAGTATTTTAGTACGGTTGTTTCGCTGTAGAGCGGGTACTGAATGTACTTCATGACTTGGACTTTGAAGACCTGGGATGATTCTTGAGGAAAGTATGGATAGGTGTGGATGGTAGTATTGGGTTCGTATTACTAGAAGCACACAATCCATACTCGAATCAAGGAAGGTTTTGGGGATTCTAAGGGCTGGTCGGGGGAAGTAGCATGGTCGGATACCATGATTCACGATAATGTTTTTGTTCCTATTAATCTTTTGGTTGTGGCTGCTTAGGCATGCAGATGGGTCTAGTAAGTGTTCTGAGCCCTTGTGTCATTTTTTATTTGGGTTGTGTGGTGCAGACCTAGTGAGTTTTTATTTGGGGCCTCAAAGGTTTTGCTCAAGGCCAGGCATTCGAGTCGCAGGACTCAAGAAAGGGATGGTGATATGATTGGCTTGGGTTTTGTTGTTGGAAGTGGGATAGTTAATTGATGGATTAGAATGTCGTTATCTGTGGCAAGGGTTATGACCTTGCAGTTTTCCAAGTTCAGAGAAGGAGTGACCAGGCTCGTAATTTCCAGAGTTAGGAAGGGTAGTACCTGCCTAATCTGGTATGAGTTATGATTTGGTTTTAGCGCCAGTTGGTGGTAGTTCAAGCTCTAAGTGGGAGAGAATTGGGATTCCCGGGTTGAGTATTTTAGCCATTGAGGGATTTTCTAGTTCGTTGTTTTGGATTGTTGTGTTCAGATTAGTTGGGTAGATGTTGATCGATGGATCTTTTCCAGAAGCGGGTATGTTCAGTTCCATGTGGGTCTTGATTCTCTAGTTTGAGTGTCAGTGTGTCCTTTACCATTGGTTTCGGGGTTCATCATTCATCAAAGGTTCCCTTGAAAGTTTAGTTAAGTCATCCGAGATTCAGTGGTCGTGCCAATCTGTCATCAAGTTCAGTATATTCTATATTCCTTTGGTCTTCAGGTATGGTTACCCTCAATGGTGGAGTGGGAACTTGGTTCATAGCAGACCCAGGTTTTAGTAAGCTTCGGGATCATCTTGGAAGTTTTCTCAACCTAGTTGTGTAGTGATGGAATCCATTCAGTCTCAATCAAGTATGGGGTCTTGTTTTGACTGACCGTGAGTTTGTTTTCTATTATTGATTGTGGTGTTATTTCAATTATCTCCGGTATTTCTTCTCTCTTTCTATAAGAATATGGGTCTTCTAAGGATGTGCATGGTGGTATCTCATGTGAGGCTGGGCAAGATAGCATTGAATACTTGGTTCGAATTATGTCTGTGGTTCTTTTGGGTTATAGCCTTCGAATTGGACCAAGAGTTCAACCGTTATCCTATTTGCGGGTCCTGTGTGACCATGTTTTTGTAATATTTTGCTTTGGTAGCATCCCTTTGATGCTCAGTTGGCATTTTCAGGGAGTCGATTAGGTCCCTTCAAGGCAATGGAATGTGGTGGATATCTTCAGGCCCGAAGTGTTGGGCGAATGATGCGATGACGACAAGGTCAGTATGTTATCGGGAGCATTCCATACATGGGTTGAGGGCTAGGGAGGGCATTCTAGATTCATGCTATGGGCTCAGAGGCAATCCAGGCCTATGCTGAGGACCATGTAGGGGTATTCCAGTCATAGGCTTTGGGCCTAGTGATTGTGATCGTTCATTTCTTCTACTTGTAGTGCTTTCGGTGTTGACGCGTTGTTGAGAGTCAGACGAGTCACCAATCTATTGGCTGGATTAGGGAAGCAGTAAGGGATGTGGGGAGTATCAGTCAAGTATCAGAAAGTCTGTATAGGATGTATGCATTATATTTCCGGTTGTTTGCAAGCTGTTGTTGGGGTTTTGATTTTAAAGATTGGAAACTGCTTATGAGGTCGCAAGTCATAAAGCTCTTTATGATGTCTCAAGTGGTTGTTCAGGTGGGGGTATGCTTGAGCCAATAAGAGTTGGTTGTAATGCGCAAATTTTTGGTTTAATCATCTTTGCATCGAAGTAGTGAGTGGTAATGGCATAGCTAAGATTCAAGGGTTATTATGATTTGGTTTCGGGTAAAGTTCACGATCGGTATGTTTTGAGGATCCATTCTGTGTGGTTGTGGTACTATCTCCAGTTAGGGACTAGGGTTAGATTCATAAATGGATGCTCATCATTTGTAGGGAATGGTCTTTGAGAAGAATATTAGTGGGCTTTTGGTGGAAACTTACGTTGGGAATTGCGAGTGTATCCGTACAAGGTCTATTCTCAGAAAGATGTGGATTAAGAAATCTGTTTGTCAAAGGCATCAACAGTAGGGTACAAGATTTAGATTATGTGTATGTGCTCTAGGATGGTTCTACCTGTGTGAAGGTCGGACAAGTGATGAGGTTTCAACATTTTAGAAGCAGCATGTCGATCCGGCGGTTAAGGAAATATATATCTTGTATCTTTCTGTGTTCATGGAAGTTATCGTCAGGGGTTGAATTGATGGTTTGATGGATAAATGTCATGGATTTAGCATTGGTTAAGTTTGGGCGGTCTATGAGGAAGTCATACCAGTTCGAGACTTCAGGTTTCAGATAAAGTAGGTTGCGTTTCTGCATGGGATTGTGGATTCGTCTTCTTCGAATGGTAAATTCTGATGGTTTCATTTTCCTTGGGAAGTATAAGTGATCTAAGTGTTCGATGGTGTTTTGGAGTCTAAGGGCATAGTTGTAATTTGTTATCTCGGT
This sequence comes from Lactuca sativa, assembly GCF_002870075.4. NCBI lineage: Eukaryota > Viridiplantae > Streptophyta > Magnoliopsida > Asterales > Asteraceae > Lactuca > Lactuca sativa. The sequence continues at coordinate 209,546,532 of NC_056624.2, forward strand.
CCTTTATGAATTTTGGGTTTGGTTCAGGGAAACTTTAAGGCTATGATGGGTTGCTAGAAGTGTAGGGCTTCTCGTCACCTTTCCGTGGATATAAATTTCGTCGGAAACGAATTTAGATCTAGGAATTTACGGCCTTCGGAGTATTTAGGGTTTTGGAGGGAAACCTAGTATGTGTGGCGTCCCCTAGCCCATGTTTGGTGATCTTGAAGCTCTTGTGAGATTTGTGGAGGGTTTCGTGGATCTAGAAGAAGGAGGAGGAACTTGAAGACTTGTTGTTTGAAGGAAATCTTTGAGACCCAACATTTTCATCCCCTTCTGGTAGCTTGGGAGGTATAAAGTTCAAACCTTGCCTTTTCATTTCATGGATCTTTTTCTTGTTGCACTTTTGGTCATTTTGACCCCTTTTGGTTGATGATTGGGACTTTAAGTCATTTGTAAAGCTTGTAATTGTAGATCTGGTCATATCATGGGTTCCTTGGGCATAAAGGCGCAAACTTTATGGTGGTTTTGGTTCCATGCATGTATTAAGTCTAGTATTACGATCTTTTGAGCTCTAGAGTCCCATTTAGCCATGCAAGCACATAAAGTTGGAAACTTTATGTGATAAACCACCTTGGGGAAGTTAGATATGAGGTTGGATCCAAGTCCTAATTGGTTAAGTGCTTAATTGGAAAGTTGGCATTGGGCTGGTGAGTACGGCTGGCGTACAAGTTTGTACATTGCACGTACAAGCCTCCCATGTATTACGCTGAGCATGATGGCTGAGTACGCCCCACGTACTTAGCAGACTTGGGCCTTTTTGCATTTTGGGCTTTGGTTTGGGCTTAGCTGTGTTGGGCCATGTTGGGCCATGTTGGGCCATCTAGATTTTCATTGATGGGCTGTCGTGACTTGTTGGGCCTTCTTGGGAAAAGTCCCATGAAAGGAACTTGGCCCAATTTGGAAAGTTGGGCCATATTTGGGCCTTAGATGTTTATTTTGGAATTTTGGGCCTTTGATCATCTAGTTTGGGACTTGGCTTTAGACCAAGCTTGAGAAGGGTAAAAAGGTATTTTACCCTAATATGGACTCATATTGTGAGTCAGGGGCTAGATGTTGATGGGTTGTCATTTATGGTATTTGATAGCACGTGGATGTTAGCGGATCTGCAGTCAGAGATTATCCGTGGGATCAGTTGTTAATGGGGTATTGTTTTGATATTGTCGGTTTGGGGGTTTATCAGTCAGAAGCCAGGGAACGTCTATATGATTTGGAAGTGCTAGGTGAGTTTTCCTCTCTATACATTCGGTTCGAAGGCACCAAGGTCGGCCCATTGGTTGGATAACCTGATATTGTTAATATGCTGAGTATGGAATGGATATGCATGCTAGTCTTGATATGCTAGTCTGGTAGATCAGTAGGACTACCTTTGATTCTATCTGCATGATTACTTGTATGTGTTGTTAGCTATTAGCATATCGTGTTGGTTTGATGTTGTACTACTTTGTGTTGCAGCCAACATACCCTAGAGCATTCTAGATATGAGCTGTGGGTCGGGTAGGGCATGCCAGACTCATACTTAGGGCTCAAGTGTGTTCCAGATACGAGCTGGGGACCTGGTTGGTATGCCAAACTCGTACTGCGGGCTTGAGGGTATTGGAGGAATCCATATATGAGTTGAGGGATGGGTAGGGCATGCCAGACTCATACTGAGGGCTCAATAGCATTCCGGATATGAGTTAAGGACCCGGTTGGTCTACTAGACTCATAACGAGGGATGAACATTGGTATTCTAGTCTGATGACTGATTACATTGGAGCAAACTAGACATAAGTTTTTGGCCTCAGGGACAAGCCAAATTTATGTTGTAGGCTCAAGAGCACGCCAGATAAGAGTTGTGGTCCCGTTAGGCAAGCCAGACTCATACTGGGGCGCATGGGTAATCCAGTCTCTTAGCTGTGGACCCAATTACATGATGCTATTTGTATATATTAGATGTTAAGTGTAGGTACTTTGGGGGAACTCACTAAGTTTTGTGCTTATAGTTTTGTTTATGTTTCAGGTTCTTCAGATGATTCATGGCAAGGTGAAGTCGTGACCGTACACATCCATGGTTTTACAACAGATTGGATCTTGCGACATTCTGATTTTAAATCATGTTTTGGAAACAATATTTTTGTAAACACTTTATTTAATTAATGGGTTGTTTTGAAAAGTTTTAATTTGATGAAATATCTAGGATGTTACAAAACCACTACATAAGAAGTGATATTATAAACATATCCAAGCTATCTTCACTGAGTGCAACTTTAATCTTCTTCAACAAGTACATGTCAAAATAGTAATACTAGGCTTAGAAAGCCTAGTGAGTAAAGTCGAAGTTAGACTTTTTTGAATGGATTTCAAATACTTCTAATTACCTAATCGAAATTCTACACACTCAAACAATGTCCATAAACTTTAGGTTCCCGATGGTACGTTCGCATAAACTAAGTAGAAACATCAACCTTAAAATTCATTTAGATCTTGGAACATGTAGGCCAACTAATGGCCACAAAGCTCACCATTTAGGAAACATGTGACTGCCACACATGAAACCATGGAATTGTTTTTTAAAGTACGTCCCTAAACATATTACCTTATATGACAACAAACGTCAAAAGGACAACGAATGTAAAATGGGAATCCTTTCCCCAAGGTGCCCATAAAACACTCAAGTCAGTACATGTTAAGTGATATCCATTTATGGGATACTTAAACAAGTTTTTGAATTGAATTTTACATTTTCCTAGATGAAAATACCTTTAAAATATGTTTAATGTATAAAACAATCATAATACTCAAGGATGTTAGTGTATAAAAGTATGCCACACATTTATAAAAAAAAAAAAAACTAGTGAAAGGGACATATACTCTTGGCATTTACTCTCCTTTTTCTTTCTAGCTTCTAGTATTGTATGAAAACGTTCTAATTACCTATGGTTAATAATTAAACTGCTTATTACAGACTAATTACATAATCAAATCCTAAACATAGTTTATAACATTAACCAACTTATTTTAATCATTGCATAAACATCCAAGAAGGTATTGGATCAGTCTGAGTCAAATTAGACATGTTCAAAATTTTCATTCGATCGATAATACCACATATCCATTGTGAATTATGCCTAATTATACACTGGACTTGTATGGTGACCGGAGATGCTCAAAACATGATATTTGTTCAGTTTAGGAAAAATATACGTTGATGTTATTGCGCTCATACCTTCAATAAACCTTCCAAATGGATTCCATGGATGAAATAAGACTTAATAACTTGTTTTATTATTCATTTACGTCTTATTATATTAACTACTTAATCATTTAGAAGTCTTTATGCCTAAGAAGTTTGAATAAACTTGATATAAGTAATCAAACTCCAAAGTTAACCCTTAAGCTTAAATTATATTTAGAAATTCATCTAGATTGATTCTAATTGTCTTAATATACTAAAATGATATCCTAATAATGTTAGTAACATTCAAAACTGTAACGTCCCAATTTTCAATATAAATTTCATTTTAAAAATAGAATATATATCAAATTTCATAAAGATATATTCAAGGAAAAACTATTTGTTCGTAAATCATAATTCAAAATTGGAGTTATAAGGAAAAGCAATGCGAAATCTCGAATCATAAATTCGTTGATGTGTGTGTAAAGTCACACCCTTGCCTACCCACGATCCGATTAATACCCAAAAAACATTTAATCCACAATTGTAAGCACAAAGCTTAGCTAGTTCGTCAAAATTTCATACAACACAAAATACATGCAAGCATACAAACATTAGCATTCAGCCCAAGGCTGGTCCACCCACTTCAGCCTTTAACATAAAGCTGGTCGTCTCCTGGCCTTCAGCATAAATCTGGTCCGCTGTGACATCCCCATTTTCACGGTCAAATTTAAAACTTCTTATTTATGCTTTATTTGTTTCAGAGTATAAAAACTAATGCGGAGTTTGTTCCCAAAACATGATAATATCATTATTAAAGGGTTTCCTAGGAAATGTATTTCATTTATATTTAAAATCATGGAATGTCACCGTTAATACATATACATAAGTATAAACAAGTCTTAATAGACCTTACAACATCTTATTATACTAATGGCCAACAACTTCTAAAATCACTCATCATCCAAGTGTCTTCATACTGCTACTTATGATACAAAGAAACTAAGTGGGTCATGCTTGGGAGCCTGGTGAGCACATAGGGTTTTCAACCCATAATAATAAAGTTCTTTTAATTATATATTTTACATCAAATAATTTACCCGATTACCTATCACCATTATTCTCACATATTGATCCTAAAATACTGTTCTCAATGGACCTATCCTAAGGATCATGATCATCAATGAGTAGACAATACTGCTTAGGGGATTCCTTTAGCAATATCCTAAGGATCATCATCATCAATGAGTAGAATGTTCTTGCCTTTGTCTTCGGCGGCAAATTAGGCTTCACAACCTCCTTATTCTTCAGACAATCCTTCTAAACGTGTCCATCCTCTCCATAATTGTAGCACACTCTGTTGTTGAATGTGCACTCATTGGAATAGTGACATGTTCTGCTACATTTGAAACAAGTCACTTCATCATTGAATCTTCCAGTATTCTTCCTCTTACACTTCATACACCACTTCGCTTCACTACTTCCCCCAAACTTCTTGTTGTTGGGACCACGCTTCGAAAACCTGCTCTTCTTGTTGGATCGTGAAGATCCCTCAAACTTCCTTTTTCTCCTGAAACAGCTCTCACCAGGCCCTTCTCTATAATATAGGTCTTAATATCCTTAGCTACCTAAATGATGGCTTTCAAAGTAGTTGCTTGCTTGACCATTGGACCAAAATACGTTGGTAACCCATTAGCAAACTTGTTGATATTAGAGACTTCTATAGGAACCAAATAAGGAACCAACTTCATTTTCTCGGTAAAACTTGCAGCATACTCGCTGACACTCATATTGCTCTTTTTCAGATTTTGGAATTTGTTGTAAGTCTCCAGTAGATCCTACTCTGAGCAGTACCACATTTTCAATTGCTTTAGAAAGTCTTCCCAAGACATCTGAATAGCTTCTCCCTTAGGTGTGCTATCACCCATTAACTTCTACCAGCTTAATACCCTAGTCTTCAACTCTACGATTACAAGAACGGTCTTCTGCCTATTGTTACAGTCGCAACTCTCAAAACCATCTCCATTTCAGATATCCAATCCATGACTTCCACCGGTTTTGGGCTTCTAGAAAGACTCAATGGATTGGATTCCATGAAGTCCTTATACTTGCATCCACATCTATTGTTTCCTCCATCAGGATGGTTTGTTCTCACCACTCTTGGCTCAACTTTGCTAATAGTCTAGCTGTAGTTTCCCTCTCCATACTGTTCTTCATTCAACTCAGGTTGCACAACACGTGTAGTGGGTTCATCTATATTATCATGTAACATTTGTATCATTTCCTCCTTTTGTTCGACCATCATAGCCTAAATAATTTCTTGGAATCCCGTCATCATGATTGGTAGTTGCGCATGCATTGACCTTGGTGATTATCGTTACCGTTTCCAAATCCGCTCTGAGTTCTCACCATGTCGATCTATACACCAAAGCAGGTGTTTAGTGAATGAAGACGAGAATTAAGATAGGGAAGGCTCTATTTATGTTAGAAGTATAAGTCTCCTTATCACTCTGAAAAGTTATATGCCAATTCTGATACCATAATTAAACGTTTAGAATTCTAGACACATAAAATTTCTAAATCTATGTCGATAACATACCATCAGTTTATTCCAATAATAACATCCTAGGTAGGCAACCTAAAGCATGCTATAATACGAGTCATTTAGCACATAAAACAATGTAGGAATCTTCCTTAAAGTATGCTAGTGATTGTGTCAATTTTCGCATACTATCTAAAATATAAAAGACACACACCTTACGATCATCGCCTAGCATTCTAAGTTTATTCTAGAAATCCTCAAATAATCTGTAACATCCCAAAATTTATGATGAAAATTTTCATTTTTGTTTTATTAAAATACCATCAACCAAACATTTCATGTAAAACCATAGTGAAATCAGAGTATGTCAATAATCATCCAAATACATCAAGTCAACAAAATATAGAACGACATGGTGTGTGCGATGCGATCATGCTGAGCTCTTCCCCTTCAACTCGGAAGTACCTGAAACGTAAGCTAAAAATCGTAAGCACAAAGCTTAGTAAGTTCCCCATAATACCTCATACCATACATATCAAACATACAATGGGTCATGCCCAACAGCCATCAGGCCCTACCCGGCATTGAGCCCCCATCGAAACAGATATGTGAGAACATGAGATGGGCCCCACCCCAATACGTTCATCAGGCCCCGCTCGACATTCATATATACACATGCAAGAATCACTAAGATAAATGGCATTAAACATACCCATCAGGCCTCGCTTAGCATCGGACCCCGCCCGATATACATATTACATACTACACATGGAAGAGTCACACTGACAACTAGCATCCTAATCATAATAAATCATGGGCCGACATTGGTGCCTTTGACCCGCCAAGTACAATGAGCAGACTCACCTCAACTACTGAAAACCAAATAAGTGCTCGGACAACTGATTTGAAAAATCCACGCGGTAAACAATCAAACAATACCCAAATTAATAATTGGGCCATAAACCATAACTAGGAATCTATTTCATTTGTCCAACTCCTAGGGTAAAAGACCATTTTACCCCTTCCTTACTTGGCCCAATAACCGAGGCCCAATCTAATGGCTTCGAAAGCCCAATATGGCCCAAAATCCTAAATGATGACCAAAGCCCATTATGGTCCCACATCCGGGAAGGCCCAAAGCCTAATAATGGACAAAAGTCAGAAAGGCTAGTGGCCCAACAAGGCGCATAACCCCAAATAGCCTAAAAACGGCCCAAACCGCAAAGCCTAAAGTCCAGGCCTAGTACACTATACGTACCAGACGTACACCCGACATACTAGGTCGTGTGCTGGATCGGGGAATCGACAGCGTACACACAATATACGCTTGTGTACGCACAACATACATGCACAATAAGCACTTTTTCCATTAAGTGCTTAGTACTTGCAACCAAACGTTCAAACTTTAGATCTAAGCCTTGTGGAATGTCTTAATCCATAAAGTCATGAACTTGGAGCCTTTCCATGGCTCAAAGGAACCCATACCCTACATTTAGCATTCTACTTTAACCAAATGGACCTAAACACATGCATAGTTGATCCACAACCATCAAGATGCTAACCTTATGGACTAAAGACCTCAAAAAAATCAAAAGAAGCAACTCCTAACTTCTGGAGTGGAAGAAACCCACTAGATTTCATAATAGGACCAAAAAGGGACCAAAAATTAATAAAGATTAGATCTAAGCATATAAGGAGAAAGTTCCAAGCTTTATACTTGAATGAATATGTGGGCCAAAAATGGCAGAACTTCCCAACGGATCAAATCTGCAAAATATTTTCACACCAAGGGTAAAAAAGGAAAAGTACCTTGAATCAAATGTTACAAATTTCCCCCAATTGAATAAGACTTCGTCCTCAAAGTCCGATGCAAAAATAACTTTGGATAATGCTCCTTTATCTCGTCCTCAGGCTCCCACGTCCATTCAGACCCTTTTCGGTACTACCATTGCACCTTCACAACCTCCATAACCTTGTTCCTCAAGGTTTTTGTCTTCTTGTAAAGGATGGAAATCGGCCTCTCAATATAATTCAGATGATCATTCACCTGAATATCCTCTAATGGAACCACTACGGAATCATCAAATCATCAACCAAGCATTTCCGCAATTGAGAGATAGGACGAAGCTCCTGGGGTAGATCGAAGCGATAAGCAACCCAACCCACCCTGGCCAAAACCCTAAAAGGACTATTATACCTGGGGCCCAACTTTCTCTTCTTCCTGAATTGGATGACACCTTTCCAAGGTGACACCTTTAGTAGTACCATGTCCCCAACCTAGAACTCTAGATCTGATCAACGCTTATCGGCATAACTCTTCTTCTGACTCTTTGCGGTTTGAAGTCTACCTCGAACCTACTGAATCAACTCAATAGTCTTGAGTACCACCTCCATACTCCACATGACCCGCTTACCGACCTAACCCCAACATATCTGGGTCCTGAACTTCCTCCCATAGTGCATATCAAAAGGAGGTTGATCAATGCCGGCGTGATAACTTTTGTTATACGAAAACTCTGCCAAAGGGAGATACGTATCCAAACTCCCACCAAAATCTAATACACATACCAAAGCATATCCTCTAAGGTCTAGACAATCTGCTCACTCAATCCATTAGTCTGTAGTTGGAAAGCCATGCTGAAATGCAGACGAGTACCCAGCTCCTCATGAAACCTCTTCCAAAATCTGGAAGTAAATTGGACATCCCTATTTGAAACCACTGAAACTGGCACCCCATGCCATGCCACAACCTCCCTGATGTAGATATTTGCCAACTTCTCTACAAAGATACTCTTCTGAATCAGAATGAAATACGCGCTCTTGGTCAATTTGATCCACGATGACCCATATTGAATCCACTCCACATGCTATCTGTGGCAACTTCGTGATGAAATTTATAGTAATCTCTTCCCATTTCTAAATGGGAATGTCTAACGACTGCATCTTGCCATGAGGTTGCTGATGCTTGACCTTGACTTTCCAGCAAGTCAAGCACCTCTCCATCACCAGGCCAGATCTTGCTTCATACATGGCCACCAATAATCATGCCAGAGATCTTTATACATCTTTGTTGCTTCGGAATGAATAAACAACCATGACTTGTGTGCCTCCTCCATCAAACCTGGCGCGCACTGCACAAATATGGAACCCACACCATCCGATGTAGGGTCAATAACTCCTGATTATCATAGTCGAAGGAAGCCACCTGGCCCACTATGTGCTCACTGTTCCGGTGCTATTCCTTCATAGCCTTAACCTAAGCCTCTCTAATCTGCTCCAAAAGTGGAGTAACCATTGTCATCCTTAAACACATATCTCTGATCGGAGTTGTGACCACCTTCCAGATGAGAGCATCGCCCACCACATTGGCCTTCTCTAGATGGTAAAGGATCTCACAATCATAATCCTTCACCACATCCAACCACCTACGCTGTCTCATGTTCAGATTCGACTGATCCATCAAATACCCCATGCTCTTGTGATCCGTGTAGATAGTACAACGGACCCCATAAAGGTATTAATGCCAAATCTTGAGGGCAAACACCATAGCCCCCAACTCCAAATTGTACGTAGGATAATGCACCTCATAAGGCTTCATCTGCCTTGAAGAGTAAGCAATAATGTGACCCCTCTACATCAGAACTACACCCAAACCCATGATTGACGCATCATAATAAACCACAAAATCTTCAACACCCTTTGGTAGGGTCAGAATTGGCACCTCACATAATTTCTGCCTAAAGGTCTCAAAAGTTGTCTGCTGCTCAGGCCCCTAATGAAACGTGATGGTCTTGTTCGTCAACCGAGTCAAAGGAACCACTATCTTGGAGAAATCATGAATGAATCTTCAATAGTAACCTGCAAAAACCAAGGAAACTCCAAATCTAAGATGGAGACTTCGAAACTTCCCATCTCATCACCGCCTCGACCTTGGCCGGATCGACCAGAATTCCATTCTGGTTGGCAAGGTGCCAAAAAAACTGCACTTCGTGTAACCAGAACTTACACTTAGAGAACATTAAATACAGAATCTCCCTCCTTAGAGTCTCAAGTACCTCCATCAGGTGATCCTCATGTAACTTTTGGGTCTTAGAATTGACCAAGATGTCATTGATAAACACAATCATAGACCAATCCTACATGGCTCTTCATACGCGGTTCATGAGATCCATGAATGTGGATGGTGCATTGGCAAGCCCGAAAAGCATCAGCACAAACTCGTAATGACCATAACGAGTCTGGAAGTTCGTCTTCCCAGTATTCTCCTATCTAAACCTCATTTGATGATGCCATGAACACAGATCAATCTTGGAAATCCAAGATGGACCCTAAAGTTGGTCAAATAAATTGTCAATCCTCGGGAGTGGAGAATGGTTCTTTACCGTTAGTTTATTCATCTCCTGCTAGTCGATACACATCCGATGCGACCCATGCTACTTCTTCACAAACAGGATCGACACTCCCCATGGCGAGCTAATTGGCTGAGTAAATTCCTTGTCTAATAGCTCCTACAGTTGTGTAGAAAACTACTACATCTCTGGGGGTGCTAACCGATAAGGTGTTTTGACTATCGGAGTTGTATGGGGAACCAAGTCAATCTGAAATGATGATAATGACAGACATGAACAAAACGGAATCAATTACTAGCGCCTTGGTAACCTTGTGACTTTCCCCGATCCAAGTGTGATTCATGTGCTTTGGATAGTATAGGCCTCTACTACCTTTCACACCTACTCATAATCGTCCCAAGTATTACCTGTCAGTTCTCCAAGTCACCATACAAGACTTTCACGTAGTCATTTAACACATCGGATAACATAACTAAGTTTTATATTATTTGTTGAAAAGATTACATAGATATTCAAGTTCACCCTACAATATGCCTCTTATATTAGGCTACAACACATGTCACTATTTATATGGCTACTTTATATCTCTATCTTCATATATATAGATCCTTACTCCTGGTCCATTGCATTGTCACCTGCTTCATTAAGGATCATATGGAATGCTCTTGCCTTTGGATTTGGTGGCACATTCAGTCTTGCTGCTTCATTTATCTTCGGGAAGTCCCTAGAAATATTCCCCTCTTAATTACATCCGTAACACACCATCTTGTTGAATGTACACTCTTTGGTGTAATGCCCAATCTTCCCACACTTGAAACAAATCACCTACTCGCCACATTTTCCAGAGTGTTTCTTTTTGCACTTCTGACACTATTTTGGTTCACCTCCTCCTCCTCCAGACTTTGAGAACATGTTGTTCTTGTTGGACCTTGAAGATCCCTCAAAATTACTCTTCTTGCCAACTTCAGCCGTGTTGGCAACTCTGCCTTTGATCATTTCTTTAACAGACTTAGTAGCCCAGATGGCCACCTCAAGAGTGTGTGCCTGGCGTACTGGTCTAGTTACTCCTATGGTAGCCCCATTGTATACTTATCGATTTTTGTCAGCTCGTCTGGGACGATGTGCATATCAAACTACATCTTGTCTGTGAAGGCATTGGTATACTCGTCAATGAACATATTGCCCTTTTTCAACGTTAGAAATTGGTTCTCTAGCTCTAGCATGTTTTTAGGCTGAGCAGAACTTGCATTTAAAGTGTACCAAGAATTACGCCCATATCAGTTGTAGTAGCTCATTAGGGCTTATGATATTTCCCAAAGTGTTCCACCAACGAATAGCCCCACCCATAAACTGACGCACAACATAAATGGTTTCTAGCTTACCCTTGCAACCACATGTTATGAAAGCTAGCTCCGTCTCAGAGATCCGGTCCATAACTCCGATTGCATCTTCTTTCCCAGTAAAATTTTATGGTTTGTAAGTTGTAAAATATTTATAGTTGAATCTGTTCCTTTCAATTCCTTCATCTTGTTTATTTCTCCTAACCACTTCTGGTTCGGCTTGACTAACAGTTCTAATATAATTTTCATCCTTTGACTATTCAATGTTCAGTTAAGGTTGCATAATGGGTACAGTAGGTTCATCCCTATTAAGCAACATTTGTCTCATCTCCTCCTTTGTTCATCCATCATAGCCCGAATCATTGCTTAGACTCATGACATCGTGTTTGGCTTGAGTGCAGCTGCTACCTCTGGTGCATGCTCAATCACTTGTGGCTTAGGCTTTTGGTTACCATTTTCCAATCTGCTTCGAGTTCTCACCATGTCGATCTATACGCCAAAGCAGCCGTTTAGAGTACAGTGAAGAGAATTAAGATAGGAAAGCTTTATTTATGATTGACGTATAAATCTCCTTATTACTCTGAAAACTTACATTCCAATTCCAATATCGTAATCAATCATTTAGAAATATGAACACATAAAATTTCCAGATATGTTCAACAATACACCATAGATCCGATCAAATAATAGCAGCGTAAGGCATATAAGGCATTTTATAGCTATACATAAATCATTTAGCACACAAAATCAATTTAGGAATTTTCCCAAAATAAGCTAGTGCTCGTGTATATTCAATCATACTTCCTAAATATAGCATACATTCATCTCACAATCATTTCTTAGCATTCTAAGTTTAAGTATACAAATCCTATAGATTCCTAGTTTGCTTAATCTAAAGATGTTCTCAAAGCATTTCCAAAGAAATGTATGTTATTTATATTAAAACATCCGGATGTCATTATCATTATAGAAACATAATCATAACGAAATATTACAAGCCTTACAGTAATTTAATCTAGTGGCTTAATACTCTATGAATCTTTCAGCAGAATGTATCTTTACATCGCTACCTATGATACAATAAACCGAGTGGTTCAGGTTGGGAAACCTGATGATTACATAGGGATTTCAACCCACAATAATATAATTATTATATTTAATCATCAAACAATTAACCGTATTTCCCATTCCTAATATCTTCTTTATTATTAAGGATCTTCCATAAAAATCATCTATTCTTTAGTTATTTATTCCTAAGAATTGTCCTAAGGAAAAGGCACGAAGACCATCGTTGCCAGGGTTCATCTAACATACACTAAGTCCATAGTTGTTGATGTTATCTATTAGGCACACCTGCCATTGTTATCTATTATGCATAGCTGCTAATGTTATCTATTAGGTATAGCTGCCAATGTTGTCCATTAGGCACAACTGCTAGGATTTTTATAGTACATATTGTGAACACTTAGAGGTTGCGAGTCTACTAGCATTCAACTGAACTGTATAGAATCGTCTGTGGTTGTCATCTACACTCTGCTAGATGACCGGATCAACGTTAAAGTCAAGGCTTCTCATCATCTTTCACCTCTCAACAAATATACCATCTTTCAGCTCTCATCATCCATATCATATTTCATCTACCTATATTTACCCAATATATTTATAGGTATAAAAATACATATATAGTTTAAATCAAGTAAAACATGTGTAAATCGTTCATCTAGCATAGATATCAGGAACCTAGATAATAAGCACATATATGATGTATTAATATTAAATACTTCATATATATGTGTAAGATGAAATTAACTATGCACTCACTTGTTAAAGTAACAAATCGAAATTAGGACCACGCTTCGCTTCTAGCAATTGTCTTTTCCTTTGACGTAACCTAGTATCATTATCACCAAGTCTTAGTCTAATATTTATTGCGACTAATTATAAGTTTAGATTCATCATTAATTCAAAGTCTAATTATTTATAGTTGATAAGAGACAATAAGGTAGGATCATATCGGAGGTAGGGTCCGTTTGGTATACAAAGTATACTGTTTGGAAATCCCACTTTAAACACCTCACTAAATCCAGCCTAGACATCATCCACGTAAGTAGATCAATCAGTATAACGACCTGCAATCACTGATAAATCTTGTTTATAGTTTCATAATAATGATAATGCATTTAAACATAAGTTACACTTAAAGCGCAATAGGTGTAGCTCAACTTATAGTGTTTCTAGCGAAAACTTAGAACTTCGTGGTCAGAACTTCGTTGTTGTATCTTTTTTTATAAAAACATTGATGTAGCGCTATAGTGCTCACCTTACTATACTAAAACTACAGAAAGAGATGTCGAATCACGAGGGATCGGAATACTCGGGGATAAGAAGAGAAAGACTCTTGAATCAAGAGAATGATGCAAGAAATATGAGAGCCTAGAGTCTCTTATTTATAGTAATTGAATTTTCAAAAACCACCCTCTATAGTTACTTAAATGACCTTATTGTTATTTAAATGACTAAACACCCCTTTATAGTACTATTTTGAATAAATTAAACGATATTTGTACTAAACTATTGTCAAAAGTACTCAACACTAGTCTTATAACAACCGCATCATCGATACCTTTCTAATGATATATTATACATATGTATATATATGTATACGTATATATGATGTATACTTTATTTTAATACGTAAATATATTATTATAAATTATAACTCGTTCATACGAACTCTGTTTTTGACGTTCTTTATATCCACGCGTAGCTATCAACGAGATCTACAACTTTCGTTTAGACTCCGTTGGCTAATTTTGGATTTATTTTCGTCCATATTTTTATAAAATTAAACGATTTTGCTAAAATCATAACACTCTCATACAGACTCCGTTTTTGACTTTTTTTTTCTCAAAATTCTTATTTTAAAGAGTACTATATTTTTTTCGGTGGCTTTAGCTAAAAATCAACCATTATCTTCGTAGTTTTTACGTCACGCATTCCTTATACGTAGCTAACTTTTATATCTTATAAAAATCATATCAAATTCACACGGAGTCGGATTTCTACGAAATTTATATTTTCGGGATCGGGAAAACGTGTACTTTCTAAATCCTATTTGGCGCACTTATTTTTACCATTTATGGGTGATTCGGTTGATTTTTCCTATTTTATTACATTATTTCGTGAAACACATAATATTCATATAATTCTTCTTTATTACTTCAAATAGGTTACAATTGATGAACCTAACTATTAGGTTGGTTAAGATTATTTATCCTAGATAATCTTCTATTAAAGAAAAATCATTTTTAACACTAATTATATCTTAATTCACTAGCCCAAATATGTGGGTGTTATAACTATTCCATGAATACAATCACATGTATCAAAACTTAGATAATCCTTCGAGGGAAAGACTCATGCCTACAACGATTAGACTCAAATGAGACCTACGTAGTAGGGTCAAATCTGTCACTCTGAGATTATTTAACCTATACCACATGTCACTTAACATATACCTATACCATATGTGACTTAACATATTCACTTAATAGTTAACTCATATCATCATGAGTCCCACAAAGCACAGAGCATGCATCATTCATGCAGTAACACTCCAAGCTACAACCAAACAGTGGACATCTCAATCTCGCTTCCTACCAAGAAAGATTTCAATTCTAGCATAACATCCAATTCCTCTTAGGCTACAAGGCATCACATATCAGGCTAATCAATCCACCAAACATTTCCGCAACTGGGAGTCATGAAACACACTATAGATCTAACTAAACAAACCAGGAAGATTTAGGTGATAAGTAACCCGGACCACCCAGGCCAAAACCGTAAACAGGACCGATGTACCCGGGGGCAACCAACACACTACTCCCCGCCATCAACTGCATAAGGAATTCCCCATTACATCCTCTAACTAGCTCACGAATACAATTATAAATCGTCTTCACCAGATAAGTCTTCGAATTTAAGTGTTGGATTAGGTGTCTAAGCCCATAACTATAATTCATATGTACTTGACCCGATAGTAGCATGGTCCATTTTGGGTTGCCTTCACCGGAACAATTTGATAGATGAATATTTGAGTAAGAGGTTATTTATGATTTATTAATATATTATAAGTATAATATATTAATTGAGGAATCATATTATTTAATTATTATTGATCAAGAATTAATTTAGTGATCAAAAGAGACTAGTTAAATTGATACATATGAGTTGGGCTAGTGATCCATGGTTTGATTTTTGATAGGCTTATGGGTAAATCCATGGAGTATTTATCCAAATCAAATGGATGGATCATAGGCTTATGGGTATGGATTAGGGTTACACATGACCCTTGATATTCTACACACACACACACACACACACACACATATATATATATATATATATATATATATATATATATATATATATATATATTCATAAACTAAAATCAGTTACACATTGCATTCCAAGAAGTAGAATCCGATTCTAAGTCTCCTAAATCTCTCTCATATCCATCTAGTTGTTTATTGGTGTTTGTGACTTGTTTGAGGCACACCACTTGGGGTGCTAAGTTCTCACAAGGCCAAAGTCTTACTAGCTACATCAAGAGGTAACCTTATTACTAGTTTTATGATTCATATGATAATTTTTGTATGCTAGTTTAGGCTTCATGCTTTGGATATCAATGTTGCATGTATAATTAGAGAATACTTAGATCCAGAGCATTAGGGTTCTATGTGCACCATAGGAATGTTATAGTACATAAAACCCAACAATAAGGTCTCACACTAAAACGGTTGGACTCAAACAAGAGCTGCGTAATAGAGTTAAAACGTAACCTTCTAAAATTATCTAGTCTCAACAATATGTAGCTTAATATACTCGCTTACTAGTTATCTGAGGTTAATGGAAACTCCTAAAAGCACAAAGCAAGCAGCATTCGAGCATCGAGTATTTGGAACAAGCATAACCTAAACAGGTCATCCTATAACTGACTGATCAATACTAACATGCAAGTCTACAAGCTCATACAGCAGGCATATAAAGGCATCTCTCCTAGCATTCTATCATGCAAATCCTTAGTAGATCCTTATCCCTAACTAGCATGCGAATCACAAATTCATAAACCAAATTATATCATAAAACATGTATCGGTATTTTGGGAAAACTTACTTGAGCTCGGTCGATTGTAGGCACCACACCCTTTTTCGTTTATTAGAAAACCCCTTTTATAAAACATGTCTTTTTAAAAAATCTACCAAGCCCTCAGTTTGAGTTCAGATACACCCGAGAGTATGCCCGAATCCCTCAAACTAAGGCTTTGATACAAACTTGTAACGTCCGAAAAATTAAGACTAAAAATTTCGATTTTTAAATTAATAAAACCATTATCCAAAACAGTATAATAAAAACCATGGTGAGTAAGAGTGTATCAATAAACATCCAAGTACATCAGAGTTTTATAAAATATGGAACGATGTGGTGTGTGCACTACAGTCATCCCAAGCTCTTCCCTTTCGAACAAAAGTACCTAAAACATAAACTGAAAACCGTAACCATAAAGCTTAGTGAGTTTTCCAAAGTACCACATAACATACATATCACACATATACTGGGCCCCACTCAGCATCGAGCCCCGCTCGATATACATATCTATTAGTCATCGGCCCCTCCCGGTATACATATAAATATATAAGCATATAAACAAACAACATATGCAATAATTACAAAGATAAATAACATACATAATGGTAATCGGGCCCCACCCAACATCGGGCTCTACCCGATAAAATTGTAAACACATAACATATGCAAGACCCATGCAGACATCTAGTATCCTGAACATAACAAACCATGGGCTGGCATTGGTGCCTTTGACTCGC
The DNA here is from genome assembly GCF_002870075.4 of Lactuca sativa. Classification (NCBI taxonomy): domain Eukaryota; kingdom Viridiplantae; phylum Streptophyta; class Magnoliopsida; order Asterales; family Asteraceae; genus Lactuca; species Lactuca sativa. The sequence goes on from NC_056624.2 coordinate 209,563,844, forward strand.
TAAACACTGTAAGGAAATTCACCTCAAACCACTGAATCTCTCAACAAATTCTCAGACTGCTAATCCAGAAAACTTTGCGCTAGCAACATCAAATAATTAACCAATTAATAATTAGATTTCGACCCATAAATAAGAATCAAAGCAACTTAACCCATAACCAGAATAAAAGACCATTTTACTGTTTCCAGTCCGTTTGCTCAAATAGCCAAATTTCCAAAATGGCAACCCATGGCCCAATATGTCCCAACTTCCTTATTGGGCCCAAAACTATCACGGGACCAATACCAAGAAAGCCCATAATTTATCCATGGCCCAAAGCCAGAAGTAAAATGGCCCAAAAAGTCCCAAACCCTAAAAGGCCCAAAATAGCCATCCTGAGGAGTACGCCCTGGGTACTCAGCCATGAAGCACAATGTACAAGTTGTTGATGCAAGATTCTAGCATGACATTGAGCGTATTCCCATGTATGCCCAACGTACTCGTTAGAGGCCAAAAATCAACATGAAGCTCTTATTGGGTTAAGTCAAGTTGTCAAACACAGATCTAATCCCTAGACAAGGTCTTAAATAATAAAGTTTCCAACTTTACTCTCTTACATGCCTTAATGGGACTCAACACCTAAAAAGAAGCTTAATAAAGGTCTTAGTACTTGCATGGACTAAAATCCTCCATAAAGTATTCATTTTTTTATGAACAAGGAACCTTATGGGAACTAATATCTAACATCCATGGCTTCTGGAGTAGATCAAAAGCTCAACTTTGAACTCAAAAGACGTCAAAATGCATATAGAACACAACAGAATATATATAGTACAAATGTCCGTCAAGGTGAGAGATTTTTACCTCAAAAGGCTTGTAAGTGAGAATGTAATCATGGATCTACAAGATCAAGTTATACCTCTAAGTGTTCCTCTTCTTCTTCTCCACAAAACACCAAAAAACTCACTTTTAAGCTCAAATCTCACCAAATGCACTTAGGGCTTTAAATCTAGGGTTTAATTGGATGGATACTTAGGATAAGAGGGTTTGGTGTTGAGTTAAGGAGCTTAAATAGCGTCCAAGACCCTAAATTAGGGTTTGCATGAAACTGGAGTACGCCCTGCATACTCCTAGTTCGCCTAACGTACTCCAAATGATGTATACGATCCTTCTCCCTAGTACACCCAGTGTACTCCGTATGTGCGCCCCGCGTATCAGGCTTAGCCTTAAACCCAACAATTTCCAAATGCCATAACTTCGTTCTAAGACTGTTTTCGACGATCTATATATCTATGCAAACATAATGAGAAGCTCAAAAATTCTAACAACTCCTCCTTTCCTTAAAACGTCCCGAATTAAAATCCAAAATTCATAAAGTTCTGAACTACCAATTTACGGTTATTCCCTTGGGCTCCAAATTATAAGCTGAACTCTCAAATCGTCTAATTTACATTACCCACACCGAAAGGGGTCTAAATTTCTCTGTCCCAAAGGCCTTAATCCTTATGATAACCGATATTCGTGTCACGGCCCCAAATTAGGAAACGATTCGCAATATGGTGTTACAGTGGATGATTGGAAAGTTGGGTAACGTTTCGTTTCAACGCTACCCTTTCTTATAAAAGTGACCTAGGTTCAACTATTACTAAGACTTCATTTATCATTTATTATGACTAATGATAGTCTATATTACTCAACAATCCCAATGTCTACATCAAGATCTATCAAGTAAGGAGTAACTATCTAAGATCATATCAGAGGTAGGGTCCGTTAGGTACAAAGTATACTGTTTGGAAATCCCAATTTAAACACCTCAGTATATCCTTCCTAGATATCAACCTCATAAGTAAATCAATCAGTATAATGACTCGGAATCACTAATATATATCTTATTTATAGATTCATAACAATAATTGTGAATATAAATATAAATTACACAATAATAATGTTGAGTGTAATTTAACTTACAGAGACTTTCTAGAAAAAAATCTAGAAATTGCACTAGCAGGACTCCGGACTAATAGCAACTAGGTATCGGGCTCTTAGGGACCTCAGGGCTTCGCTAAAATACCCTAAACACTAAGAAAATTCGGATTAATATGGAGAGATTCAAGAGAGATTGCTTGTGAATGGTGTGGAGATCAAATAAGCCAAGTTCTAAATTTATAGGGTGATTTTGGGGCTGGCTTGCCACACCCACATAGAACGCGCACAGCGCCCAAGTGTGGTCGGCAGGGGTACCCCCCAAGAATGTGACACCTGTCGATTGATGAACGGTGAAACATTGTAGAAGGGGTAGGTACAAGCAGAACTTCAAAAACTCATATCTTAGCCATACGAACTTTGTTTCTGACGTTCTTTATATCTACACGTAGGTATTTCTGAGTACCACATTGTTCATTTAGATCCTGTTGGCTGATTCTTAGTCGGTCTTATATTTAACAATCTTCGAAGATTACAATGTTAACGACAATGTAAAATTCATAACTTTTTCACACGAAATCCATTTTCAATTGTCTTTATATTGTTGAGATTCTATTACTGAGATCTTTAATTCTTGTTTAGATAGTTTAAGCTAACAATCAACTGATCTATAATTCGATTTATGTGTCCACAATCCTCTGCTGAAATTTCGAAAAATAATAATTTCCTCATACGAAGTCAAATTTAGGTGTTCTTTATATGCACACTCTTGGTTTTATGATTACTATGAATTTTGTTTAGATTAATTCCACTAAAAATAAACCTGTCAAAATTTACTTTTTGATGACACTCATTGTCGTATCGAGTCAAGCACGAAACTTCAACGGCTCACATCTTCTTTGTGCTATGCCTGATTTGAGTGTTCCTTATATCTCCAGAATCCTTATCACGACTACTTCTACCTTCATCAAGGTTACAATTATTGACCATTACATTTACATCATCTTATTAATTCCTAGTGTGAAACGTGGGCGTTACATCCGCCCCAGATATCTTGACCTTTAGCATAGAACATAACTGTCCTCAACTCGCCACAAGATATGTCGACATATATAATAACAGAAAATCAACAACAATCCAACAACACAAGTAACTATCTGAACTATTCTAACCCATCTTACAACTTTCTACAACATAACACCATCCTAAGACACAATGATACAAATTATAGTGTAAAATATAGTGAGAAAAGTCACCTGACCTAAACAACAGACGATCACCAATAATCTTAGCGACAAAAACAGCTAACACAAGCTACCTAATACCAAACCGAGATGAGATCTACAATCAATTATATAAATCTATCAAGACTTGTCCCAAAAGCCATACTAGTCAAAGTTCAAAGTCAAAAGTCAACATTTTGGTCAACAGGCGCTCCGCACCATGCGCTCACACGAAGACAAAATATTGGAGTCTCAACTCGAAAATAGATGCAGCCAGACATTTCCCAAGGAGCGCATGCGTCCAACCTAGACCAGCCCACAAAATGCGACTTAATCCATTAAGTCTAATATCCAAACTTCTAGATTTGGTACTTAATAATGTATTAATGGATAAAGTTTCCAACTTTATCCATTAATAATGTATTATATGATTAATAAATTAATTATAAATAAATTAAATTAATTAAGAATTAATCATAATTAATTTGGAATTAATTTGGGATCAACTAGAATTAAGTAGAAGTGCAAAGGTTGCTTTGTAATTGCTTAATAGTTGAGCAAAAGAGAGATTATAAAAACTTCCATAGCATGGGCGGTTTTGAGGTGCTTCGGAGGGAAATCTAGAATGGTCCATTTGATATAAGGAAAGTAGATAATTACCAAGATTTGAAATAATGTTATTTTATGTTCAAATCAAGGGTTTTGAGGGTTTCCTAGCAGCTATATAAACGGGTCATATGGCTTGCATTTGTTGGCCACTTCTTGAAGAGTACCCTAGCCAAAAAAATCCTCCTCTCTTGTGTTCTAGTTTCTAACTTTGGGTGTGAGCCATTAGATGCATCATCCTTTTAGTGCTTGCATTGTAAAGATCTATAAGGACTGAATCAAATGAATTGTTTGCAATAACAATTCAAAAGGTATGTAGCCTTAAACCTAGAAATTTTGATTACCCCAGGGTACTTCTAGGGTTTTTAGTTCATACTATGTTTCCTTTAATTTGAAGACATAAATCCTTATAGGTTGCATGTACCCTTAATTGTTAAGTGTTATTTTTCCGCATGTACATTAATTTTGTAACCTATAAAACATTTTAGTGTTATTAGGGCCTTGATTGTATTACATTGATTGTGCATGAGATGAATTGAAAAAACAAAAAGAAATCGAAAAGGGCATGTTGTGCTTTTTGTTTTTCGTTTTTTTCTCGTTTTTCTGCCTTATCTGATTAGTAGGTTGTTATTTAGTAATTATCTGGTTTTGGTTTTATTAAAAATCTAATTTTTACTTTCCTTGTATGATTAAAACCCCTAATTTGAGTATTTAGGAGATCAACATGGAAACATAATCTAGATATAAAATAATTACATGATTATGCTCGTGGATTTTAATATTTAATTTAATTAATTATAATCAAAAGATAAATATTAAATCCATAAACTATTTAAATTATTTAATTAATTTAATTAATAGTTTACTTAAAAGATAAATATAAATCATTAATGGTTTAAAAATATTAAAATTAAATTTTAAAGATTGAAGTTGTTTAAAACATTTAAAATACACCATATACATATATAAAACATTTAATCATTATATGTATAAGAAAAGTTAGTTGAATCTTTAGTACACCTCATTCACAAACCCATGCTATAAGAGGGGTATAAATAAATGACCTATAAAATGACTGTTGAATAATTGTCCTTTTCATCCACCGCTCCTTTGTGTGGTGGAAGGTCGTTGGCCGAACGGATCCATGAAAAAACACATCATTTCTTTGCAAAGTCGTTAGTGGAGCGTGTGTGGTTAACCAACACACTAATGTGGGACTAGAAAGTGGAAATGATGGCACATAATCGAACTTATGATTGTGAATGGAGCGTGCATGGTTCACTAACACATCGATGTGAGATCATAAATAACTTCGACAATGGCATGTGTGTTTGTATGGTTATTCACATCTTATTTTTGATCCTCGGTATCCCACTCACAAATACAAGAGCATAATGTGAGATTAAACATGCCATTAGTAAGATTTAATGAATCTTAAAAGATCCAAGAATTTCATATTAGATTGAAATTGGAATTATGCCTACCTAAATAAATTCGTAATTAGATTGTGGCATCCCTTTTCTCATCAGATGTCTGGAGATGGTGAAACTTATGTTACTCTAAACTCTATTCCAAATTTGAACTTTACTCTGTTATTAATTCTATCAAAGGATAAGCTCACGGTCCAAACCACATGGACAAGATGAGAAACTTGAAGATAACTCTTTGTTATGAGAAGAAAGAGTATTATCTTGATAATCCCCTTCCTGAGATTGATGAATTGACTGCTACTCCTAAAGAATTAGCTCTTCATAAACAACATACTAACAATGCCATTAAGGTCGCTTGCATCATTGTTGCAACTATGGTGCCATAGTTACAAAACTTCTATAAGGATTACTAGCCGTACGAAATGAGCTTGGATCTTGTTGAAAAGTTTCGCAAGAAGGCAAGACAAGAACGGTATAAGGTCATCATGTACCTAATGGCATGTAAGCTAAATGAAGGAAAATCTATATTCACTCATGTGAAAAAGATGCAGAGATATGTGGGGCGTTGGAAAAGCTCAATGTGAAATTCGATAAGGAGTTGGCTATTGACATGGTCCTAAACTCCCTGACTGCAAGTTATGATGAGTTCATTTAAACCTATCATTTAAACAACACAGAGACCACATTGACTCAACTCCGTAACTTGTTACAAGTTGTTGAATCGAGAATGAAAAAGACTCATGTCCCTTATGTGACAAGAGCTCCGGTCTTGGCCATCAATCATGGAAAATGAAAGAAAAGGAAGGCAAACGACCAACCCAATTGGAAAAGGAAAGCCTAAGTTATAGTGTCCAGTATTGGGTAAAAGGGGAAATACCATCCTAATATTCCAAGTGTCAGTGATCCGAAAGAGGCCACTTGCTTTCACTGCAATGAAAAGGGGCATTGGAAGAGAAGTTGCCCAAAGTACCCTCAGGAGTTGAAAAAATGAAAGATTAAGCCTTCTTTAGGTATTCACACTAACCAAATCAATAACACACAACTTCCTTATTCTTGGGTCCTTGATACAGAAAGTGGTTTCCACAGTTGTTCTTATTTGCATAGTTTAAGAGAAAGTGAGGAAGTGGAGCATCGAAGCTTGAACTTGGTCTTACGGAATAGGCGTACTTCACATGTTACCAAGATTGGGACTTATGTACTTATGCTTGATATTGGTGTTATTGTTGATTGAGTTAAATCTAGTTATAGTTCAGATATGACTAGAAATATCATTTTGTTTCATGTGTTATTTAGACAAGGATATCAGTTTTCATTTGATAATGACAATGGTTCTATTTTTGTTTACAAAAATGGCATTTTGGTATTCAAAGTTTTTCCTTGTAATGGAGTGTATGAAACCATCGTATATGTTGATAACAGAGGCAATAATGTATTCAATATTGATTCATCTAATGGTGAAGACAAGGCATGCTTGTGGAATTGTCGGCTTGGGCACATAAATAAGAAACACATCACCCAACTCCAAATGGATGGAGTGCTTAAATCATTTGCCTTAGGGTCGGATGATGAATGTGAATCTTGTTTATTGGTCAAGATGACAAAATCACCTTTCACTAGAACATGTCAAAAAGGTGAATGACTATTAGATCTGACCCATACATACGTATGTAGGCCCTATAGATCTGGCACAAAGGATGTTAATTGATACTACATGACATTTATGGATGATTATAGCAAATATGTATATATCTACTTAATCAAACAAAAACTAGAAAATTTTGAAAGGTTCAAAGAGTTTAAGCACGAGGTCAATAATCATATGGACAATAAGAGGCACGTGGAACCATTTCACATTTGACACCTCCTAGAACACCGTAACATAATGATGCGGCTAAGAGGCATAATCGAACCTTATTAGACATGGTCCATTCCATGCTAAGTCCATCAATTCTTCCTATATCATGGTGGGGGTATGGCTTAGAGACAGTCGCTCATATCCTAAATCTTGTTACCAGAAATAAGGTTTCGAAAACACCTCATGAGATGTGGATAGGGAAATCTCCCTCACTTTACATATCAAGGTCTGGGGTTGTGAGGATCTTATAAGACGAGAAACTCATGACAAACTTGAACCTAGAGCTAAAAAATGTATTTTCATTGGATATCCACAGAAATCATTTGGATACCTGTTATACAACCTAGTGAGAATATGGTCTTCATAGCTCGAAGGGGAGTCCTTCATGAGAGGGAGCTCAAATTCAAATAGAACAGTAGGAGTGCTATTGACTTGGAAGAAGGTCCAGAGTCATCCAATGAAGGAACTTTAGATAAAACTAGCACTCAACATGTGGATGAGATTCGAGTTGAGCCCACTAATTTTTTTTACCTCTTCATCGATCCACGAGAGTTAGCTTTCTACCTAAGTTTTACGACTTCCATATAACTGCATATTGAGGCATGTTCATCAGTGATAATACACTGGTGAATTTGGATGAACCTTCTAACTACAAGGAAGAAATGGCAGGCCCTAAAGGTGCCAAATGGAAAGAGGAAATGGATAATGAGATTTAGTCAATGTATGATAATCAAATATGGAAATTGGTTGATCATGTAACTGGTCGAAAGATAGTAGGATGCAAATGGATCTTCAAGAAGAATAGCAACATGGATGGGAAAGTACACACTTTTAAAGCTAGGTTGATTGCGAAGGGCTTTACTCAAACCCAAGGGATTGATTATGATAAGACCTTCTCACCACTAGCTAAGATTAAATCTATTAGAAAAATGATTGCCATTGCAGCCTTTCATGATTATGAGATATGGAAAATGGATGTTAAAACCACTTTAATAAATTAATTGGAAATGACTTGTTTATATATTATATGATTAAAATATTATTTGGAAAAAAGGTAATAATGAATTAAGAATTAATCAGAAATTAATTGAAATTAATTTTGGGATTAATTAGAATTAGTTAAAAGTGAAAATGATAAGTTGTATTTGTCCAATAGTTGAATAACGAAGGATTCTAGAACCTTCCTTGATGGGGAATGTTTTGAAAAGACCACAGAGCATGAGCTAGTGGACTCAGTGGGTGACGAATTGAGGATGAGAATGTGGGGTGATAAGAGAGTGAACAGATCCGAGTGGGAGTAATCACTTGGGACTATCATGGAAGACCATGGAGAGAGCCCATGGAGAGTAAGAGAGAGTATCATATGATTATGGGGAGCCATAACATACATGAGTCAAAGAGAGAGTGGTATGATTACAGGGAGCCGTAACATACTTGAGTCAGAGAGAGAGTCGTATGATCACGGGGAGCCGTAACATACGTAAGTCAGAGAGAGAGAGAGGGAGTATTGTAAGACTGCGGGAGCCGTAACTTTACTAGTCAGGGGTGAGGAAAAGGGGCTCTTAGGCCTAGGTAGCCTTACCAGAGGAGTCTGTGAGGGCCTGGTGGCCGAACCAAGGGCGAGACTAGGGTCTCGGTAGTAGTTAGGACCCATTGTGTTTTGAGTTAGAGAGGGACTGTGACTAATCAGATAAATTGAGGTGTAATGCATGCGTATAATCATGCAACATGGGTCATGAGTTGAGCGCTAGATTGGGACGTGGTTCCAATTTTGTGTCAGACCAAACTCTAATGGGTGAGTTTGGCTCTATTTGTGTGGAGGACGAGCATGTTGGGATTTCGGGTGGATCTCATTCTGAGAAGGAGGTGTTTCTGTCTGGTGTTTTAGACTTGAGTGGGCCAATTCGTTGGTTTGAGAAGGACCACAATATGCATGGAACTAGCGAGTAGTAGACGACATGGTTCGGAGGTGAGGCGACTTCTGAAGGGGATTGTAGAGTTCGCTTGAGGTAAGGCAAACTTTGTGACTTTGCGAGTCCTATGATGGGCCGAGATAGCTATTGCAAAAATGAACTATAAAGTTGACTGTTGGATGGACAATGAGTAGCCTTGGTGGTCCAACTGTTGGGTCGGGAGTTGACGTGGTGTTTGGTGTCGGAAGGAACATTTGAGGGGAACTGGGGCTTATGATTATGGGTGTCAGAGAATCGTTCCAAGCTGAAATGATCGCTTTCTTGTATCTGGGGATAGATTTTGAGGATAATTCCTTCAGAAGAGCTCTGATAGCTATTTAGGCAGTGGGTCATTGGTGGGATATGACCCTTCCATTCCTTTTGAGTTACGGTTGGGATCGATTAGAGAATCAGAATTAGTAAAGTGTTCTTAGAGTCTGTTAATAGATGAGCGATTAACAAGATGGTATCATGCGAGGACGGTCTGGCAAGGAGACAAACCACTAGAGTTTTCAAGTTTTAGAGAGACATAAGGAGTATCGCAACGGCAGATGAGTTTGTCGTTATCAGAATTAAGAGTTTATGTTTGGGTTCAAGTGTCTTTGAAGGAGATTGTTGGATGATATGAGGTCCTTTCGGTGGTATATCTCGTGTTATTGGGTTCTATCTATGTGTTGATAAGGAGCGATATCGAGGGCAAAATCTAATTCAAGTGGGGGAGAATTGTAACATCCTATTCAGATCGTTCGTGATCTAGGGGTCATGGGCTACAAGTCGGGCAGGAGGAAGCCTCAGGGATGCAACAAGTTGCAAGAAGCGTAGGGTTTCTCGTCACCTTTCCGTGGATGTGAGGTTCATTGGAATCGGGCATATAACAAGGAAGTTATGGCAGTTTGTAGTTTTCATAGGATAAGTCCCTTATTTGAGAAAGGTGGAAGCTGAGTACGCTGGGCGTATATGTGTGTACGCTTAGTGTACTCATGAGCATGAATTTGAAGCAGAGTCACCTAGTACACTGGGTGTACCATAGGGTACGTTAGGCATACTAGGCACAAAGTGAAAACCCTAGTTAAGGGGTGTGTCCCTATATAAAGAATAAGATAACCTCATTCCTGGCTACCATTCTCAGACAATCAACCCTCTCAAACCCTAAATACTTTTCCATTGAGCTTGTGTGTCTATTTGTGAGGTATTAAGTGATCCCGTGTCTATTTGGAGAGGAGAAGTAGCGTAGAAGAAGAAGGAGTGGGATTCTAGGCTTTGGATCTGATTTTATCTGAGTTTAGAGATTCATTTTGAGGTATAAAGCTCAAAGCTTTCACACTCTTTTGATTTGTGCATCATTTTAGTTCATTTTAGGGTTTTGGTCCCAAAGTTGTATGCTTTATGAGATGTTGAGTTCTAGAGATTATTAGCAGCTTCTTTGAGTGTCTTTAGTGGTGTAGAGTTATAAAAATCGAGACTTGGACGTTTGAATCAACCCATGCAAGAGATATGAGCATTTTGAGATAAGAGAATGAGAGTTTGTTAATTGTGGGTTTGGCTCAGAGATAGAGGCTGGTACGCAGCAGCAACGTTTATAGGAGTTGTTCATCATCCGAGGTGAGTCTTCTCACTATACTTACCATGATTGGTATCTATGTGTGACCGGAGGGTCTTATGTGCTTACTTGAGTTATGTGATATTATGCATTTTGTCTGTGTGATATATATTCTATATTTTGTGCTTACTGAGATAGGACCGGAGGGTCTAATCCGAGTTGTGGGACTGGAGGGTTTCCACTGAGACAGGACCGGAGGGTCCAAACCGAGCTGTGAGATCAAAGGGTCCTCACTAAGACACATGACCGAAGGGTCCATACCGAGACGCATGAGACCGGAGGGTCCATGCCGGGTTATAGCCATGAGAGGCTTATTATTTGTGTATGTGGTATTTTAGGGAACTCACTAAGCTTCGTGCTTACCGTGTTATGTGTGATATGTGTTTCGGGTTCTTCTCAGGATCGCGGGAAGGCGTCGGCTTGATTTTACACACAAGAGAAAGAATTATGTTTTGAGGATCCTGGATTATTAATCAAACGATTATGGAGTTATGTTTTGTCAATTAAATAAATGGGATTTTTGTGAAATGTGTTATGAGAATTATGTGATTTTAAAATGAAAATTTTGTTTGAAGATTTACGGTGTTGCATCTCAAGCTCTAAAAAGGAAGGATTGAAGTGATTTATTTGCTACAAGAAAATCTAAGGTATGTAACCCTAATTCCTTGTTTTCAAATTTTCTAGGGTTCAGGTTAGTTTTGTTGTTCAATAGTTTGTTGCCTTCAAAGTGTGAGACATAGATCCTTATAGGGTGCATGTTCCCTTCTTAATTGTTAAGTGATTTTCCACATTGCACATGAAGTTATAATCTATAAAATCTATTAGTGGTATTAGAGCAATTTGGTTCTCTAACATTGAAAGTGCATAAGTTGAATCCATTTTTTTCGAAAATCTTTTCTCGTAATGTGACAATGTGTCTATCACGACGTGAGCTCAGTTCAAAACCAAATATTTTGGATTTCCACCTAATCTGATTTGTGTGGTTAATTTTTGGTAATTATCTAATTCGAATTCTACCAAAATCCGATTTTTACATATCTTAGCTAATTAAAATAAAACCCTAAATATTAGGAGATAATCTTAAATAAAATAATATTTAATTATAAGATTAATTAATATTATCCATATGGATTTAATAATTAATTTAACCATAAGACTAATTAAAAGATAATTATAAATCCATGATAGGTTTAAATTGATTAATTAATTATATGATTTATTTAGATAATTAATATTTATGCCTTGTTTTTGGAAAAAATTTATAATAAACCCTTATATATATATATATATATATATATATATATATATATATATATATATATATATATATTAAAACGTTTATTACTATATGTATAAGAAAAGTCATTTGAATCTCTAGTATGCCTCGTTCACGAAGCCATGTTATAAGGGATTATAAGGAAACGACCTAAAGAATAATCGGTTAATGGTTGTCCTTTTCACCCACTACTCCCTTGTGTGGTGGAGGGTTGTTAGCCAAACGAGTTTGATAGAACATAATCTCATTAAAAGTATAATGATATAAAGTACTAGTACCTTCATATAAAATCTCACTCTAGTTAATTTAGGAAAAAATGTGAAATGTATGTTAATCCATGAAAACACATATTAAGATGACTCTTCGCTATGAGAACAAAGAGTATGTTCTCAAGAAACCTCTTGCTGAAATTGATGAATTGACTATCACTCCTGAAGAAATTGTTGCCTATCACAAACATTCTAAGGACACCACTAAGGTCGTTTGCATAATGGTTGCAACCATGGAAAATGATCTACAAAAAGTTCTATGAGGACTACTGGCCACATGAAACGTGCCTTGATCTTGCTAGAACGTTTCACAAGAAGGCGAGACAAGAGCACTATGAAGAGGGAAAGTCTCTTATGGTGTGCAAGTTGAAGGAAGGAGACTCTATTTGCGCTCATGTGCAAAGAATGCAGATATATGTAGAGCGATTGGAAAAGCTTAATCTATTGTTTGATATGGATTTGGTTATTGACATGTTACTTAAATCCTAACCTCCTAATTATGATTAGTTTATCTTGACTTATCATTTAAACAACACTGAGACGATTGTGACTCAACTTTATAACTTGTTGCAAACTGCTAAATCAGGAACGAAGAAAAATTATGTCCCTTCTGCGACAAGTGCTCCTATCCTGGCCATTGGTCAAAATAGAGGGCAGAAGAGGAAGGCTACCTCCCAATCGCATTGGAAGAGTGAGGCCCATGCTGGAGCATCTGCCAGTGAGTTAAAGGCAAAGCCCAACTTTGATGTTCCTGCTATTAGTTATCCAAAGGAAGTCACTTGCTTTCATTGTGGCGAAAAGGTGCATTGGAGAAGAAGTTTCCCAAAGTACCTTCAAGATTTGAAAGAGATTAATATCAATCCATCTGGCTCCTCATCAGGTACATACATTATTCATATCAATAACACAAAACTTTCTCATTCTTGGGTCCTTGATACAGGATGTTGTTTTCCCATTTGCTCTGATATGTAGGGTCTAAGTGAAATTGAAAAACTGGAGCATGGAAGGTTGAACCTAATCATAGGGTATAGGTGTTCTACACCTAGTACCAAGATTATGAATTATGGACTTTTGCTTGATAGTGGTGTTAGGGTTGATTTGATTAATTGTTGTTATTCGTCGGAAATGACAAGAAACATTATCTGATTTCAAGCATTGTTTATACAAGGTTTTCGATATTCATTTGATGTTGAAAATGGTTCGATTTTGTTTTATAAATGGTGTTTTTATATTTAAAGCTTTACCTTGTAATGGTGTGTATGAAACTGTGATGCGTGTTGATAACTTAAGCAATAGTATATTCCTTCTTTATTCGTCTAATAGTTTAGACAAAGAATGCTTATGGAATTGTCGTCTTACGCACATTAACAAGATACAACAGCCAAGTCCAAAATGATGGAGTGTTGGAATCATTTGACTTAAGTTCAGATGATGAATGTGGGTCTTGTCTTTTGGGCAAGATAACAAATTCACCTTTCACTGGAACATGTGAAAGAGGTGAAGGATTGTTGGAGATTATCCATATAGATGTGTGTGGGCCCTTCAGATCTGCCACAAGGGATGTCAATCTATACTACATTACATTTATGGATGATTATAGCAGATATTGGGTATATGTCACACCTTACCTGGCCGCTGGCGGAAATGTCGAGTAGTGACGGTACATAGATTTCCCAAATCATAGAGGGCTACTCATAACTATATATTTAAACGAAATCCTATATGTCTTCAAGCCGATAACCTTTTCTTGATTTGATCTTTACTCCATCCTAGGAACACATGCGATTTTTGAAAATGTCAACTTGATGTTGGTGAGTTCACAGGTTTTGAGGTAAAGGTAAAATAAACTCATTTGAAAACTTTTTAGAAATATTTATGATACTTAATTTCCTAGCTTCCTATGCTTTAGTATATCTCTTCCTAGATTATTATCTTTTTAGGACATGCTCCTAATCCTATCTTATTATATTTTTAGGATATTTTATTAATCCTAATTTATTATCTTTATAGGAAATCTGATGTTCATATCTTATTATCTTTTAGGATATCTAACGATCCGATCTTATTATCTTTTAGGATATCTAACGACCCTATCTTATTATATTTTAGGATATCTTTATTAATCCTAATTAATTATCTTTTTAGGATATCTAACAACCTTAATGTATTTTATCTACCACTCTAAGGCGTCTGTATTGGTAGTCGTATCTCTAAGGTGTTTGTAATGTATTACCATCAGCCTCTATATCGACGTTGTTTGACTAATAATGTCCCGCCACGATGCTTTAACGGACATCGAATAGTGATTAATAAGAAAGTTATCATGTCGGGATTTTAGCTAGCTATCGCAGGTGGGGGTGTCAATCCCCGTATAGATCTCTACATATATTCCTATCTTTCACAAGATTAATGATTATAGGTATCGTGGAAGCTGAAATTAATCAAGGCTATTGGATTAACAGCTCACTAACGCATTGCCTTTATGTATTTTATCTTTTATCTTTTACCTTTTATCTTTCCTATAATTATACTAATAAAAACACCTTTAATTTTATATTTGATAATTATATCTTTTGATCTTTTAATTATTTTGTGTGTGTATATATATATATATATATATATATATATATATATATATATATATATATATATCATACATATATACCCAAATTATGGTTAATATGATAACTGGATATTTGGGCAGATTAACGATTAGGTACAGTGCATATCTCAATATTCGAGCATCATAACTTCTAGGTACTATGCTATCCTAGGAATTTAGTCATTATAACATCTAGGTATTATATATTCCTATACTATCGGGGCATCAGAACTTTTAGGTATAATATTATAGCTTACAACTAGGCATAGTAATTATCCTACGGCTTTAAACTTTACAACACAATTGATATTTATATTTATAAATATATCTTGATAAAACCATTTGATAAGCATGTATCCCCCCCGGGGGGGGGGGGGGGTAAAACATTTAAAATAATGAAATTGGGGCCCTGAACTAACTCTAGTAGTGTATTCCGAAGCATCCCATCCATTGCATGCGAAGCTTCGCGCCATTGAGAGGATCTCCAAAACAACTTGAGAGGTATAGAGAGATTGTTTGGGATGAGAAAATCAAAATGAGCACCACCATTTATAGTGGTTGTGCACTTCATGTGCAACATGCAATTGCTTCGTGGCTTCATCCAGAGCTTGCCACGTGTCACGCTTCTGATGGACCATGTCTCCCTAATCTCGACGAATATGGGTGTCAGACGTGCGCAAAGAGCATTACACGTACTTGGCGTGCATTTCTAAATTTTTTATAAAAATTCATATGTTCCTTATATGAATCTTTTTTCTTACCCTTTTTATATAGTTGTGTAGCACTCTACTAGTACTACAACTTTCCTTAAGGTTGCGTTGCCAAATTTTGACTTTCATTTTAACCCGTATTTTATATTTTTCTAAAAATCATACCTCCTTCATACGAACTATGTTTTTTGACCTTTTTCCTTTCAATGTCCTTATCTCTCGGGTTACTACGATTTTACCTTTTGTGATGTTAGCCAAAACTCAATTGATTTCTTTATGCTATTTTGACGTTAATAGCGTTATTAACGCGGTTGAATTTTATATTTTATAAAATCATAATTCCTCCAATCGGAGTCAAAATTTTACAAAGATTATATCTTTGGGATTATCTTGTTATGTACTTTCCAAATACATTGACAATTATTAAAAGTGATATAACCCTTTGGTCACTCATTTTTTACCATATTATTATCAGTTAACTCACTACTAGAAAAACAACCTTTTACGATGCGCAATGTGTGCCGTAAAACGCTCAAACGACGTGCAAATGCGTGTCAAGGAAGGCCCTGTCATAACGACAAACTTTTGTGTGTCGTCTATAGACAACACGCATTTACGACGCGCATTTATGACACGCGTTTACGACGCGCAATGCGTATCAAGGAAGCCCCTGTCATAAATGAAGACGACACGTATTTACAAGTAGTAACCTTACGACGCACGTTTAGGACACGCATTGCGTATCATTAAAGCCCTCGTCATAAATGAAGATGGCACGCATTTGCGTGTCATAAACTTCAACAACAATTTACGATATACATTTACGACGCGTGTTTACGATACTCATTTACGCATAATACAAAAATATGGAAACAACACAATCAACTTTCATCCATAACATCATGTCAAAAAATTGTAATACATTGGTATTAAGGGGATCCGATTGTACATTGTTATTAAGAGGTTTTCCCTAACTATATAACCTAATACTACATTGCTATTAAGAAACACCTTGTTTCTACTTCTTATTGGTATGCTTCTGTTTTCACATGGTACCTGTTTTCATCATCAACACATTAGTATTCCGAAAGGCTTCAAGCATCATCAATCTACGTTATAAAATATTAAAATTTAATACACATGTAGTAACATACCTTTTTCTAAGAATCCAAGCTTTAATAGAGCCCATACCTGTATAAAATATTAAAATTTAATACACAGTCAACATCTTAGCTAGTTTCTTCTCAATTTTTTTATTTAAGGTCTAGACATCAAGATTTTTTTTAAAGGAATTCCACTTTGAACAGGTTGTGAGCATGCTATAAAAATTGATTCACATAGTACATTACTATTTCCTTCAACAAGTTATGAGCATTAAAGAAGCTTTTGAGTGTGTGTGTGTGTGTGAGAGAGAGAGAGAGATAACTATTTATCACAAGGAAAGGCATAACTACTGTGCTTCTATCCTGCAAAAAAGAAATATAAGGGTAAAATGGTCATTTAGTTATTTAGTCCCATACCAACACTTTCTTGTTTATTTAGACTAGAAAAAAAACATACCTAAAAGTACTATATTAACAAACTAACAATGATTGTTTCTTTTTGCGACTATATGAATGATCTGAATATAAAGAAGGTAAAATGAACATTTTACCCTTCGTGCTGGAAAAAAACAAACCTGCAACCAGGCTCATTTGGTTCTCTGCATGACATCTTGATCAAGTCTATTGATGAATGTCATAAACGGACGCACACTGAGTACCTAAAGTGGACAATGAAAAAGTTTTAAGTTCCAGACAGAAATACAAAACAACTAAACTTTCAAAAAAGTTGTGGTAACTAACCTTTGTTTGAATGATCTGAATAGGGGGTTGCTTTTGATTATACAAAGAGGCGTATGCGGTTCTTGTTCGCATCATAAGTAGAGACACCCAATCAACCATCCTAAGAAACACATAGGAGATAAATGAACTCACATAGTTCACATAAAAAGGGTTTTGTTTTGCTTTTTTTGTAGACATATCTACAAGCCTGAATGTAAGTGGCGGACATCTAGCAATCATCAACCAATATGGAGAATAAACTCTTAGAGTCCTGGGTGCCAAAGGCCTTTCCATTTCATAGTTTTGTTCAAGAACTATATGAACAACCCTGCATATACCAACAACAAAAGCAAAAATCAGCCATATAATTCAAAAACAAATCCCTGTAATAACATATACCAATAAATGATTAATAATTTATAATACATATAATAAAATATAAAACCCTAGAATAACATAATTAAATCTTCAAATACAAACCTATGCTCTATCCACCAGCTCGACAAATCTTAAAATCAACTACTTACATCAGCTACCTGCTCCATTTTTGCTTTATATCCCTCTTAACCTTCCAATATTTAAAATGGTAGAAAATTAAAAAAGCCACCCAAAAAATAGAAATTAAAAATAAATAACAAGTTTAATATCCCCAGTTACTTTCACAATCAATAATTGTTTTATCTTTATATTGAAGGGTAAATCCATCATTTTGATAATCTGTTTGTACAGGTTGCCGAAAGACACCCAACCGGGGTTACAGAGATCAAAGACTGGATCGAAAAAGCTTATGGAGTTGGGACTTGAATTTATTTCTATGGAGCAGATTATCATGGACGGTGTTGAGAGTTTGAAAACCAAAGGCTTTATATTTGGTGTTTTTTAATTACGGCAACTTTTTTATGTATCTATAGTTGTGAGTTATATGACCAAAAAGGTGCCCATTGTTTGTAAAAGTACCATAGATGGTCCTTACAAATAATTCATTACATGGATGGTACTTAAGTTCTTTTCAATGTAAAATTATTTTTATCCTTCTTTTACTAAGACCCTACATTACTCATTTGCTAGCCGAAAGGTGAAGATCTAAAATTTGAACCGGAAAAAGTCAAAACTGAAAACGAATTAATATTAGTCATTCTACTAATATTTACCTTTTATTTTTAACGATGTTAGTCATAAGGACTTATGATGCTATTTTTTTTCCAACTTAAGGATCATCCATGCAACATATTCCTCTTAAGGACCATCTGTGGTATTTTTTATAAACCTAAGGACCACTTAGTAATTTTGTCATTTTTCTATTTCATTGTAATACTTTTTTATTTTTTGTAATACTAGTGATGATTCTGATTGGTGGCAATGGAAAAACATGATTCACGTAAAAAACAGGTGATAGTGCTTGCTTGGTTCCATTTGGCATCAAAATTTGACTTTAGTATACAACATTGTGATGGGTTTTATGCATAAGAAACATTCCTATGTGCTCATACAAACCCTAGTGCTTGGATCTAGGTATCACTATTGAACATGCTTTGATTCCAAGACTTACAAACCCTAATCTAGCATATAAATAACAAAAATAACATATAGAATCAGATCTAGATGTTTACCTCTTCAATTGTTGGCTTAGATCTTCTCTTTCTTCTTCTCTTGAGCTTAGAGTCACAAATGCAACTCCTCTAATAGTTCACAAACCCCACAAGCAAGAAGGCAATATGAGAGAGGGAGAGAGAGGCTAGAAATCGGCCTAGGGATCTCTTAGAATCAAGTGGTAGCCGAATTCAATGCCCTAGGGGTCATATTTATACTTACAGGTTACTAGGGTTTCAGTCTAAACCCTAATGGACAGCTTAGCCACCAAGCAGCCCATGGAACCTTCTGGAATAAGGCCTTAGACGAAAATATGATGGTTACCCATCATAATTTCGTTCCCCCTTAAGCCCAGTAGGTTTCCTTAACCCAAAACTCAACTATCATACATTTGACAGTGTATACCCCTTTATTCAATTAATCTCTTTTGATCACCAAATTAATGCCTAATTAATTTATGACCAATACTAATCACATAAATATGATTTCTCCTTTAATATATTATTCTTATAATATATTAATAAATCATAATACTCTCTTTTTCTCCTTAAATTACCTTATCAAGTTGCTTTGGAGAAGGCAACCCAAAAGGACCATGCACAACCGGGTCAAGTACATACCAAATATAGTTACGGGCTTAGACACTATTCCAACAGTCTCCCACTTGGATAAGTCTAGTAACTATATCTCACATATGACTTCAGAATCCGATTAGCAATCGTAGCTCTTATACTTCGCTGTCAACTCTGATAAACTTGTCCTTTAGATAAGGGATCGTATAATCCTCTGTTCTGGATATCATGCTGACAATGCTTATTGTCCAGCAATAGTTCCTTGATTTCCGATTTGTTTGACATAGAATTTAGTTGAACACATCAACTTCATTCTGACTGGGCCCGACACATAAGTCAAACCAAATCATCAAGTGGCCAATATATCACTTTTATTCTCATAGAATAAAAGGAACAGATCAACTTCGACTCATATGCATCTATTATTTACTAATGGATCACACACAATAATGTGTTTTATGACATCAAGTTACTGATGCGTTTACATATTATCAATTTACAACCAACCAGCAAACAACAACCATATCTCTAAGTTTTAAGACTATATGATGTTATCGCTTTGCGATCACTTAAGATAAAACACCACTAAGTGATACAACAAACTCGGGTTTAATCCAATGCTCAACTCATATTCATAAGCACTCATGAAATTTGCAGCAAACCTTTGCTATGTCTAAAACCTTTTAGACAATCTACAAACAATTCATGACAGTCTTCATTCATATCTACTTCAAAAATAAGACCGACTGCGGACCTTTTGAATAATCATATCATTTAGGAAGTCAAAACATGCAAGATGGAAACAATAGATAAATAACCAACACAAGATAGTAGCTTTACTCATAAATAAGACACTTTATTTATTCATTGAATGTCAAGTACAAACTATCTATTACACATTTCCTATCTAATCCAAACTTATATCATCCTTCAACCCAATGCTCCTAGCGTGCTGCAAGTGTTTGACCCTACTCAGTCCCTTCGTAAGGGGATCTGCTGGGTTTTCTTCTGATGATACCCTCTTCACAACGAGGAGTCCCTCTTCTACCCGATGTCTGATGAAATAGTATTTTCTATCAATATGTCGAGATCTGCCATGATCTCTCGGTTCCTTGGTCAAGGCAACCGCTCCTTCATTATCACAGAAAATTTCCATCGGCTCTTTTATGGATGGCACAACTCCAAGGTCTCCAATGAAGTTCTTCAACCATATAGCCTCCTTTGACGCTTCGCTCGCCACAATATACTATGATTCGCACATTGAATCAGCTACGGTCTCCTGCTTGGAACTTTTCCAAGTTACTGCTCCTCCATTTAGGGTAAAGACCCAGCTCGACTGCGATCGGAAGTTATCCCGATCCGTCTGAAAACTAGCGTCACTGTACCCTCATACCCTTAAGTCATCACTCCCACCGAGGACTAGAAACCATTCCTTGGTCCTCCGAAGGTACTTAAGAATATTCTTAACTGCAATCCAATGAGCTCTACCAGGATTCCCTTGATATCTGCTGACCATGCTCAAAGCGAAGGCCACATCAGCGCGAGTGCAAGTCATAGCGTACATGATAAAGCCTACTGCGGAAGCGTAAGGTACTCGGCTCATATCAGCTATCTCTGTCTCTGTACTCGGGCTCTGAGTCTTACTCAGCTTGGTATTGCTTTGGATTGGCAACTCCCCTTTCTTGGAATTTTCTATACTAAAACGCTTCAGTACCTTTTCCAAGTATGTATCCTGACTGAGTCCTATCAGTCTCTTTTCCCTGTTTCTTACTATTCTTATTCCTAGAATATAAGCAGCCTCTCTGAGGTCCTTCATAGCGAAACATTTCCCAAGCCAGGACTTGACCTCCTGCAAGGTTGGGACATCATTTCCTATGAGTAGTATGTCGTCGACATACAATACGAGGAAGCTTACTATACTCCCACTGGCTTTGACATACACACAAGATTCATCTTCGCTTCGCAGAAAGCCAAACTCTTTAACCTTCTCGTCAAAACAAAGATTCCATCTGCGATACGCTTGTTTCAATCCATAAATGGATTTCTCAAGCTTGCATACTCTATTTGGATGCTTCGCATCGACAAAACCCTCTGGCTGATTCATGTAGACATCCTCAGCTAACTTTCCATTAAGAAAAGCGGTTTTCATGTCCATCTGCCATATTTCATAATCATGAAATGCAGCTATGGCAAGCATCACCCTAATAGACTTTATCTTCGCAACTGGTGAGAAGGTCTCATCATAGTCAACTCCGGGAGTTTGATAAAGCCCTTCGCAACCAATCACGCTTTATAAGTATGCACTTTCCCATCCATATCCGTCTTCTTCTTGAAGATCCACTTGCACCCGACTGTCTTACGACCCGGTACATTATCAACCAAATTCCAAACTTGGTTGCCGTACATGGACTGAATCTCGTTGTCCATTGCCTCTTTCCATTTTGCAGACTCTGGGCCTGCCATGGCTTCCTTATAGCTGCTAGGTTCATCCAAATTTACTGGTGTACTATCACTAATAAATGTATCCTCTTCAGTAGTAATATGAAAACCATAAAATTGGGGTGGAACACTAGCCCTAGTGGAACGTCGAAGAGGTAAGGACTCGTCAACAAGTTCAACAGGAGTTTCCTCCTCAAGTTGAGTGCCAGTGTCAGAGGTTCCTTCAGCATTTTGATCTTAAATCTCTTCAAGTTCAATTTGCCTCCCACTGTCTTCTTGGCTTATCAATTCCCTTTCTCGGAAAACTCCTCTTCTAGCAACGAAGACAAAATTGTCACTCGGTCTATAGAAAAGGTAGCTAAAAGACTTTTGTGGATAGCCGATGAAATAACACTTCTCACTATGAGGTTCTAGCTTGTCGTGAGTCTCTCGTCTTACGAAAGCCTCACAACCCCAAACCTTGATATGTGCCAACGAGGGAGCCTTCCTTGTCCACATCTCATGAGGAGTCATGGAAACCTTCTTGGTGGGAACTAAGTTAAGTATGTGGGCGGCAGTCTCTAAGGCATACCCCCAGAAAGCTATTGGTAACGAAGTCCGACTCATCATAGAACGAACCATGTCCAACAAGGTCCGATTACGTCTCTCAGCCACACCATTCAATTATGGCATCCTCGGAGGCGTCAATTGCGAAACGATTCCGCATTCTTTTAGATAGTCGTGAAACTCAAGACTTAGGTACTCTCCTCCTCGGTCTGACCGAAGCATCTTGATTTTCCTGTCCAGCTGATTCTCCACTTCATTCTTAAACTCTTTGAACTTTTCAAAGGTTTCCGACTTTTGCTTGATCAAGTAGATATATCCATATCTGCTATAATCATCTGTAAAAGTCACGTAGAAGCGGCAAGCATCCCTTGTGGTGGATCTAAGGGGCCCGCAGACATCGGTGTGTATGAGATCCAATAAACCCTCACCCCTTTCACAAGTGCCAGTAAAGGGCGACTTGGTCATCTTCCCAAGTAAACAAGACTCACACGTGTCGTCGTCCCTAAGGTCGAATGACTCCAACACTCCATCCTTTTGGAGTTTGGCTATGCATTTCTTGTTGACATGGCTAAGGCGACAATGCCACAAGCATGCTTTGTCTAGACTAGTAGACGAATCAATATTCAAAACATTATTTCCTAAATTATCAACAATCATCACAGATTCATAAATCCCATTACAAGGTAATGCATTGAAATAAAAGACACCATTCAAATAAACGTTAATAGAACCATTACTATTATCAAAAGAATATCTGAAACCTTGTCTAAAGAACCCGTGAAAAGAAATAATGTTTCTTGCCATATCTGGCGAATAATAGCAATTTTCTAAATCTATCCCTAACCCATTACTTAACACTAAAGAATAAACACCGACTTTGGTCACAGGCGACGATCTTCTGTTTCCCGTAATCAGGTTCATCTTCCCATGTTCCATCTCCCTACTTCTTTTTAGGCCCTGCATATCAGAACAAATGTGGTAACCACATCCTGTATCAAGAACCCATGAAATAGCAAATGATGAGTTATTAGATTTAATAGAATACATACCTGCAAAGGTGGGCTTGATCTTCCCATCTCTTATGTCCTGCAGATATTGTGGGCAGCTTCGCTTCCAGTGGCCCTTTTGGTGGCAATAGAAGCACTCTGCTTCTTTAGGATCGGAAGAGGGATTAGCAGGGCCAGCCTTGGTCCCACTTGAGGACGAACCATCACGAGGTTTCCCCTTATGGTGGCTCTTACATGGAGCCTTCCTCTTTTTTCCCTTTCCTTTACCTATTGCCATCACAGGAGCGGCCACAGTAGGGGACGGTGCAACGGATTTGTCTTTGAGGTTACTCTCAGCAGTCCTCAAGAGTCCTTGGAGCTTGCTCAAGGAAACCTCCTCTTTGTTCATATGGTAGGTCATCCTAAGCTGATTGTAGCAGGAGGGCAAGGAGTGGAGGATTATGTCGATAGCCAAATCCTCATCAAACTTAACATTAAGTTTGAGAAGACGATCAACATACCTCTGCATTTTCTGCAAATGAGAGGTTAAGGATTCTCCACTCCCCATCTTAGCGGTGATCATGTTAGTAATGATCTCATAGCGCTCTTGCCTCGCGCTCTGGTGATACCTGTCCAGCAAATCCTGATGCATTTCATATGGATACATGTCCTCATAGGACTTTTGGAGTTCGAGGTTCATGGTGGCCAGCATGATGCAGTGAACTTTCATGGCATCGCGCTCATGGGCCTCAAAGGCAGCCAACTCTTCAGGAGTAGCAACATCTGGGATGATCTTCTCAAGCTTTTCATCGAGGACATATTCTTTGTCCTCGTAGCGTGTGATCATGCGAATATACCTCATCCACTCGTTGAAGTTTGAACCATCAAATGTCACTTTCTGACACAAGTTCATCAACGAGAATGACCCAGAAGCGTTGTTGTTGTTGTTGTTGTTGTTTGCAGACATCTGAAAAAGAAGGGAACAAAGTTTGATTAGAAATGAATCCCTAATTAAACACCCAAATGAGAAATTAGGGCTAGGATCCAACAACATTATTTACAACTTAGAAAGAGATACCGTACTCTAAAAGTAAATAATTTGAAGGTAAGTGAATGACGATTCACTAATTCTCACCATGAAAAACGAAAAAGCAATTTAGGTTTTAAATGTATTTAAAACTCCTAGATCTTTGAGATTCATTGAACTTTTCAATGACATGTTTAAATCTCGATATGCATTTCAAATTTGCGACTGGGATGCCGAGGATCGCAAACAAATTTGTGAATAACCATGCGAATCAACGTGGTGTACTCAATGTCTTTATCGCCTAATCAATGTGTCGGTAAACCACACACGCTCCATTGATCTATGACAAACATCGAGTCACCCTTCGCTACCAATGTCATCCCCAAATTGATGTGCCGGTTAACCACACGCGCTCCATCAACGTTTGACAAGGGTACGAAGTGTAATTCCATGGATTAGCATCATTTTCACATTTTACCCTAAAGTAACTAGGAATGGGAATTTGTAAAACATGTAGTTACTTTATGATTAACATTATACTTTTAATGAGGAGAGGGTTGCCCTATCCTACCCGTTCGGCTAACGACCCTCCACCAGTCAAGCAAGCGGTAGGTGTGAGTGTACACCCATTAAGTGCCATTTTATAGGAAGCAACCTTATACCCACCTTATAGACCGACTTCGTGAATGAGGCCTACTAACGGTAAGACTAGCATTTTAAGTTATATATATATATATATATATATATATATATATATATATATATATATATATATATATTAATTAAGCTTGTAGTAATATATAATAGTATAGGGTTGAATTTTAAACTTGTAAAATTCTAAGGGTTTGAAATTTAAATTACTCAAAATTAAACTTTTAATCATAAATTCAAATTTCAAAACTTAAGGGCAAGTATTAAACTTTTCAAAACACAAGGGATCAAATAACAAATAATTCAAATTAACCAATTAATTTCATAATTATCTATATTTGACATAATCTTAATTTTAGTCATTAGATAATTACCAAATAATTTTTAAATAATCCATATTTATCACATAAACAACTAATATTTAAAAGATTTGAAATTATCATTGTTTTGGCAAGGATAATCACTTAATTAAGATAAAATTCGGATTTTAACTTCATAAAACAATTTAAGCATCAAATCCATGTCAAAACAGCAGCTGAATCCCGAAATACCCTCTGTCTGATGCTCGAACTCGCCGAGTCAAGACCTGGACTCACCGAGTCCAGATACTGACTCGCCGAGTTGAGTCGGGCAGAGGCCAAAAACTCGATTTTCAGCAAATAAAGCAGTTAAGCATCACATACAACTGAAACCAATCAAGGCTCTGATACCACTGATGGGTTTTATGCATAAAAAACATTCCTATGTGCTCATACAAACCCTAATGCTTGGATCTAGGTATCACTATTGAACATGCTTTGATTCCAAGACTTACAAACCCTAATCTAGCATATAAATAACAAAAATAACATATAGAATCAGATCTAGATGTTTACCTCTTTAATTGTTGGCTTAGATCTTCTCTTTCTTCTTCTCTTGAGCTTAGAGTCACAAATGCAACTCCTCTAATGGTTCACAAACCCCACAAGCAAGAAGGCAATATGAGAAAGGGAGAGAGAGAGGCTAGAAATCAGCCTAGGGATCTATTAGAATCAAGTGGTAGCCGAATTCAATGCCTTAGGGGTCATATTTATACTTACAGGTTACTAGGGTTTCAGTCTAAACCCTAATGGACAGCTTAGCCACCAAGCAGCCCATGGAACCTTCTGGAATAAGGCCTTGGACGAAAATATGATGGTTATCCATCATAATTTCGTTCCCCCTTAATCCCATTAGGTTTCCTTAACCCAAAACTCAACTATCATACATTTGACAGTTTATACCCCTTTATTCAATTAATCTCTTTTGATCACCAAATTAATTCCTAATTAATTTATGACCAATACTAATCAAATAAATATGATTTCTCTTTTAATATATTATTCTTATAATATATTAATAAATCATAATACTCTCTTTTTCTCCTTAAATTACCTTGTCAAGTTGCTTTGGAATAGGCAACCCAAAAGGACCATGCACAACCGGGTCAAGTACATACCAAATATAGTTACGGGCTTAGACACTATTCCAACACATTGACCGGAGGAGCCTCTTCGGGTATTACACTTTCGGAAGCATCTGTCATGTTTTGACCCTCAGGATGGTGGTTTTGAGGCTCTGGATTTCTTGACAATTGGCACTGCTACATTGGAACCGGTGCTCTCACGTGCATTTGAAGGGTTAAGAATATTTTATTATTAACCCTAAATAACAAAAATTAATAATACATCAATGTTATTTTGATAAAGTTGAGTGTTTACCCGTAAAGCATAAATCGGGGTGGATTTGGTAAGTAGAGTCTTGAGTGACCTCAGTCTATTTGTATTTCCATTTTTACTAACAAATCAAAGAGAAACAAACAACACATGGATTCAGTTAAAATTCATATAAAAAAAAGTAAATAAAAACGATTACTTGTCTTCGGTTTTGGGCGTTTTTACACTTGTGTTAACGTCCCATAATTTAACAGTTGAATCAGTGGAACCAGATGCAAGAAGGGATCCCTCACAACTAAAACATATAGATATATTGTCAAACACAGTAAAAGTACATGTATATGATGTGAATGAGTTAGGTACCTAAAAGCAAGAGACCAAACACATGAAGTATGGCCAACAAGAGGAGGGACACATCGACCATTGGAAATATCCCACATCATTATACTTCCATCTTCATCACTAGATGCCATGTATCTACCATCAGGTGACATGGCTAATGATAAAATCATACTCCTATAACCAATGAAAATTCTTATGCATTCACCATTTTGTACGTCCCATAAACGAACAATTTTGTCGCTTGATCTGGTTTCAACGTAATTGCAGTTCATATGCCATTCTACACATGACTACCAAATTTTATTAAAAAAAACATAACACGTCCAACAACTGTTGTCTAGATCAAAGGTAAATTACAGATTGGTCCCTTGATACTTCATTTTTGGACTAAAATAGCAAAAATCAGCCATCCTCAGGGACCAAAAAGAGAGAGAGACAACTCATATCAACATCAGATATGTGTCCTGTAAGTATTCTTAGAGGTTGAATTCTATCCATTGACCAAATCCTAGCTGTTCTACCATGAGCTGCACTTGCAAAATTGTGTCCAAGTGGACTAAACTGCATATACAATAACAAATAACTACCACATAAATTTACAATATTCCATTAACATTTACATGGTGGTAATTTTTTGACTTTTCTACCTTAACATCCTATACAGGGTGTGACAACCCGAATTTTCCATTATGTACGAACATTATCTATTCAATAGAAGCTATGAAACAACTCAAATTTTTCAACAATTTTTTTTTTCCATTTTTAAAACATAATATTTTCCATTAAAATCAAGGCATAAAAGTATAATTATTCAGTCAATACAATTATTCAACTCCCAAGATCCTAAAACAATCTTCAGTGTGTATCGATCATGCCGGCGCCTTCCCACGGTCCTCGCTAGTACCTGAAATACATACATACACCACAACTGTAAGCATAAATGCTTAGTGAGTTCCCCAATATACACTTACACACATACGCCTTTCCAGGCCCTGACCTTCTGGTCCTCAGTACAACGCCTTCCGGCCCATAACATAATCGCCTTCCGGCCCATAACATATTGCCTTCCGGCCCACATATCATACATAGCACATATAATACTTAACTTACCACATACAGCATACATATCCATATAACACTTAGCTTACCACATATAGCATACATATCACATAACATAATCGACCTGCCGGTCACACAATCAAACCCTTCCGGGTACAGTGTAGTGAGAAGACTCACCTCGAAAATGCTGAAAGCTAGCAACTCCTGAAATCACTCGCGCACAACCAACGAGCTACAACCCTCCTATAACATTACATAACTCATTAACACTCATAACAGCTAAGTGTGACTATCCCTAAGAAGTCAGACTTAGGTCAACTCTGGTCAACGGTCAACTCGACTGGACTCGGCGAGTCCCATGGCGACTCGGCGAGTCTAGACGTCTTTCAACTTTCTGAGATTCCTTATCTGCTCGTCGAGTACCCACCTCGACCCGACGAGTTACTCCTGGAAGAATCGCGGGGCCACCCCGACTCCACTCGCCGGAGTCTGAAGAACAACTCGGCGAGTCCCAGTACATCTTCAAGCTACTCGCCGAGTCTGAAGAACAACTCGGCGAGTCCATGCCATGCAGACGAGTAACTGCTTCCTGAATCACGTATGGCCCCAAGGTATACAACCATGGGACCCTCTGGACATCTAAACATCTCATTACTGGGGTAAAAGCGTTTGGGTAACAACATAATAACCCATCTAATCCCTAAATGGGTTTCATAAACCCTAAACTCATAGACACATCAAGATAACAGATTTTGGTCCGAATATTACCTGAGAACGTTCCTTCTGTGTTCTCCAAACCTCAGAACTTGATCCCCCTTGATATTCCTTTGGCCAATTTCTTCTTCTTCTTGCCTAGCAAGTTCCTCCAAGTTCCAATAGCTTTCTCTCTTGCCCTAGCCGTCCACAACAATTAGGGTCCCTTTCAATCGATCAAAAGACTGCAAATGACGGCCTAAGAGGCGTTATATACGATCAAACTGAACGGTTAGGGTTTCTGCTGAACAACGTCGACTCGCCGAGTCCATGCCTGGACTCGTCGAGTCCCGTCGCGATCCCGCGACCAAGTCTGCGATCCTACTCGGCGAGTCTAGACTCCAACTCGCCGAGTCCCCCTTTAAATCACCCCAAAAACATAATTTAATAATACCTGAGGTTTCGGGCTGTTACAACTCTCCCCCACTTGGATTAGACTTCGCCCTCGAAGTCTCACTCTGCAAATAGTTCCGGATGCTGCTCCCGCATCTCACGTTCCGGCTCCCAAGTCAATTCCGATCCCCTACGGTGTTGCCATTGAACTAGCACCAGAGGTACTTCCTTGTTCCTCAGAACCTTGATCTTCCGATCCTTGATCGCCACTGGTCTCTCCGCGTAATTCAGGCTCGCATCCACCTGAATATCTTCCAGTGGAACCACTGCCGACTCATCGGCTATGCATTTCCTCAACTGCGACACATGAAAAGTGTCATGGATCTGACCCAACTCCGCTGGTAACTCCAACCGGTAGGCTACCCGGCCTATCCTTGCAATCACACGAAATGGCCCAATATACCGGGGTCCCAATTTGCCTCTCTTCCTGAATCGAATCACTCCTTTCCAAGGAGAGACCTTCAGGAGAACGTAGTCGCCGACTTGAAATTCAAGCTCGGATCGGCGCCTGTCTGCATAACTCTTCTGTCGGCTCTGGGCAGTCAATAACCTTTGTCTCACTCGCTGAATCTGTTCTGACGTCTGGAGCACAATCTCCGTGCTGCCCATTACTCTCTGTCCCACTTCTCCCCAGCAAATGGGAGTCCGACACCTCCTACCATACAACAGCTCGAAAGGCGGCATACCAATGCTCGAATGATGGCTGTTGTTGTAGGAGAACTCCGCCAATGGTAAGTACGCATCCCAACTACCCCCGAAGTCTAACACACACGCTCGGAGCATGTCCTCCAGCGTCTGAATCGTCCGCTCGCTCTGACCGTCTGTCTGGGGATGGTATGCGGTACTAAAGTGCAACTTAGTACCCAGCTCCTCGTGGAATTTCTTCCAGAACCTGGAAGTGAAGCGCACATCACGGTCCGACACAATCGAGATCGGCACTCCGTGCCGAGATACCACCTCTTTCACGTATATCTCCGCTAACTTTTCCGCCGAAGAACTCTCACTGATGGCAAGGAAGTGTGCACTCTTTGTCAACCTATCCACGATCACCCAAATTGCGTCTACTCCCCTAGTAGTCCTTGGCAATTTGGTGATAAAATCCATGGCAATCTGTTCCCACTTCCACTCGGGGATCTCCAATGGCTGTAACTTGCCATGCGGTCTCTGGTGCTCAGCCTTAACCCTACGGCAGGTCAAGCACTTCTCAACGAACCATGCCACGTCCCTCTTCATACAGGGCCACCAATATTCCTTCCTTAGATCCAAATACATCTTTGTAGCACCAGGATGGATCGAGAATTTCGATTTATGAGCCTCCTCCATCAACGTAGTACGCGTACCGCCCACAAACGGCACCCAAATCCGACCCCGATACGACATAAGGCCTCGACCCTCCTTGACAAACTCTGAGATTAACCCCACAACCCGCTCTTTCTTCTGCATTTCTGGTCGCACAGCCTCAGCCTGTGCCCTACGAATATCGTCCAATACAGGAGTCATCACGGTCAGTCTCAAGCACACATCTCGCAATGGAGTGCTCTCCGCCCTGCGGCTCAATGCATCGGCTACCACATTAGCCTTGCCTGGGTGGTACAGGATCTCACAATCATAATCCTTGACCACATCCAACCACCTCCTTTGACGCATATTTAGGTTGGGTTGATCCATCAGGTACTTCAAACTCTTATGGTCCGTGTATATCGTACATCGAACCCCATACAAGTAGTGACGCCAAATTTTGAGAGCGAACACTACTGCCCCCAACTCCAAATCATGCGTGGGATATCTCGCCTCATGAGGCTTCAGCTGCCTCGATGCATAAGCTATCACATGACCCCTCTGCATCAACACCGCACCCAATCCCGAAATCGATGCGTCGCAATATACCACGAAATCTTCCATCCCTTCTGGGAGAGCTAACACCGGGGCTTCGCACAATCTCTGGCGAAGTGTCTCAAAGGAGGTCTGCTGCTCGGGCCCCCACGAGAACGAAACACCCTTCCGGGTCAATCTGGTGAGTGGCACTGCGATCTTGGAGAAATCCTGGATAAATCTCCGATAATACCCTGCCAACCCAAGGAAACTTCTGATCTCAGAGGGTGACTTCGGCACCTCCCAACTCATCACCGCCTCCACCTTGGCCGGATCGACCGATATCCCTTTCTGATTAACCACATGTCCTAGAAACTGGACCTCCCGCAACCAGAAGTCACATTTGGAGAACTTTGCATAAAGCTTCTCCGACCTCAATACCTCAAGGACCTCCCTCAAATGCTCCTCATGCTGCTCTCTCGATCTCGAATACACCAGAATGTCGTCGATAAATACGATCACTGACCGATCCAACATCGGCCTGCATACCCTGTTCATGAGATCCATGAACACAGCCGGGGCATTGGTGAGTCCAAAAGGCATCACCACAAACTCAAAATGTCCATATCGCGTCCTAAACGCTGTCTTCTGGACATCTTCATCCCGTACTCTCACCTGATGGTAACCCGACCTCAGATCGATCTTGGAAAACCAAGATGCTCCCTGCAACTGATCGAATAAATCATCGATCCTCGGCAACGGGTAACGGTTCTTGACCGTTAGCTTGTTCAACTCCCGGTAATCAATGCACATCCGGTGTGAACCATCCTTCTTCTTGACGAACAAAATAGGTGCTCCCCATGGCGAACTGCTCGGCCGAATAAATCCCTTTCCCAGCAACTCCTGAAGTTGCGAGGATAACTCTTGCATCTCTGGAGGTGCAAGGCGATAGGGCACTTTAGCAATAGGCGCAGCCCCCGGAACCAGATCGATACCAAACTCTACTTGCCTCACAGGAGGTACTCCCGGCAGTTCCTCGGGAAAGACATCTGGAAACTCACGCACCACCGGGACCTCCTTAACTGACTTCGATCTCTCGGAAACCTTCCGCGTATCCATCACATACGCCACAAAACCCTTACAGCCCTGCTGTAAACACTGCCTCGCCCTAGCGGCCGAACAAAAAGCTGATCCCGAACGAGTACCCTCACCGTACACCGAAAGGACTCCCCCATTATGGTCTCGAATGGTCACCAACTGGCGCTCGCAGTCGATGACAGCGCCGAATCGGCCCAACCAGTCCATGCCCACGATAACACAGACATCCCCCATCGCAATAGGAATCAGGTCAATCGGAAATTCAACCCCGAAAATCTCTAGTACACATCCCCGAAGAACCTCCGTAGCACGAATCACCTTCTCATCAGCTATAGAAACCCGCAAAGGTCGACTCAACGACTCACGACTCACGCCGATCTGCTGACTAAAGGTTAAGGACACAAAGGACCTACTCGCACCCGAGTCAAATAACACTAAGGCAGGCACAGAGTTCACAAGGAAAGTACCTACGCGCATAATAATATAAGCATAACATATCGATTTTAAAATAATTACATGAATGACAACATACCTGCCACAACATCGGGCGCAGCGCGGACCTCCTCCGCAGTCAGCTGAAAGGCCCTCCCACGAGCCCTCGGGGCCTCGACCTTCACCGGTCGAGTCTCAGTAGTCCTGGCAACAGGTGCAGACCCCTGACGAAGCTGAGGGCACTCGGCCTTCCGATGGCCGGTCTGGTTGCAATGAAAGCAAACCATAAATCCCTTGGGACACTCCCTAGCAATGTGTCCCTCCTTGCCACACTTGTAGCAAGCACCGGCTCGACACGCCCCATCATGACCCTTACCGCACTTTACGCAAGTGCGGTTCTTCGAACCTCCCATCCTCGAATCGGCGGACTTGATCCGCTTGGCTGCCGGCTGAGACTGAGCCGGTCGCCGGTCTGCCTGCTGAGACTCGGCCTCCTC
Source organism: Lactuca sativa (assembly GCF_002870075.4). Classification (NCBI taxonomy): domain Eukaryota; kingdom Viridiplantae; phylum Streptophyta; class Magnoliopsida; order Asterales; family Asteraceae; genus Lactuca; species Lactuca sativa. The sequence continues at coordinate 209,596,983 of NC_056624.2, forward strand.
CCTGGCCTGAGTCTCTAACTCGATCTCACGCTTCCTGGCATTCGCCTGAAGCTCAGTAAAAGTATGATAGGTGGAGTTTGACACAAACTCCCGGATCTCCCGCCTCAGAATACCCAAGTACCGGCTCATCCGAGCCTGCTCTGTGGCCACTAGCTCGGGGCAAAACATCGCCCTCTCGTGGAACTTCCGCGTGATCACCGCCACCGAATCAGTACCCTGCTTGAGGGTTAAGAACTCCTGAACCAATCGTTCCCGCTCTACCGGGGGAACGTACTCATCCCTGAACATGGTAGTGAACCCCTCCCATGTCACCGCCGCAGTCTCTGCTAAAGTGAAGTTCGCCGTCACGAACTTCCACCAGTCCTTGGCTCCCAGACGGAGCTGGTTCAAAGCGAACCGTACTCTCAGGTGCTCCGGGCATGAACAAGTGTAGAAGCACCCCTCTATATCTGCGATCCACCTCATCGCAGCAATCGGGTCCTGCGTCCCATCGAACTCTGGTGGCTTCGTGTTGCTGAACTCTCGGAACAGCAATGAATCACCCCCCTGTGGTCTAGCAGCGGCCACAGCTGCGGTGGCTGCAGCGGTTGCAGCCTCAGTCAATGCGGCGTACCGCTCGTCGAACGTCTCCATCAGAGTGGTCTTGATGGACCCAAACATCTCCGGGATCTCAGCCCGGATCGCCGCCGCCACCTCCTCGTGGATCATCTGACGAATATCCTCGTCACTCACACCGCTCGTACTCGCCCCGTGCCGCGGTCTAACCATGATATCTCTGAAATACAACATAAAACTATCAGAGATTCTACCGAGCATAATCGTACTCGTCACGCAACCCTACTCAGACCCAGATATCCAGGGATTCTTACTTGAGCCTCCCACTGACCCGGTGTCCTCGGTAGTACGGGCCCAATACTACCGACCACACCGCATCAATGTTCATCCCAAGTCCTCCTCCCCAAACTCCAGATAGTGAGTACTCTACTTCTGATACGCTCTATTTACCCGCATACTAGCAAAGCATCTCATATAAGCAACTTTCCTAGACTAAGGCATCACAAATCAGGCCACTCTAGTCCTATCATGAATACCTAGTCTTCTAGCATGCATAACAATTCATATCATATAATATCGTAAGGTATTTTGGGGATCTTTTACCGTTCGGGCGCTGACTGATCGTACACACTGCTTCTTTCTTGCTTACTACAAAACCATTTACAAAATTTATGCTTTTATTTGAAAAGTTTCCTCAAATCCTCGGTTTGAGTTCAGTTACCCCCGAAGGTGCACCCGAATCCCTCAAACCAAGGCTCTGATACCAATTGAAACAACTCAAATTTTTCAACAATTTTTTTTTTCCATTTTTAAAACATAATATTTTCCATTAAAATCAAGGCATAAAAGTATAATTATTCAGTCAATACAATTATTCAACTCCCAAGATCCTAAAACAATCTTCAGTGTGTATCGATCATGCCGGCGCCTTCCCACGGTCCTCGCTAGTACCTGAAATACATACATACACCACAACTGTAAGCATAAATGCTTAGTGAGTTCCCCAATATACACTTACACACATACGCCTTTCCAGGCCCTGACCTTCTGGTCCTCAGTACAACGCCTTCCGGCCCATAACATAATCGCCTTCCGGCCCATAACATATTGCCTTCCGGCCCACATATCATACATAGCACATATAATACTTAACTTACCACATACAGCATACATATCCATATAACACTTAGCTTACCACATATAGCATACATATCACATAACATAATCGACCTGCCGGTCACACAATCAAACCCTTCCGGGTACAGTGTAGTGAGAAGACTCACCTCGAAAATGCTGAAAGCTAGCAACTCCTGAAATCACTCGCGCACAACCAACGAGCTACAACCCTCCTATAACATTACATAACTCATTAACACTCATAACAGCTAAGTGTGACTATCCCTAAGAAGTCAGACTTAGGTCAACTCTGGTCAACGGTCAACTCGACTGGACTCGGCGAGTCCCATGGCGACTCGGCGAGTCTAGACGTCTTTCAACTTTCTGAGATTCCTTATCTGCTCGTCGAGTACCCACCTCGACCCGACGAGTTACTCCTGGAAGAATCGCGGGGCCACCCCGACTCCACTCGCCGAGTCTGAAGAACAACTCGGCGAGTCCCAGTACATCTTCAAGCTACTCGCCGAGTCTGAAGAACAACTCGGCGAGTCCATGCCATGCAGACGAGTAACTGCTTCCTGAATCACGTATGGCCCCAAGGTATACAACCATGGGACCCTCTGGACATCTAAACATCTCATTACTGGGGTAAAAGCGTTTGGGTAACAACATAATAACCCATCTAATCCCTAAATGGGTTTCATAAACCCTAAACTCATAGACACATCAAGATAACAGATTTTGGTCCGAATATTACCTGAGAACGTTCCTTCTGTGTTCTCCAAACCTCAGAACTTGATCCCCCTTGATATTCCTTTGGCCAATTTCTTCTTCTTCTTGCCTAGCAAGTTCCTCCAAGTTCCAATAGCTTTCTCTCTTGCCCTAGCCGTCCACAACAATTAGGGTCCCTTTCAATCGATCAAAAGACTGCAAATGACGGCCTAAGAGGCGTTATATACGATCAAACTGAACGGTTAGGGTTTCTGCTGAACAACGTCGACTCGCCGAGTCCATGCCTGGACTCGTCGAGTCCCGTCGCGATCCCGCGACCAAGTCTGCGATCCTACTCGGCGAGTCTAGACTCCAACTCGCCGAGTCCCCCTTTAAATCACCCCAAAAACATAATTTAATAATACCTGAGGTTTCGGGCTGTTACAAGCTAGACCAGTTTCAATGAATTTCAGACTTTTCCGAATAAGTTTGTGTACATTAGGGTTTATGTTTAAGGAGATATCAGGAGAGTGGATGCTCATGGGTTTGTGAAACTTGAGGATGTCAAAATTTCTTAATGTTAGAGTTCAATTCCGGAATAAAAATATTTTCTGCCAAAAATATTTCAGGACTAGAAATAGATTTCTGAACTAAATTCATTCATTATTCACATTTCCAACTAGAGAAAAGCCATTTTCTCTCTCACGGATCTTCGGGTTTTCATCCCAAATTATGAGTACACTTCTCTAGTTGTTTTATAATGCTTGTTATATGCTTAATAACATAAATTACATGTCAAATATGTGAGATCCGGGAGTTTACCGCCCAAGAACGTTCTTGGGGAGTAAACTCCAAAAAGAGGCTTAAGAGCTATCTAGTCCCATTTCCTTGATAACTAAGTAGCTTAGGATTATATGTATGTATATTTGAGACTAGAAAATAATCAAAAACACCATGCTTTGGGAGTTTACGGCCTAAGGGTTTCTTGGACCGTGAACTCCAAATTCAAGGGCCAAAATGTGCCCTAATCACTCCTAAAGCTTTAGACATTAAACCCCATTTAATCCTAGCTAATTTATGGACTTTTAAACATCAAAAGCACCCCTTAAAGGGAGTTTACGGCCAAGAGAATACTCATAGGCCGTAAACACCAAATAAGGGCACCAAAGTGTGCCTAGGGTCCTCATTAGCCTTAAACAAATGCCTAGAAATTATCCTACTTATGCTTGGGACTTGAAAGAATAAAAACACCCATCCCTTGAGAGTTTACGGTTGTAAACTCCAAAAGAAATGGTCTTTTGGCCGTAAACTCCTCAAAGGAGTATTTTAAGGCCCTAAACTACCCTAAGGATTAAACAACCAAGTAAGGCTTATTCTAGAAATCAAACAACACTTCAAAACACCAAAAACCACCAAGATTGGAGTTCACGGCCATAAACTCAAGGGTTTACGACCGTAAACTCCTTGTGTGGAGTTTATTGAGTAGTATACAGTTATATAAGGCCCTTTGGTACATTAAACCCCTTAGCCTTGTCCCATAACAACCTAGAAGCAACCCTTAGGACCTATAACACTTATAAAAAGTGTTTACATGTTCCTGAGTGTCCCAAATTATTTCATTAAGTTATTATTTGGCTAATTAGTTATATATATGCTCATTATATGATAACTAGGCTCGTGTGTGTGAACAAGTCTCCGTTTGCCACCTAGCACGGTATCCGATACTTCAATCCAATCCACTCACCACAAGTGAGTTCATACCCCTTTAATTAACCTTTGAAATACTTTAAATGTTTTAAATACTTGTATGGAGGGATACAAGTTAAATACTTATAGTTATTACATCAATCACATGTGATTAATAACTAGAAAACTAATGATTTTATCACTGTTCAAACTATTTATCAAACTGCTTTACTTCAAAATGTTTTACAAACTCTTTACTTATTAAATACTTTTAGTTAAACTTTGTTATGCTTCTTATAAATTGCATGCCCATATATGTATAGATATATAAGCAATGTTTAAAGGGCTTAGGAAGGCCATCCGCCCTATTTCCTTTTTCTCGATTTGGATGTGGTCTGGTGGGATTTCGGGTAGCCATCCGAAGGTTGTTTCAATATTAATTATATATCAAATGTACATATATAGACATAAAAGTACTTTCATATTCATGCGTATTAGTTACATCATTAGTAAGTTACCATTGGGGTAACACAGGATCATACTACTACAATTTCTAGATCAATGAGTCAGTTCATTCATGAGTCAATACTTATTACTATGAGAACATATACATTACATTACTATGAGTACATATACAACCATACTAGAAAGAGAACATATACAACTATACTAGGATGATAACATATACAACGATACTAGAACAAGTAACAATTTCATTACATATACATGAATACGTTAACAATTGTGATCCACTGTATCGGAGCATGCCTTAAATGTCATGGCCTGAGTTGTAGCCAGAATTCTCTTGGAGGGAGAGCGTGAGTTTGCATATAGATCTATACTGGATTGACTATCCTACACCTTGCTGCTAGCTACAACCGGACCTGCAGGTCTGCGGGTGCCAAACGTCATTCCGTTATTACAACCATTCGTATGTCGTTGTTACCAGTCGATAGTATGGTGCAATTAATCACATGATACCTTAATATAAATCCGGTTTAAGGTAGTTAGTACAGCAGTAGTTCCTATAATACAACACTACAGTACTACATTCATTTACCCATTACATATATTTAGTGATCATTTCACTTAAACATTAATGAACAAACTATATTTTGTTAAATGATAGTTACACTTGGGAAATTACACACTTTTACAACAAACGAGCATACAAAACAGTTAATCCTTGGTAGAAGGCTACTTTAATAGAAAATATAGGTTTTTCTAAGAAATTCAAACTTTTACAAACACTTACAAACTTTTACATACATTTTACAAACTTACATTTGAGACATGTTCAAACGTTTTGATAACAAACATCGACACTAAATACTTATGAAATCACCAGCTTAATGCTGATAAACTCTTTCAAAATAACTTGTATTCTCAGGTCATCAGTAGACAGGTACCGAGGCCAGCTTTTGAGAAGATGGAGCGCATCCAAGACTCATCTTATTATTTTGATTTACATTATTTTTGGTGTCTATAACTGTACAGAACACGCTTGTATTAAAATTATATATTTAATGCAATGGATGATGTTGTTTGCTTATTTACTTTTACTGTGTTGTGATACTTTACATGACGTCCTCCGCCCCAGAACGTTTCCTCCATTCTTGGTTTTGGGATGTGACACAGGGTAATCATGACCCTTGTAGCAGACAACATTTTCATTGAACTTTGTGCTCCATAACCGAACTGCAGTAATTATTCATAAGTAAAACAAGGAAATATGAAATAGTTTTCATAAGAAAAAAAACATACTTGTTTAATATGACAATGATGATAATAGAAAATCCCCAAAAGGACTAAATGAAGCTGAATAAACCGGGCCATAATGCCCCCGATACAAACTGTAAGACCTTTTTCCACCATTCGATCCATCCGAATCATTTTCACTCGCTGAAAACCAGAAATTCTTATTTAATTAATCATTTTTTACCTTTATTTAAAAAGTTAGTTATTTAAGTTTTGAAGTAAATAGTTTGGATGACTTACAACTCCCCATACGCCCAAGTTTTGCCATGTCCCACACCTACCAGATATTAATAAGATTATAATATAAATTGGATTTCTAATTTTGTATTGGAATATTAAGAAATAAAATTAAGGAAAAAGGCCTTGAGTGATGAATCTGAGAATCCTCTAGCTACTAATGATCCATAATGGGATATTGATGAACAATTTAATCTGAAACAAACGGAAAAAAAATTATATAATATAAATAAATGAAAAAGAAAAACAAGACACGAAATATTTAAAAATAAAGGGGAAATACAAATACTTGTTATGTGTATTGATGAATGTGTAGAAACTAACAGAAGGAGGTGTGGAACTGTTTAATTGTACACGGTTTCTAAGGTCTTCAAGAATAGATGTTCAAGTAACGCTTCAGGATGTGATACCTACATCACTTAATGACAAACTATCAAGTTTAAGTACATACATATTACATATTTAAATACAACTCTCAACAAATACAATGCACAAGTAAGGCAATAGTCCACCTTCTCTGTACAAATGGACACATAGGGAAGAACAAGAATTTACATACAATGCCTACATCACTTAGACCCATTTTTTAAACAATTTCATTACTATAAATGACAATTTCTAAAAGGACGACCATGTTTGCTTCAGATAGCTTTGGCGACTCATCCACAGAAAGGCTACCCATAGCTTGAAAAAATAGAAAGGGCAAATTGGTCATTTTGGGATAAATTTTATTTCCAATGGGTTAAATGGGTAGAGAATGTACCTACATTTGTCATCAAACCTTCAATGATACCAAACTCCTCATGAACCACCTATATATAAAAAGAAAAAGAGAACCATTATATAAAAAACATTAAGAGCTGTTTCTTTTACATTTAAGCATTTAACCATTCAACTATTTTATCCATACAAACAAGAAGATGCAACTATCATAAATCAAGGACATACATGAATCTGTGTTGCCCTGAACAAACTCTATAAGCCCTTTTAATGTTCTGCTATCACTGAAGAAGTATCATCCTATATAGGGAACCATAGCCAGAATTTATGTACCCAAAGAACATAGAGAGTTTATGTATTTGAATTTTGGATAAAAGATTGAAGCACAAACACAAATAGACAACACTTACCTCTCCTAATTCCAAATAAAGTCCTGCAAGAGCTTCCATAGTAGCCACGAAACCAAATCATAGAAATAAAAATGAACTTTGTAAACTTTTTACACTTGATCAAATTGGGATACATGAAATGCATTCGGTGGTCTGAACTCTAGTGAATAGACTCTTCTCATTCCAATTCCTGTTAAGCAACTTAGTCTAGGTGGACTAACAGGTGGAGTTCTAAAAGTTAAAGGCAGATGACCTAAAAAAAGATAAACTTTTTACTAAAAAAGAAATGGAGAATGAAAAAAGATAAGGAATTAAGAGACTACTGACCTCAATGGAAGCTGAGGATTACTATGTGGATGATGTTTCAGAAGAAGAAAAGGAGGATGTGTCTAAATCTGATGGTGTGTGGGAATCCGACTCAAGTGCGTCTAGGGTTACTTGTATGGGCTCAATTAACGGGTCTAGTTCCATTGTTAAGGAAGCAGTGAACATAGAGATGCCTTCGATCATTCACAGGATCCCTATTCCATCAGGTAATACTGCTAAAGCAATCGATGTAGAAAGTTAGTATGATTAAACTTCTGCAGGTGGAGCACCACCAGTCGATGATGAAGTTGGGGGAATCGTGGGAGCTAGATGTGGAATCACCAGTACCACATGTGGGATTCCAACGACAGGTGCATGTGATGAAGCAATTGATGTAGAGATCGAACTCGGGGGATGGAACAAATATAGATGGTGACGAATATTCTGGGGTTGGTGGTGGTGTAGCGGCGGGAGCTGCTAGTTTGGCAAATAACTCCACTGTAAGAAGAATGAAGGAGTTAAAAGAACTTGAGGACAAGGGTATCAGGATGATTCTGTTTCCATATGTGAATAGGGTTTTAGCTTGTAAATGATGCTCTCTGGTAGCGGATATGATATGATATTAGGGTTTCAAAGTGTGTGAGTTGACCGAGGATGGCCACACAATCACAGGAATGCTCTGGATTGGATCTCTCATAGATCTAACACTATCTCATCGTCGTCGCAAGGCATTTGATCATGAAAGCAAGAACAATTCTACTATGAAGACGAAGGCTAGGGCTTTTTCTTGCTAATTGGAAGAGGGGGGGGGGGTCTAATTTTTGGGATCCAATAGGCAAGTGAAATCCCGCTTAAAACGCTTGTTTCATTAAAAAAATTATAAAGCGACATACTTGGATGACACACATTTTATGAAAGGCGCCCTCCGCATTTCCATTTTTTCGTTTCTGACACTAATTTTAGGGCACGCACAAATACGTGTCCTCTATCCTTCATATTTTGCAAAACTGACATTATCTTTTAGGGCACACACAAATGCGCATCCTCTATTAGTGTGTGTCATTAATTGTGCATCGTAAAAGGTTGTTTTCTAGTAGTGACTGATCATATTTTCCTTCAATATGAAAAGTTCTATCATTATCATCGGGTGATGCTAATCTCTAGAGATGATTGGTGAAAGGAAATTCCCAATTTTCGCAGTATATCTACTTGGTCAAACATAAATCGAAAACCTTCGAAGAGTTGATGCAGCATACAAAACGAAAATAAATAAATAAATAAATAAATAAGAGTGAAGTTGTTGATCCTAACAAAATGCCCGGGACAATCTTCTTAAAACCGTATTGATTCTATGAATACCATGCGATTGGCTTCAAAAATAAGGTTTAACACACACATAATGTTGGGAGAAAATTGAAAGTTCATAAACTGGTGATCCACCATCCAGATTACATCAGCAACAATTAAATAAGAAGCATAAATTAAAACGGAACCCTACAGGTCCATGGTCCAAATACAAACCCAAAAATTATGGTAAAATAACAAAATTATTCATAACTCCATTTAGAAAGTGATTGCTTGACTCAAAATAGGTAAGTCCCCGTCGGGCACATATCACAACGTGCTCCTTATTCCAGGATTGGATTTGACCGGTCATAGGGCCAAAATAGAGCCTGGTAGCCAAAGTTATGGCAATTTCCATGAAGCCTCTTTAGTCAAACGATCATGGGCCTCTAGGAACACAAGGGCCCAATCCTCCATGATCGAACCCACATCAAAGGTTCAAAGACTTTAAGCATGAGGTAAAGAATCAATTGGGCATGAAGATAAGAGATGCTCCGATCTGACAGAAGTGGAGAGTATCTTAGTATCGAGTTCCATGACTATCTAAAGGAATGTGGAATTGTTTCACAATGGACTCCTCCCAGAAGATCATAGCTTAATGGTGTGGCTGAGTGGCGTAACCAAACCTTACTTGATATGGTTCATTCCATTATGAGTCAAGTTTCTCTTCCTATATCTTTCTGGGGGTATGCCTTATAGATAACTGCCTATATCCTAAATATTTTCCCAGTAATAAGGTTTCCAAAACACCTCATGAGACGTGGACAAGGAAAGTACCCTCGCTAGTACATATCAAGGTCTAGGATTGTGAGGTGCTCGTTAGATTAGAAACTCATGATAAACTTGAGCCCATACCCGAGAAGTGAATTGTCATTGGCTATCAATGAAAGTCCTTTGGTTACTTTTTCTATAGACCTAGTGAGATCGTGGTCTTTATAGCTCGAAGAGAAGTATTTCATGAGAGAAAGTTCATATTCAAATAGGATATTGGGAGTATTATTGATCTGAAAGAATTTCTAGATTCATCCAATAAATGAGCCTTAAATGAAACTAACTCTCAACCATAGTCATTCAATGAAGGAACCTTCATTGATCCAATAGTTTAGCATGCCACCTGATTTTTATGGTCTTCATATAACTATAGATGGGGACACATTCGTCATTAATAGAACATTGGTGAATTTGGATGAACCTGCTAACTACAAGGAAGCGATGGGAGGCCCTAAGGCTACCAAATGGAAAGAGGAAATGGACAATGAGATACATTCCATGTATGATAACCAAGTATGGAACCAAGTTGATCATTTACGTGGTCGAAAAATGGTAGCTTGAAAATAGATCTTCAAGAAGAAGACCGACATGGAAGGAAATATACACACATTCAAAGCTCGAAGAGTTCTGAAGGGCTTTACTCTAACCTAAAGGGTTGACTATGATGAGATGTTCTCACCAGTGGCTAAGATCAATTCGATCAATATTATGATTTCCATAGCAACCTTTTATGATTATGAGATATAGAAATTGGATGTTAAAATCACTTTCCTAAATGGGAAGTTAACTGGGAACATCTACATGAGTCATCTAGAAGGTTTTGTACTTGCCAAAATTCCTGATAGAGTGTGTATGCTTGAGAAATCAATTTATGGATTGAAACAATCATCTCGCAGTTGGAATCTTTGCTTCCACGAGAAATTCAAAAATTTTGGATTCTCTAGGAGTTAGGATAAGTCTTGTGTGTATGTCAAAGCTAGTGGGAATATAGTAACTTTCCTAGTGTTGTATGTTGATGACATATTCCTTATAGGAAACGACTTCCCAACCTTGCAAGAAGTAAAATCTTGTCTTGGGAAGTGTTTCTATATGAAGGATCTAAGGGAAGCGGCTTATATTCTTAGGATAAGAATTTTGAGGGACACAAAGAGACATCATATTGGTCTTAGCCAGAGTACAAACTTGGATACAATATTGAAGCGTTTCAATATTGAGAAATCCAAGAAAGGAGATTTTCCTAGTCATTATATTGTTAAATAGAGTAAGACTCAAAGTCTTAGTACTAAGGAAGAAATAGATGACAAGAGTTAAGTCCCATATGCCTCAACTATAGGATCGATCATGTATGTTATGGCATGTACTCGCCTTGATGTGTCTTATGCTTTGAGCAAGGTTAGTCAATTCCAGGGTAATCCAGACAAAGCCCATTTGACAACAATCAAACATTCTTAAGTATTTGAAAAGAACAAAGAATGTATTTCTAGTTCTTGGTGGCAATGATATGTTGATAGAGAGAGTAATTATAGTGACGCCGACTTTCAAACAGACCGAGACAAATTTTGTTCTCAATATGGCTGGGTATTCTTGTTAAATGGTGGTGCAGTGACCTAGAAAAGTTCCAAGCAGTCAATGGTGGTTGGTTCTAATTGTGAATTAGAGTACATCGCAGCAAGTGAGGCATGGAAGGAAGCGTCTTGGTTAAAGAATTTCATCGTAGATCTCGGAGTAGTCTTGACCATTCAAGAGACAATGGAACTCTTTTGTGATAATGAAGGCTTGGTTGTTTTGACTAAAGAACCAAATGATCATGGGAGATCCAAGCATACCGATAGAAAGTACCACTACATTAGACATAGGGTTGAAGAAGGGCATCTTCTGGTGAAACGAGTATCATCAGAAGATAATCTTGCAGATCCTTTAATGAAGGCTCTGAGCAGGGTCAAACACAACCAACATGCTAGGAACATTGACTTAAGAGATGATATTAGTTTTAGTAGTTAGTTAATAGTTTGGAACTTTGTAACAAAATAAATGTAATTGATTTTGGTGAATGAATAATAGAGAATTATTTATGAGTATCTGTACTGCCTTCTTTAATTATTTATTCTTATGTTTCATTTTGCATGTTTTTACTTCCTGAGTAATTCATAGTTATTCGAAACTCCACATTCGCTCATACTTTTGGAAGTATGTAGTGAATTAACACTGTCATGAATCGATATTATTATATATTATTATTATATTTTAAATTAAGGTTTCTAGGATTTTTCTATCAGCTATAAATAGGACCCCTTGGGTAGCCTATTTCATCCACTCCTATATACCAAAAGGATACCTGAATTTTTGCATCGTCTCTCTTCTCTCCTCTTGTCTTTTAGTTACTAGGCTTTAGGTACAAACCATTAGATGTACTAAACTTTCTGTGCTAGCTTCTAAAGCTCTACAAAGGAAGGATTGAAGTGATTTGTTTGTTACAATAAATCTACGGTATGTAACCCTAATTCTTTTTTTTTCGAATTTGCTAGGGTTCATGTTAGTTTTGTTATTCAATAGTATGTTACCTTCAAAGTGTGAAACATAGATCCTTATAGGTTGCATGTGCCCTTTTTAATTGTTAAGTGATTTTCCGCATTGCACATGAAGTTATAATCTATAAAATATATTAGTTGAACCCCAATTTGAACTGCTACTAGGTTGGCATCATTGTTGCTACTGTTATGATACTGGTGGTTGATTGTCACCACCGTTACTGGGTGGTTGGCACTATTGTTGAACATCATTAGTTGGTACTTATTGATGGTATATATCCCCCGATTTTGTATTTTATCTTTTCATCTTCCAAAGTTGTGATTTTGGCCACATTCTTTGGGCCTACAATTTAGCGTTCAACATGGTGGGTGATGATGTGGAATTAGAAAGTATGGATTGGCATTTCATCTGAAGTATTTTTTTTGTACTTTCAAGAGGAGCATGGATCGAACCTCTAAAAACATAAGAAGAGGAGAGTGATGAAAAATCAGGCGAGAGATGTAATCATACTTAGGAGTGAGGCCATTGATCTGTAGGTTACCAAGTTCTTTTTTGGGACTGACGAGTGGATGTTGTCGATAATACCATAGATGGATTTGATGTGTATATAGTAGGTTGTGATTGTTGAGTCTCTAATGTTGATATTTCTCGATTCATTTTATAGTTGAATATATTTTGCATCTTTGTTGTTACCACATGTTTTCTAGGTTTATCTAGGACGTTTGGGTAATGATGTTAACCTTTAGAATCACTTGGAAACGATATTGGAAAATTGTATCATAGATCCAGAGCTTTATGTTGGAGTCAATCTTCGTCTATTTAAGATCAGTGAGTTTTGTTGCTTGCATATTTGTGGAGTCACCAATGTGATTTATCATGCCAAATCCGATGCAATGGTTGTCGAACAATTTTCACCAAGCTTTATAATTCAGTCGGTCAAGATCAAAGGTTAAATGAACAAATAAATTGATGTTGGTTATTCCGTTAAGATTTTTCAGTGGTTGAGAAGCACCATCATCGTTGGCCATGGTGGTCGACGATAATCAAGAAAGAAAGAGAGACCGCTTAGGGATAAATATACAAAAGGGCCCAAAGTGGGCTTTACCGTATATACATACATAAATATCTCTAAACACTAGAAAACATGTGTAGTATAAAAGAAAGTAAAGCCAAAACAAAGGGTTCTCGGCATTATTGTTTATTTATTCATTTAAAGCGAACACAATATCAACGAGTTAAAGTCGAACTACGGGTCATAGAGCTTAAATAAAACGAAGTGTAAAAATTCTACACCATCTGTGTTTACCTTCTCTTAGTTGATTGATTTGGATAATATTTCACTTTACATTCTGAATGTATCCATGGGAGTTGGTCATGAGACCAAATTGCTTAAACCTTTAAGCTCGTATTTACACCTTAAGACTTAAGACTGTTAGGACCACGTATTGTTGCTCCTTCAGTGGGCAAGGCCTTTTCTGGGTATGCGTGCTTTTTGGAGTGGATATGTGCTAATCTGACCCTTTTAGTTTGGTTTCGGCTTTTCAATATTATTCTAGAGATATGTACCTTGTCCATATGCTCCATATACTTTTGCATATAGTAAAACCAAAAACTTAAAAGATGAATACATGATTACTTATGGTTTTGTTATCCGTCAAGCGTCAAGAACAGTAACCAACAAAATCAAAAATAGTGATTCAATCATAACATGAAGTGTACGCTTCACGCTTAGGATATTAGTTCATAAACAGATAGATAATCAGGTAGCAACGGCTAATATAAATCGGGTTTAAGAACACCCAAAAAAAAAAAAAAATAAATAAATAAAAATAAATTGAACATATATACTAGTTCCCAAATATCTTCCTAAATCTTTGATATATATATATATATATATATATATATATATATATATATATATATATATATATATATATATATATATATATATATATATATATATATATAATCAACATAATCCATTATTTAAACAAAATAAAATAATCGAAAGAATTTAAGGCTAAAAGGTCTTTCTCTCTAGGTAAGTTCCTAAAAAATAGAGTTAATAACAATAATAATAAAGTGTGAAGGGTCAAAATCAAGCTGGGAATCTTTTGCTGAGAAAAAGCGAGGAGAATATATTAGGGTTGACACCAATACAACAAGGTAGTCAGTTTTTGTGAGGTATTCTTGTCCACCCTTTGTTTCTTCACCCTTTATTTTTGCTCCCTCCCTACATCTAATCATTTAACATTACTTATTTTTTATATTTTATGTTATAATATATATATATATATATATATATATATATATATATATATATATATATATATATATATATATATATATATATATATATACTAGCCGTCTACCCGCGCAAAGCAACGGGCGGCGAATAATTTGATCTCTTTAGAGTTAATACCATTTTACGTTCACTTCGAGAAATGAATATTAAATGACATCTATTTTTCAAGAGCATCACCATACCATATTAAGGGGGTGTTTGGCTAAGCTTTTTTAAAACAACTTATTAGGTTTCATATCACTATAAGTTAAAAAAGTGTTTGGATTAAAATAACTTATTCCGGTGGGGAACCTCTAATACGTTATTTTTTCATAAGTTACCTACAGTTACTTATTAACTTATAAGCTAATAAACTAATAAGCAATAAGCTTTTTTGTCAAACACCCCCTAAATGGTTATTACTTCCATTTATACAGACCCAAACCACTTGTATTGTTTATCGTCCTTTTTTTTTCGTTTTCCTTAATTCCTTTATTAATTTAATGTCCTACTAAGTAAAATTCTAAAATATATAAATAATAGTTTATAAAAATAAACCTTTAAAATATCATGTGTTGTGATTCAAAAGTCGATAAATAGACCTTTGAGAAGGCCAAAATACTCAGGTGTCAACTGGGACATCCCCAATTTCACGGCCAGAAAAGACCGATTTGTTTATGCTTTGTTTTTATAAAATCAGAGTAATCTTTTGATTAAAAGAGTTGCGGAATTTGTTCCCAAAATAAAATATGATAAAATTTATCAAAACGTTTCTCAAAGAGAATATATAATAAAACCTTGGGATATCATGTTCGATACAGACCAAAAGCATAAACAATATAAAATAAACCTTACAACAGTTATTTATAACTATTGATCTATAATCCAAAATCTCTCGTTAAGTCCACCAACTTATACTCTTGTGCCATCACCTGTAATGTAAAGAAAATTGAGTGGGTCAGGCTTGGGAGCCTGGTGAGCATATAGGGTTTTCAACCCACAATAATACATTTATTATATTCAATTATCAAACAATCAACCCAAATACCCATCCACATATCTCCTTTATTTTCTCAAGGGTTTACCCTAAGAATCTACTATCCTTCATTCATTCATCCCTATGGATTTACCTAAGGAATTGGCACAAGGTATATTTGCTACCACGGTTTATACAACAGGCACTACGTCACATAGTCACCAGGGTTCATACAATAGGCACTACGTCTCATAGTCACCAAGGTTTATACAACAGGCACGAAGTCACATCGTCACCAAGGTTTATCAAACAGGCACGAAGTCGCATCGTCACCAAAACTTACTCAATAGGCACGAAGTCGCATCGTCACCAAAGCTTTACTTAATAGGCACGAAGTCACATCGTCACCAACTATTCCATCTACCCATGTTCTACCCAACATTTTTGTAGATATAAATACAAGCACAATTTAAATCATTTAACACCCGTATAAAAACATCAATTCCAAGTCCATCTCAAATAGACAAATAATATATAACACATAGCACGTATTTCATAGCTAATACTTTATATTTATGTGTTAGAAGAAAGTAACTATACACTCACACATATAAACAACAATATACTTAATACACTCAAACCATACTTGTATTATTATCGTGTTTATGAAAGGTAGTATACACTCACTTGATCATAAGATGATCGGACAGCACTACGACTTGCAGAAGTAGTATTCTTCAGCAGATCTTGAAGATCTCTACGAAAATCGAACTTCTCGCGGGCAGAGCTTCGGCTTGGGAATCGTACTTCTCAGGATCTTCGGGATCTCAGGACTTGCTTCGGGGCTCGAGAATAATACCGGGGCTTCGGGGTATTTCTGGCACGCAAATCGATGCAAAACGGGAGAGAGAAGAAAGAAAAATAGCAAAGGAGTCGGCTGCCCTCGCATCCTATTTATAGGAGGCTGGAGCCTCGGAGTACGCCGGGCGTACTGGTCCGAAATCGTCACTGCTTACGTATCCGAAGTGCTCGAGTGCGAGTGTCGACATACCTCGGTGTACGCGGGGCGTACTTCGGATGAGTTCGATGACTCGTCTTCGGATAATATCGGAGGTTTAATAATTAAATTTAATTATTAATTATTTAATAAACTTCGAAAATTCATATCTTCTTCATACGAACTCCGTTTTCGACGTTCTTTATATCCACGCGAAGGTGAGACTACGCTCTACAACTTTTGTTTAGACTCTATCGGCTAATTTTGAATTTATTTTTATTATTTCTTTTTAGTAGGCCGGGATAGGAAAACTCCGTTATAAAATCATAACTTCCTCATACGAAGTCAGATTTGGGCGTTCTTTTTATGCACGCTCATGGTTTAATGTATTCTACGACTTTCATTTAGATTGCTAAGGCTAAATATTGCTCTAACGTAAATTCACTTTTTACGTCACGCTGTGTCGTGCCGGTTCTGTCGCGAAACTTCGACAGGTCAAAACTTCTTCGTTATAACTCGGATTTCGGCGTTCTTTATATGTACGGAATCCTTGTAACATATACTACAACTTAGTTAAGAATATTCATTCTAAATAATCTTTTATGAAAAAGTCATTTTTGACGCTTATCGTCTCTAAATTGACTAGCCCTGATCTACAGGTGTTACAGTTATCTCCCCCTTAGGATGATTACGTCCCAGAATCATCAACGAAACAGTCCTTACGATAAATTTCCATCCTTATTAATAACCGTGATGCTCAATCTTTCATCTGCTTTTCATACTATGTTGGACTTTCAATCGTAACCTTCAAGTTACAAAATAAATCCTTATTGTGGACTCCTTCTTCTTCTTAGGATAAATACATTCATTTATCTATAGTAACTAACCAATGGGTCGTGTCCCGATGACCTCTCATCATAGTCGGACTCAATTGATATAACCACTAGGGTCGAAATAACAACTATCTTACTAGACATTATCGAAACAATGGTCATGACATACTTGAATAAAACGGAATCAATTACTAGCTTCTTGGTAACCTTGCGACTTCCCATGATCCAAGCGTGAGTCCTGTGCTTCCGGTAGTATAGATCTCTACTTCCATTCACACCTACTCATACTCATCCCAAGTATTGTCTCGCAGTCAACCAAGTCACCATACATAAATCATATAATCATTCAACACATCAGATAACAAAACCAGGGTTTATATTAATTCTTGAAACTATTACACAAAAGTTCAAGTTCACCCTATACTATGCCTCTAGCAGGCTATGCTTCCTGATACAGACTTTATATATTAATATGAAGTCTTCATCTTTTAATCCTCCCATCCTTTTCTGCTTCGTCGAGGAACATGTGGAATGCCCTTGGCTGTGGCGGTGCGTTTTTCTTTGGGCAGTCTCTAGAACACATGCCCTTCTTCGTTGCATCCGTAGCATACCTTTTTGTTAGTTGCACATTTGTTGGCAAAATGCCCTGCCTTCCCACATTTGTAGCAGGTCGTCTCCTCGTTACACTTCCCGAAGTGTTTCTTTTTACACTTCTCACACCACTTAGCTTCATCTCTTCCTCCAGGTTTCGAGAATTTTGTTTCTTTGTTGATCATTGAAGATCCTTCATGCTTCCTTTTCTCTCCAAATTTAGCTCTTTCCAGACCCTTTTCTTTTATTTGGGTCTCAACATTCTTGGCTGCCCAGATGGCGGCTTTCAGAGTGGTTGCTTTCTTGACTATCGGACCAAAGTCCGCAGGTAATCCATTGGCAAACTTGTTGACCTTGGAAAGTTCAGTTGGAATTAGGTATGGAATAAGCTTCATCTTCTCCGTAAAGCTTGTAGCCTATTCAGTAACGCTCAATTTTCCTTTTTTTTTTAGATTCTGGAACTCATTGTTGATTTCCAGAAGATCCTGCTCAAAGCAGTATTGCATTTTCATTTGCTCCACGAACTCTTCCCAAGACATCTTGCTAGCTCCCCCCTTGGGCATTGAACCGGCCAATAACTTCCACCAGCTCAGTACTCTAGATTTTAATAGAGGGATTGCAAGAGCGGTCTTCTGTCTGTTGCTACACTCACAACTTTCGAACATTGTCTCCATCTCGGAGATCCAGTCCATGACTTGCACCGGTGTCGGGCTCCCAGAAAGACACGGTGGTTTGGATGCCATGAAATCCTTGTACTTGCATCCACGTCCGTCATTTCCTCCATCCTGGTTGTTTTGGCGAACTATTGGTGGGTTGGCTTGACCAACGGTCCCACTGTAGTTTCCTCCTTCAGAATGCCCTCCATTTACTTCGGGCTCTTCAACTTGAATTGACAATTCTACGCGATTCTGCCTAATCAGACATCTGGTTTCTTCCATCTGATGATCCAACATTGCTTGGGTCATCACTTGAACTCCGGCCATTGTCATTGGTTCAGGCACTGCCGCTACAACAGGTATTTGTTCAATCACTGGTACTTGATTCCTGTTTTCATCAGCATTTCCAACTCCACTCCTCGTTCTCACCATTTTTGATCTGTACACCGAATATGGTGATAGACAAATAATATATAACACATAGCACGTATTTCATAGCTAATACTTTATATTTATGTGTTAGAAGAAAGTAACTATACACTCACACATATAAACAACAATATACTTAATACACTCAAACCATACTTGTATTATTATCGTGTTTATGAAAGGTAGTATACACTCACTTGATCATAAGATGATCGGACAGCACTACGACTTGCAGAAGTAGTATTCTTCAGCAGATCTGGAAGATCTCTACAAAAATCGAACTTCTCGCAGGCAGAGCTTCGACTCGGGAATCGTACTTCTCGGGATCTTCGGGATCTCGGGACTTGCTTCGGGGCTCGAGAATAATACCGGGGCTTCGGGGTATTTCTGGCACGCAAATCGATGCAAAACGGGAGAGAGAAGAGAGAAAAATAGCAAAGGAGTCGGCTGCCCTCGCATCCTATTTATAGGAGGCTGGAGCCTCGGAGTACGCGGGGCGTACTGGTCCGAAATCGTCACTGCTTACGTATCCGAAGTGCTCGAGTGCGAGTGTCGACATACCTCGGTGTACGCGGGGCGTACTTCGGATGAGTTCGATGACTCGTCTTCGGATAATATCGGAGGTTTAATAATTAAATTTAATTATTAATTATTTAATAAACTTCGAAAATTCATATCTTCTTCATACGAACTCCGTTTTCGACGTTCTTTATATCCACGCGAAGGTGAGACTACGCTCTACAACTTTTGTTTAGACTCTATCGGCTAATTTTGACTTTATTTTTATTATTTCTTTTTAGTAGGCCGGGATAGGAAAACTCCGTTATAAAATCATAACTTCCTCATACGAAGTCAGATTTGGGCGTTCTTTTTATGCACGCTCATGGTTTAATGTATTCTACGACTTTCATTTAGATTGCTAAGGCTAAATATTGCTCTAACGTAAATTCACTTTTTACGTCGCGCTGTGTCGTGCCGGTTCTGTCGCGAAACTTCGACAGGTCAAAACTTCTTCGTTATAACTCGGATTTCGGCGTTCTTTATAGGTACGGAATCCTTGTAACATATACTACAACTTAGTTAAGATTATTCATTCTAAATAATCTTTTATGAAAAAGTCATTTTTGACGCTTATCGTCTCTAAATTGACTAGCCCTGATCTACGGGCGTTACATTAACTTGTTCATTGTGATTTTAAACCAAGTTTGGTCACAAATTAAAACATTTTCAATGATGATATGTAATTCAAGGACTCATATTGATTTAGGTTCTCGAAACCTTAAAATATTGAACAAAATCTATATAGAACCTCATAATAAGGACAATAATCACCGTAATCAGGAAGTCCATGTGATGAAACTTAATATTATAAGGACCAATGATGAAAAAAGTTTCATTTTTAGACTAAACAAGATGAAATATATATATAGACTACCTTAATCATGTCAAATCTTGTGTTTAACCGTTGTTTATTGCAAAAGTAAGATGTCAAAATATACAAACTAATGATAATACAATGCTCTAACTGGCCCTCTTGGTTGAGTTCTTTGAACCTGCAAAGCCAACACATTAAAGAAACATAGTAAAAAAAATTATAGGAAAAAACCTGATATAATAAAGCCTTCACCCAATATATTTATGCCAAAATATACAAACTAATGATAATACAATGCTCTACCTGACCCTCTTGATTGAGTTCTTTGAACCTGCAAAGCCAACACATTAAAGAAACATAGTAAAAAAAATTTAGGAAAAAACCTGATATAATAAAGCCTTCACCCAATATATTTATAAGATAAAAATACAAAAAGTTAAAAATGATGAAATCAATTACAAGTAAGGATTAAAATAACAACCTGTTAAGAAAGAGCCATCTATAGGAGGGATATTTGAATCAACATGTATTTTCTGATGGTTTCAAATTTTGAATTATCCTAAATTTAGGGAAGGAGATAGAATTTGTTGAGAAATATAAGGATTCAAAACAAATGTTAAAATTTAATATTATTTTATTGATGACTACTTCTACTATTAGTTTAATGATTTGAACGTCTTAAAAAAATAATATTATTATATTCAATCTATTTTTAGAAATAGTGAGATATCTTTTATAAGATAGTATATATATATATATATATATATATATATATATATATATATATATATATATATATATTGCACCAGAATAAAGCCACCAATTCTTGTCAAACGAAACCAAATCTTGTTTACAACCCAAAAATCTAAAAACCAAGTCAATTAAATTAAAAACAACCATAAAAAATAGAGATATTTATTCAAATGGATTATAAATCAAATTCATCCACCAATACACAAAAACAATTAGTCGAACCAATTAAAAATCAATTAAATATTCAAAAATCATAAATCACACAACATACTCACCTGGTAATTGGTTCGAATAAGTGGGAAAGGTTGTTGATTTTTTTCTTGCGGCTATCAAATACAAATGTATGTGTCTTTCATATTTAGAGCAGCAAACATTAAAAGGGGTAGGGGTTCCTTGATTGACGATGAACAACTAGTGAAGGGATTGGCCTTACTGATAGGGTTTTAAAATTGATTTCCCGATGGTCGAGAAGGAGAAGGAGAAGCGGCAACACAGGATGATGATAATGATGACGGATGAAAAGGGTTGATGAAGAAAATTGAACAGTTAGTCTATTTGTTCCATATTCAATCTTCGTATTCGTTCTCTCTCTTTCTTTTTACAATCGTAACATGCATACACGTATCATTTGTTTGGTTAATCGATTTAGGGCTTGAATATGGAACAAATAAATAAGACAAAGAGAAATGGTGAAATCGATCTACAGGGGTAGTAGGAAGCGATGAAATCGATTTAGGGCTAATGTTCTATATTTATCTTTGTTTCTTGCGTGATATAAGGAATTGTTGTTGATCTACAATAAATAACTATGCAAAGATTACTATAATACCCTTAAATGATTTATTTAATGATTTATTTTTTCCTAATTTCCTATTGATGCATTTATGCATATAATAGTTGTTAGAAACATTTGAACCTCACACTCTCTCTCTCTTTCTCTCTATCTCTTTCTCTCTCTTTATATATATATATATATATATATATATATATATATATATATATATATATATACATATATGAAAAAAACTGCAATAAAATACTTACATATTGACTTCATAATCGATTTAGTCATAAATCTTTTTTTATTCAGTTAAGTCCCAAAAACAAGTAATCGTATTCAATTTAACTTTTTTATCTAGTCAATAGGTCATCAAACTTTCAAAAATTACATTTTTGGCTCAAAATTTGAAATTTATTACAAATTCGTTCCAAAATTTACACTTTCGGCCCAAAATTTAAATTTTGTTACAAATTTGGTCTAAAATTTACCCTTTTGGCCAGAATTTTAGAACTTTGTTATGAATTCATCCTAACTTTAGCTTTTTACATTTTTTAGTTCACAAAATTTTATTTCAAATATGTTTTTTCTTTATAAAATCATATTTATACAATAAAAAACCATATTTTCACATAAAAAATCTTATATTTTCTATATAAAAACTTAAAAAAAAAACGATTTTGTATAGAAAATATATGTTTATAAAAATAGTTATTTATTAAGTATTTAATAAATATAAAAAATTTACGATTCCAAGGAAATAATATATATATATATATATATATATATATATATATATATATATATATATATAGAGAGAGAGAGAGAGAGAGATATGATCATATATAACCAACAAGTATTATGTTATTATATAACTCATTCTCAACCAATCAATAGATAAGGATTTATAGGTAATTGACATAATAATCATGTAGTTCTCTTTAAAAGTTTCCACTAATTCGGGCAACTTAAATCAATTAAATATTATTAATTTAAAATCTTAGATTAGATAAATCCTTTCATAGTCGTATAACACACTATCTCAACCTTAATACCTTGAGTCACCGTCATTACTCTAACCCAAACATCTGCATCATAATCCTCTTCGGTCATTAGCTTCATCACAGCCAACATCGAAGTTTGAGAACATTGCCTAACCACCAGCCAATACCACGATCTACTTAACTACAAGGATGGGTAATGTTGGTGAGCAGTAATGTAGTGACTACTGGTCAAAGATGGCATTTGGTGATTTTAAAGGCGTAGTTTTCCAACGACATTAGTAGAGTAGGTGAAGATAATCACAGGGATGATTAATGTTCGTTGCTAGGTAATTCATAAGAAAGAAAAAAGTAGTTAAATATGGTGATGAAAGGGAAGATTAGTGGTTGGAGTTGGTGTTTTGTGATGGTTGTGGGTCGTTATGGGAAAGGAAAGTTATAGTGTTTGTATAAATTTCTTTTATAAAAACGTGTTTGAATAATTTTTTATAAATTACGTGTTTGTATACATTTATATATATATATATATATATATATATATATATATTTGTGTGTGTGTGTTTGAATACGAATGCATTTATTATAAAATAGGTGTTAATATATATATATATATATATATATATATATATATATATATATATATATATATATATATATGTTTTACAAAAGAAATGTATATGTTTACTATGAAATAGGTGTTTGTATATAATTTTTATAAATATGTGCTTGCATATAAATGTATTTATAATAAAATAGGTGTTTGTATACATTTGTTTTTGTAAAATACATGTTTGTATACATTTTATATATAAAAATAGATTTGTATATATTTATGTACATAATTAATACCTATTTTTTAAATAAGTATTTCTTATACAAAAAAGTTTTTTAAAAAAAGTTTTTATATAGAAAATACAAGATGTTTTTGTAAAAATAAGTTTTTTTTTGTATAAATATGATTTTATAAAGAAAAAATATATTCGAAACAAAATTTTGAGAAAATATTTGTAAAAACAACCAAAATTATGATGAATTCATAAAAAAATTCTAAGATGTGGGCCAAAAGGGTAAATTTCAGACCAAATTTATAATAAATTTTAAAATCCAGGCCAAAAGTGTAATTTTGGACCAAATTTGTAATAAAATTTGAAATTTGGGCCAAAAATATAATTTTTGAAAGTTGGATGACTTGTTAACCAGATAAAATGGTTAAATTATATACGATGACCGGTTTTTGGGACTTAATTGAATACAAAATAATATAAGGACTAAATCGATTATGATACCAATATATATATATATATATATATATATATATATATATATATATATATATAGAGAGAGAGAGAGAGAGAAAGAGAGAGAAAGAGAGTTAAGATCCATTGAAGAGCGAGAAAGAGAGAGGGGGGACAGGGGGAAGAAAGCTTTTGAGTTCTTAAAATAAGGGGAAAATCTAGAGTTTCTTATTTTTATAATTTGGAAACTATTGGGAAGCCTTTAAGGTAAATTTTATGTCTTGTTTTGTTATCTTCATTACTTTATATGTTTTGGGTAAAACCAAGTGTTTATAAGATGGTGGTGTTGTTTTATTATTTGTGTTAGGTTTTCTATGCATTTTAAACAAAGAATCATGGTACAACGGAAACAAAACGATAATCATATTTATTAAAGGAATCCTAAGGTTCTAAGTTTCATGCCATCACTACTTGAGACCTTATGCGTGCCACATTGTTTAGATGTAAGGACCCACACCAGAATTCCTCTTTTGGTTCACACCTAAGAGCACCGAAGAGCAGAATACAATAACTAGCAGAGGAACTCTTTCTACAAACCCTAAAGAGGGTGAGAAATTCTTCTAATAAGAGATGAAGATGGTAGGCGAAAATTCAATCTAATGGAATGAGCAATTAGGGTGTGATCCCTGGCATCCTATTTACAAGACACAAATTTTCAGGCCCAAAGCCACTCCAATCCCTTGTGGGTTAACCCTAATTTTCATTTTCCCTATCCTTAAAAGGAATTTTGGAATATTCCAATTAACCAGCTATTGATTAATTAATATTCAACCCCTTGAATTAATTTAATTCCTAAATAGTTTCTAATTAATTACTAAACCATAATAATTAATAAAGCAATTTCTCATTTATTTATTTTTTGCAATTTGGGTCATGAGGGCAACACAAAAGGGCCCCGGTATTATTACAAATATTAAAAATAGTTAATGACTTTGAACACTTTTTCCAACAATTTCACACTTTGGCAAGTGATCAAATATTCCCTTATTCTATAAGATATCTGTATGAATCTGAGGCATATAAATATCAATCTCAGATTTTAAGATTATTGATTTGTAACAACGAAATTTGACTATTAAATTGAACACATCAATTTCATTAGGACCCAACCAGGTACTTAAGATGTTAGCACCAAATCATCGAGGTCCCCATAAATATTGCTTTTTCTATTAAGAAAGAATGAATAAATAAACTTTGACTACATAGTTTTTTGTCTAGTCATTATGTCATACATTTACATACCCTTTATTACTACTAGTTAGAGATAGTGTCTGAGTAAACCAATGCATAATAGAATCTTAGCGCAAAAAACTCCATGTATCTCTGTTTGAAAATATAAGATATTATCATCTTAGAATTGCTCATGAATATATCCATGAAGTAGTCTCTAAGAGGGGGTTGGCCCAATACTTAAATCTCCATTAACTACATATGAGTGTTAGTCGTAATCTCCATGCTATGTCCAATCACTATGACAATCTACTAACAATCTTAAATCACTACTTACTTCCTAGATTTTGACAGATTGTAGACATTTTGTATACGTTAATTCTTGGGAATTTGGTTCTAAACATGTAAAAGCAAAACACATCTATAAATTAACAAAAATTGCAACATCACTAACTCTCTATTAAGTCAGCAAAAAATAAACACCAAAATTAGTTACAAATCATATTGTTAAATGTTTCAAAATATATCAAACTAACAACTAAACAATATGCCATATCATTAGCAAATCTAATGTTTATAGACCTGGTATGACTATCATGCTTGGTCCTTGATAATGGTTTCATGAAGGGATCAACCAAATTCTCCTTTGATGATATTGCATTCATGATAATTTCCCCATCCTTGATGTGATTTCTTACATAATGGTACTTTTGGAATATATGTATCGAGTTCCCATTATCCTTAGGTTCATTAGTCAACGCAACTTGCATTATCTTCTACCTAGAACTCTTCCAAGTGACTGCTCCTCCAATGATCAAGAACACCCATCCTGACTGTGAGCATGATTCATCTCTATCAGTCCGGAAACTTGCATCAATATAACCCATAAATCTTAGTTCTTCTCTGCCTCCATATACCAAGAAAATATCCTTTGTTCTTCTCAAGCATTTCAAAGTGTTCTTTAATGTTGTCTAATAAGTATTTCCATGATTGTCCTGATAACGATTGTGCATATGAACCTCTTCAATATCTTATCCAAGTATGTACTTTAGCTATGTCCTATTAGATGTTTTGATCTATCTCTATTCATTATTATAGCCTCTCCCATATCCTTTATTGCGAGACAACTTCCAAGCCAAATCTACACTATGCAGCATCAGGACGTCATTTCTTATGAGTAGTATGTTATCAACATATAACACTAGGAAGACTATAATACTCCTTGTAGATTTGATACACAGACATGAATCATCTTCATTTCTAGAAAATCCAAACTCTTTGACCTTTTCTTGAAAGTAAAGATTCCAATTGTGAGATGTTTGTTTCAGTCCATATATGGACCTATCAATCTTACACACTTTATTTAGATATTTAGGATCTATGAAACCCTCAAGTTATGTCATATACATGTCTTTTATGAGTTTTCCATTTAGGAATGTAGTTTTCACATCCATTTTCTATACTTCATAATCATAGAAGGCAGTTATGGAAAATAATATCCTAATAGACTTGATCTTAGATATTAGTGAGAAGGTTTCTTCATAACTAACCCCTTGAGTTTGAGTGTAACCTTTCGCAACCAGCATATGCACATTCCCATCCATATCGGTCTTCTACTAGAAGATTATTTACACCTAACAGTTTGAATGCCATCGCTTCCTTATAGTTGGATTACTCATCCATATTAATCTGTGTACGATCGCTGATCAATATGTATCCTTATATGGCAATATGGAAACCATAAAACGTAGGAGGAAGACGAATTCTATCGAATATGAAAATAGGATGTGGAGGTATATCAGTTTCCTCAACATGTGTATCGACCTTTAGTTGAGCACTAGTATCAACTATATGTTGTTTTTTTTTTTTCTGATTCTTGAATTTCTTGATGATTAATTTGACTCCCACTGGCTTCTTTGGATATGATATCCCTCTCCAGGAAAAATCCCTTACGAGAGACAAACACCTTGTTTTCAGAAGGCTTATAAAACAAGTATTCAAAAGACCTTTGTGGATAAACAATTAAGTAATACTTCTCTAATCTGGGTTCGAGTTTATCATTAGCGTTGCAAATAACATAAGCTTCGCATCCCTAGACTTTCACATGTAATAGAAGGATGTGTTCAACTCGACATTTCAAAGGGTGTTTTAGTAACCTTCTTCTTGTGAAACTATTCCATAAATCTTAGGATGATAGTAGAATTCAAGACTTAAATTAATATTCTCTACCGTTATTAGATCGGAGCATCTTGATCTTTTTTCCCAGTTGATTCTCTACTTTGTTTTGAAATTCTTTGAATACTTCAAAGGTTTCTGACTTATGATTGATTATATATATATATATATATATACACACACACACACACACACTAAAATCATCAGTGAAAGTTACAAAATATTGTTCACCATGTCTTGTGGCGGATCTGGACACAAACATAGACCACCTGGCATTGAGGTCATCGGAACCACTAACCACAGAACTACCAGCTCTTCCCTCCACCTCTCCCTCTTCGGCCGGAACCACATACCACTGCACCACCGCCTCTCCCCTCCACCTCTCTCTCTTTCTTCCCGTTCAAGGTTGTTGTGCACATAAATCCGCCAAAAATTATTTTTCACTCCCACCGTCTCCGATCTCCATCACTGACCATGGCCAAAATCTCTTGCCTTTCTGATCATTCACCTAGGGTTTTGAAACATTATAGCGATCGATCGAACTTCGACACAATTTTGGAGTCTTTGTTTTGATGTCTGTAATTCCTATTTGATCGATATTCTCGTTGATTCTAGGGTTACTAATGCCAATCAAATCGATTTTATCCAACGTGCTTGCTTCCTTGCATCAGTATTACTCGAAGCTAGCATGGGATTAGTCTCCTCTATCCATAATCCAACCATGGCCTTTTTCTATACTCAACTCACAATCAAAGTAATTTTGTTTTTATTTTAATATGTTGAGTTATGTGTGATTGAAGATGGTTAACCATTGTGTATTCATTGTAATTCACCTAGTATTTTTGCTCTTACTGTTCCAATAACCAATGTTTCTAATCTCCATGGATACAATACGCTTACTCTACAAAGCAATCCAAACATCAGCTAATCAGGTACACTAACTTTATTGTTTATAGTGTAGATTTTGTTAAAGTTTCAATTTAAACTTTGTTGGATTTTAAGAGATATATAAATAGGAAATATGAAGGATAAAAGGGTGAAAGTCACAAAGGTGCACCTTTAGATGCATATATATATATATATATATATATATATATATATATATATATATAAATGACGAAAATGTATGTTTTGATGCTTTTTTTGTTTTATACATCTGTTATTCATCAGCTAATGTTGTTTGTTTTAAATTATGTTCTAGATTCAACTTTGGTATAGGGAGGAGGTTGATGAAGAGATTTATAAGGAAAAAAGTTCCTTGCAAATAGAGGAAGATGAAGAAGATCTTAATAGAATAAAGAAGTTAAGTAGAAGGCATAGACATCCCATTCTTGAAACGTACAAGACTAAGTCATTGAAGCAGCATGACCCAGTGCCTCAATTAAATGATACATGTGAGGTTTTTTTCTTGTTCTTCCCATCAGAGCATATGTAACACCCCGTTTATTAAATAAATAAATAGACAAATTAATAAATGAATAGTAGCCCTAAAATACGTAATTATATAGCAAGGTTTTGGTTTCGAGGAATTAACTGTCATAATTTAGAAGTTGGGGGTTAAAAGTGTAAGTTTCAGATTGGTTTTGTAAATATTTATGAAGACGGGGACTACTTGATAAATTATTGGGACTTAATTTGAAGATATTTTGGAGGCTAAGGGGTTGTTTGGTAACTGTTGGACTTAATATGAAAAGAATTATGGGAGCAGAGGTATGAAGAGTAAATTATGGGCATTGATTGGAAAGATCCTTATGGGTAGGGGCCATTCCTGTCATTATGGCAACAAGTTTAAGGGATTCGGGTATATAACCCTCCCAAAACCCTAACCCTTGTTGGATTAGTGTCTAAGTCCATAACTATTTTGGTATGTACTTGACCCGATGGTGCATGGTCCTTTTGGGTTGCCTTCACCAAAGCAATTTGATAGGATGAATTATGGAGAGAAAGGATTAAATATGATTTAATAATATATTATGAGAATAATATATTAAAGGAGAAATCATATTGTTTAATTAATATTAGTCAATAATTAATTGGTAATTAGTTTTGTGACTAAAAGAGATTAATTAAACTTAAGGGACTGGAATTGTAATTATAAGATAATTGCAATTTGGGCCATGGATTGCCTTATATTAAGGAATGGACGAATTCTATGGGAAACCCATGGGGAAATCGTCCAAGGCCTTAATTAAAGGAGTCCATGGGTTGCTTAGGGCTTAAGCATCCAATTTAGGGTTTCCTTGTTAGATAACCCTAATGGCCTCACTATATATATGACCCTTATGACCCAAAAACGTGGCTAAGCTTTATTCTAGGGTTAGAACACGTTTTAGGCAGCCTCCATCCTCTCTCCTCTTCATCCTCTTGCTCTTGGTGTTTGTGATCTATTAGAGGAGTGACATTTGTGACTCTAAGCTTTCTAAAGTCAATACAAGGAGATTTGGGATTGTTATTGCTACATAACAATCAAGGTAATATCTTAAACCCATTCTTATGTTAATATGATTACTTGTATGCTAGAATTAGGGTTTATAGTCTTGGATAACTTGCATGTATAATAGAGAAACCTAGATCCAAGCATTAGGGTTTGTATGAGCACATAGGATGTTCTTAGTCCAAAACCCATCAGTGGTATCAGAGCCTAGATTGGTTTCTATTGTATTGATGCTTTGTATGTTGGAAGAATTCGATTTTTGGGTTTCTGGGGGCTGAACTCGCCGAGTTTTTTAGATGAACTCGCAGAGTTCATGCTAACTCGACGAGTCCATACCTGACTCGGCGAGTCGGCTGGTCAGATGGAGGGAAAACCGGGATTTCTTGCTATTTTTGCTTAAGGATAGTTGCCTTATTATATTAGATCAATATAAATCCGATTTTATGATATATTTGACTATATTCTTGATTTAATTGAAGATATTTATCAATTAATAAAATATTTGTTTCCTTATGTGATAATTGATTAATTATTTTGATTAAATTGGTAAATTGTTTTGCAAGAAATCATTAAATAAATCAAATATGGATAATTATGTGATTAAATGTTAATTTAGATTATTTGTTATTTGATACTTGTGCTTTGAAAAGTTTCATATTTTCCCCTTTAGGTTTTATAGTTTAAATTTGAGCCCAAAAGTTTTGTTGTTTTGAAATTTAAATAGTTAAAACCCTAATGTTTTGAAAAAGGTTTCAAAACTTGCCCTCAAGTTTTGGAATTTAAATTTTTGGATTAATAGTTTAATTTAGTGTATATTTAAATTCTAAACCCTAATATTTTGAAATGTTTCAAAACTTTCCCTCAAGTTTTGGAATTTAAAAGTTGATTAAAAGTTTAATTAGGAATGTTAAATTCTAAAACCCTAGTACTGTTTTGAAAAGTTCAAATCACCCCCTTATGGTTTTATTAATTAATTAAGGTGTATAATTAAAAGAGATTTAATAAATCCATAAAAGTTTAGGTTTACAATTTAATTGAATTAAAAGTATAATTGTTAAATTTGACCTCCTAGTATTTTAAAAGTAAAATACACCCTATACTATATATAACATTAAAAGTCTAACATTATATATATATATATATATATATATATATATATATATATATATATATATATATATATATATATATATATATATATATATGTGTGTATGAGTAAAAGTCAGTCTTACCGTTAGTAGGCCTCATTCACGAAGCTGGTCTATAAGGGGTGTTTAAGGAAATTGCCTATAAAATGGCGATTGAATGGGTATCCACTCTTACCCACTGCACTCTTGACTAATGGAGGGTCGTTAGCCGAACGGGTAGGATAGGACAAAAACCTTCCATTATAAGTATAATGATATACAAAAGTAACTAAATGTTTTTTCAAATTCCCAATCTTAGTTACTTAGGCAAAGTGAATTGATGCAATTCAATGAAATTACACTTTGTGCCCTTGCGAAGACGTTAGTGGAGCGTGTGTGTTTTACCGACACACTAAATGGTTCTATGCAAAGGTAGCGAAGGGTGACTCAATGTTTGTCATAGTTCGGTGGAGCGTGTGTGGTTTATCGGCACATCGAATAGGTGACTGTAACATGTAAGGGCACCATGTAAGTTTGCATGGTTATTCACACCCACTTTGTGATCCTTGGCATCCCAGTCACAAACTAGAGGGGCATATCGAGATTTACACATGCCATTGAAAGTTCAATGAATCTCAAAGGATCTAGGAGTTTTCATAGATTTAAAACTTAAATTTATTTTTCGTTTTTCATGGTGGAAATTAGTGAATCGTCATTCACTTACCTTCAAATGTTCTGCAATTTGGGTTACGGCATCCCTCTCCCGAGTTGTAGAATATTGTGTTGGGTCCTAGCCTTAGTATCTCATTTGGGTGATTTACTAAGGACTCAATCAGTCAACTAACTTGAATTTGTTTCTCCCGTTTTGTAGATGTCTAAGTTCGACAACTATGGTCTTCCCAAATCCCGTGGAACAAGCATTCCACATGAAGATGGTATTCCACGATTCGATCGAGGAACAAGAAATCATGCTTTACTTCCTCCACCTCCTCCAATTGTTCTCCCTAACCCACAAGATCGAAGAATTGAAAGGTTCAATATCACTAAAGCCCTATTGGAAATGAAACATGAAGATGGTAAACTTGTGTGTGCCCACGTTCTAGGAATGAAATCACACATTGATAGGTTGATAATGTTGGGTGTGTCATTCCCAGATGAGTTGGCTGTAAATTGGGTTTTGTAGTCACTTCCTGAATCATATAATGAGTTCAAAAGAAAGTAGTATATAATGGATCACGACGACAACCTCATTGACCTAACTTACATGCACATTGCGGCTGAATCAGAAATGATTTGGCAAAGCAATGGAGCGTATTTGTTGGGAAAGTCAACCGACCATGCTTCCGAGGACGTTCTAGGAGAACCGACCTGCGTTTGCTGCCAAAAGAAAGGGCGTTGGATACAAATCTGCCCAAAGAGCCTGAAGATTCCAAAAGATGGGAGAGTCAAAGAGTATGGTTGCGCTTCGGGTAAAATCCACTATCTAACTCCGTTAAGTTCCTATTCATTGATTCTTAATACATGATGTGATAAGATTACATTTGTATGTTTTGCAGGATCGGTGAAAAGAAAGGAAGTTTGGTGAAAGAGCAAGGTGAATCTAATCACAAGGAATGGATCTTGATCGCATGAACTTGAAGATTAGATTTTGAGCTTAGATAGTTATGATAGAGTTGTTAGAAATTTTCCTTTTGAAATACATAGTTTTCAATGGATTCTGCATTGTAAGGACAAATGTTTTCCGTTGCTTTTATAAATAAAATAAATTTTCGTTTGACTTATTTATTTATTTGTTTATTTCCTTGCAATGAAATCGTTATGAAAATTTGTGTTTGCATATTTCTACAACAAATGGATATGATTCTTATTTATGTCGTTTGTGGAAATGTCGAGAATTTACCAAATAGGGAGAGTTTCTCATCGCCCAAGTTTCAATTGGACAGAAATTTGGAATCACGCAACTTGGTTGCATGATAAATGAGAAATTTCATATTTGGAAATTAGACTAATTCGTTGACAAAGTGTCAAGTGAAGGAATAGGAGATCGAACACACAAAGTTGTGTGTTGATCAAGTTCGCCATAAGAGTAACAAAGATATTCGTCATAATTTACTAAAGGTTTAGTAAATATGATTACACTTATAAGATTAAGTGTAATTGTGAATTGATTGAAAAGGTTTAAATCAATAGCAAAACGAATAAGAAGAATCAAGTAGGCAGAAAGATAAAAGTTTCTCCATTCTAAGAAGAAGGGAGAGTACCTTTTATGCTTTATGATAAGTCTTAATGATTAAGAACCATATCTCAATTGATCCTCTAAGTGAGTCTTAGTACAATTGTAGAAATGGTTAAATCAATAAGTCAATCATACTTCGTTCCAAAACAAGTCTTAAAGTTAAGATTGTGACATTGAGTGACAAGAAGGTTTATAACATTCATCAAATATGAAGAGTTGTGATGTCTTGGATAAGACAAAGACCAATTAGGACCAATTTATGAAGTGTTTTGATAAA
This sequence comes from Lactuca sativa, assembly GCF_002870075.4. Classification (NCBI taxonomy): domain Eukaryota; kingdom Viridiplantae; phylum Streptophyta; class Magnoliopsida; order Asterales; family Asteraceae; genus Lactuca; species Lactuca sativa. The sequence continues at coordinate 209,630,492 of NC_056624.2, forward strand.
AGCTACACTAACTCTAGAATAATTGTTTGTCAAGAAATGGTTATTGACAAGAGAATCTTATATGTCAAGGAGTCAGTGGGAGTCTTAAAGGTCTTCAAAGGTTTCAAGAACAAATCAAAATAGACCTTATCGATCATCACTAGCACACGAGTTGAGGTTTACAACCTATCGTGTTGACATTATTTTGTTTCTGTGCCATTCCAATTGAGTTAATTATGCATGTGAGTTCTATGAGTTCTCATTTGAACGCATAAAAGGCAGGCACCTTGATCAATGGAAAGTACATTGATAGGAAAGGGTGAGCTGCTTAACTACTTGGAAGACATGGTGGGCAGTTGTGCTACCATAAGGCAAGAAATCAAGATTAAGAAAGTTCGGTCCATATGAGTTTGAATTTGTCGTAAATTTTGGTTTTAACAAATTCACATGGATAGGAACACATACACCGTTTAAATCTAAGTGTCATAAGATTTCCTCCTTCATGAAAATGATTGTGAGGAAATACTTTCACTAAGAAAGATTTTAAGAAGATAGTGATTGTAAAATTGCATTCTCGAATTCGATTATGGTTACGGTATCCCTTTCCATGATTTGAATTGTGAGGTTTGGCAATTATTCTCAATTGTTTAGACACACATATGCACTATCTAAGGCAAAGGTGTATAAGTTTAAGAGGCCTCGATAAAAGATTATCAAAGCATTAAGTATTAGAAACATGGACTTAAGAAATTCAATAGGTATTGTCTTTCTAGAAGTTAAGATGTTTATGAATACATGTCGAAGCTAGTGGGAGCATAAGTGTTATGTTTTATAATAATCATCATGATAGTGGGAGCATAAATGTTATGATTGTATGATTATTAAGGCACGTATTGCAAGTTGGCAATATTAATTATAGAAAACAAGAGTTATACCTTGGAAAGTCGTAAGGGTTATAAAGTTGTTTTGCTATAATTAAGGGAGAGAATATTATGCTTCATTTCAAATCTAAAGGCTTAGGTTGAGAAATGTTAATAAATTTAGTCAAAGGTACATAGTGTGTTCTTAAAATTTCGATTATGATTACGTCATTCCTCTTCACAATTCAAATTTTGAGAACATAGCAAATAAAACATTATGGCAGAAGATTGATAAAGTATCAAATCTTTATGTAAGACATTATGCATCGTGTCCCATACGCTTCGGGTATAGGATCAATTGCAAATGCTATAATATTTGACCATTCTAAAATTTTCCAAATGTCTAGCGCATTTTGAGGGAAAAGGGACTAGAATCGGTTTTGACTAAAATAATTAAACAACTATCAAAGGACAATCCAAAGTTCGACGAGGATTGGTTTCTTGTGAGTAGTTGGAAGCATGGTATTGAATGGACCATATCGACATTATTATGAATAGAAAAGATTCTATTAAGAATGAGTTGTCATCTGGAAATTATGGAAATGATTCCATATTGGATGGACCATATCGACATTATTACAAATAGATAGGATTCTATTAAGAATGAGTTTTCATATGGAAAATATGGAAGCGTGTCCATATTGGGAATTGAATATTGAAAAATCTATGTCTATATTAGAAACTTTTATGCAAAAGGATGTTCAAAGGAATGTACTTTGAGTGAGAGACATCAAATCTAAGGAATTGTCTTGTAACAATCTCTGATAGAAGACTTTGTAATATCATTGGCAATAGTCTTTGTGACTTTGGTGCAGTGACATTACGAAAGGATAGTTGCATAGAATGTTAGAATCTAGTATATTCTATAAGTAGCAAGAATTTGATATTATTTCACTTATGAAAAAGGATTTGAAGTTGTGAAATGAGAATGATTGGAAATGTGCTCAATTTGGTCTATTTCACAAAGTAAGAACCATAGGTAAACATTGTGTGCATGCTAAGAGCATGGGACAAGTGTAATAATTCAAGTAAGAAGTTAATTACCCGAAACGACAAATAATGAGTAATCGATATGGTGATAAATAAAAGGTGTTTTATTTATACTCAAAGGTTTGAGGCCATATGGGATTAGTATTATTCTTATGTTTCACATTTGCATGTTTTGACTTCCTGAATAATTTAATTGGTTAAGAACAGTTAAATTATTCGAACGGGCCACAATCGTTCATATGTTGGAAGTAGGTATGAATGAAGACTGTCGTGAATTGGTGTGTGGATTGTCTAAAGAGCATTAGACATAAGCAAATGTTTGCTGCAACGTTCATGAGTGCTTATGAATATGAATTTGTGCATTGGATTAAACCCACGCTCACTTGGATCACTCCATGAATTGTATCACGAGTGATTGGTGAGACGATAACATCTTATATTCTTGAAACCGAGATGTGTGAGTTGTATCTTGCAAATCGGTTGCACATTGATAATATGTAAACGCACTAGTAACTTAGTGTTATAAAACATATTGTTGTGTGTGATTCAGTGAGTGAGTGCAAGCAAGCATTGTATCAAAGTTTATCCGTTCCTTTTATCCAAAGTAGGATAAAAGCGATATCTTTGGGCCCCTCGATGATTTAGTGATGAAAAACGTAAATGCTCGGCCGGGCTAGGGCTAATTTGATTTGTTCAACTAGTCAGTCGTCATAAATCGGGAATCGAGATATAGTACAAAGAGAATGATTTGAAATCATATCTCATATGATATCTAGAATGGAGGAATATATGATCCCTTATCTAAAGGACACGCGTATCTGATATGATCAGAGTTGACAGCGGCTTTAGAAAGCTACGATTGCAGATCAGGATCGGAAGTCATACGCAGAATAGTTATTAGACTTATCCAAGTGGGAGACTGTTGGATTAGTGTCTAAGTCCATAACTATTTTGGTATGTACTTGACCCGATGGTGCATGGTCCTTTTGGGTTGCCTTCACCAAAGTGACTTGATAGGATGAATTATGGAGAGAAAGGATTAAATATGATTTATTAATATATTATGAGAATAATATATTAAAGGAGAAATCATATTGTTTAATTAATCTTAGTCAATAATTAATTGGTAATTAGTTTTGTGACTAAAAGAGATTAATTAAACTTAAGGCACTGGAATTGTAATTATAAGATAATTGCAATTTGGGCCATGGATTGCCTTATATTAAGGAATGGACGAATTCTATGGGAAACCCATGGGGAAATCGTCTAAGGCCTTAATTAAAGGAGTCCATGGGTTGCTTAGGGCTTAAGAATCCAATTTAGGGTTTCCTTGTTAGATAACCCTAATAGCCTCACTATATATATGACCCTTATGACCCAAAAACGTGGCTAAGCTTTATTCTAGGGTTAGAACACGTTTTGGGTAGCCTCCATCCTCTCTCCTCTTCATCCTCTTGCTCTTGGTGTTTGTGAACCATTAGAGGAGTGACATTTGTGACTCTAGGCTTTCTAAAGTCAATACAAGGAGATTTGGGATTGTTATTGCTACATAACAATCAAGGTAATATCTTAAACCCATTCTTATGTTAACATGATTACTTGTATGCTAGAATTAGGGTTTATAGTCTTGGATAACTTGCATGTACAATAGAGAAACCTAGATCCAAGCATTAGGGTTTGTATGAGCACATAGGATGTTCTTAGTCCAAAACCCATCAACCCTAACCCTAAGAGGATGCATAACTGCCATCTTATGGCTCCCACCACCGGCCTCCATCCTCCTTCTTCAATCACCGGTGCCGCCACAACAGTTGGAGTTGGAAAAACTACCACGATTCACCTAGTCGTTCTCCGTCCTCTGTTGCTGCTGCTCGAATCACGTCTGGCATCGTCCGCCAAACCCACTCCACTGTTACATTGTTGTCGCCGCCATTGTATGGCTCGTTGCTATTGCTCCAGTCATTGTTTGCCATCCCGTAGAGTTATCGTGTTCGTGTGTCGCTGCTCCAACTGCTGTAAGCGCCGCTGTAGCGCTGTTGTTCTGCTGTTGCCGTCCTCCAAGTTGTTGTTGTCGCTGACGACTCCAGCTGTTAGCGTAGTTGATTCTGCCGTTTGTACCCTAGTGTCCACCATATGTCGTACGTGCATGTGTTGATGTGTAGTTGGACAAAGGATCAAGAGAAACCACCTCCACCACCGTGAGCTGGTTGGTGTTATTGCAAACCGCCGCCTCTTCCGCCTTCCTATGATGTTGTTGTCGCCGTATGCCATCAGGTGGGTGGTGGGGTTCTTTTTGCGAACAAAAGCAGTTTGTATGTGTTGTACGTCGTGATGTTTGGCCGAAATTCACGAGAACAGCCACCACCACCGTAAGGTGGTGGCTGCCGCCTTGTACCACTGGTAGCCACTAGAAGGTTGGTTGTGTGCGTGTTTATCTTATTGTGTGTGTGTGTGTGTTTATTTTGGGATATTACACTCTAAAATTGTAATCGGTGATGGAATAATCAAATAAAACTCAAAACCACCACCATGAGGTGGTCGATGCCGCCTTCTGCCGCCACCAACCGTCGTGTTGGGTGGAAGTGTGTTTTTGCTTGTGTTTAGACTGCTTTTGGGATGTTTGGACATAATTGGACTAGAACCATAGCCACCACCTTGAGGTGGTGGACGCCGCCATGAGCCACCATTGACCGCCACTACCCAAGGTGGTAGCGGGTGGTGTCTGGCTTATCTAACCCTAATTGACCTAATGAAACCCTAATTTGTCTAAAGACTTAGCTTTTGGGCCTAATTGGTATGTTTTGGGTTGGAAACCCAAATTAGGGTTTAGAAAACCCTAATCTTGGAGATTTTAATTTGGACTTAGCGGGACCCATGTATCGGGCCATTGGAATTGAACTATGAATTACACCCGATCACACCGTATGATTTATGTAGTAGAGTGATGGACTTAATGGAGTAAGTCATTAATGGGTTAAGTAAGAAACACTTAACCCTGATCGTCATTTTATGTAAAAACCCTAATTTCGCTTAGGCCTTAAGTTGGGCCTTTCTAATGGGCTTTGGTGATTAGGCTATTGATGGGTTATCCAAGAACAAGTAAATGGACTAAAATATTTGGATGGACTTTATGGTAAGGCCCATGTGAGGGACTTGGGCCCAATTTGGAAAATTGGGCCATAGGTGGTCCATAATTGGGCCTTGATGATTTTGAGATATTGGACCATCCGAATGCCAAGTGTTGGGACTAGGATAAATAGTTGGGCCTTAAGATGAGACCATGAACAGATTTGGGCCCAATTCGGAAAATTAGGTCATATATTGGGCTTTGGTCCATTGGTTGACTTTTGGGCCTTTGGAGTGTGTGTTGGGCCTTAGGCTTGAATCAAGCTAGTTTGGGGGTAAAGTAGTCTTTTACCACAAGCATGGATTTTTATTATGTATTGGAACCTAATTATTAATTGGGTGTTGTTTGATGTTGACAGTTCGGGAATCTTTCATCCAGTAGCTAGGGTTTTTGCCCGCGGGACTTCAGCAGTGTGAGGTGTGTTTTTCTCACTATACTCAAGGGTCTAAGGCACCAGGTCTGGCCCTTTTTTGGATTTTTATCCTGATATGTTTTAAATGCTCGAGTATCGTATGATCTGTTAGATCAGTATCCTAGTAGATAGGATGATATTATGCATTTATGATCTTGTTAGATCGGTTTCCTGGTAGATATGGTTTTATTATGTTGTTATGATCTGTTATATCGATTTTTCTATCTATAGACTATTATGTAATTATATGTTATATGCATACACTAAGGAACACTCGTGTGAATCCAGTCTCAAATCAATGAAAAGATTTTCAAAATGATTTTTAAATGGTTTTCAAAATACTAGAGGAGGATGCAAAGTGTACGATCAGCCGGAGCCAGTAAGTAGACCCAAAATACCGTACAGATATTTGATATTATGATATGATAGAACAACATGCTAGTACTAGGTTAGGGATCTTCAGGAATTGCATGATAGAATTTCCTGATTGTATGATGCCTGATAGCCAAGAGTTTTTACTCATATGAAATTGACATCATTACTATAGTTTCTTAGTGTATGCATCACAGCTGTACATAATTAAGTTCTTATAGCCTGAGAATGTTTTGTTTGGCCTTATTTCCTGTTCTTGTTTGATGTAGGGCTTAGAGTAGGATCAAGTATTTGAAAGTCTATAGGGTCCAATGTTATGTATGGCTAGCATAGTGTTGCAGGGTTGGTGGAAGTTTCATGGGTGGGTTGTGCGAGGTCGGTAGGCCAGTATGAGATATTTAGCATTACTCTAGGAGTGGGGATTAAGCACTCGCCATGTTATTGTATATTGTTAGGGCGTTGTGATGATACTTGAGACAAATATGGGTAGGTGTGGAAGGTAGTATGGGCCCGTACTACTGAAAGAACATGACCTATACGTGTAACAAGGAAGTCAGAACCCCTAGGGTATAGTTGGGAAATTGGTTCCCTGTTATTATATGGATTGTCCGATATCTATCTGGTGTATTATCAGAATGGTGGTTACGAGACGTTTTGAGACCGGATTTGGATCAGGATCAGGAGCTGACAGCCAAGGCGGGCCAGTAGCAGTGACAGGGACTGCTAGTCAGATGAGACTAGAGGATCTGGATGCTAGGATTCCGGAGATCCTGCATGATGAGGATGCTGCTATTTTTCGAGCACAATTGCCGGAGATGTTTGGGTCTATCAAGACCATCATGGTTGAGTATTTCGATGAGTGTTATGTTGCCCTTGCTAAGACGGCTGCCGCATCAGCTACAACAGTTGCCGCAGCAGCTATAACAACTATAACGATGGCAGGGGGAGGAGCTGGTTGAGCTTTCTAGTACTGAGACTTGTTATTGGGACATATTCTGATTAGCAGAGGTTTGTAGTTACCTGGGATCAGGGAGATGTTCCGTACTCGTTACATTCCGCGAGTTGAGCGGGAGAGGCTGGCACATGGTTTATGGATTTGAGGTTTTGGGGGTTTTACTCGAGGTCGGGGTGCGAGTCGCAGGGATCAGGAAGGGAGAGATGATTATGATCAGCTCGAGTTTTGTAGTTGGAAGTATAAGGGTTGATTGATGGATTGGAATGATGTTTTCGAGGGAAAGGATCGTGCCCTTTCAGTTTTCCAAGTTCAAAGGGGTGAACAGGCTTGTGACCCCTAGGTCAGGTTGTATTTCCAGCTCGAGATCAGTTGATCACAGGGGTTGACAATAGTATTTCAACGCTGGTGAGCGGGGGTGGGTCGATACGGCATGAGTATTTTGTGAGGCGTACGCGATTACCGTCCCTACCCATAGGAACCAAGATCCGATTCGCCTTGGATCTCTTGTATCAGGCGGAAAGGATTGATTGTGAGATATATTGCACTTTTGGGATTGGAGACTATGTCTTGGGAGTAGTTTGTAGCCCTGATTAGGGCAAAGGTTGCTTCAGCTATTGCAGTTCAACTGTGGACGACTGAGCTGGTGAGTGAGTAAGGGTGCGAGACCCTAAATGATACGATTTCTAGAGCTCGAGAGCAGGAGGTTTGTTTGGAGCACCTTGGGAAGACGGTTATTATATGGGAGGTCTGCGGACAGGGTCCCACAGGATGGTTATTCAACATTTTCAGGATTCGGTGGTTTTAGTAACCGTTATTGATTGGCGGATGAAAGTGCCAAGGGAAGTAGCTCGTTGTTGAGGTATTAGTTGGAGCATCTATATTTTGGTCTTCTAGGTTTGAGTATGGGATCATTAAAGCATTAGGGACTGTCGGTTTCATAGGGATTTAGGAAGTGTTCATCTGGTTCTTGGAAGTATGTGATCTCTTGGGATTGGCTAGTAATGGAGCACTAGTTGGAAAGATATGGTTGTCATCGGATCGATCATTGGAATGTGAGAAGGATTAGGAATTCTCAAATTTTCATGTATTGTGAGGACATAGTCGAATATAAGTGGGGGAGAATCGTCTCAGAATGCGGGAGCAGGAGCGATTTCGAAACTGGGATAAGTTTCGCATCCCCGTCAGGGAGGAAGGCGGCCCAAGTGGCTGTTTAGTTTGAGGGTTGTGTGAGTTGGGAGTTAGGTAAAACTCCCTAGCATATGTATCGCATCTTCTTGGTGCTTGATAGCAGAATTTGGGGAATCGGGTTGGGGTTCTAGTCATGAATTGAGTTCACTTCGGGTGTTCGGTCGAGTGTGTGCCTGACTCTAAGGGTATTTGGATTGATAGATTGAGGGTAAGGTATCGGGCTGCGGTTGTGTTAGGGCAAAAGTGTTGTAAGACTGCGAGATGACTCGTAGCATTCACAGATTCTTTCAAATGATTAGGCCAGGGTGGGCCAAATCGTAAGATTGTGGGTCGACCACGACATGATTGGAATCAAGAAACGGTAGGTCGTTAGGGGACTGGGCATGATGTAAGACTACAACATTATTAAAGCGTTCATTTTTCGTATTTGATTCAATGGCGACAGGTTGTCAGGCTATTATGATCAGATGGACTAGAAGGATTGATGGAGCCCTGAGTGGTGATATAGTTAGGCCACTTATTGCTATTCGAAGTTTCCTTCGAAGGTCGCGTAGAGCAACTGTAAGATTGCTCGTTGGTTCAATAACCGGGCAGAAATCCGGTATTCCGGATGAGCTTTCTGTCAAGTATAAGTGTATTGCTAGGAAATTTGGCATGTGAATCTATCTTCTAGTAGGAACCTCAGGTTATCAGAAGTTGAGTAGCCATTTGGGAGTTAAGTGCAACGAATTCGACAATGATTCAGTGTGGGCGATTTGTCAGGGAGCCAAACCACCTCGAGACTACAAATTTCAGATGGAGTAGATGTGATCTTATTGCAAGAAATTCGTTCATCTGTGGATTTTAGGGCTTTACGAAGGTTGGTCACAGTTACCCTGTGAAGGCTAGGGTGTGCCCAGGATTGTGGCCATGTTACTTGAGTGGTTGGCGTGTAAGGGATGGTAAGGGATGATTTCAAGGATGAAATCTAATTTAAGTGGGGGAGAGTTGTAACACCCTATTTATTAAATAAATAAATAGACAAAATAATGAATGAATAATAGCCCTAAAATCCGTAATTATATAGCAAGATGTTGGTTTCGAGGAGTTAACCGTGATAATTTAGAAGTTGGGGGTTAAAAGTGTAAGTTCTGTATTGGTTTTGTAAATATTTATGAAGGCAGGGACTACTTGGTAAATTATTGGGACTTAATTTGAAGAGATTTTGGAGGCTAAGGGGCTGTTTGGTAACGGTTGGACTTAATATGAAAAGAATTATGGGAGCAGGGGCATGAAGAGTAAATTTTGGGCCTTGATTGGAAAGATCCTTATGGGTAGGGGCCATTCCTATCATTTTGGCAACAAGTTTAAGGGAGTCGGGTATATAACCCTTCTGAAACCTTAACCCTAAGAGAACGCATAACCGCCACCTTATGCCTCCCACCACCGGCCGCCATCCTCCATCTTCAATCACCGGCGCCGCCACAACTGTTGGAGGTTGAAAAATGCCACCATTCACCTAGTCATTCTCCGTCCTTTGTTGATGCTGCTCGAGTCACGTCCGTCGCCGTCTGCCAAACCCGCTCCACTGTTACATTGTGGCCGCTGCCTTCGTATGGCTCGTTGCTATTGCTCCGATCATCGTTTTCCATCGTGTGTCATTGCTCCAGCCACTGTAAGTGTTGCTGTAGCGCTGCTGTTCCGCCGCTGCCGTCCTCCGATCGTTTTTGTCGCTAATGACGCCGGCTGTAGGTGCAACTGTTGCCACCGTTCGTGCCCCATCGTCCACCGTATGCCATACATGCGTGTGTTGATGTGTTGCTGGGCAGAGGATCAAGAGAAACCACCGCCACCACCGTGAGATGGTGGCTGTCATCACAAACCGCCCCTTCTGCCGCCTTCCCATGATGTTGTCGTCGTCGCACGCCACCATATGGGTGGTGGGGTTCTTTTTGTGAACAAAAGCAGTTTGTGTGTGTTGTATATGGTGATGTTTGGTCAGAATTCACGAGAACATCCACCACCACCAACATGAGGTGGTGGTTGCCGCTTTATACCACTGTTAGCCACCACAAGGGTAGATGTGTGTGTTTATCTTATTGTGTGTGTGTGTGTTTATTTTGGAGCATTGCATTGTAAAATTATACTCGATGACGGAATAATCAAAGAAAACTCATAACCACCACCATGAGGTGGTGGTTGCCTTCTGCTGCCACAAGCCGCCGTGTTGGGTGGTGGATTGCTTTTGCTTGTGTTTAGACTGCTTTTGGGATGTTTGGACATAATTGGACTAGAACCATAACCACCACCGTGAGCTGCCGTTGATCGCCACTACCCGAGGTGATAGTGGGTGGTGCCCGACTTATTTAACCCTAATTTACCTAATGAAACCCTAATTTGTCTAAAGACTTAGCTTTTGGGCCTAATTGGTGTGTTTTGGGTTGGAAAATCTAATTAGGATTTAGAAAACCCTAATCTTAGAGATTTTAATTTGGACTTATTAGGACCTACATCTTGAGCCATTGGAATTGAATTATGAATTAAACCTGATCTCACTGTATTATTTATCTAGTAGAGTGTTGGACTTAATGGATTAAGTACTTAATGGTTTAAGTAAGAAACACTTAACCCTAATCGTCATTTTATGTAAAAACCCCAATTTCGCTTGGGCCTTGAGATAGGCCTTTCTATTGGGCTTTGGTGATTGGGCTATTTATGTGCTATCCAAGAACAAGTAAATGGACTAAAATATTTGGATGGGCTTTAGGGTAAGGCCCATGTGAGGGACTTGGGCCCAATTTGGAAAATTAGGCCATAGTTGGGCCTTGATGATATTGAGATATTAGACCATCCAAATGCTAAGTGTTGGGACTAGGATACATTGTTGGGCCTTAAGATGAGACCATGAAGAGGTTTGGGCCCAATTTGGAAAATTGGGCCATATGTTGGGCTTTGGTCTGTTAGGTTGGGCCTTGGGCTTGAATCAAGTTAGGTTGGGGGTAAAGTAGTCTTTTACCCCAAGCATGGACTTATGTTTATGTATTGGAACCTAATTATTAATTGCGTGTTGTTTGATGTTGACAGTTCAGGAATCTATCATCCAGCAGCTAGGGTTTTTGCCCGCGGGACTTCAACAGTGTAACTTGAGTTTTCCTCGCTATACTCAAGGGTCAAAGGCACCAAGTCCGACCCTTTTTTCGATTGTTTTCCTGATATGTTATATGCTCAAGTATCGTATGATCTGTTAGATCAGTATCCTGGTAGATAGGATGATATTATGTTATTATGATCTGTTAGATCGGTATCCTGGTAGATAGGATGTTATTATGTTGTTATGATCTGTTAGGTCGGTTTTTCTGTCTATAGACTCTTGTGTAACTATTTGTTATATGTGTACATGTTTGATTGTGGTTGAGGCTTATCTGCTTCGTGCGAGATCCAAGAGACCTGGGCATTCCAATCCGATGGATGTGGACCCTGAGTATTCCATCCCGAGGATGATTGGACTCATAGTATGTTGGCATTCCAACCCGATGGTTGTGGGTTGTGAGTATTCGATCTCGAGGATGATTGGACTTGTAGCATGTGGGCACTCCAACCCGATGGTTCTAGGCTGAGGGGATACCATCCCGAGGATGACTGGACCCATAGTATGTTGGCATTCCATCCTGATGATTGAGGGATGGGTATTCTAACCCGATGGTTCATTGGACCCATAGTATGTTCGCATTCCAACCCGATCATTGAGGGCCTGGGGTATTCCAACCCGATGGTTGATTGGACCCATAATATGTTGGCATTCCAACCTGATGGTTGAGGGCCTAGGGCAATCCAATCTGAAGGTTGACTGGACCCATAGTATACTGTTGTGATTATATGTGTATTGTTGTGTGTACGGGTACTTTAGGGGAACTCACTAAGCTTTGTGCTTACGGTTTCAGTTTATTGTTTCAGGTGCCTCATATGTCTCGGCAAGGCGAAGGCGTGATCGTACACATCCTCGGGTTTTGGACTTACGGTTTCTGGGATACTCTGATATGAAACTATTTTGAAAACATTTTGTCATAACTAATGGAGTTTGGATGTTTGAAAAAGTTTTAAATTGGCTTGATGTTTATGTGTGTTACAAGTTGGTATCAAAGCCGTGGTTTGAGTGAATTGGAGGAACACTCGTTTAAGTAGGGGAGAGTTGTAACACCCCGTTTGTTAAATAATTTAAGTGTGATGATTTCGAGGACGAAATCTAACTTAAGACGAAAGATCAAATGACATGTTCTCCGATGATATATTTGGAGAAGCACCAACTGGAGTACGATAGTTTTGTTCTATCATCAAGGAAAAGGATATGGTTTAGCCATTCAAAGAAGTGGTATTCGGGATAAATGGGATGATGTCGAAGGTTACTGAAGTAAGTGTATCAAAATCAGACTCTTTTAATACATATCATCATATATGATTAATGTGATTATATGCATTTAATCACATATAGTTGTGGTGTTCGTAGGTAGTGAGTGGTGGGTGGTGGTGGGTTGTGAGTAGTGGTGGTGGTGGTGGGTGGTGGGTAGCGGTGCTGGTGGGTGGTGGGTAGTGGGTGGTGGGTAGTGGGTAGTGGTAACATGTAGGGTGATGGGTGGTGATGGTGGTAGTGTGCGGTGATGGTTGTGGTAATGGGTGGTAAGGGTGATATGGGTGTGGACATTTTACTTGAAAACAATATTGTCTATATTTATCATATATGATTAGATACATATAACCACGTGTGATTATATACGCGAGAACACCTAGTGAATCAAGGATGCAAAAAACAAATATTGTCCACATAAATCTTATGTGATTTTATATATATATATATATATATATATATATATATATATATATATATATATATATATAGTCACATGTAATTAAATACACGAGACCAATTATTGAATCGAAATCGCGAAAATAAATACTATCCACTTAAATCGTATTTGATTAAATACATATAATCACATGTGATTATATGTATCCACTGGCATATGCTAATGTGGACAGGATTGATTATCACGTTCTTGATTTAATAATTATTTTTTTCTCAACTTTAATCATATGTGATTAAATACATCTAATCACAAGTGATTATATGTATCTAATAACATATGATTTATATGGACAAAAAAGAATTGTGTCTATATAAATCTAATGCTAATGGATACATATAATCACATATGGTTATATACAAGAGAACAACTATTGAATCAAAAATGAGAAAATAAATCTTCGTCCACATTAATTATATGTGATTAAATACATGAGAAAAAATTATTGGATGGAAAACATGAAAAAAGAATATTGTCTACATAAATCATATGTGATTAAATAAGTATAATCACATGTGATTAAATAAATGATACCAAATATTGAGTTGAAAAATACGAAAATGAGTATTGTCCATATCAATCATATGTGATTAAATACATATAATCACATGTGATTATATGTATAATCACATGTGATTATAGGTATAATCACATGTGATTATATGTATCCAATCTCATATGATTTAAGAGGAAAATATTCAATTTTGTTTTGTCGATTCAATAGTCGTTCTCATTATTTATTCACATGTGATTATATTAATGTATCTAATCATATATGATTTATATGGACAATCTTCATTTTGCGTTTTCGATTCAATATTTGTTCTCGTGTATTTAATCACATGTGATTATGTGTATCAAACAACATATGATTTATGAGTGCAAAACTTGTTTTTGCGTTTTTGATTAAAAAGTGTTTTTTTCCATATTAATCATATGTGATTAAATTTCAAAAATTAATGAATTGAAAATTCGAAAACGAATTTTTTATATTTAAATAATATGTGATTATATATATATATATATATATATATATATATATATATATATATATATATATATATATATATATATATATATAATCATATGTGATTATATAAACTTAATCACATATGATTTATGTGATCATATGTATTTAAATTAACGTTTGACATTACCGTTACGTCACGTCTAACGTTATTTAGAACATTTATTTAAACAACCAACGAAAAATAATATAATAATAACGTTTGCGAATAAATACTATTAACAAGATCTTTATTTTATTGAAGGTAACTTAATATGGTACAAACCGTGTCATATGGTAGTTCGAATAGATTCCAAAATTTTGCACTTGCATGAGTGATGCAATTAGGTTTTTTTTTAGTATTGTACTACCGTAGATCTTATATTATGCGCTTTAAGAAAGTGCCATTTTAGCATATATATATATATATATATATATATATATATATATATATATATATATATATATATATATATATATATATATATATATATATATATATATATATATATATATATATATATATATATATATATATATATATATATATACTCATGCAATTAGGTTTTTTTTTAGTATTGTACTACCGTAGATCTTATATTATGCGCTTTAAGAAAGTGCCATTTTAGCATATATATATATATATATATATATATATATATATATATATATATATATATATATATATATATATATATATATATATATATATATATATATATATATATATATATATATATATATATATATATAGGGTTAGGTTCATGTGAGACGGTCTAATTTTGTGAAAACATGAGACGTATTTTTTTATTTATTTTTATTTATTTTTTATTTTTTTAGTTAATTCAAGTTCCGAAAATAATATTTAAATTTTTTTTTTGATTTTTCCATTTATTTTGAATTTTAAAATTATTTTTAGAATATATGTACAACGTAATATTCTAATTAGAATATTTCACGTATTTCTTAAAAAAAATAGGACTTTTTTTATTATTTTTTATTATTTTTAAATTTTTTTTAGTTAATTCAAGTTCCGAAAATAATATTTAAAAAAAGAATTTTTAGATTTTTCCATTTATTTTGCATTTTAAAATTATTTTTTAGAATATGCCAGTGTAATATTCTATTTAGAATATTTCACGTATTTTTCAAAAAAAAAAACGGGATTTTTTTTATTTTTTTTATTTTTTTAGTTAATTCAAGTTCCGAAAATAATATTTAAAAAAAGAATTTTTGGATTTTTCCATTTATTTTGCATTTAAAATTTTTTTTTAGAGTTAGTCTCACGGTCTCACAAAATTAGAATGGTCTCAAATGAACCTGAACCTATATATATATATATATATATATATATATATATATATATATATATATATAAGCCGTGCCAACCACGATTATATAATAAATATAACATTTATAATAAAAATTTATAATCATTAATTAGTTATTTTAAATAAATCATTTTAGATAAGCTATTAACTAAGAGATATATCAAAATTTTAAAATTATTATAACTTTAAATTTAATATATAATTAGAAAATGTAAATTTGATTTTTTGAAATGAGTTGTCTAATATATCTACATGACACATGACATAATATTAATGAGAAGTTGTATTAGAGTGACAATTGACAAAAGAAGATAAAAACTATTCATTTATTAGTATAAGAATATATATATATATATATATATATATATATATATATATATATATATATATATAGGGCTAGGTTATTTTATTTCTTAAATTTATTGTGTGCTAGAATGCCCCAATAAGAATTTAGTAAATTAAATAAATATAGGTATTAAATGATTTCCTTAATTATATGTATATTAAATTATATTCATAATTATAATTCTCTTTTTATGGAAACTAATCAAGCCCGTCATTAATGTCAGCAATAACATTCTTTCAGAATGAATTTACATCTAGGTTTTTATATATGAGTTCATATTTTTTTTCAGGACTCACTCACTTAAAATATAATAAAGTTGCATGGAATATGTAGAACGAGAGTGTATTCTACTAGAATACACTCTCATTCTTCTAGATATGATATCATTCTAAAAGAATATTATTGTTGACATTAATGACGAATTTAATTGGTTTTCATAAAAATTAGTTATAAGTATGGATAACATTTAATATACATATAATTAATACTATATTCCTATTGGTGCATTCTAGCACACAATAGATGTGAGAAACATTTGAACTAACTCTCTCCCTCTCTCTCTCTCTCTCTCTCTATATATATATATATATATATATATATATATATATATATATATATATAGCATTAAGTAAAACTCAAAAAATTGTAGGAACCGTGAAGATGATATGACATTTTCGTAATTAATTGCGAGAATTTGATAATTTTCGAAGAAGGCTAATTTTTTGTAAATTACAAGTGACAAAAACAAAAGGATTAAAAGAAAAAAGAAAAAGAAAATTCGGCCATGTGGCCTCTCCAGGAGTTGGCACGTGCCCCCACCCCCATCATGATATGTGTCCAGCCCTTATTGGCTGGTGAGTTTTTTTTTCACCTGCTTAGTTTTTTCGGCCATAATTTTTTTTTCTTTTAAAAAAAATCAGAAAAAACCGAAGTTCTTAAATATATAATTCTATACAAAATGAGCACAATTATGAAAATTTGAAAAACATATATATATATATATATATATATATATATATATATATACACACACACACACACACATATATATATTATATATATATATATATATATATATATATATATATATATATATATATATATATATATATATATATATATATAACCCAAAAAAATTCTTAAAAAATTAAGGAATACTTCTAAATGACTTTGTAAAAAAAATTTAAAAATAAGGTGTTTTAGATACTAAAATTGATTTTTAAAAGATTAAAAGTTTTAAGAAAAATGTTGAACATAATATGATCCAAATAGAGATGATTCAAAATATTTATGATTCTAAAATGTTATTATTCAATATGTTTATGATCCTTAACTTGTTATGTTCTAGAAATAATTTTGATTCAAATATTTAATGATCCTTAATTATTATATTTTTTATGATTTAAAAATTATAATGATCCAAATGTTGTATTGAACAAAAACTTTATTTAATGCAATATATTATAATCCAAAAATGTATGATGCATAATATCGTTATGATTCAAAATACTATGATTCAAAATTTTATGATCCAAAATAATATGATTAAAAAAATCATAAATGGAAAATATTATGATCCTTAATATTCTTTTTATATAAAATTATATAAAATTTTATAATTGTTAAACATTAAAGAACTCAAATCGATATTTAGTTTAAAAAATCAATATAATTAAAATAATCAAAAAAAATGAAAGAAGTAACACTTGAATTTGGTATGTTCCCTTTGAACCTTATATTTATATGCATTTCACTTTTGGTCCTTATGGTTAGTACACGGAGGGTACCATAGGGTATGCTTAGCGTACTAGCTAAAAATCTAATACGTAGGTGGTACCATGTGTGTACATATCGCATGCTAGTACGAAGTTGGATCGCGCCTTCGAGCACGTACGCATGGCGTATGCTTGTGTACGTGGGGAGGTATGTGCATTTAAATGAAACCCTAATTTTGGGGAGTTACACCTTATATATTCACCTTAAGTCCGAAGATCTAGCCTCTTTATCAACCTCTATTGTCCTAAACCTTAATCTTGAACCCTAATAGCATCTTTGAGTGTTCTTGAGCCTTGGTCTTGATTTTTGGTGGTTTGTGCTCCTTGAAGTGATAGAAGAAGAGGTTGGAAGACTCATTCATTGGAAGGAAGCTTAGAGATCCAAATTTAGCTCCATTATTTGGTGACTTTTGAGATATAACTTTCTTTGTCTTCTCTTTGCTTAGATCTACTCTTTAGCTTGTTATGGTCCTTTTTGGTCCCTTTTGTTTGGTCTTGATGAGCAAAGACCATTTTAGAAGCTAAATCATGTAGATCTGGATGTCTGGAGTGTTCCTTAAGCTTAAAGGTGCAAACTTTATGGAAATCAGATCTGAATTGGGATGGAAGTCTTAATCGATTAAGAAGCTAAAAAGTGAAAGTTGGCAAAACTGTTGAGTACGTTGGGTGTATAAGCATGTATGCTGCATGTACAAGCCCTTAAGCGAGTACGATGAGCGTACGAGCTGAGTACGCCCCACGTACTCAATAGTGGGCTGCGTAAGTTGGGCTTTTCGGTATTGGGCTTCATTTTGGACTTTAGGAATCTGAGGCTTTATTTTGGGTCATCAGAATATTTTTGGACCTTAGTTTAAGGCCCATGAAAGGGCTTGGGCCCAATTTGGAAATTTGGGCCATAATTGGCCTTGGGTGATTATTTAAGAATTTGGGCCTTTGGATAACTTGGATTGGGCTTGTGCCTTGGGCTAAATATAAGGAAGGGTAAAAAGGTCTTTTACCCTAGTTTGGACTATTAGGGTTAGTGAGGATCCAATTATTAATTGGATGTTGTTTTGTGATTATAGCGTGGGGATTTTTAGCAGGCCAGTAACTAGAGATTTATTTGTTAGATTCAGCAGTGCGAGGTGAGTTTCCTCACCATGTTTAGCGGGTCTAGGACACCAATGTCGGCCCATGATCAGTGATGCTAGTATACTAGATGTCTGTGTGACTCTTGTATATATATGTGCTTATATCATTTGCATGTTGGGCGGGGCCCATTATGTGAGTTTAGGTGGGGCCCCTTATACTCAGTGGGCGGGGCCCGATATGTTTGTTTGGGTTGGGCCAGTTATTATCAGTTAGCAGGGCCCGTTATGCGAGTGTGGGTGGGGCCCAATACACTCATTGGTTGGGTCTAGTTATGTGTTTATTTATGTATGGTATGTAGTATGTTGGGGAACTCACTAAGCTTTGTGCTTACAATTTTCAGTTTAGGTTTCAAGTATTTCTAGTTCCAAAGGGAAGAGCTTGGGATGATTATAGAGCACACACCACATGTTTCCACATTTTGTGATTTACTCTGACGATTGATGATGTATTAATACAATTTGTTTATCAAGAGTTTTATGATGATGTTTTTGGGATATTGGTTTTATTAAATTAAAATTGAAAATTTCGGGTCTTATTTATGGGATGTTACAAGTTGGTATCAGAGTCTTGGTTTGAGGGATTTAGACATACTACCGGGTGTAGTGCATGCAATTGACTGAGCTTAAGTAAGTTCCTAAAATACCGATACATGTTATTTGATATGATTTGATATGTGAATCTGTGAATCGCATGTTAGTTAGGGCTAAGGATATGCTCAAATTTTGCATGATAGAATGCTAGGAGAGATGCCTTTGTATGCCTATTGTATGAGCTTGTAGAATTGGATGCTAGTACCGATCAGTCAGTGATAGGATGGCCTGATTAAATGATGCTTAGTTCTGATTACTTGATGCCCGAATGCTACTTGCTTTGTGCTTTTCAGGAGTTCTCACTAGCTTCAGCTAACTAGTAAGTGAATATGCTAAGTTACATATTATGGGAACTAAATAATTTTAGAAGGTTAGGTTTTAACTCTATTTCACAGCTCTTACTTGAGTCCAACCATTGTAGTGTGAGACGTCTCATTCGAAGAATTATTTGGTTTTAGTAATATGTAATTGTATTTGTGAGCTAGTTAGAGGGGGTTATCGGGTGTTCCTTCTGCAACTGATGGCGGAGAATGGTGTGGAGTTTGCCCTATGAAAACCTAGGATAAGATCTAGTGCTGGGATCCTTATATTGCTGAGGGTTAATTGTATGGATATAAGGTGACTTGGCAGATTTAAGGTAATCCTTGAGGAAAGTACGAATATATGTGGAAGGTAGTATGGGCCCGTACTACTGGAAGCTGAAGATCCGTACTCGAGTCATGGAGAATTGTGATGAAACCTGGGAGCTTATAGAGTTGTGATCCCTCGATATATTTTGATGCATACTATGATGGTTTATATGGTCTATTTTCAGTATCGTGACATTGCGAGGCAGACTTGTTGGCAGTTCTAGTGCTAGAGAGGGCTCAGGCTTAGGTTTTGGAGTCGGGCGGTTAGATGATCTGATGAGGGAGTTTATTTCTTCAAAGATTACGTAATACATTCTTGAGCAAACTCTTGTGATCTTTGGTATGGTCAAGGAGGGAATTCTAGAGATTTTGGATGAGTGGTTGAATGCCTTTCGTTATGAGATGGTGGCTTTGGTTGTTACACGTTCTTTAACCTTCAGGGAGTTCCGGGCATCTGGAGCTTCGGACTATCATCGGTCGAAGGAACCAATAGCAAGCAGGAGGTGGTTAGTATATGTTTCTAATGCCATCTCCACGGGCAGTTTCCCCGAGGGGGGAAAAGGTTACACTTTCCCACTATCTTCTAAAGGACAAGGCACGAGATTAGTGGGAGGAGGTCAGATGTGTAGTTGGTGATCAAGCTGTTAACACAATGACGTGGGATGATTTTGTGATTAGGTTCTGGGCTGAGTTTGCACCGGTGATCGTGGTGCAACAGTTGGCGCGAGAGTTTCAGGATCTCCGCCAAACTATTGAGACGGTGAATGAGATCACCACGATGTTCCAGGAGAGTTAACTTTTGGTTCCACAATATGTAAAGAATGAGGAGATGAAGAATGCGAGCTATCATGAGACGTTGAGGAGTGATATTCGGCAATTTGTGAGCCAATCCAACTACAAGACGTTAAAGGATATGATAGCGAGGGCTAGGGAGATGGAGATTGATCTCGAGATGGAGAGGAAGAGGAAGTCGGAGGAGGATCAAGTATCTGAGGGTTCGGGCAAGAGGCCCAAGGTTGTTGATGCGAGAGGAAGGTCCAGCAGGTACGGGGCCGCTGTGGCAAGTATGACATGATGCAGGATGGGGCTTGCAGGGTGGGTGGTTCTGGCTGCTTCAAATGCGGCCAGACACTTCATACTAGTAGGGATTGCACTGCTACTACCACAACCACCCCGATATCTGATCTGATTTGCTTTCATTGCAATCATAGGGGCACAAGAAGGCTCATTGTCTGAATTTGGCTGCAGCAGGAACGGTGTCATCACCCACTCTTGCAACTCTTCAGATTACTAACGTCTGCCAGTGTCGAGCAGATGCACCTTCGGTGTAGAGTAGGGCTTTTCAGTTGAAAGTTGAGGAGGCTTGTGCAGCTCCTGATGCAGTGACGGGTATGTATATTCTCTTTGTCTCTTCATTTATATTGAATGTGTGTGTGTGTTTTATTTTTGGATCGTTCCTTGTGAATGGTATTTATATATTGGTATTGTTTGATTCGGGGGCTACCCAATCCTTTGTGTCGCTTACACTTAGAAAGAGGTTTGCTGGAGCTTTGGGGGAGCTGGATTGTCCGTTAGATGTCAAGATCACAGATAATAGGTCTGTTCGGTTTGCGAGGCTTCATCGGGATTGTACTCTCCTATTGTTTAGTTAGCAGTTTTTGGTAGATTTGGTTGCCATTCATTTGTGTGGGAACAAGGTTATTATGGGTATGGATTGGATGAGACCCAACAGTGCGGCGATCAATTGTGAGCAGCAGTTAGCTCGTGTTCAAATCCCAAGTGGAGGAGAGTTAGTGGTTCAGCGAGAGAAAGCCCAAAGTGGGCCATTATTGTGTTAAACAGCAAGGGCCAGACGCTGTTTTCAGAAGGGTTGTTCAGGATTTTCACCTATGTTATGGATACCCATGATAAGGGTAAGGAAATCGTGGATGATGTGCCGACTGTACGGGATTATCCCAATGTGTTTCTAGAGGATTTGCCTTGGGTACCTCCGGAGAGGCAGGTTTTAGTTCTTGATTGATCTGGTTCTAGGTGCGACTCCGATAGCCAAAGCAATGTATCAGTTGGATCCTCCCGAGATGCAGGAGTTATCTACATAGTTGCAGGATCTGTAAGACAAAGGATTCATTCGACCGAGCAGTTCGCCATGGGGAGCACCGATCTTATTTGTGAAGAATAAGGATGGGTCTCATCGTGTGTGCATTGACTACCAGGAGCTAAATAAGGTAATGGTGAAGAACCATTATCTACTCCCGATAATTGATGATCATTTCGATCAGCTTCAGGGTGCATATTGGTTTTCCAAGATTGATTTACGATCGGTTATTATCGTATGAGGGTTAGAGATGATGATGTGCAAAAGACAGCCTTCCGGACTCGTTATGGTCATTACAAGTTCGTGGTGATGCCTTTTGGGCTCACCAATGCTCCATCTACGTTCATGGATCTTATGAACCGCGTGTCCCGATCGATGCTGGACCGGTCTGTGATTGTGTTTATCAATGATATCTTGGTCTATTCCATGACTCGGGAGCAGCACGAGGAGCACTTGAGGGAAATGTTGAAGACGTTGAGGAGGGAGAGACTTTTCGCCAAGTTCTCCAAGTATGAGTTCTGGTTGCGCGAGGTGTAGTTTCTAGGGCACCTTATCAACCAAAATGGTATTTTAGTCGATCCGACCAAGGTCGAGGCCGTGGTGCAGTGGGAGGTTCCGAGGTCTCTATCTGAGATTTGGAGTTTCCTTGGTCTTTCCGGTTACTATCAGAGATTTATCTGGGATTTCTCCAAGATAGTTGTTCCTTTGACTCGATTGACAAAGAAGACAGCTACATTTCATGGGGGGGGGGGCTGAACAGCAAGTAGCTTTTGAGACCTTGAGGCAGCGGTGGTGCGAGGCATCGATTCTGACCCTGCCGGAGGGTGTTGAGGATTTTGTAGTTTATTTTGATGTGTTGAACACGTGTTTTGGGAGCGATATTGATCTAGAGGGTTCGCGTGATCGCTTACGCTTTGAGGCAGTTGAAGCCTCATGAGGTGAATTATCCGACGCATGATTTGGAGTTGGGGGATGTGCTTTCGCCCTCAAGATTTGGCGGCATTACCTCTATGGGGTCCGTTGTACTATTTACACGGATCACAAGATCCTGAGGTATTAAATGGATTGGCCAAATTTGAATATGAGGCAGCGTCGATGGTTGAATGTGGTGAAGGATTATGATTGTGAGATCCTTTATCACCTAGGGAAGGCCAATGTGGTGGCCGATTCTCTTAGTTGCAAGGCGTTCGTGGCTCCGATCAGAGACATATGTTCGACAATGACTGTCATTACTCTGCTTTTGGAACGGATTTGTGAGGTTCTGATCGAGGCTATGAAGGAAGAGTACCAAAAGAGAGTGTATTGTGGGTTAGATGGCCTCCTTCGATTATGATAGTCGTGGGTTGTTGACACTACATTGATGGGTTTGGGTTCCGTATTGGGGTGGTATGCGTCAGGTTCTGATGGAGGAGGCACACAAGTCTATATTATCCATCCATCCTCGGGCGATGAAGATGTATAGGTATCTTCGTCCTGATTATTGGTGGCCCTGTATAAAGCAATATGTGGCATGGTATGTGGAGCGGTGCTTGACTTGCAGGAAAGTCAAGGCCAAGCATCAGATACCTCACAACAAGGTGTAGATGTTTGAGATTCCCGTATGGAAATGGGAGGATATTACCATGGATTTCATGACGAAGTTACCCCAGACTGTGTGCGGAGTGGATTCGATCTGGGTCATCGTGGATCATCAACCAAGAGCGTGCATTTCATCCTGATTCAAGAGAGTATTTCTACAGATAAAATGGTTGAGATTTATATCAGGGAGATTATGGCACGCCATGGGGTGTCGGTTTTGATGGTTCCTGAAAGAGATGTCTGGTTTACTTCCAGGTTTTGGAAGAGGTTTCATGACGAGTTGGGCACTCATCTCCATTTCAGCACAACATTTGATCCGCATAACGATGGTCAAAGCGAGCAGACTATTCAGACCCTTGAGGATATGCTGCGAGCGTGTGTTTTGGGCTTTGGTAGGAGTTGAGATACGTATCTTCCGTTAGCGGAATTTCCGTATAACAATAGTTATCATGCTAGCATCGATGGACCTACTTACGAGATGCTCTACGGGTGGAAATGCAGGACCCTGATTTGTTGGGGTGAGGTCGGTCAGCAGGTCATGGGGAGTACCTAGGTGGTACTCCCAATGAGATGATTCAATAGGTTCAGAGTAGGCTCTAGACAACTTAGAGTCGACAGAAGAGTTAGGCGGACAGACGCCGGTCAAACTTAGAGTTCCAGGTAAAGGATATAGTTCTCCTGAAGGGGTCACATTGGAAAAGTTTCATCCGATTCAGGAAGTGGGGCAAGTTAGGCCCTAGGTATATTGGTCCCTTCAAGGTTTTGGCTCGAGTGGGCCGGGTTGCAT
Source organism: Lactuca sativa (assembly GCF_002870075.4). Classification (NCBI taxonomy): domain Eukaryota; kingdom Viridiplantae; phylum Streptophyta; class Magnoliopsida; order Asterales; family Asteraceae; genus Lactuca; species Lactuca sativa. The sequence continues at coordinate 209,654,541 of NC_056624.2, forward strand.
ATCGCTTAGATCTTCTAGATGAGCTCAGTTAGATTTATAATAGATTCCATGTCTCTCAGCTGTTGAAGTGCTTAGTGGATGATTCCGCAGTGGTACCATTAGAGGATGTTTAGGTGGATGACCATTTGAACTATATCGAGAAACTAGTGACAATTCATGACCGAAAGGTGAAAACCTTGAGGAACAAAGTTGTAGAGTTGGTGTAGGTGCAATGACGGCACCTCAAGGGTTCAAAGTAGACTTAGGAGCTGGAAGAGGAGATGAGGGAGCACTACCTGGAATTATTCGGAGCAATGAACTTTGAGGACGAAGTCTAATTCAAGTAAAGGGAGAATTGTAAGACTTGAATTTGGTATGTTCCCTTCAACCCTTCTATTTATGAGCATTTCACTTTTGTTCCTTACGGTTAGTACGCGGGGCGTACCATATGTGTACGCTTAGCGTACTAGTGCGAGGTTCGATTGCGCCTTCGGGCACGCATGCGGGATGTACATCCGTTTAAAAGAAACCCTAATTTTGGGGTGTTGCACCCTATATATTCACCTTAATTCCCAAGAGTTGGCCTCTTTATCAGCCTCCGTTTTCCTAAAACCCTAATCTCGAACCCTATTAGCATCTTTGAGTGTTCTTGAGCATTGGTCATGGTTTTCAGGTGGATGACCGCCTGAACTATATCGAGAGACCGGTGACAATTCTTGACTGAAAGGTGAAAACCTTGAGGAACCAGGTTGTGGAGTTGGTGAAGATGCAATGGCGGCACCACAAGGGTTCACAGTGGACTTGGGAGCCGGAAGAGGAGATGAGGGAGCACTACTTGGAATTATTCGGAGCAATGAGCTTCGAGGACGAAGTCTAATTCAAGTAAAGGGAGAATTATAAAACTTGAATTTGGTATGTTCCCTTCAACCCTTCTATTTATTAGCATTTCACGTTTGGTCCTTATGGTTAGTACGCGGGCGTACCATAGGGTATGCTTAGCGTACTATATGAGAAGCTAGTACGCGGGGGGTACCATATGTGTATGCTTAGCGTACTAGTGCAAGGTTGGATCGCACCTTCAGGCACGCATGCGGTACGTACGTCCGTTTAAATGAAACACTAATTATGGGGTGTTGCACCCTATATATTCACCTTAAGTCCTAAGAGTTGGCCAATTTATCAGCCTCCATTGTCCTAAAACCCTAATCTCGAACCCTAATAGCATCTTTGAGTGTTCTTGAGCATTGGTCTTGGTTTTCGGTGGTTGTGCTCCATTAAGTGATAGAAGAAGAAGTTGGAAGACTCATTCATTGTAGGCAAGATTAGAGATCCAAATTTAGCTCTATCTTTTGGTAACTTTTTAGGTATTAAGTTCATACCTTGTCTACTCTTTTCTTAGATCTACTCTTTAGCTTATTATAGTCCTTTTTGGTCCCATTTTCTTGGTCTTGATGAGTTAAGACCGTTTTAGAAGCTAAATCTTGTAAATCTGGATGTTTAAAGGGTTCCTTAAGCTTAAAGGTGTAAACTTTATTGTGTTTATGGTCTTATGCATGTATTAAGTCATTTATTAAGCTCTTTTGAGCTCTAGAGCCTCATTAAGCCATGAATGCACGTAAAGTTGGCAACTTTACGTGATAAACCACATTAAGGAAGTCAGATATGAGTTAGGATGGTAGTCTTAATCGATTAAGAAGCTAAAAAGTGAAAGTTGGCAGAAGGGTGGAGTACGTGGACGTACAAGCATGTACGTTGGGCGTACAAGCCCTTAAGCGAGTACGTGGAGCATGCAAGCTGAGTATGCCCCGCGTACTCAATAGTGGGTTGCGGAAGTTGGGCTTTTCGATATTGGGTTTCATTTTCGACTTTAGGAGTCTAGGGCTTTATTTTGGGCCATTAGAGTATTGTTTTGGACTAAGAATATTTTTGGATCTTGGTTTAAGGCCCATGAAGGGGTTTGCGTCCAATTTGGAAAATTAGGTCATAGTGGGCCTTGATGATTATTTTAGAATTTGGGCCTCTGTTGGATTGGGCTTGGAAGGGTAAAAAGGTCTTTTATCCTAGTTTGGACTTTTAGGGTGAGTCAGGATCCAAGTATTAATTGGATGATGTTTTGTGATTATAGCACGGGGATTTTTAGCGGGCCAGCAACCAGAGATTTATCCGTGAGATTCAGCAGTACGAGGTGAGTTTCCTCTCCATGTTTTGTGGGTCTAAGGCACCAATGCCGACACATGATCTATGACACTAGGATGCTAGATGTCTGCGTGACTCTTGTATGTGTATGTGTCACTGTTGTAAAAATTTCGACTAGGTCGTGATTAATCTTTGATTAATCTCTTGGCACCACCCGACCGATTAGAAGGTCTTATTTCTGGGATGTTACAAAAAAAAAAGTCTACTGTCTTTAAGTATGTAATAAATATATTAAAAAAACAAAAAAATGTATAAAAAAACGAAAAATGAATATAAAAACATTAAAACCAAACATATATCTATTTAAGAAAAAAATGAATATTTTTGAACGAAAAATAATAGAAAACAATAATAAAAAACGAAAAAAAAAACAAAATAAATGAAAAAGAAAAGGAAAACCTATTTAAATGACGTTCTATAAACGTTCGTTGCACATTATTATTCCCTCGAGTTTGTATTACGTTCCATGCACGTCCGCCGCGTGCGAATGCGTCACAACTAAGTTAATGGATTTGACGTTTGTACCATTGATGAAATGATTGGTAAAGAATATCACTAACTTTTTTTAATATTATTATGATCACTTTTTAAACCCATATTTTAGGATTTATCTTATATAATAATAATAATAATAATAAGAACTAGAAAATTTATCCCTACTACGCGGGGGCGAGAAGCTTTCGATGTTGTTTTCGAATCGATAAATATGACAGACGTAAAAAGTGCAAGGATGAAAAGTCCGGACTTTGCCCCCGACCGTTTTTTTTTTCATATTTTTATAAAAAAATGTAAAAGTTTGACTGCAAGGACCAGGAGTGTCAAAATGTCTAAAAAAAATTAAAGGGTTAGAAATTAGCAAGTTTTTAGAAAATGGATCAAAGCTGTCAAACCGTTAAAGTTTTGTGGTCAAACTTTAAATATTATAAGGTTCCTAAAAAGTATAAAAATATCGATTGTAAGGACAAAAAGTGTCAAAATGGCTAAAGAATAAAGAGCAAAGTTTACAAAAAACATCCAAATTTACTATTCCTAACTTTGAAGCCCAAGAATAGTAAACGGACCAATTATGCTAAAAAAAAAAATCAGAAATTCACTATTCCTAAGATTCATATCTTTAATAATAATAATAATAATAATAATAATAATAATAATAAATAGACAATATGTAAATTCATCATTTTTAACCTCTTTTGGTATTAATATTTGAAAAAACTATAACAAGTTCGTTATATGTAGATCATTTGAAAAAATGTTTTTTTAGAGTTTCTCTCTCTCTCTCTCTCTCTCTCTCTCTATATATATATATATATATATATATATATATATATATATATATATATATATATATATATATATATATATATATATATATATATATATATATATATATATATATATATATATATATATATATATGCTAAAAATATGTAAATTTATGATTTTCTTAACATTTACTTATACTGATATTCGTCTTTTTATTTATTATTTATTTGCATGGAACTTAAAATGTGCATCATATGTACATGAGTAGAAAAACATTTCTTTTAAAACATATTTCAACAAATCACATTCTATAACAATATTCTAACTTATTAATATGTTTTTCATCGATACATTACTACGTATATTTTCATTGGTGTGTATGTGCATATAGTGCACAGTTTAGAAATTTTTTTTTTCAGAATATTAATATAAAAAAAGGGTTAATAAATGATGAATTTATATATTTTTAGTTTTTTTCGATAAGCTCTAAAATAAGTTGAAAAATCATAAATATTTGAGTTCGTACATATACGCTTAACATTTTTTTTTTTAACTTTTCTAGATATTAAAAAAAGCATTTTGATATATAAGGTGATTTGTTGAAAAAGTATTAAAAAGTACATTTTTACGAAAAATGTGCATATATTGCATATTTTTCATATATATATATATATATATATATATATATATATATATATATATATATATATATATATATATATATATATATTTGAATATCAGTATGGAAAGAGGTTGAAAAATTATGAATTTACATATTTATAGATGTGTTTTTCGATAAAAGATAAAGTTTAAAATAAAAGTTGAAAGGTAATTTTAATGATCCTAAAATATTTGTTGATTTTATATGTACTTTATTATAAAAAATAAATCAACGCAGAACCAACTTAAACTTATAGAACCATAGAACCAAAATTTCAAAAATGGTAAGAGTGGACACCCATTCAAGCGTCATTCAACTGTTATTTGATAGGTAGTTTTCTTATACCCCCTTATACACCGGTTCGTGAATGAGGTCTAATAACGATAAGACTGACTCATCTTATATATATATATATATATATATATATATATATATATATATATATTAATCATTTAATATTATAATATTATAAGGGTTGTATTTTAAACTTTTAAAATATTATGGTTTTAGAATTTAATATTTTAAAATTAAACTTTTAATTAAATTTTAAAATCCAAATCTTGAGGGTGCAATTTGAAACTTTTCAAAATTATTCAAATCAAAATTTAAATAATTAATTAATCAAATAATTTGCCATTATCTTAAAATTTAACCAAATCCATCTCTTTGGATAAGGAAATTAGATAACCATTTAAGAAAATCATTTTGTAGTGATAAAAAATGGTTTATAGTAATTATCCTAAGAGCAAAAATTTGAAATATCTGCAAACAGACGAGTCAACTTGTCGAGTCAAGGCACAGACTCGTCGAGTTCATCCAACTCGTCGAGTTCCTCATGGGACTCGTCGAGTTCATCAGGCAGAAAATGATTTTTGCCATGAAATCGATTTGGACAGTTCATTATTGCATTAAATATAACAGAAAAACATCCTAGACTCTGATACCACTGATGAGTTTTGAGCATAACAACATTCCTATGTGTTCATGCAACCCTAATTACTTTGGATCTGAGTTTTTCTCTAGTTATACATGCAAATAGAAGTTCCAAAGAAATAACCCTAATACAAGCATACGATTTCAGAAATTCAATATGAAACTAGGGTTTGATGAATACTTTTCTTGTTATCTCGTAATAACAAGTAATCCAATGATGATCTAGACTCTTGAAAGCTTGAGTGTCTCACGTGTTGCACCTCTAATGGAATCACAAACACCAACAACAAAGAATGAGTGAGAGAGGGGGCCAATTTCGGCTAGGGTTACACCTTGTGAAGTAGTGGCCGGATTCTTGAGGTCTAGGGGTCTTTAAATACCTGTGGCTGCTAGGGTTTCCAGGTGAAACCCTAATTCCTGACTTAGGCTCCAAGCAACCAATAAGCCTCCCTTCTTGAAGGCCTTGGAAAATTTCTATAGGGCCTCCTATAGATTTCGTCCAACCCTTTACAAGGGAGTGTAGCATACCAGTTTGTAACTATCAATGATTTGCAAACCATTCCCCTTACTTTTAATCAATTCCTTTAATCCCAAAATTAATACCAAATTAATTTCTGATTATATAATATCTAAATAACATGATTTCTAATTAACATGTTATTCTTATAATATATTAATAAATCATTAAATAACCTCTCTCCCCAAGGTCATCATGTCAAGTTGTTATGGTGAAGGCAACCCAAAAGGACCATGCTACTATTTGATCAAGTACATACCAATTATAGTTATGGGCTTAGACACCTAATCCCACAGTCTCCCACTTGGATAAGTCTATTAACTAAAATTGCAAGTATGACTTCAGAATCAGATTAACAATCGTAGCTTTCAAAAGCCGTTATCGAACTCTTACTTAGTCAACGACGCGTCCTTTAGATAAGGGATCATATAATCCTCCGTTCTACAAGATATTGTGGGGACAAAGACATGGAACATAATCATTCTCAATGTCCAACAGTTTGTTTCCCGATTTCTGATTTGTCTGACATCAAACTTAATTGAACACATCAATTTAGTCCTAACCAGGCTCGACACATAAGTCAACACAAAATCATCGAGGGTCCCACGATATCGCTTTTCCCGTTAGAGCAAAATGAACATAAAAACTTTGAGTTAGATGCTTGTACTATTTACTTCTTAAATCGTACACAACAACATGTTTTATAACACCAAGTTACTAATGCGCTTACCTATTATCAATGCACAACCAACTCGTAAACAACAACTCATATATATCGGTTTAAAGATTATATGATATTATCGTCTCACAATTACTCGTGATAAATTCCATGAAGTAATTCAGATGAGCGTAGGTTTAATCTAGTACTCAAATCCTATTTCAGGAGTACTCATGAACGTTGCAACAAACCTTTGGTATGTCTAATCACTTAGTTAATCTACAAACCAACTCATGACAATTTTGCCTCATTACTTACTTCCAAAGTATGATCAACCGTGGATAATTTGAATAATGCAATTATTCTGGAATTAAAACATGAAAAAGTGAAACAATAGTAAACAATTGACACAAGATAGTAAATAATACTTATATATAAATCTCCATAATATAATCACCAAATGTCAATTACATTTATCTATTACAAGTTTCTAAACATCTATCTAATCGCTAAAACTAATATCGTTCTTCAGAACAATGCTCCTCGCATGCTGAACGTGCCTGATCCTACTTAGACCCTTTATGAGGGGATCCGCAGGATTTTCTTCTGACGATACCCTCTTGACCACGAGGAGTCCTTGTTCTACCCGAATTCTAATGAAATGGTATTTCTGTTGATATGTCTGAGTCTTCCATGATCCCTTGGTTCCTTGGTTAAGGAAACTACTCCTTCATTATCACATAAAATCTCCAAGGGCTCCTTAATGGAGGGTATAACTCCAAGGTTTCCAATGAAGTTCTTCAACCATATAGCCTCCTTCGACGCTTCGCTCGCAACTATGTACTCTGATTTGCATGTTGAATAAGCTACGGTCTCCTGCTTGGAAATCTTCCAAGTCACTACTCCTTTATTTAGGGTAAATACCCAACCCGATTGAGAGTGGAAGTTATCTCTGTCAGTCTGAAAGTTGGCGTCACTATACCCTATCACTCTCAATTCATCACTGCCACCAAGTATAAGGACCCAATCCTTAGTCCTTCACAGATACTTAAGAATGTTCTTGACTGATGTCCAGTGAGCTCTACCCGGGTTCCCTTGATATCGGTTAACCATGCTCAATGCAAAAGCCATATCAAGGCGAGTACATGTCATAACATACATGATCGAGTCAACGGCGGAAGCATATGGCACTCGACTCATTTCCACCATCTCGGCATCGGTACTTGTGTTAAACAAGTAGACACTTAGTTGAATCGTAACAATATTTGCAAGCAAACACAAGTTAGCATATGATGAACAACATAAATGAAGAGGGACTCAGTTTTCAGTATCAGTTAAGATAACTTGATATAGAGATGAACGATATTATATTTGATAAGCTCTGAATTGGTGAGAATACATGAAGTAGGAAGCTCTATTTATAGAGTCCCAAAAGTTACAAGGAAATAGTAAATTAACATAAATCAACTGACTCTGGTGTCCTTCAATGGCACACCGGATATTACAACAAATACAAGAAAAGTCAGTAAAAGTAACTTATGATATTCTTCATGTAATGTTCATATGCGAGTCATCTTCATATATTCGGTTTTCACGTGATGACAAAAGTAGTCTCCAGGTAGCTCTCTTCGGTTTCACTTAGGAAGGGGGTCTTCACGTCCATCTTAGTTGAAGATGGTCACTTTCTTATTTCAACAGTTGCGAAAACACCTCATGAGATGTGGAAAAGAAAACGTACCTCGCTCACACATATCAAGGTGTAGGGTTGTGAGGTTTTCGTTATGTACAAAACCCAAGACAAAATGGAACCCAAATCCAAGAAGTGTATTGTCATTGGTTACCCACAAAATTCATTTAGATACTTGTTTTATAGACCAAGTGAGAACGTGGTCTTTCTAACTCGTAGATGAGTGTTTTGTGAGAGATAGCTCATATCCAAAGGAGGCAGTGAGAGTATAATTTCTATGAAGAGCTTTAAGATTCTACTAAGGAAGGAGCCTTTAATAACACTAGATCTAAACTTGAGACTGAAACTGTTGAGCCCATTGGTAATTCGTTACCTCTTCGTTGATCTAGTAGAGTTAGCATGCCACCTTTTTTTATCGTTTCCTTATAACAACATATGAGGACACGTTTATCAATGATAGTACACTAGAAAATTTTGATGAGCCAACTAACTACAAGGAAGCGATAGAAGACCTTAAAGCTACAAAATGGAAAAAGGGAATGGATATCGAGATCCAATCCATGTATGATGACCAAGTATAGACCTTGGTTTATCAAAAGGATGGTCGAAAGATAGTAGGATGTAAATGGATATTCAAGAAAAAGAACCAAATGGATAGTAATGTATGGACCTTCAAGGTAAGGTTGGTTGAAAAAGGCTTTACTCAAACCCAATGGGTTAACTATGATCAGACCTTTTGACCCGTTGTCAAGATTAAGTCAATTAGGGTGATGCTTGCCATAGTTGCTTAACATGATTATGAAGTATCACAAATGGATGTTAAAACTACTTTCCTTAATGGGAATCTGATTGAGGATGTTTACATGGATTAGCCAGAAGGTTTTGAACATGCCACATTCTCTAATAAAGCATGAAAGCTTGAGAAGTTCATTTATGGACCGAAACAAGTATTTCACCACTGGAATATTTGCTTCCATGAAAAGGTCAAGTAGTTTAGATTTTCTAGAAATGAGGATGAGTCTTGCATGTATGTCAAAGCTAGTGAGAGTATAGTAATCTTTCTAGTTTTTAATGTTGATGACATACTCCTTCTAGGAAACGATGTTCCAACTTTGCATGAGGTGAACTCTTGGCTTGGAAGATGTTTCACTATGAAGGATCTAGGAGAGGCCACAACATACCTAGAATAAGGATTTATAGAGATACGCAGAGACGTTTTCTTGGACTTATCCAGACTACTTACTTGGATAAAATATTGAAATGGTTCAATATGAAAAATTCCAAGAATAGGGGTTTACCTATACATGATACTGTTAAATTGAGTAAGACTTAATGTCCTGGTAGTCATAAGGAAATAGATGTAATGAGTCGAGTCCCATACACTTCGGCTATAGGATAGATCATATATGTTATGAACTATACTAGACCCGATGTAGCTTTTTCTTTAAGCATGGTTATAAGATATCAGGGAAATCCTAGCATAGATCATTGGACTGCAGTGAATAATATACTTAAATATTTGCGAAAGATATAATCTTGATTTTGATGGAAAAGATGAACTTATATTGAGTGGTTATAGTGATGCCAACTTTCAAACAGACCGAGATAATAGTTACTCACAATTTGGTTTGGTATTTCTATATAAAAGTGGAGTGGTTACCTCAAAGAGACCCAAGCAACAAACGGTGGTTGATTATACTTGTGAATCAGAGTACATCGCAGTAAACGAGGAAGTGAAGGAAGTGACATGGTTGACTAATTCAAGTGGATACCTTGAGTTGTTCCTTCAATCCAAGATTCGATGGAGATTTTCTACGACAACGAAGGTGCAATTGATTTGACGAAAGAACCAAAGCATCATGGTAGATCAAGGCACATCGACAGACAATACCATTATATCCAACATCAAGTAGAAGAAGGAAAAGTCGTGGTATCATGTACTATCAGCGGATAATCCTGTTGATTCTCTGACAAAGGGTTTGGGAAAGATCAAACACTTCGAGCATGCTAGGAGCGTTGGGCTGAGAGATAATATTAATTCTAGATTTTGGTAGTTAGTTAATATTCATAAAATAATGTGATGATAATAAAATGTAATTTAATGGTGATTAATTAATATAGATTTATTTATGTTCAAAGGGTGTGATACCATTTGTCAATTAATTTATCATTGTGTTTCACTTTGCATGTTTTACTTCCTGAATAATAATTTATTTGAAATACCACAATCAGTTATACTTCTGGGGATTTGATATTGATTTAAGGCTATCATGAATTGTTTGTAGATTTTCCATAGGGAGTGGACATTGCATAAGGATTGCTTTAGTGTTCATGAGTACTTAGAAAATGTGGATTTTGATTATTGGTTAAAATCTCTCCTAGAGATCACTTCATGGATTCAATCACCAGTAATTCTAAGACGATATTATCTGCTATTCTTAAAATGAATATATATATATATATATATATATATATATATATATATATATATATATATATATATATATATATAGATATAAGTCATAGTTTGTGAATTTGTTATACATTCGTTTGCATCAACACATCCGTAACTGGATGTTATAAGTGTATATCTATGTGTGACATGACAAGTAAAATGTATGATTATATAGTTAGAGTTTATTCGTTCCTTTTGCCTATTTCGGGAAATCAGTATCATTGGGCCCTTCGAAGATTTGATGTTGAAATTACACTGTTGGGTCCAGTTAGGACTAAATTGATGTGTTCAATTAGTAGTTTGATGACATCATTTCAAATTTGGAAATCGAGAAACAAAATCTTGGACCATGATATTGATTCTAATCCATGTCTCGTTTCAATACGATATCAAGAAGAAACGGAGAAATAGTTGTTCACTTATCTTAGGGCTAACGTCTTATTTAATTAGAGTTTGGTTGTGGCTTGGAATGCACTATTTACTAGTTATTAAGGGAGCTATAGTTTTAATTGTAGTTAACAACTTATCCAAGTGTGAGACTGTTGGATTAGGGTGTCTAAGGTCTTAGCTAAATTGGTATATTGAAAGAATAATAGTAATCATTTTTGGGTTTCCCTTGCACAAGTTTATCTTAAGACCATACTTCCATTAAGTCTAATCATGGATTTTGAAAAAAGCATCGAGGTGTAAAAAGTTCCTTCACAAACAAACTCTCCCGTACCATGGGGGACCCTTGGTAATTACCACCAAAAGTCAAAGCTGCTTTGTCTTTCATTCCATCTTATTTTATAATATGCGTTTGTATTTATATAAATGAACTCTAACTAGTCCAAAATTCATACCTTATGAATTTGTATTTGTTTTACTCTCATAGAAAATGTAATCTCCATAAATAATAATTTTCCAATGTGTTGTTAAAATATTATTTTCACAAAATAATAATTTTTCCACTTAAATACAAGTGTTGATTATATTTATTAATAATCTAATTTTTTAATAAATAATCAATAAGTAGTAACTTGGTATAAGGTGTGACCTTATAGGATCATATGTCATTAACAAATATCATTTTATAATGACTCTTATGCATAAATATCTTTCAACGTCGTGTCTAGCAAGGGGTCGCACCGTGGTCTGCAACTAGCAGGTTTCTTTATTTTCTTTGATTTTTACAAATTTTATGCAATTAACAAAAACCTACTAGGCTACGATACTGGTGTTGGGCTTTATTAGCATCAATAGACATCAAGAATATAACAACATAATCTAGAGATTTACCTAAGTGTAATTATGCCCTAGATCTAGGTATTACTAGTTTTAGCAACATACTTTGAAAAACAACAAAGAACATACTAACCTCTTAGATTCTTGCTTGAGATCTTGTGATTTCCAGTAGATGCAAAGGATGATGGATACAAATTAGAACCCATATAATGTAGTGAGACCCACAATCTCAATAAGCAAAAAGGAAGAACACTAAATTCGGGTTTATATGAAATTCACCACCCCTAGGAGATGGGTTATGAAATTCGTCCATGGAGAGAGAGAGAGAGAGAGAGGGAGAGAGGGAGAGAGAAGAGGGAGAGGAAGAGAAAGAGAAAGAGTATGGACAAAAGTATAAGGGAATCAACGGCTAGTGTTTCACCCCAACCATTATAATTATAGGCAACTAATGAATCCCTAAATGATACAAACACTTAAGGCTTATCCTTATCTTATTTGAAAATTGCCTTATCCCTATATAGGTTTCAGTCAAACCATACAAGCTCTCCATGAGCTTCTGTAATATTCCAATTAATCAATTAGTTTAATTAATATTCAACCTTTTAATTAATTAAAACAATTTAATTGATTACCAAAATAATTTCTAATTATGTAACTCCCCGTTCCTGGTGCACATCAGTTCATTTAATGTTAAATTTGTAAAAGCTACTCAACGAGTTGGTAGCCCTAACTCATCGAGTAGATGCCAAATTGGACACGGGGATTTAAATGGTCTACTCGACGAGTCAAAGCGTGGACTCGACGAGTAGGTCTGTCAAAAGGAAACCCTATTATCGGGGTTTTGCACCCTATTTAAGCCACTTAATCCCTTTTGGTCCTCCCTTACCAACCTCCCCGTCCCCCAAAACCCTAATTAGTTGTGAGCTTCATTCTTGAGAGATTATTGAGTTTTTGAGTGTGTTTTTGTGATATAGAAGAGAGTTGGAAGAGTTTGGAACCATCAAGCTTGTGGAGAAGATCAAGATCCAGGATTTCATCCATATTTGTAAACCTTATGAGGTAAAAAGCTCTTAGCTTGATAACCCATAGCTTAGATCTCTTTTAGTGTTGATTTATGGGTCTTTTTGATCCCTTTAAGAAGGGTAAGTTACTCTCCATGGGTTGTATGCCAAGTAATCCCTTTTTCCTGTGATATTTAGCCTCTAGATCCATAAAAGAGGTCTTGAACCCGTCTTTGTCCAAGAAATGGTCATGTTCTTGGATGTAGGTTGCTATAACTTGAGTTTGGGTCCATTTGAGGTATGCCAAGCCATCATGTAACATCCAAAAAATACGGTCCAAAAATTTCATTTTTAAATCACTAAACAAACCATAATTGTCAAATCATTTCTTTCATAAACATAAGTTGTTTATCAAAACAGAGTATTAATTCAAAACATGCTTATTTTATCAGAGTAAATGTCCCAGGCTAAACTTCTTGGTGTGTGCCATGCACTCATCTTGAGCTCTTCACTCGGCTACCGGAAGTACCTGAAACCAAAACTGAAAACTTGTAAGCACGAAGCTTAGTGAGTTCCCCAATGTACCACATCCCATACATATAGTCACACACTCAGCCCCCGCCCGTTGCATCGGGACTTGCCCGGCATTGGAATCGCTCCGGCATTGGGCCCCGCCCGGCATCAGGCCCTGCTTGGCATCGAGCCCCGTTCGGTATACAAATCTGTCTCTCTTAGGCCTGCCTGTCTCTGGGCCTCACCTGTTATACACATACAAACATATAACATACTAGCACATAAAGAATACTCACTCTACTGTACTCATGTTCTAAGGCCTCGCCCCTGGTTTGTTACTGATGAGCTATGGAAACCCTATCCACACTCCTATTGTTAGTGAGATACGAGCCCCTGCCCACACTCACTTATCCCTTATCATTAGCCTCGCCCCTACTCTGATAATATCGAGATATGGAACCCCATCCACACTCAACTAGTGATGAGATATGAGACCTTTGCCTACACTCACCTCCCTACCATGCACATACAAGTATCACAAAGACAACAAGTATAATCTTACATGCTCATATAAATCTTCCTCGGGCTTGCCTTAGCATCAAACCTTGGTCTGGTACCTATCGTACCGACACATGCAAGAATAACAAATACCTCTAGCATACTAACATTCCTCAGGCCTCGCCCGACATCAGATCGTGATCCATAACATATAACATACACTGCCTAGGGCTAACCCCCGGGTCTTCCTACTATACATAAACATAATGGGTGGACATTGTGGCCTTAGAAACATGCACACAGTGAGGAGACTCACCTTGCACTGCTGAAGTGCTGCTAATATCCTTCTGGCTGCTATCTGGCAATTCCCCGAACTGCTGATCCTTCGACTCCCCGAGCTACCAATATCAAAATAACACTTAGTCCAAATCAATAATCCTTATTAGGGTAAAATGACCATTTTACCCCTAGTCCAACTTGGTCCAAATCTAAGGCCCAAACCCATAATACAAAAGGGCCCAACACTAGGTAGGCTTCCCAAGCCCACTAGCGGCCCACTAATGGCCCAATTTGCTAAATTGGGCCCAATCCCTCTAATGAGCCTTACCCTAAGCCCAAACATATTCTTGGCCCAAATTATCTGACTTCTAATGGCCCACTAAGGCCCAAAGACACAAATTCCACTGCGTGGCCCAACCCGAGGCCCAAAACACACCAAGCCCATAAATTATGGGTACGCGGGGCGTCCTCCTTTGTACGCTAAGCGTATTGGCTAAATGGCATGTACGTTGTGCGTACCTGCATGTACGCCCAACGTACTACCCTGTTAAGTCACTTTTCCCATTAAGTGCTTAATACTCCATTCCAAAAGCTACAATCGTAGATCCAAGTCCTTACTAACTTCTTAATCCATAAAGTCGATTACTTGGTGGCTTGTAACCCATCAAATGAGCCCAAACATGAAATGTAACAACAAACTTCCATGAAAAGGGCTATATCTCATGCATGGTTACAAATGGGCCCTAAATATTGAAACTTTACTGCTTATGGAACACTTTTAGCTCTAAGGGTGGCAACCCTAAACTCTAAAATGAAGTTGCATCAAAAGGATCCATTCTTTGGACCTAAATAGGTCCAAAGCTCCATAACTCTATTTCTAAGCTTCTATGAGGAAAGTTGGTAGCTTGATACCTCCTTTGAGTGCCAAAATATGAGATAATCCAGATCCTTGAGCTCAAGGTACTAAAGTTCTTCTTCTCCAACTTCTCTTCTCTTCTTCCAAGCTCTTCTTTACCAAAATAAGCTCAAAAGGTCAAACACTCACAACAATGGAGGAAGGACGGCTATCTAGGGTTTCTGAGTTTGAGAGACTGATAAGGAGGCTAGGGTTTGAGCCATAATGTTCCTCATATAATGGTTAGCCCCCAAAATTAGGGTTTAGGATCTATAAGAGTACGTTGGGCATACTTCTGTACGTTGGGCGTACTCCTCACACACCCGCAATCACTTACTCTTCTACACTGGGCGTACTCTCGCATCTATCACCTTGCATGCATGGTCCTTCCTTGCCATCTTTCTCCATTAAGAACCAATAATGCCAATAACTTCAAAGTGCTATACTCCTTCATTCTATGTTCGTTTCCGATGAACTTTATATCCACGAAAAGGTGGTGAGAAACCCTATACTCCTAGCCACACCCCTAAGCCTAAAACCTTTCGAATAAAACCTATGACCAATAAAAGATCGAATCATCTATACCCTTGGCCTTCGAAACTACAAACGAATACTTTCAGAACTAGGTGTTACACATCAAGTCTCTAACTCTATAGAAATGGACCCTAGAAATGATCTAGATCTATATTTTGGAGCCTTAGAAGTGTGAAATCAGTTGTTTAAGTTAGATCTGTAAAGGACTCGACGATTTCATATGGGAACTCGGCGAGTCCGATCAAGGATCCTCGATGATGTTTATGAAACTTGGCAAGTTGTCAAGGAACTCAATGAGTTGTATCATCTTGTCCCTTTTTTTGACTATGCTAGGAGTCGGCGAGTCTGAGGATGACTCATCGAGTTAGTTCGTCCAGTCACAATGATGGGTAGCCTGGGAACTCGACGAGTCATAGGGTGTCTCTGCGAGCCGAGTCGTGATTTTAATGTTTTTGAGTTCTAGAACTCGACGAGTCAATAGGATGACTCGGCGAGTTACGTCAACATGGAAAGTTGACTTTGACCAGGATGTTGACTTTGACCAGGGGTAAACTGGTCATTTTACCTTAAGAAGGATTATCATATTTTGATTAAATGTTGTTAAGGAATTGATAGGCGGAGAGTTTCCGGAGCAGCGGACAGGGATTCCTCACTCCACTGTCTAGGAGATTTGGGTCCTGCCCACACTCCGCTGTCTAGGAGATTCGGGCCCCGCCCACACTCTACTACTAACATGCATACAAGTATATCCATCAAGCAATCACATAAATATACTCAAATAATACTATGAGATTCGGGCCCTGCTCACACTTGACTGCTAGGAGATTTGGGCCCCACCCACACTCAGCTACTAACATATCACATATACAGGGTGGCCTTGGTGCCCTTAACCCGTTCCTAATAAAAGGGAACTTACCTCACAAGGTTGACTTCTGAAAAATCAAGTGAGGAATCCATGGCTGCTGCTCCGGCGACTCTTCGGCTATCAATTCCATAACAACACTTAATTAAAATTTGATAATCCTTCTTAGGGTAAAATGACCATTTTACCCCCTATTAAAGTCAGCATCCTAGTCAAAGTCAACCTTCCAGGTTGACCTAACTCGCCGAGTCAGCCTATTGACTCGTTGTGTTCTAGAACTCAGAAACCCTAAAATCATGACTTAGCCAGCTGAGTCACCCTATGACTCGTCGAATTCCTAGGCTACCTATCATCGCGATTGGACGAACTAACTTGTTGAGTCATCCTCGGACTCATCGAGTCCTAGCATAGTCAGAAAAGGGACAAGATGATCCAACTCGTCGAGTTCCTTGACAACGCGCCAAGTTTCATAAACATAATCAAGGATCCTTGATCGGACTCGCCGAGTTCCCATATGAACTCGTCGAGTCCCTTGCAGATCTAACCTAAACAGTTAATTTCACACTTCTAAGGCTCCAAAATATAGATCCAGATCATTTCCACGATCCATTTGTATAGAGTTGGAGACTTGATGGCTTTGCGCACCTCAAATGTTATGGGTTTTGAGCATTCTAACACTTCCTAAGTGTACATGCAACTGTAACATCCGGATTCCCAGGTACCCTATGTTAAGTATTTATATTGAATTTGTGAGAAGGACTCGGCGAGTGGGCGCTCAGACTCACCGAGTGGGATCGCGCACCTTTTGGTCTGATTTAATGAGGGACTCGGCGAGTCCATAAGTGGACTCGGCGAGTCCACGTTGTTTAGTGAAACCCTAATTTCTCGGGTTTGGGACCTATTTAAGGACCCTTATAGCCACCGTTTGTGGCTACCAGACCCTAAAGAGAAACCCTAAGAGAGCTAGAGTGTTTGAGAGGAAGGAGAGGCCGTTGTTAATCCTTGTGTTGTTATTCTTGCAAGAAGAAGGTGATAAAGGCTAAGAGGGAGCTGAAGAGGGTGCTATTCTGTAGATTCCAGAGACAAGGACTTCATATTTGAGGTATAAATTCGATCCTTCTTTAGTTTTGGTGTTAACCTTTGGAGTTAGGGTTTCCTTGACCCTTTAGAGGCTTGAGTTGATGAGCATTTGGTCCCTTCTCGTATCAAGTCTTCGGATTTAGATCCAAAGAGGTCCAGAGACCTTAACTCTTTGAGCTTTATGATTGATATTGGGAGATATGAGCTTAGGAGGTCATATTCGAGGTTATTTCTTCAAATAGAGTCTTTTGGCCTTTGCATGAGCATCAAGTTCTGAACTTTACGTGATTAATGAGATGACGAAGGTTAGATTTATTGATTAAGAATAGATCTGATCTCAGAAGGTTGTTTGAGGTTGAGCATGGAATGAACTTGCCGAGTCCATGAGCAGACTTGACGAGTCGGAGCAGGTTGTCCCGTGACTCATATCAGTTGATGACCCGCCGAGTTGAGGAAGTGACTCGGTGAGTTAGAAGGGATTTGGAGGAGTTGAGTTCACGTATAGACTCGCCGAGTCGACACAAGACTCGACGAGTTATATTGAATTGTAACATCCGGATTCCCAGGTACCTTATGTTAAGTATTAATATTGAATTTGTGAGAGGGACTCGGCGAGTAGGCACTCAGACTCGCCGAGTGGGATCACGCACCTTTTGGTCTGATTTAATGAGGGACTCGGTGAGTCCATAAGTGGACTCGGCGAGTCCACGCTGTTTAGTGAAACCCTAATTTCTCGGGTTAGGGACCTATTTAAGGACCCTTATAGCCACCATTTGCGGCTACCAGACCCTAGAGAGAAACCCTAAGAGAGCTAGAGCGTTTAAGAGAAGGAGAGGCCGTTTTTAATCCTTGTGTTGTTATTCTTGCAAGAAGAAGGTGATCATGGCTAAGAGGGAGCCGAAGATGGTGCTATTCTGTAGATTCCAGAGACAAGGACTTCATATTTGAGGTATAGATTCGATACTTCTTCAGTTTTGGTGTTAACCTTTGGAGTTAGGGTTTCCTTGACCCTTTAGAGGCTTGAGTTGATGAGCATTTGGTCCCTTCTCGTATCAAGGCTTTAGATCTGGATCCAAAGAGGTCCAGAGACCTTAACCCTTTGAGCTTTATGATTGACATTGGGAGATATGAGCTTTGGAGGTCATATTTGAGGTTATTTCTTCAAATAGAGTCTTTTGGCCTTTGCATGAGCATCAAGTTCTGAACTTTACGTGATTAATGAACTTAGGAAGGTTAGATTTACTGATTAGAAGAATAGATCTGATCTGAGAAGGTTGTTTGAGGTTGAGCATGGAATGAACTCGCCGAGTCCATGAGCAGACTTGACGGGTCGGAGCGGGTTGTCCCGTGACTCAGATCAGTTGATGACCCACCGAGTTAAGGAAGTGACTCGGTGAGTTAGAAGGGATTTGGAGGAGTTGAGTTCACCTATGGACTCGCCGAGTCAACGCAAGACTCGACGAGTCGGGTCAAGGTTTGACCGTTGACCAGCGTTGACCAGGGTTGACTTGTGTTGACTTAAGAGTATTAGTCACACTAAGTCAGGAAGGTTTTAATTAGAGATGTTTTTTGATAT
The DNA here is from genome assembly GCF_002870075.4 of Lactuca sativa. Classification (NCBI taxonomy): domain Eukaryota; kingdom Viridiplantae; phylum Streptophyta; class Magnoliopsida; order Asterales; family Asteraceae; genus Lactuca; species Lactuca sativa. The sequence continues at coordinate 209,673,352 of NC_056624.2, forward strand.
AGGAGGACGATAGGGCGGGGGATCGAGCACGGGTGATTATCCGACATTAGCAAGGTGAGTCTTCTCACTATACCTTGCCCGAGGGGGTAATTATGTGTGACCGGAAGGTCTTGTGTGTATGATGATTATGTGATGCATGTTATATATGTGATATGCCATGATATGAATATGATATGGACCGGAAGGTCAAAGTGATATGGACTGGAAGGTCGACAGAGTTATGGGATTGAAATCCCCTGAGACACATGGAACGGAAGATCCTATAGAGTTATGGCCTAGAAACGCGTATGTGTTGTATGTTGTATTTTGGGGAACTTACTAAGCATTTATCCTTACCGTCTGTATGATATGTGTTTCAGGTACCAGTGATGATCGTGGGAAGGCGCAGACATGATCAGTACACACTTGCAGTTGCCATGTTTTGACATCTTGGGATGCAGACTTATGATTTGTATTTGTGAAAATATTAGGAACATGATTTTTGGATAATTGAATATGAAATGTTTTTTTTATGAAAAATTGTTTGAAATTTCACGGTGTTACAACAACCCTCATAACCTTGGATCTATGTTTGTCTAATTATCATGCAAAGTTGAATTCCAAGGTTATATTCCTATCTAGCATACATGGGGAACATTTTTTTACTTGAATGAAAGATAGAATAACATACCTTGTTGTTGCTTATGATCCTTGAAACCTTGTGAACCTAGCACCCCAAGTGTGATGCCTCAAATGCTTCACACTACACCAAATGCAAAGGAGTAAACTTTGGGAGAATCTTACACTAGCAAAATCAGCTTTAGCCCTCTTGTTTCTTAGTATGTCCCATTTTGGTGGTGGAGATGGTCTTTATATAGTGTGACACATCTAGGGTTACACCATGTAAGCCCTAATGTGTCATGGCTCTTTATTTCCATGACCCATGGGTTTGTAACTCCCATGGAGCATCCTATGGGTTTAACCCAACTTGATAATCCATGGAGCCTCTTAGCCCACTATACAAGTTATGGAAGATTTACATAATCTACCCATATATTTAATTAGTTATCTTTTGATCACTTAATTAATTCTAAATTAATTCTTGATCAGACTAATTAAATAATATTATTAATATATTAGAACTTATAATATATTAATAAACCATAAGTGTTATTTCTCTCATTTTAGTTTATCCAATTGCATGGTGCCATGCAACCCAAATGGACCATGCCGAATCGGGTCAAGTACATACTTGAAATAGTTATGGACTTAGACACCTTATCCAACAGTCTACCACTTGGATAAGTCTAATAACTATTACTACAAGTATGACTTCAGGAACCGATCATCAATCGTAGCTCTTTCAAGGTCTCTCGGAACCGAGAAGATGATGATACGCCATTTAAGATAAGTGATCATATAATCCTCTATTCTAGATATTAGTCGGACAAATACATGGAACAATGTCTTACTTATTGTCCAGCAGTTTGTTTCCCGTTTTCTGATTTGTTTGACAAAGAACTTAAATGAACACATCAACTTAGTTCTGACTGGGCCCGATACATAGGTCAAAACAAAATCATCGAGGGGCCCAGATATCACATTCTAATCCAAGAAGGAACAAATAAACTTCGACTCATATGTTTGTTCTACTACTCATTGAATTATGCACAAGGGCACGTTTTATAACACCGAGTTACCAATGCGTTTTCGTACAATCAATGCATAACCAACTCATAAGTAACAAATAATATCTCTAGGTTTGAAGACTTATATGATATTACCGTCTCACGATCACTCGAGATAAATTCCATGAAGTGATTCCAGTGAGCGTGGGTTGAGTCCAATGCTCAGAACTTATAAGCACTCATGAGTGTTGTAGCCATGTCCGACAACTTAGACCTCTGCAACCAATTATGACAGTCTTGATTCATACCTACTTCTGACATATGACCGACTGCGGAGGTTTGAATAATATGATATACCAAACATAATTATTATGGAAGTAAAAACATGCAAAAGAAATATAGCAAACGATCGACAAGAGATAGCAACACTTTACTCATAAATAAAACACCTTTTATTCAACATCCAATGTCAAATACACTTTACAAATTTCAAGGTTATTTAACTACTAAATCTAATATCATCCTTCAGGCCTACCCTCCGAGCATGCTGGAGATGCTCAACCCGAGTCAGTCCCTTCGTGAGGGGATCTGCTGGATTCTCATCTGATGATACCCTCTTTTCCACGAGGAGTCCTTCTTCTATTCGATGTCTGATGAAATGGTATTTTCTGTCGATGTGTCTGGATCTCCCGTGATCCCTTGGTTCCTTGGATAAGGCAATTACACTTTCACTATCACAAAAAATTTCCATTGGCTCTTTAATAGCTGTTACAACTCTAAGGTCTCCAATGAAGTTCTTCAACCAAATCGCCTCGTTTGCTCCCTCGCTAGCTGCTATATACTTTGATTCGCAAGTTGAATCAGCCACTGTATCTTGCTTGGAACTCTTCCAAGAAATTGCTCCTCCGTTTAAGGTAAAGACCCAGCCAGACTGAGAGCGGAAATTATCCCTATCAGTCTGAAAGTTAGCATCATTATACCCTACAACTCTCAAGTCATCACTCCCACCGAGGGTAAGAACCCAGTCCTTAGTCCTCCGTAGGTACTTGAGGATATTCTTTACCGCAGTCTAGTGTCCCTTGCCAGGGTTCCCCTGATACCTGCTAACCATGCTCAAAGCAAAGGCTACATCAGGTCGAGTACACGTTATAGCATACATGATCGAACCTACACCCAAAGCGTAAGGTATTCGACTCATTTCTGCTATCTCAGCCTCAGTACTAGGGCTTTGTGTCTTACTCAATCTAGCTTTACTCTGGATGGGTAACTCTCCTTTCTTGGAGTCCTGCATGCTGAATCTCTTCAGCACCATATCCAAGTAGCTACTCTGACTAAGTCCAATTAGTTTTTTACTCCGCTCTCTCAAGATCCTTATCCCTAGAATATAGGCAGCTTCTCCTAGGTCCTTCATAGAGAAACACTTCCCAAGCCAGAACTTAACTTCCTGCAGAGTTGGGATGTCATTTCTTATGACTAGTATGTCATCCACATACAATACCAAAAAGCTAACTATACTCCCACTAGCCTTGACATATACACAAGATTCATCTTCACTACTAGAAAAGCCAAATTCTTTGACTTTCTCATCAAAGCAAAGATTCCATCTACGAGGTGCCTGCTTTAACCCATAAATGGATTTCTCAAGCTTACACACTTGATTAGGGTACTCTGTGTTGACAAAACCCTCTAGCTGCCTCATGTAAACATCCTCAGCCAACTTTCAATTAAGGAAAGCGGTTTTGACATCCATTTGCCATATTTCATAGTCATGAAATGCAACTATGGCTAACAGAACCCTAATAGACTTAATATTGGCCACTAGAGAAAAGGTCTCATCATAATCAACTCCCAGAGTTTGTGAGAAACCCATTGCAACCAGTCGTGCCTTATAAGTGTGTACATTACCATCCATGTCGGTCTTCTTCTTGAAGATACATTTGCACCCTATAGTCTTACGACCTGGTACATTCTCAACCAAGTTCCAAACTTGATTGTCATACATGGATTGTATTTCACTGTCCATTGCCTCTTTCCACTTGGCTGACTCAGGGCCTGCCATGGCTTCCGCGTAACTGTTAGGTTCATCCAGACCTATCAGTTTCTCGTCACTGATAAGTGTATCACCTTCCGCAGTAATATGGACTCCATAGTAATGCTCAGGTGCATTCCTAACCCTTGTGGAATGCCTCAGAGGTACAAACATGTTAATTGGCTCAACAGGAGTTTCCTCCTCAAGTTGAGTGCTAGGGTTTGAAGTTCCTTCACCACTTGACTCTTGAATTTCTTCAAGGTCAACTTGCCTCCCACTGTTTCCTTGGCTTATGAACTCTCTCTCTCTCTCTCTCTCTCTCTCTCTCTCTCTCTCTCGAAAGACAGCCCTCCTAGCTACAAAGACCACATTTTCACTAGGTCTGTAGAAGAGGTAACCAAAGGATTGTTGTGGGTAGCCGATGAAAATACACCTCTCACTTCGAGGTTCGAGCTTATCATGAGTCTCGTGTCTCACGAAAGCCTCGCAACCCCAAATCTTGATGTGGTCTAATTTGGGTACTTTACCTGTCCACATCTTATGAGGAGTTTTGGCAACTTTCTTTGTAGGGACCATATTAAGGATATGGGCGGCAGTCTCTAAGGCTTACCCCCAAAATGAGATTGGTAGCGAAGCTTGACTCATCATGGAACGAACCATATCCAACAAGGTTCGATTACGCCTCTCAGCTACACCATTCAACTAAGGTGTCTTGGGAGTTGTCAATTATGAGACAATCCCACATTCCCTAAGATAATCAAGGAACTCTGAACTAAGATACTCACCACCTCGATCGGATCGAAGCATCTTAACGTTCCTGCCTAATTGATTCTCGACTTCCTGTTTAAATTCTTTAAACCTTTCAAAAGTCTCTGACTTATGCTTGATTAAGTAGACATATTCATATCTACTGTAATCATCAGTAAAAGTCAAATAATAACGATTAGCATCCCATGTGGCATGTTTGAAGGGTCCACATACATCTGTGTGTACAAAATCCAACAAACCTTCACCCCTCTCACAAGAACCTGTGAAGGGTGACTTTGTCATTTTTCCAAGTAAGTATGATTTGCAACTATCATCTGAGTTTAGGTCAAATGACTCCAAGACTCCATCTTTTTGGAGTTGGCCTATGTGTTTCTTGCTTATATGTCCAAGACGACAATGACCTAATGATGCTTTATCCAAGTTATTATTATTAGGAGAATCAATACACAAAACATTATTTCCTAAGTTATCAACCACAAATACAGTTTCATACACACCATCACAAGGTAATGCTTTAAAATAAAGAATATTATTAAAGAAAGCATTAATTGAACCAACTTCATTATCAAATGAAAAGGTGAAACCTTGTTTATACAATGCATGAAAGGAAATAATATTTCTTTCCATTTTTGGCGAGTAACAAAATTTATTCAAATCTAAACTAAACCCACTACTTAGCGATAAAGTATAAACTCCAATAGTGGTGACATGTAAAGCTTTCCTATTCCCCATGATTAAGTTTATTCTTCCATGCTCCACATTCCCATTTCTTCTTAGTCCCTGCAAATCAGAACAGATAAGAATACCACAACCGGTATCAAGGACCCAAGAGTTAGAATGGGGTGAGTTATTAGATAAGATAGTGTAAATACCTACATGGCTGGGTTTAACTTTCCCATCCTTCACATCTTGCTGGTATTTTGGGCAGTTCCGCTTCCAATGTGACTTTTCATGGCAATAGAAGCATCGGCCTCTTTTGGGTCAGAAGAAGGAGTGACGAAACCTTTCTTGGCTCCACTTGAAGAAGAGACATCAAGGGTCCTAGCCTTGGTACCCTTCGAAGAGCTCTTCCTCTTCTTCCCTCGACCTTTCCCAATTGCCAAAACCGAGGCGGAGTTTGGTGTAGGAGTGTTAACAACCGACTTACCCTTAAGACCTGTTTCAGCGGTCTTGAGGAGTCCCTGAAGTTTGCTAAGTGTGACCTTTTCTTTATTCATGTATTATGTCATGCGGAATTGATCATAGCACGATGGTAAGGAGTGCAAAATGATATCTATTACAAGCTCCTCAGGGAAGTTCACATTAAGCTTCAACAATCGATCCACATACCTTTGCATTTTTGCATGTGGCTCGTAACTGCTTCGCCGTCCTTTATCATGGTTGTTATCATGGAGCAAATGATTTCATACATCTCTTGTCGTGCACTCTGATGGCATCTTTCTATCAGATCTTAGTGCATTTCAAAAGGGTAGAAGTCCTCATAGGACTTTTGGAGTTCCACTGTCATGGTGGCCAACATGATGCATGCCACTTTTGTAGAATCCTTTTCATGTGCCTGGAAGTCACCGATTTCCTGGGGAGTTGCAGTGGTCTCATCAATCAACTTAAGCTCCTTATCAAGGACATATTCTTTGTCCTCGTAGCGGGTAATCATCCTGATGTTTCTGATCCATTCATTAAAGTTGGATCCATCAAAAGTGACTTTCCCACACAAGTTTATAAGGGTAAAGGATCCATTAGGATTAGAGCCAGAAGCAGCATTGTTTGAAGACATCTGAAATGAGAGAACAAGATTAGTTTAGATATTAAGAGAGTCCTTAATAAAACACCCAAATGTAATATTGAGGCTAGGATCCAATCACAATATATTATAACTTAGAAGAGGTATGCTGTAATCCAAGCTATAACATATTTGAAAGGTAGGTGAATGACGATTCACCAATTTCCACCATGAAAAACGAAATATAGATATTAGGTTTTTAATTGGTTCTTAGAAATTCCTAGATTCTTTTGAGATTCAATGAACTTTTCAAAGGAATGTTTCAATCTCGAGTGTGCCCTCCAAGTTTTATGACTGGGATACCGAGGATCACAAAACGAGGTGTGAAGTAATCATGCAAATCATTTGGTACCCTTAAAGTTTATCACTCAATCGATGTGCCGGTAAACCACACACGCTCCATCGATACTATGATAAACCTTAAGTCACCTTTTACCTACCTTGTTAAGTCCAAGTTAGTGTGCCGGTTAACCACACACGCACCACCAACGACTTAAACAAAGTGTAAAGTGTAATTTCATGGATTAGCACCTTATTCACATTTTTCCTAAAGTAACTAAGATTGGGAATTTAATAAAACATTTAGTTACTTTATAATATTCATCATACTTTTAATGAGAATTTATAAGTCCTTGTCGTTACCCTTTCGGCTAACGACCCTCCACCAATCAAGGAAGCGGTGGGTGAGAGTGGACACCCATTAAGTTGCCATTTTATAGGCAAAAACCTTATACCCCACCCCCCCTTATAGACCGACTTCGTGAATGAGGCGTACTAGCGGTATGACGACTTGATCTTATATATATATATATATATATATATATATATATATATATATATATATATATATATATATATATATATATAAAATTAACTTATAATATTATAAAGTATAAGGGTTGAATTTTAACTTTTAAAATTCTAAGGGTTGGAACTAAAGTTTTAATCAAGACTTTACTTGTTCCAAAAATAATAATTTTCCAATGTGTTGTTTTACTCTCATAGAAAATGTAATCTCCATAAATAATAATTTTCCAATGTGTTGTTAAAATATTATTTTCACAAAATAATAATTTTTCCACTTAAATACAAGTGTTGATTATATTTATTAATAATCTAATTTTTTAATAAATAATCAATAAGTAGTAACTTGGTATAAGGTGTGACCTTATAGGATCATATGTCATTAACAAATATCATTTTATAATGACTCTTATGCATAAATATCTTTCAACGTCGTGTCTAGCAAGGGGTCGCACCGTGGTCTGCAACTAGCAGGTTTCTTTATTTTCTTTGATTTTTACAAATTTTATGCAATTAACAAAAACCTACTAGGCTACGATACTGGTGTTGGGCTTTATTAGCATCAATAGACATCAAGAATATAACAACATAATCTAGAGATTTACCTAAGTGTAATTATGCCCTAGATCTAGGTATTACTAGTTTTAGCAACATACTTTGAAAAACAACAAAGAACATACTAACCTCTTAGATTCTTGCTTGAGATCTTGTGATTTCCAGTAGATGCAAAGGATGATGGATACAAATTAGAACCCATATAATGTAGTGAGACCCACAATCTCAATAAGCAAAAAGGAAGAACACTAAATTCGGGTTTATATGAAATTCACCACCCCTAGGAGATGGGTTATGAAATTCGTCCATGGAGAGAGAGAGAGAGAGAGGGAGAGAGGGAGAGAGAAGAGGGAGAGGAAGAGAAAGAGAAAGAGTATGGACAAAAGTATAAGGGAATCAACGGCTAGTGTTTCACCCCAACCATTATAATTATAGGCAACTAATGAATCCCTAAATGATACAAACACTTAAGGCTTATCCTTATCTTATTTGAAAATTGCCTTATCCCTATATAGGTTTCAGTCAAACCATACAAGCTCTCCATGAGCTTCTGTAATATTCCAATTAATCAATTAGTTTAATTAATATTCAACCTTTTAATTAATTAAAACAATTTAATTGATTACCAAAATAATTTCTAATTATGTAACTCCCCGTTCCTGGTGCACATCAGTTCATTTAATGTTAAATTTGTAAAAGCTACTCAACGAGTTGGTAGCCCTAACTCATCGAGTAGATGCCAAATTGGACACGGGGATTTAAATGGTCTACTCGACGAGTCAAAGCGTGGACTCGACGAGTAGGTCTGTCAAAAGGAAACCCTATTATCGGGGTTTTGCACCCTATTTAAGCCACTTAATCCCTTTTGGTCCTCCCTTACCAACCTCCCCGTCCCCCAAAACCCTAATTAGTTGTGAGCTTCATTCTTGAGAGATTATTGAGTTTTTGAGTGTGTTTTTGTGATATAGAAGAGAGTTGGAAGAGTTTGGAACCATCAAGCTTGTGGAGAAGATCAAGATCCAGGATTTCATCCATATTTGTAAACCTTATGAGGTAAAAAGCTCTTAGCTTGATAACCCATAGCTTAGATCTCTTTTAGTGTTGATTTATGGGTCTTTTTGATCCCTTTAAGAAGGGTAAGTTACTCTCCATGGGTTGTATGCCAAGTAATCCCTTTTTCCTGTGATATTTAGCCTCTAGATCCATAAAAGAGGTCTTGAACCCGTCTTTGTCCAAGAAATGGTCATGTTCTTGGATGTAGGTTGCTATAACTTGAGTTTGGGTCCATTTGAGGTATGCCAAGCCATCATGTAACATCCAAAAAATACGGTCCAAAAATTTCATTTTTAAATCACTAAACAAACCATAATTGTCAAATCATTTCTTTCATAAACATAAGTTGTTTATCAAAACAGAGTATTAATTCAAAACATGCTTATTTTATCAGAGTAAATGTCCCAGGCTAAACTTCTTGGTGTGTGCCATGCACTCATCTTGAGCTCTTCACTCGGCTACCGGAAGTACCTGAAACCAAAACTGAAAACTTGTAAGCACGAAGCTTAGTGAGTTCCCCAATGTACCACATCCCATACATATAGTCACACACTCAGCCCCCGCCCGTTGCATCGGGACTTGCCCGGCATTGGAATCGCTCCGGCATTGGGCCCCGCCCGGCATCAGGCCCTGCTTGGCATCGAGCCCCGTTCGGTATACAAATCTGTCTCTCTTAGGCCCGCCTGTCTCTGGGCCTCACCTGCTATACACATACAAACATATAACATACTAGCAGATAAAGAATACTCACTCTACTGTACTCATGTTCTAAGGCCTCGCCCCTGGTTTGTTACTGATGAGCTATGGAAACCCTATCCACACTCCTATTGTTAGTGAGATACGAGCCCCTGCCCACACTCACTTATCCCTTATCATTAGCCTCGCCCCTACTCTGATAATATCGAGATATGGAACCCCATCCACACTCAACTAGTGATGAGATATGAGACCTTTGCCTACACTCACCTCCCTACCATGCACATACAAGTATCACAAAGACAACAAGTATAATCTTACATGCTCATATAAATCTTCCTCGGGCTTGCCTTAGCATCAAACCTTGGTCTGGTACCTATCGTACCGACACATGCAAGAATAACAAATACCTCTAGCATACTAACATTCCTCAGGCCTCGCCCGACATCAGATCGTGATCCATAACATATAACATACACTGCCTAGGGCTAACCCCCGGGTCTTCCTACTATACATAAACATAATGGGTGGACATTGTGGCCTTAGAAACATGCACACAGTGAGGAGACTCACCTTGCACTGCTGAAGTGCTGCTAATATCCTTCTAGCTGCTATCTGGCAATTCCCCGAACTGCTGATCCTTCGACTCCCCGAGCTACCAATATCAAAATAACACTTAGTCCAAATCAATAATCCTTATTAGGGTAAAATGACCATTTTACCCCTAGTCCAACTTGGTCCAAATCTAAGGCCCAAACCCATAATACAAAAGGGCCCAACACTAGGTAGGCTTCCCAAGCCCACTAGCGGCCCACTAATGGCCCAATTTGCTAAATTGGGCCCAATCCCTCTAATGAGCCTTACCCTAAGCCCAAACATATTCTTGGCCCAAATTATCTGACTTCTAATGGCCCACTAAGGCCCAAAGACACAAATTCCACTGCGTGGCCCAACCCGAGGCCCAAAACACACCAAGCCCATAAATTATGGGTACGCGGGGCGTCCTCCTTTGTACGCTAAGCGTATTGGCTAAATGGCATGTACGTTGTGCGTACCTGCATGTACGCCCAACGTACTACCCTGTTAAGTCACTTTTCCCATTAAGTGCTTAATACTCCATTCCAAAAGCTACAATCGTAGATCCAAGTCCTTACTAACTTCTTAATCCATAAAGTCGATTACTTGGTGGCTTGTAACCCATCAAATGAGCCCAAACATGAAATGTAACAACAAACTTCCATGAAAAGGGCTATATCTCATGCATGGTTACAAATGGGCCCTAAATATTGAAACTTTACTGCTTATGGAACACTTTTAGCTCTAAGGGTGGCAACCCTAAACTCTAAAATGAAGTTGCATCAAAAGGATCCATTCTTTGGACCTAAATAGGTCCAAAGCTCCATAACTCTATTTCTAAGCTTCTATGAGGAAAGTTGGTAGCTTGATACCTCCTTTGAGTGCCAAAATATGAGATAATCCAGATCCTTGAGCTCAAGGTACTAAAGTTCTTCTTCTCCAACTTCTCTTCTCTTCTTCCAAGCTCTTCTTTACCAAAATAAGCTCAAAAGGTCAAACACTCACAACAATGGAGGAAGGACGGCTATCTAGGGTTTCTGAGTTTGAGAGACTGATAAGGAGGCTAGGGTTTGAGCCATAATGTTCCTCATATAATGGTTAGCCCCCAAAATTAGGGTTTAGGATCTATAAGAGTACGTTGGGCATACTTCTGTACGTTGGGCGTACTCCTCACACACCCGCAATCACTTACTCTTCTACACTGGGCGTACTCTCGCATCTATCACCTTGCATGCATGGTCCTTCCTTGCCATCTTTCTCCATTAAGAACCAATAATGCCAATAACTTCAAAGTGCTATACTCCTTCATTCTATGTTCGTTTCCGATGAACTTTATATCCACGAAAAGGTGGTGAGAAACCCTATACTCCTAGCCACACCCCTAAGCCTAAAACCTTTCGAATAAAACCTATGACCAATAAAAGATCGAATCATCTATACCCTTGGCCTTCGAAACTACAAACGAATACTTTCAGAACTAGGTGTTACACATCAAGTCTCTAACTCTATAGAAATGGACCCTAGAAATGATCTAGATCTATATTTTGGAGCCTTAGAAGTGTGAAATCAGTTGTTTAAGTTAGATCTGTAAAGGACTCGACGATTTCATATGGGAACTCGGCGAGTCCGATCAAGGATCCTCGATGATGTTTATGAAACTTGGCAAGTTGTCAAGGAACTCAATGAGTTGTATCATCTTGTCCCTTTTTTTGACTATGCTAGGAGTCGGCGAGTCTGAGGATGACTCATCGAGTTAGTTCGTCCAGTCACAATGATGGGTAGCCTGGGAACTCGACGAGTCATAGGGTGTCTCTGCGAGCCGAGTCGTGATTTTAATGTTTTTGAGTTCTAGAACTCGACGAGTCAATAGGATGACTCGGCGAGTTACGTCAACATGGAAAGTTGACTTTGACCAGGATGTTGACTTTGACCAGGGGTAAACTGGTCATTTTACCTTAAGAAGGATTATCATATTTTGATTAAATGTTGTTAAGGAATTGATAGGCGGAGAGTTTCCGGAGCAGCGGACAGGGATTCCTCACTCCACTGTCTAGGAGATTTGGGTCCTGCCCACACTCCGCTGTCTAGGAGATTCGGGCCCCGCCCACACTCTACTACTTGTTGGGTTTTGAGCATTCTAACACTTCCTAAGTGTACATGCAACCCTAAATACCTTGGATCTATGTTTTCTCTATTATACATGCAAATAAGAACTTCCAAGGTATTATCCTAATCTAGCATATAAAACAATGGATATAGTAGGATAGAATACATACCTTTTTGGTGTAGTAAGTCTTCATGAAGCTTGAGTGCTTAGTGCCCCAAGTGTGACACCTCAAATGGAATCACAATCATCAAAACACTTGGAATGACTTGAGAGAATTCTACACTCATCAAAATCGGCTAGCCCTTTCTTCACTATCTCTAGTGGCCGATTTTTCCTCAATAATAAGATGCTTATATAGTTACACAATTAGGGTAAACTCTTAATTGTCATGGCTTTCCATTTCCTTGGATCCATGGGTACAAATACACCATGGAGCATCCATGGACCATCCTATGGGTTTTAGCCCAACTTGATTATCCATGGAGCATTAGCCCACTATACAAGTATGGATGATTTACACAATCAACCCATATATTTAATTAGTCTTCTTTTGATCACTTAATTAATCCTAGATTAATTCTTGATCAATACTAATTAAATAATCTTATTATTCTTATTATTAATATACTAGAACTTATAATATATTAATAACCATAAGTGTCTTATTTCTCTCATTCAAGTGCATGATGGTATGCAACCCAAATGGACCATGCCGGGTCGGGTCAAGTCTTACCAAATATAGTTATGGACTTAGACATTAATCCAACAGTCTCCCACTTGGATAAGTCTAAAACTATTATTGCGTATGACTTCAGGAACCAACCGGCAATCGTAGCTCTCAAAAGCTTCTGTCGAACTCTGACCTTGTAGATGAACTCTGACCTTTGTCAGTGACTTGTCCATTAGATAAGGGATCATATATTCCTCCATTCTAGATATCATATGGACTGAGACATGGATTATAATCATTCTCTCTGTCCATTTGTTGTTTCCCGATTTCCGATTTATGACAACTGACTAATTGAACAAATCAAATCAGTCCTGGCCCGGCCGAGCACTTCCATTTGTCATCATCAAATCATCGAGGGGCCCACAGATATCGCTTTTATCCCGAAGGTAAAAGGAACGGATAAACTTCGACTCATATGGCTTGTTCTACTACTTGTTGAATCATACACAAAGGCACGTTTTATAGCACCGAGTTACCAAATGCGTTTTCGTGCTATCAATGTACTATCAACTCATAGTAACAACTCATATCTCTAGGTTTGAAGAATATAAGATATTATCGTCTCATGATCACTCGTGATAAAATCCATGAAGTGATTCCAATGAGCGCGGGTTGAATCCAATACTCAGAACTTATGAGCACTCATGATTGTTGTAGCCTTGTCCAACACCTTAGACCTCTACAACCCATCATGACAGTCTTAATTCATATCTACTTCCAACATATGACCGACTGTGGATAGTTTGAATAACTTAGTCATTCCGAAAGAATAACCCAGTTTATTCGGGAAGTCAAAACATGCAAAGTGAAACACAATAATAATTGAATCCAATATGGTATCAACTCTTTGAACATAAATAAACACCTTTTATTTATCACCATATGATTACACATTATTCATTGTATACTGTTTCAGCTATCAACTTTAATCTTGAATTTAAAACAATAGTTGTCCCATGCTCCAAGCATGTACACTATGTTTTCTAAACACTAGTCATGCCACACACTAAGTATGCATACTATGTTTGTTTATGATCTTTACTTTGTGAACTAGATCCATTGAACATAACTTCAATGATTCTCTTTTCACACTCCCAAATCCTTACTGCAAATGCAAGAATTCCAAATTCATGCCATTTACTGGAATCTGTCAGATTCTAAACTTATATGCATTGATTCTCTTGTAATGATTATGCACAAAGTCATAAAGACTTGACAACAAACATTACAGATCATTCCAAAGGAGATCAACTCCTTGGAACCATCCTTCTTGCATTAAGTTTCCTTAATCTTACACAGAGTGAAAATTCTAACTTTGAAACATTTCCAGATTCCATTTTGACTATCACTTCTGAACAAGAGTTGCCTCCTTACAGATTATGTCAATATGGTCCTTCCAGAATTATCACTATACTTCCAACTGTCCTTGAGCAACCAATCTTTGGTAAACCTTAGATTGTCCTCGACAATTGTTTAATCCTTTTAGTCATATCCAGTTCTAAACCTTTTCCCTTCTTAATGCCCCAGGCATTTGGAAAATTTTAGAACGGATGATTATAGCACATGTAATTGATCCTATATCCGAAGCATATGGGACACGATTCATGATGTCTTACATAAAGACTAAACCAGTCTTTTGCTATAATATTTCCATTTCAATTTGCCAAGTTCTCATAATTCAGATTATGAAAAGGGATGCCGTAATCATAATCGAATTTTAGAACGCAAATAATGGACCCATATACAGAATTTCCTTATGTTGAGCCATTCCAACATGAAATTCATATATATCCTTGACTAAATGATTAAAACCTCAGATCTAAACCTTATAGATTTGATATGAAGTATAATTTCCTCTCCCTTAATTATAGCAAAACAACTTTTTCCCAATTGAAATTTTTTGTTTTCTATAATTAACATTGCTAACTTGCAATACTTATCATAATTATCATGCTCCCACTAACATGATGATTATTAGCATAACACTTATGCTCTCACTAGCTTTGACATGTACTCAGAAATCAGCTGACTTTCTTACCAAAGTTCAGATTTCTGATACTAGATTGTTTTGATAAGTCTTTATCAAAATCATACACCTTCCCTTAGATAGCACACTTGTGTATCTAAACAATTATGAAGAGGGATGCCGTAATCATAATGTTTAGACCTTTTTGCCACTTCTCACAAGTCCAAATTAGTGTGCCGGTTAACCACACGCGCTCCACTAACGACTTTGAGAATGCAAATATCACAATTGCTATCTAGCTAAAATCTACTTAGTGAAAGTGTTTCTTCACCATCATTTTCATGAATCAGAGAGAAACCTTATGACACTTAGATTTAATGGTGTATGTGTTCTTATCCATGTGAATTGTCAAAATCATAGTCACAAGAAAAGGATAATGACAAATCCAAACTCATATGGACTGAACTCAATCTTAATTTCTTGCCACCTGGCAGCTCAAGGGCCTACCATTGCTTCCAAGTTGTTGTGCAACAAATTGAGAACTCTAAGAACTCATATGCAAAACCAACTTTAACTGGAATGGGCACAGAATATGTCAACACGATAGGTTATGAACCTCAAGTTGTGTGCTAGTGAAGAACTTTAGGTTTTATTCTTGATTAGTTCTTGAGACTTTCAAGACTTTTAAGACTCCCACTGACCTCTTGACCTATAAGACTCCCTTGTCAAATATCCAAGAGATAGTGTGGATTCTAATCAAGACAAACACTTCACACAATTGGCCTAAGTTGGTCTTTGTTTTATCCAAAACATCACAACTTACCAATTTCAAATGTACAAGAGTAGAAAACTTTTACTCTTACATTTGACAAGTGTTTTAAACCTTCTTTAAGACATGTCACTCAAATGACAATCTTGGAGTATGACTCTAAGACTTGTATTGGAACGAAGTATGACTCATCTTCTTGATTTAACCATTTCAACAATTCAAGTTCCTCTTCTTAGTCATAAGAATGCACTAAGATTTCCTTAGAGACCTAATTTTGATATGGTTTCTTAATCATTAAGATGATCTCAAAACTGATACTAAAGTACTCTCCCATCTTTTCAGATATGAGAAACTTTTATCCTTCTGCCTAATTTGATTCTTCTTAACGATCTTTAGTGGTGGACTTAATCAGTGCACAAGAATGTGTACTCGATCCCTAAGTCCTTTACTTGACTCACACATCCATGTGAACAAGTAATTAGTCTTAATTTTCCAAAACTTGAAAGTTCTCATTCATCATGCTATACAACTTGCATGATTCCAAGTTCCGGTCCAATTGAACCTTGGATGATGAGAATCTTTCCTTATTTGGTAAATTTAGACATTACCACAAATGAAAGAATCAATTTCATATTTCCACTCTTGCTCTTAACGGAATTATATAAGCAACAATTTTTCCTCAAATGCCATTGTAAGGATATTTTAAAATAAATAAAATCAAAAAATTTTCTTTTATTTTAAAACTTTGCGGAAAAACTATCCTTACAATCCATATGAAAACTTGTTGTTATCTATTCCTAAGCAATATCTCATAACTCCTAAGAAGTAGCTCAAGAATCCGATTTTTCAAACTATGCGATAGAAATCCATCTATGCGATCAGATTCAGCATATTCTTCCTTTAAGTTTCTTCACATTCCTTTGATTCTTAAACCATCACCATGCGACCCGGTCACATCATGTATCAAGAATCTCAGAATAGAAACTTAACAGAGTTAGATAGTGGATTTTACCTGAAGTAGAGTCAAACTTATTGACTTTAACATCCTTAGGTAAATTTGGCAGCTTCGCAACCAATGCCCTTTCTTTTGGCAATATAAACATATGGACCCTTTGATAATGGTACACGAGACTATCACATACTTAGCTTTTCTCTTTACCATTTGGTCAACCGAGTTGACTATGGCCGATCCCTTTCCATTGGGAAGAGAATGCTTTACTGGATATCCAATGTCATCATTGTCAATGTCCATAAAGTTTTAGGAAGTTGATCTTAGCAAATAGATAAGATCGTTAAGGGTCTTGTCATAGTCTGTTTCATAGGTGTCCCAAAGGAACTCACTATGTGACTTAGAAAGTGATTGAACCACCAACTTTCTCAAGACTTTGACACCCAACTCTCCCGGCTTGTCAATATGTGACTACATCTCCAAGATGTGCTCACACCTAGACCTTGCCTTGCCAATAGGGCTTGAGTGACCTTAAACTTTTCAAGAACTTGTGGGTTGGGGAGAATAATTGGAGGAGGTGAAAGAAGTATGATTTCCAAAGGACATCATCTTCATTTCGGAAACCTTGTTTCACTAGATTTGGGAAGATCATAGGTGTCTATTACAGACATCTTTTGGGAGATATTCAAGATAGTTGATTTAAAGTCCTTAATATAACACCCAATATGAAATATTAAGGCTAGAACCCAACAAACTATTTTATAACTTAGAAGAGGTATGCCGTAATCCAAGCTATAGAATATTTGAAGGTAGGTGAATGACGATTCACCAATTTCCACCAAGATAAACGAAATGTATAATTAGGTTTTAATTGGTTTTGAAACTCCTAGATCTTTGAGATTCATTGAACTTTTCAAAGGCATGTTTCAATCTCGAGTGTGCCCTTCAGGTTTTGTGACTGGGATGCCGAGGATCACAAAACAAGGTGTGAAGTAACCATGCAAATCACTTGGTACCCTTAATAAATTACCCCTCAATCGATGTGCCGGTTAACCACACACGCTCCATCGATACTATGATAAATATTAAGTCACCCTTTACCTACCTTGTTAAGTCCAAGTTAGTGTGCCGGTTAACCACACACGCTCCACTAACGACTTAGACAAAGTGTAAAGTGTAATTTCATGGATTAGCACCTTATTCACATTTTTCCTAAGTAACTAAGATTGGGTATTATTAAAAGTTTAGTTACTTAGTATTTTCATTAATACTTTTAATGAAGGGAGAATTATAGTCCTGTCAAACCCGTTCGGCTAACGACCCTCCACCGGTCAAGCAAGCGGTGGGTGAGAGTGGACACCCATTAAGTTGCCATTTTATAGGCAACAACCTTATACCCACCTTATAGACCGGCTTCGTGAATGAGGCGTACTAGCGGTAAGACTGACTTTACTCTTATACATATATATATTATTAACTTATAATATTATAAAGTATAAGGGTTGAATTTTAACTTTTAAAATTCTAAGGGCTAACTTGGAATTAAAGTATTCATTAGAGAAAACTTTACAAATTCCAAAACTTGAGGGCAAGTTTTGAAACTATTCAAAACTAATTAATTCCATAACTTATGTGTTTAAAGTAGTTTTAATCCAAAAACTCTTCAAGTTCCATAACTTGAGGACAAGTTATGGAAGACTTTAAACTAATAAAAGAATTAACTTTTCTTTATTTTATAACTTATGGAATTAATTAAGGTTACACCTTTTTTTATTTTATTTTTATTTTATTAAATGAAGAGACTCTTGGTCCTCCATAACTTGAGGACAAGTTATGGAGTCATAAAACAATTTAATTAGAACTAGACTCTTCATTTTGTAACCTTTGCCAATTTTTATGAGTTTTATGATTCTTAAATGTGACTTTTCATATAACTTGAGGACAAGTTACAAAAACACATTTTAGAATCAATTCTTAGATTAATTTGGATTAAAACCAACTATCACATAATTTTCATCATTAATCCAAATTCACTCATAAAACAAGATAACACAAAAAACTTTTGGTGATCCATAACTTATTCTTAAGTTATGTAATCCTTTAAAACATTAACACCAAATTTTGTAACTCCAAAAAAACTTTGAATCAATTTTTTTTTTAAAACCTTTTCAAATCCATAACTTATGGAGGTTTCAAAAAAAAAAAAAAAACTTTTTAGATCAAACTTTTAAAACTAATAAAATAATCATATTATTTTATCTTTTATTAAATTTGACCTAATTCAACTCATAAAGCAAATTATTCAAATTTTACAAATAATTAGTTTTTCACAAGAACAAGTAATTATTTTAAAATTTGACAAACTTCATGTTTTTTTTTTCCAACTTTGAAAGTAAAATATTTGCATCAATATAACAGAAAACAACCTGGCTCTGATACCACTGTTGGGTTTTGAGCATTCTAACACTTCCTAAGTGTACATGCAACCCTAAATACCTTGGATCTATGTTTTCTCTATTATACATGCAAATAAGAACTTCCAAGGTATTATCCTAATCTAGCATATAAAACAATGGATATAGTAGGATAGAATACATACCTTTTTGGTGTAGTAAGTCTTCATGAAGCTTGAGTGCTTAGTGCCCCAAGTGTGACACCTCAAATGGAATCACAATCATCAAAACACTTGGAATGACTTGAGAGAATTCTACACTCATCAAAATCGGCTAGCCCTTTCTTCACTATCTCTAGTGGCCGATTTTTCCTCAATAATAAGATGCTTATATAGTTACACAATTAGGGTAAACTCTTAATTG
This sequence comes from Lactuca sativa, assembly GCF_002870075.4. NCBI lineage: Eukaryota > Viridiplantae > Streptophyta > Magnoliopsida > Asterales > Asteraceae > Lactuca > Lactuca sativa. Next base: position 209,692,557 of record NC_056624.2, read on the forward strand.
TCATGGCTTTCCATTTCCTTGGATCCATGGGTACAAATACACCATGGAGCATCCATGGACCATCCTATGGGTTTTAGCCCAACTTGATTATCCATGGAGCATTAGCCCACTATACAAGTATGGATGATTTACACAATCAACCCATATATTTAATTAGTCTTCTTTTGATCACTTAATTAATCCTAGATTAATTCTTGATCAATACTAATTAAATAATCTTATTATTCTTATTATTAATATACTAGAACTTATAATATATTAATAACCATAAGTGTCTTATTTCTCTCATTCAAGTGCATGATGGTATGCAACCCAAATGGACCATGCCGGGTCGGGTCAAGTCTTACCAAATATAGTTATGGACTTAGACATTAATCCAACACTACTAACATGCATACAAGTATATCCATCAAGCAATCACATAAATATACTCAAATAATACTATGAGATTCGGGCCCTGCTCACACTTGACTGCTAGGAGATTTGGGCCCCACCCACACTCAGCTACTAACATATCACATATACAGGGTGGCCTTGGTGCCCTTAACCCGTTCCTAATAAAAGGGAACTTACCTCACAAGGTTGACTTCTGAAAAATCAAGTGAGGAATCCATGGCTGCTGCTCCGGCGACTCTTCGGCTATCAATTCCATAACAACACTTAATTAAAATTTGATAATCCTTCTTAGGGTAAAATGACCATTTTACCCCCTATTAAAGTCAGCATCCTAGTCAAAGTCAACCTTCCAGGTTGACCTAACTCGCCGAGTCAGCCTATTGACTCGTTGTGTTCTAGAACTCAGAAACCCTAAAATCGTGACTTAGCCAGCTGAGTCACCCTATGACTCGTCGAATTCCTAGGCTACCTATCATCGCGATTGGACGAACTAACTTGTTGAGTCATCCTCGGACTCATCGAGTCCTAGCATAGTCAGAAAAGGGACAAGATGATCCAACTCGTCGAGTTCCTTGACAACGCGCCAAGTTTCATAAACATAATCAAGGATCCTTGATCGGACTCGCCGAGTTCCCATATGAACTCGTCGAGTCCCTTGCAGATCTAACCTAAACAGTTAATTTCACACTTCTAAGGCTCCAAAATATAGATCCAGATCATTTCCACGATCCATTTGTATAGAGTTGGAGACTTGATGGCTTTGCGCACCTCAAATGTTATGGGTTTTGAGCATTCTAACACTTCCTAAGTGTACATGCAACTGTAACATCCGGATTCCTAGGTACCCTATGTTAAGTATTTATATTGAATTTGTGAGAAGGACTCGGCGAGTGGGCGCTCAGACTCACCGAGTGGGATCGCGCACCTTTTGGTCTGATTTAATGAGGGACTCGGCGAGTCCATAAGTGGACTCGGCGAGTCCACGTTGTTTAGTGAAACCCTAATTTCTCGGGTTTGGGACCTATTTAAGGACCCTTATAGCCACCGTTTGTGGCTACCAGACCCTAGAGAGAAACCCTAAGAGAGCTAGAGTGTTTGAGAGGAAGGAGAGGCCGTTGTTAATCCTTGTGTTGTTATTCTTGCAAGAAGAAGGTGATAAAGGCTAAGAGGGAGCTGAAGAGGGTGCTATTCTGTAGATTCCAGAGACAAGGACTTCATATTTGAGGTATAAATTCGATCCTTCTTTAGTTTTGGTGTTAACCTTTGGAGTTAGGGTTTCCTTGACCCTTTAGAGGCTTGAGTTGATGAGCATTTGGTCCCTTCTCGTATCAAGTCTTCGGATTTAGATCCAAAGAGGTCCAGAGACCTTAACTCTTTGAGCTTTATGATTGATATTGGGAGATATGAGCTTAGGAGGTCATATTCGAGGTTATTTCTTCAAATAGAGTCTTTTGGCCTTTGCATGAGCATCAAGTTCTGAACTTTACGTGATTAATGAGATGACGAAGGTTAGATTTATTGATTAAGAATAGATCTGATCTCAGAAGGTTGTTTGAGGTTGAGCATGGAATGAACTTGCCGAGTCCATGAGCAGACTTGACGAGTCGGAGCAGGTTGTCCCGTGACTCATATCAGTTGATGACCCGCCGAGTTGAGGAAGTGACTCGGTGAGTTAGAAGGGATTTGGAGGAGTTGAGTTCACGTATAGACTCGCCGAGTCGACACAAGACTCGACGAGTTATATTGAATTGTAACATCCGGATTCCCAGGTACCTTATGTTAAGTATTAATATTGAATTTGTGAGAGGGACTCGGCGAGTAGGCACTCAGACTCGCCGAGTGGGATCACGCACCTTTTGGTCTGATTTAATGAGGGACTCGGTGAGTCCATAAGTGGACTCGGCGAGTCCACGCTGTTTAGTGAAACCCTAATTTCTCGGGTTAGGGACCTATTTAAGGACCCTTATAGCCACCATTTGCGGCTACCAGACCCTAGAGAGAAACCCTAAGAGAGCTAGAGCGTTTAAGAGAAGGAGAGGCCGTTTTTAATCCTTGTGTTGTTATTCTTGCAAGAAGAAGGTGATCATGGCTAAGAGGGAGCCGAAGATGGTGCTATTCTGTAGATTCCAGAGACAAGGACTTCATATTTGAGGTATAGATTCGATACTTCTTCAGTTTTGGTGTTAACCTTTGGAGTTAGGGTTTCCTTGACCCTTTAGAGGCTTGAGTTGATGAGCATTTGGTCCCTTCTCGTATCAAGGCTTTAGATCTGGATCCAAAGAGGTCCAGAGACCTTAACCCTTTGAGCTTTATGATTGACATTGGGAGATATGAGCTTTGGAGGTCATATTTGAGGTTATTTCTTCAAATAGAGTCTTTTGGCCTTTGCATGAGCATCAAGTTCTGAACTTTACGTGATTAATGAACTTAGGAAGGTTAGATTTACTGATTAGAAGAATAGATCTGATCTGAGAAGGTTGTTTGAGGTTGAGCATGGAATGAACTCGCCGAGTCCATGAGCAGACTTGACGGGTCGGAGCGGGTTGTCCCGTGACTCAGATCAGTTGATGACCCACCGAGTTAAGGAAGTGACTCGGTGAGTTAGAAGGGATTTGGAGGAGTTGAGTTCACCTATGGACTCGCCGAGTCAACGCAAGACTCGACGAGTCGGGTCAAGGTTTGACCGTTGACCAGCGTTGACCAGGGTTGACTTGTGTTGACTTAAGAGTATTAGTCACACTAAGTCAGGAAGGTTTTAATTAGAGATGTTTTTTGATATAGGAGGACGATAGGGCGGGGGATCGAGCACGGGTGATTATCCGACATTAGCAAGGTGAGTCTTCTCACTATACCTTGCCCGAGGGGGTAATTATGTGTGACCGGAAGGTCTTGTGTGTATGATGATTATGTGATGCATGTTATATATGTGATATGCCATGATATGAATATGATATGGACCGGAAGGTCAAAGTGATATGGACTGGAAGGTCGACAGAGTTATGGGATTGAAATCCCCTGAGACACATGGAACGGAAGATCCTATAGAGTTATGGCCTAGAAACGCGTATGTGTTGTATGTTGTATTTTGGGGAACTTACTAAGCATTTATCCTTACCGTCTGTATGATATGTGTTTCAGGTACCAGTGATGATCGTGGGAAGGCGCAGACATGATCAGTACACACTTGCAGTTGCCATGTTTTGACATCTTGGGATGCAGACTTATGATTTGTATTTGTGAAAATATTAGGAACATGATTTTTGGATAATTGAATATGAAATGTTTTTTTTATGAAAAATTGTTTGAAATTTCACGGTGTTACAACAACCCTCATAACCTTGGATCTATGTTTGTCTAATTATCATGCAAAGTTGAATTCCAAGGTTATATTCCTATCTAGCATACATGGGGAACATTTTTTTACTTGAATGAAAGATAGAATAACATACCTTGTTGTTGCTTATGATCCTTGAAACCTTGTGAACCTAGCACCCCAAGTGTGATGCCTCAAATGCTTCACACTACACCAAATGCAAAGGAGTAAACTTTGGGAGAATCTTACACTAGCAAAATCAGCTTTAGCCCTCTTGTTTCTTAGTATGTCCCATTTTGGTGGTGGAGATGGTCTTTATATAGTGTGACACATCTAGGGTTACACCATGTAAGCCCTAATGTGTCATGGCTCTTTATTTCCATGACCCATGGGTTTGTAACTCCCATGGAGCATCCTATGGGTTTAACCCAACTTGATAATCCATGGAGCCTCTTAGCCCACTATACAAGTTATGGAAGATTTACATAATCTACCCATATATTTAATTAGTTATCTTTTGATCACTTAATTAATTCTAAATTAATTCTTGATCAGACTAATTAAATAATATTATTAATATATTAGAACTTATAATATATTAATAAACCATAAGTGTTATTTCTCTCATTTTAGTTTATCCAATTGCATGGTGCCATGCAACCCAAATGGACCATGCCGAATCGGGTCAAGTACATACTTGAAATAGTTATGGACTTAGACACCTTATCCAACAGTCTACCACTTGGATAAGTCTAATAACTATTACTACAAGTATGACTTCAGGAACCGATCATCAATCGTAGCTCTTTCAAGGTCTCTCGGAACCGAGAAGATGATGATACGCCATTTAAGATAAGTGATCATATAATCCTCTATTCTAGATATTAGTCGGACAAATACATGGAACAATGTCTTACTTATTGTCCAGCAGTTTGTTTCCCGTTTTCTGATTTGTTTGACAAAGAACTTAAATGAACACATCAACTTAGTTCTGACTGGGCCCGATACATAGGTCAAAACAAAATCATCGAGGGGCCCAGATATCACATTCTAATCCAAGAAGGAACAAATAAACTTCGACTCATATGTTTGTTCTACTACTCATTGAATTATGCACAAGGGCACGTTTTATAACACCGAGTTACCAATGCGTTTTCGTACAATCAATGCATAACCAACTCATAAGTAACAAATAATATCTCTAGGTTTGAAGACTTATATGATATTACCGTCTCACGATCACTCGAGATAAATTCCATGAAGTGATTCCAGTGAGCGTGGGTTGAGTCCAATGCTCAGAACTTATAAGCACTCATGAGTGTTGTAGCCATGTCCGACAACTTAGACCTCTGCAACCAATTATGACAGTCTTGATTCATACCTACTTCTGACATATGACCGACTGCGGAGGTTTGAATAATATGATATACCAAACATAATTATTATGGAAGTAAAAACATGCAAAAGAAATATAGCAAACGATCGACAAGAGATAGCAACACTTTACTCATAAATAAAACACCTTTTATTCAACATCCAATGTCAAATACACTTTACAAATTTCAAGGTTATTTAACTACTAAATCTAATATCATCCTTCAGGCCTACCCTCCGAGCATGCTGGAGATGCTCAACCCGAGTCAGTCCCTTCGTGAGGGGATCTGCTGGATTCTCATCTGATGATACCCTCTTTTCCACGAGGAGTCCTTCTTCTATTCGATGTCTGATGAAATGGTATTTTCTGTCGATGTGTCTGGATCTCCCGTGATCCCTTGGTTCCTTGGATAAGGCAATTACACTTTCACTATCACAAAAAATTTCCATTGGCTCTTTAATAGCTGTTACAACTCTAAGGTCTCCAATGAAGTTCTTCAACCAAATCGCCTCGTTTTCTCCCTCGCTAGCTGCTATATACTTTGATTCGCAAGTTGAATCAGCCACTGTATCTTGCTTGGAACTCTTCCAAGAAATTGCTCCTCCGTTTAAGGTAAAGACCCAGCCAGACTGAGAGCGGAAATTATCCCTATCAGTCTGAAAGTTAGCATCATTATACCCTACAACTCTCAAGTCATCACTCCCACCGAGGGTAAGAACCCAGTCCTTAGTCCTCCGTAGGTACTTGAGGATATTCTTTACCGCAGTCTAGTGTCCCTTGCCAGGGTTCCCCTGATACCTGCTAACCATGCTCAAAGCAAAGGCTACATCAGGTCGAGTACACGTCATAGCATACATGATCGAACCTACACCCAAAGCGTAAGGTATTCGACTCATTTCTGCTATCTCAGCCTCAGTACTAGGGCTTTGTGTCTTACTCAATCTAGCTTTACTCTGGATGGGTAACTCTCCTTTCTTGGAGTCCTGCATGCTGAATCTCTTCAGCACCATATCCAAGTAGCTACTCTGACTAAGTCCAATTAGTTTTTTACTCCGCTCTCTCAAGATCCTTATCCCTAGAATATAGGCAGCTTCTCCTAGGTCCTTCATAGAGAAACACTTCCCAAGCCAGAACTTAACTTCCTGCAGAGTTGGGATGTCATTTCTTATGACTAGTATGTCATCCACATACAATACCAAAAAGCTAACTATACTCCCACTAGCCTTGACATATACACAAGATTCATCTTCACTACTAGAAAAGCCAAATTCTTTGACTTTCTCATCAAAGCAAAGATTCCATCTACGAGGTGCCTGCTTTAACCCATAAATGGATTTCTCAAGCTTACACACTTGATTAGGGTACTCTGTGTTGACAAAACCCTCTAGCTGCCTCATGTAAACATCCTCAGCCAACTTTCAATTAAGGAAAGCGGTTTTGACATCCATTTGCCATATTTCATAGTCATGAAATGCAACTATGGCTAACAGAACCCTAATAGACTTAATATTGGCCACTAGAGAAAAGGTCTCATCATAATCAACTCCCAGAGTTTGTGAGAAACCCATTGCAACCAGTCGTGCCTTATAAGTGTGTACATTACCATCCATGTCGGTCTTCTTCTTGAAGATACATTTGCACCCTATAGTCTTACGACCTGGTACATTCTCAACCAAGTTCCAAACTTGATTGTCATACATGGATTGTATTTCACTGTCCATTGCCTCTTTCCACTTGGCTGACTCAGGGCCTGCCATGGCTTCCGCGTAACTGTTAGGTTCATCCAGACCTATCAGTTTCTCGTCACTGATAAGTGTATCACCTTCCGCAGTAATATGGACTCCATAGTAATGCTCAGGTGCATTCCTAACCCTTGTGGAATGCCTCAGAGGTACAAACATGTTAATTGGCTCAACAGGAGTTTCCTCCTCAAGTTGAGTGCTAGGGTTTGAAGTTCCTTCACCACTTGACTCTTGAATTTCTTCAAGGTCAACTTGCCTCCCACTGTTTCCTTGGCTTATGAACTCTCTCTCTCTCTCTCTCTCTCTCTCTCTCTCTCTCTCAAGACAGCCCTCCTAGCTACAAAGACCACATTTTCACTAGGTCTGTAGAAGAGGTAACCAAAGGATTGTTGTGGGTAGCCGATGAAAATACACCTCTCACTTCGAGGTTCGAGCTTATCATGAGTCTCGTGTCTCACGAAAGCCTCGCAACCCCAAATCTTGATGTGGTCTAATTTGGGTACTTTACCTGTCCACATCTCATGAGGAGTTTTGGCAACTTTCTTTGTAGGGACCATATTAAGGATATGGGCGGCAGTCTCTAAGGCTTACCCCCAAAATGAGATTGGTAGCGAAGCTTGACTCATCATGGAACGAACCATATCCAACAAGGTTCGATTACGCCTCTCAGCTACACCATTCAACTAAGGTGTCTTGGGAGTTGTCAATTATGAGACAATCCCACATTCCCTAAGATAATCAAGGAACTCTGAACTAAGATACTCACCACCTCGATCGGATCGAAGCATCTTAACGTTCCTGCCTAATTGATTCTCGACTTCCTGTTTAAATTCTTTAAACCTTTCAAAAGTCTCTGACTTATGCTTGATTAAGTAGACATATTCATATCTACTGTAATCATCAGTAAAAGTCAAATAATAACGATTAGCATCCCATGTGGCATGTTTGAAGGGTCCACATACATCTGTGTGTACAAAATCCAACAAACCTTCACCCCTCTCACAAGAACCTGTGAAGGGTGACTTTGTCATTTTTCCAAGTAAGTATGATTTGCAACTATCATCTGAGTTTAGGTCAAATGACTCCAAGACTCCATCTTTTTGGAGTTGGCCTATGTGTTTCTTGCTTATATGTCCAAGACGACAATGACCTAATGATGCTTTATCCAAGTTATTATTATTAGGAGAATCAATACACAAAACATTATTTCCTAAGTTATCAACCACAAATACAGTTTCATACACACCATCACAAGGTAATGCTTTAAAATAAAGAATATTATTAAAGAAAGCATTAATTGAACCAACTTCATTATCAAATGAAAAGGTGAAACCTTGTTTATACAATGCATGAAAGGAAATAATATTTCTTTCCATTTTTGGCGAGTAACAAAATTTATTCAAATCTAAACTAAACCCACTACTTAGCGATAAAGTATAAACTCCAATAGTGGTGACATGTAAAGCTTTCCTATTCCCCATGATTAAGTTTATTCTTCCATGCTCCACATTCCCATTTCTTCTTAGTCCCTGCAAATCAGAACAGATAAGAATACCACAACCGGTATCAAGGACCCAAGAGTTAGAATGGGGTGAGTTATTAGATAAGATAGTGTAAATACCTACATGGCTGGGTTTAACTTTCCCATCCTTCACATCTTGCTGGTATTTTGGGCAGTTCCGCTTCCAATGTGACTTTTCATGGCAATAGAAGCATCGGCCTCTTTTGGGTCAGAAGAAGGAGTGACGAAACCTTTCTTGGCTCCACTTGAAGAAGAGACATCAAGGGTCCTAGCCTTGGTACCCTTCGAAGAGCTCTTCCTCTTCTTCCCTCGACCTTTCCCAATTGCCAAAACCGAGGCGGAGTTTGGTGTAGGAGTGTTAACAACCGACTTACCCTTAAGACCTGTTTCAGCGGTCTTGAGGAGTCCCTGAAGTTTGCTAAGTGTGACCTTTTCTTTATTCATGTATTATGTCATGCGGAATTGATCATAGCACGATGGTAAGGAGTGCAAAATGATATCTATTACAAGCTCCTCAGGGAAGTTCACATTAAGCTTCAACAATCGATCCACATACCTTTGCATTTTTGCATGTGGCTCGTAACTGCTTCGCCGTCCTTTATCATGGTTGTTATCATGGAGCAAATGATTTCATACATCTCTTGTCGTGCACTCTGATGGCATCTTTCTATCAGATCTTAGTGCATTTCAAAAGGGTAGAAGTCCTCATAGGACTTTTGGAGTTCCACTGTCATGGTGGCCAACATGATGCATGCCACTTTTGTAGAATCCTTTTCATGTGCCTGGAAGTCACCGATTTCCTGGGGAGTTGCAGTGGTCTCATCAATCAACTTAAGCTCCTTATCAAGGACATATTCTTTGTCCTCGTAGCGGGTAATCATCCTGATGTTTCTGATCCATTCATTAAAGTTGGATCCATCAAAAGTGACTTTCCCACACAAGTTTATAAGGGTAAAGGATCCATTAGGATTAGAGCCAGAAGCAGCATTGTTTGAAGACATCTGAAATGAGAGAACAAGATTAGTTTAGATATTAAGAGAGTCCTTAATAAAACACCCAAATGTAATATTGAGGCTAGGATCCAATCACAATATATTATAACTTAGAAGAGGTATGCTGTAATCCAAGCTATAACATATTTGAAAGGTAGGTGAATGACGATTCACCAATTTCCACCATGAAAAACGAAATATAGATATTAGGTTTTTAATTGGTTCTTAGAAATTCCTAGATTCTTTTGAGATTCAATGAACTTTTCAAAGGAATGTTTCAATCTCGAGTGTGCCCTCCAAGTTTTATGACTGGGATACCGAGGATCACAAAACGAGGTGTGAAGTAATCATGCAAATCATTTGGTACCCTTAAAGTTTATCACTCAATCGATGTGCCGGTAAACCACACACGCTCCATCGATACTATGATAAACCTTAAGTCACCTTTTACCTACCTTGTTAAGTCCAAGTTAGTGTGCCGGTTAACCACACACGCACCACCAACGACTTAAACAAAGTGTAAAGTGTAATTTCATGGATTAGCACCTTATTCACATTTTTCCTAAAGTAACTAAGATTGGGAATTTAATAAAACATTTAGTTACTTTATAATATTCATCATACTTTTAATGAGAATTTATAAGTCCTTGTCGTTACCCTTTCGGCTAACGACCCTCCACCAATCAAGGAAGCGGTGGGTGAGAGTGGACACCCATTAAGTTGCCATTTTATAGGCAAAAACCTTATACCCCACCCCCCCTTATAGACCGACTTCGTGAATGAGGCGTACTAGCGGTATGACGACTTGATCTTATATATATATATATATATATATATATATATATATATATATATATATATATATATATATATATATATAAAATTAACTTATAATATTATAAAGTATAAGGGTTGAATTTTAACTTTTAAAATTCTAAGGGTTGGAACTAAAGTTTTAATCAAGACTTTACTTGTTCCAAAACTTGAGGGCAAGTTTTGTAACCTTTCAAAACTTTTAATTTCTTATAACTTATTAATTAATTGAGTAGTAAAAATGAAGACTCTTCATTTTTTATAACTCTTGTGTTCTTTTAATGGCTTTAATAAAAGTGTGACTTTTGGTTTTCCATAACTTGAGGACAAGTTGTGGACTCCATTAAAACACATTATGATCATGAATTAAACTACCATGAAGGTTACAAGCAATTCCTATGATCATCTGATCTTCATAAGTTCAAGAACATGAATATGAACACTTTCAAGAATCAAAAATTACACTTAAAATCTTGTAATTTTGATAATTGCCATTGTAAATGGATTAGCATAAACATTACACCATCTAAAACAAATTTTAAAACACAAAAACAGTTTAGGGTAATGTTTCTAGTCCATTTCCAGCAACAAAAGTCGAAAATTTGAAAACTGCAGCCTCTACTCGTTGAGTACAAGAACATACTCGACGAGTAGCTTGCATTTGTTCATGGACTCGTCGAGTCCCCCCATGGACTCGGCGAGTTCATACGAGCAGAAAACAGAAAAACGATTTTTTCAAGCAGTTTGCATAGAAAATCAACAAACAAGCCTAGGATCTAATACCATTGATGGGTTTTGAGCATTCTAACACTTCCTAAGTGTACATGCAACCCTAATAACCTTGGATCTATGTGTGTCTAATTATCATGCAAAGGTGAATTCTAAGGTTATATTCCTATCTACCATACATGGGGAACAATTTTTAACTTGAATGAAAGATAGAATAACATACCTTGTTGTTGCTTATGATCCTTAAAACCTTATGAGACTAGCACCCCAAGTGTGATGCCTCAAATGCTTCACACAACACCAAATGCAAAGGAGTAAACTTTGAGAGAATCTTACACTAGCAAAATCGGCTCTATCCCTCTTGTTTCTTAGTGTGGCCCATTTTGGTGGAGGAGATGGTCTTTATATAGTGTGACACATCTAGGGTTACACCATGTAAACCCTAATGTGTCATGGCTCTTCATTTCCATGACCCATGGGTTTGTAACTCCCATAGAGCATCCATGGAGCATCCTATGGGTTTAACCCAACTTGATAATCCATGGAGCCTCTTAGCCCACTATACAAGTTATGGAAGATTTACATAATCTACCTATATATTTAATTAGTTATCTTTTGATCACTTTATTAATTCTAAATTAATTCTTGATCAAACTAATTAAATAATATTATTAATATATTAGAACTTATAATATATTAATAAACCATAAGTGTTATTTCTCTCATTTTAGTTTATCCAATTGCATGGTGCCATGCAACCCAAATGGACCATGCCGGGTCGGGTCAAGTACATACCAGAAATAGTTATGGAATTAGACACCTTATCCAACAAAATGGACCCAAACTCAAGTTATAGCAACCTACTTCCATGAATATGACCATTGCTTGGACAAAAACGGGTTGAAGACCTCTTTTATGGTTTTAGAGGCCAACAATCACAAGAAAAAGGGATTGCTTGGCATACAACCCATGGAGAGTAACTTATCCTTCTCAAAGGGATCACAAAGACCCATAAATCATCACTAAAAGAGATCTAAGCTATGGGTTATCAGGCTAAGAGCTTTTTACCTCAAAAGGTTGCCAAAGATGGATGAAATCCTGGATCTTGATCTTCCCCACAAGCTTGATGGCTCCAAGCTCTTCAAACTCTCTTCTATATCACAAAAGCACACTCAAAACCCCAATAATCTCTCAAGAATGAAGCTCACAAAGAATTAGGGTTTTGGAGGACAGGGAGGCTGGTAAGGGAGTCCCAAAATGGGTTAAGTGGATTAAATAGGGTGCAAAACCCCGACAATAGGGTTTTCCTCCTGATAGACCTACTCGTCGAGTCTAGGCTTCGACTCGTCGAGTAGAACATATAAATCCCTGCGTCCAATCTGGCATCTACTTGACGAGTTAGGGCTACCAAATCGTTGAGTACCTTTTACAAAATTAACATTAAATGAATTGATGCGTACCAGGAATGGGGCGTTACAATTCTCCCCCACTTGTTTTAGACTTCGTCCTCGAAGTATGCTCTATCTGAAAACTACTTTGGGTAGTGCTCCCTCATCTCCTCCTCGGGCTCCTATGTCCACTCCGAACCCTTACGGTGTTGCCACTGCACCTTCACTAACTCGACCCTCTTGTTCCTTAGCTCCTTCATCTTGCGATCCAGAATCGCCTCTGGTCTCTCAATGTAATTTAGGCTGTCATCAACCTGAATATCCTATAGGGTTACCACTGCTGAATCATCCACCAAGCACTTCCGTAGCTGGGAAACATGGAAAGTAATGTGGATCTGGCTGAGCTCGGCGGGAAGATCCAGTATGTATGCTACCTTGCCCACCCGGGCTATGATTCGAAAGGGGCCGATATACTTGGGGCCCAACTTGCCCTGTTTCCGGAACCTTATGACTCCCTTCCAGGGAGACACCTTCAGAAGAAACTTGTCACCCTTCCGAAACTCCAAGTCTGAATGCCGCTTGTTGGCGTAGCTCTTTTGCCGACTATAAGCAATCTGGAGCCTACTCCGAACCTGCTGGATCCTATCAGTGGTCTTGAGTACTACCTCTGTACTCCCCATAACCCTCTGATCGACCTTCCAACCAAAGAGCATCTCGAAGGGACGCCGGTCTATACTGGTGGGGTAACTGTTGTTATACGAAAATTCCGCTAACGGAAGATACGTATCCTAATTGCCACCAAAATATAAAACACATGCACGAAGCATGTACTCGAGAGTCTGAATCGTTCTCTCGCGCTGTCTGTCCGTCTAGGGGTGGAAAGCGGTGGTGAAGTGGAGATGAGTACCCATCTCCTCGGTCTGACACCACCGAGACAGGCACCCCATGTCGTGCCACTATCTCGCACACATAAATCTCGACCAACTTCTCGTCTGGTATTCTCTCCTGGATCGGGATAAAACGAGCTCTCTTGGTCAACTGATCCACGATGACCCATATTGAATCTACCCCACGTGCGGTCGTGGGAAGCTTGGTAATGAAATCCATGGTGATATCCTCTTATTTCCACATGGGAATGTCTAGCGTCTGCATCTTGTAACGCGGTATCTGGTGCTCGTCCTTAACCTTCCTGCAGGTCAAGCACCTCTCCACATACGATGCTATGTCTTGCTTCATGCAAAGCCACCAATAATCAGGTCGAAGATCTCGGTACATATTCGTCGCTCCCAGATGGATGGAGAACTGGACTTGTGGGCCTCATCCATCAATACCTGCCATACTTCGCCCCATTACGGAACCCAATCCTCCCATGCAGGGTCAACAACCCATGACTGTCATAATCGAAGGAGGCCACCTGGCCTATAATCCGATCGCACTTCCGGTGCTCCTCCTTCAGGCCCTCAACCCGCGCCTCTCGGATCTGCTCTAGTAATGGAGTAATCACTGTCATCCTCACACAGATGCCTCGGACCGGGGCCACTACCACCTTGCGGCTCAGGGCATCGGCTACTACGTTGCCCTTTCCTGGGTGGTAAAGGATCTCACAATCATAGTCCTTCACCACATCTAACCACTGATGTTGCCTCATGTTTAGATTCAGCTGATCCTTGAGGTACCTCAAACTCTTGTGATCCGTGTAAATGGTACACCTGACCCAGTAGAGGTAATGCCGCCAAATCTTGAGGGCGAACACCATTGCCCCCAGCTCTAAATTGTGTGTCGGATAATTAGCCTCATGAGGCTTCAACTGCCTCGAAGCATAAGTTATCACATGACCCCGTTGCATCAAAACTGCTCCCATGCTTGTAATCGAAGCATCACAGTAGACTACAAAGTCATATACACCCTCTGGCAGAGTAAGAATCGGTGTCTCGCACCACCGCTGCCTGAGCGTCTCAAAGGTTGCATGTTGCTCAGGTCCCCAGCGAAAAACCACCGACTTCTTGGTCATTCGGGTCAACGGAACTGCAATCTTGGAGAAGTCCTGAATAAATATCCTGTAATACCCTGTCATACCTAGGAGACTCTAAATCTCAGTTGGAGACCTCGGAATCTCCCACCGCATCATGACCCTTATCTTGGCCGGATCAACTAGAATACCCTTCTGGTTGACAAGATGCCCAAGGAATTGCACCTGGCGCAACCAGAATTCACACTTGGAAAACTTCGAGAAAAGTCTCTCCCTCCTCAGTGTCTCTAGCACCTCCCTCAGGTGCTCCTCATGCTGCTCCTGAGTCTTGCAGTAAACCAATATGTCATCAATGAAAACTATTACAGACCGATCCAACATCGGTCTGCACACTCGGTTCGTCAGGTCCATGAACGCGGCTGGAGCATAGGTGAGGCCAAAAGGCATCACCACAAACTCATAATGTCCACAGCGAGACCTAAAAGCTGTCTTCTGCACATCATCATCTCTGGATCGCATCTGGTGAAACCCTGAGCGTAGATCAATCTTGGAAAACCAAGATGCTCTTTGAAGCTGGTCAAACAAATCATCTATCCTCAGAAGTGGGTAACGGTTCTTCACCGTTACCTTATTCAGCTCCCGGTAATCTATGCACATGCAATGTGACCCACCATTCTTCTTCACAAATAGGATTGGAGCTCCCCATGGCGAACTGCTCGGCCTGATAAAACCCTTGTCTAGCAGCTCTTGTAGCTGCATAGACAACTCCTGCATCTCGGGAGGAGCCAGCCGAGATGGTGCCTTGGCTATTAGAGCCGCACCAGGAACCAGGTCAATCCTAAACTCAACCTGTCTCTCCGGAGGTATCCCAGGTAAATCCTCTGGGAATACGTCTGGGTATTCTCGCATTACCGTTATATCATCAATTTTCGCCTTACCCTTACCCCGGGTATCCATGACATAAGCAATGTATCCGGCGCAACCCTGCTGAAGGTGGTGCCTCACCCTCGCTGCTGAATAAAGAATGGGTCCGTGCTGTGGCCTCTCGCCCTGAATCACTTGATATCCCCAACTAGGAGTATGAACCCTCACTAGTTGCTGCTCCCAGTCAATCACTGCCCCATTGGGGCTCAGCCAATCCATACTCACTATAACCTTATTCCCGCGCAGGGGAATAGGAACCAGATCCACTGAAAACTGCTAATCGAGTAATTGTAGCATACATCCTTTATGAACCCTCACAACCCTAACGGTCCTATCAACTGCTATCTCCACATCAAGTGGGCAATCCACCTCCCCCGGAGCTCTACTAAATCGCTTGCTAAGTGTGAGCGACACAAAAGATCAGGTAGCCCCCAAATCAAACAGTACCATAGTTGATATGTCGTTCACTAAGAATGATCCTATAAACAAACACACAAACATGAGTAATAATCAGAAATAATAAAGAGATAATGGCAAAGATACATACCTGTAACCACATCAGGGGCTGCACGTGCCTCCTCTGATGTCAACTGGAAGGCTCTTCTCTTCACTGCTGGCACCTTAGCCCTACCCTGACGGCCGTCTGTTATCCTCAAAGTGGTAGGAGCGGGTGCCACCACCTGTCCCGCTGATGCTAGACTCGGACACTAGGACTTCTTGTGTCCTTTCTGATTGCACTCAAAGCAAATCAGATCAGACGCTATAGTGGTCGTGGTAGTGTCAGTGCAATCCCTACTGACATGTCCAATTTGGCCGCATTTGAAGTAGCCCGAACTACCCACCCTACACGACCCCTCATGCACCCTACCGCACTTGCCACAACGGCCTCGGCCCTCCTGGCCCTTCCCTCAGGAATCTACCTTGGGCTTTTTACCCGAGCCCTCTGTGCCAGACACTGCCTCTGGCTTCCTCTTCCTCTCCATCTCTAAATCAATCTCCCTCTCACGAGCCCTCGCTAACATATCCTCCAGCGTCTTACAGTTGGACCGGCTCACAAGCTGTCTGATATCGCTCCTCAACATCTCATGGTATCGGGCCTTTTTCATCTCCTTGTCCGCCACATACTGCAGAACAAGAAGGGCCCTCTCCCTAAACTTGGCGGTAATCTCTGCCACTGTCTCTGTCGTCTGTTGGAGATCTTAGAACTCCTTAGCAAGCTGCTACACCTCAATAACAGGTGCGAACTCGGCCCTGAACCTGTTCGTGAAATCACTCCAAGTCATCGCATCCAACACTGTATCATCACCAATGGCTCGTACGAACTCCTCCTACCAATCACGTGCCCTATCCTTCAGAAGACAAGACGCAAGTCGGACCTTGTCCCCCTCGGGACATCTGCTGGTATGGAATGCATTGGCGACATCCGCCAACCATCTGGTACTTGCAATGGGGTCTCGAGCCCCATGGTAGTGATACAGTGTTGGATGTGATGACCTGGAGTGATTTGGGTCCCGTCCATACTCCGTTGTCTAGGATATTTGGGTCCCGCCCGAATCTCCTAGATAGTGGAGTGTGGGCAGGGCCCGAATCTCCTAGACAGTGGAGTGTGGGCGAGGCCCGAATCTCCATGAGAGTGGTCGGGGACCGAATCTCCTAGTTGTAAGTTCTTTGTATTGTATGTGGTAATTTGGGAGAGCTCACTAAGCTTCGTGCTTACGATTTTCAGTTTTGGTTTCAGGTACTTCCACTAGCAAAGGGAAGGGTGCGGGATGATCGCATGGCACACGTGACAGTCTTTAGCCTGGGAGATTTACTCTAATATTTGATATGAGATTTTGATATGTTGACAAATATTATGATATTTTGAGACACATGGTTTATGATTTTATACTATGGCAATGATATTATGGTTTTAATAATGATTTAAAAACGAAATTTTTGGGTGGTATTTTGGGACGTTTCAAATTAATTTATTAATTCCTTAGTAAATTAACAACTTATATTCTCCATTTATTTAATGGAATTTTTGTCATGACGCCAACCCAAAAGTACCCTAATATAATTAAAAATACTACACAAATAGTTGGCAACCTTGGACACCATTTCCATTACTCACATGCTTAAGTGAAATAGGATTTCATTAAGTTAGGAGTTGTCATATTCAACTAACTGACATGTATATATAATCACTTCACACTAATTTTGATATGAACAACCTTGAAATGTCCATGAAGGAGTTGCATGGCATGTTGAGGGGTTTCTGAAACTAATGTTGCCAATAATCGAAACTTCGTCTTCAAATGCTCATATATTCAACATCATGAATAGAAGTGACAAGAATAAGAATGTCATTTGGCCATGCATAAAAGGTGGTTAGTGTGGGTATACCTAATCTTGACCCAAACGCCAAGGATAAATGAATGCTTATTCGGAGACATGTTCTAATAAGCTATTTGTTTCCATGACAAGAAAAGGACCAACAAAGCATACATGCCCACTATATCTAAAGGGAAGTAAAAGACTGAAACATTGAGAATATATTTTGATCATGGGTTATGAGCCCTTGCTACTATCCTTAGGATCAAAAGAAAAATCATTCTCCCAAAATGTTTAGTCTATAACAAAATTTATGAGTTCATAATACCAATGAAATATTACTTCTAACTCTTGAGTATTTTACTAAGGATACAGTACTGATATTAACAAGAATGAGTAGTAATAGAATGAACTGAGCAGACTGAAACATGAAGAATATAATTTGATCATGAATACCAAGCCCTTGATGATATTCGTAGGATCAAAAGAGAACATGTTCTCCTAAAATCTTTAGTGTATGGTCTTATAATTCAAATTTCTTTTACAAATTTTCATGAGATTTATCTAACTTATTTAAACGTAGAATGTTATAACGTGTTTAAAAGAAAGTTATGAAATTTGTGAAACTAATATTATAACAATAGTTCAAAGCAGATTCTAATATTTAAATGAGATGCATTATTATGGAATCATCTTTTTGGACATGTAAATGAGAACCACATTGCCAAATATCCAGTTCAATAGGATTTTTAAATTCATTTAACCTTAAGTGTTATGATAAATATATGTCTCGTCCTCAATATGGATGGCAAAATCACAATCTTATGGTATAAATATCTATTGGAATTACTTTAACTAATGAACCATTCATATTAACCAAAATATGTGTTGATTCAAATACATCCAAAAGTTGGATGAAATGTATTGAAATCATAGTCTTTGACATATAAATAAGAATTGCACAACCAAATATCAAGGTTGATAGGATTTTGGAAATCATTTGACCACAAGTCTCATGAAAAATGCAAATCTTGTTTATCAAGATAGATGTTGAATACATCACTTGATGATATGAAAATCTATTAGAATTAGTTCACACTAATGGATTATTCAAATTAACCATAATACATAGTAATACCAACTTTGTTACCTTCAAAAGGTATGAACATGTTTATTTGAATACAAATAAGTATGGAACCTTTCAGGTGCTTAGAGCTCTCAAAAAATGAAGTTAAGAGTAATTGGGAAATATGATGAGATCCTGATATCTAATAGGGATAATGAGCATCTTAGTCAAAACTTTAAGGAACATCTAGGGAATTGTGAAGCAGTTTCAAAAACTGTCTCCACCCAGAACACTACTACAAATAGCGTAGTTGGATAAAGAAAAAAAATATTATTTGATTTGGTACTTGATGATTCGTACTCTACTTAATAAATATTTCATGGATTGTAACATGAATAGTTTTACAGTAAGTCCTTTGGTATTACAACAACTAAGAAGGTTTATGAAATACTCTATGAGATGTGGAATAGGGTTTATTCCTCACTAACATATATAGAAGTCTACAATTATGAGGCCTATGCTATTTGTGAAGTGTTCGACAATGTAAATCATGGAATAAAATATTTGTTATCCTGTTGGATATCCCAAAATCCTTTTGGGTAGTTGTTTAACAAACCCTTTGAGAACAAACTACTTGCTACTTAAAGGGAAGTCTTCCAAGAGGAAGTTGATATCCAACAGGGCTAGTGGGAGCCATAACAATATTGATAAGATTCAAGAGTCAACCAACTAAGAACCTAAAATTTTGCCGTAACATTCAATTCGAGGTGGAAAGAATTATTGAGGAAACTAAACTACTTCTACATATGCCTTATAGATCTAATATATGATGTCATACACCTAGTTATATAGATACTATATTACTGAGGTAAATGAGTCACTGGTATATAGCAGTTAGAGTAAACCAACTATCAGAAGCTATGGCATGCCTTAAAGTGCAAGGCCACACCTTATGCTCTGATGAGTCAAACACCCGTACATGCTATCTGACAGTGTCATCGTCTATGCTGTCAGTGCCAGCGTATCAAGCCTATCAACGTCAACGCTTATTATAGTTATTCTATATAATATTTTGTATATTAGGTAATGATATATATATATATATATATATATATATATATATATATATATATATATATATATATATAACAGATCTGATATCCTTGTGATAAGGGTCGTTCTTAGTATATATAAGATACAATCCCTTCAATCAAGGGATATACTTGTATAGATTATTATACATTGAACATTAGTGTGATAACCTAATGTTAACTCGACTTGGTATCATAATCATCTTTGTGACAACCAGTCTTCTTAGTGAAGACAAAACTCTTTCTTGGTGAAAGAAAATTTTGGAGAACTCCCTGTGTTATTTACTTTTTTGTTCTTTGCTTTCTTAGATTAGTTTGCTTTTGTTTTTTATACTTGAAGTGTATACGATCGATACACATCTACAATTGGTATCAGAGTGCATTTTAGATACACTAAAGTAATCATGTCGAATTCCAATAAACCCAAATCCATATGTCTTAACAAAATTCCTCCCTTCGATGAACACAGTTTAGCTATGTGGAAAACAAAGTCCATGGTTGTTCTTAAAACCATGGACTATGAGATGTGCATGATTGTTAAAAAGGTCCTTACGTTACTATGTATCAACCCATGGTAAATAATGCTTACGTTGGCTCCTTGAAGCAAAATCCAGAGACAAATGATGATAACAATGATAAAGCATAGCTTAGTCTTGATGTGAAAGCCAGGGATGCTAATGGAAACTCTCTTCCATACCTTGTGTATCATCTCTTACATATTTCCGAGTCAGCTCAAGAGATGATGCATAAACTGACAATAGCTTATGAAGGAACCGCAAAAGACCAGGCCACAACCATTAACAACATGAATTAGAGATATGAGCATTTATTTTCTCAACAAGCTGAGTTGCTTACTCAAGCATTCAATAGGTTTAACTGCTTGGTTAATGATATGCATAGGCTGGGAATCGTCAAGCATTCATATTAGTTGGTTCTGAAGTTTCTCGACTCTTTTGGGAAAAGCTGGGAACATCATGCGGATTTAGTTAAGAATGGTGAAAAAAATTGATTCCATGGATCTGAACTCCATGTTTGGTGATCTGTGAAATTATGAAGAGACCAAAGCTCTTCATAAAGAAATCATAAAGGACTCAAGTAAGGAAAATTCCATTGATCTGGTGTCTTGAAAGGAAGCAATGAAGTACATCAGCGACTCATATAACTTAGAGTAGGGTGAAGAGAGTGATGAAAACCTCACTGATGAACTTGTTGTCAGCGTTGCTCTTATTGTCAAACGTTATGAAGAAAGCAGATCAAACCGGGTTCGAAGAACCCAGTTTAGAGGAAGCTGTTAAGCATGGAGATCCACTTCAAAGAAGAGAAACTTAGGTAATTGCTTTAATTGTGGAAGCCCTGATCATTTTTTCAGAGACTACAAGGAGAAGAAAGAAGCTCAAAGTATGGAGAATTATGAAATCTTGTACAAGAAGGTGGTTGCGATATGATGAAGGAAAACAACTCTCTCCCAAAAGCTTTCATTGCAAAACAAGAGGATCGTGAAGAATTGGTGGATGAAGAGGATACATCTAAAGACAAGGGGTTGAATGTTAAGGTCTGATGGCTTTTATCAATGATCCCCCTGATGGCATGTGTGATCTGATGATTCTCACTTTGTTAAAGGATCAAGTCTAAATCTAGGACAAACTTGGTACCTAGATAGTGGAATTTCTAGACACATGACTGGTTTTAAGTCCCTCTTAACAGAATTTGCAGAAAATGATGGTCTAATGATGGTCTTTGGTGACAAAAATGGAAGATTTGTTACGGGTGTTGGAGCTTTTGAATGCAGGACGCTTAAGCTAGAGGATGTGTTCTATGTTAAGGGTCTAAAAGGCAATTTAATTCCATCAGTCAACTTTGTGATGCTGGTTATAAAGTTCTTTTCAGTCATCATGAGGGAAAGGTGATTGATTTTGAGAAAAAATTGTGGTTTTTGCATTTAGGGACAACAATATTTATATGGTTTGATTTTGTTGGTTTAGACATTGATACTTTATTTTGTTTTTGCTTCATGCTCTGCTACTTTTAAATTTTGAACATAAGCTGCTGAGGTTTACATTATTTACTATACTTTTTGCTTTAAAAAAAATCTTTTTAACAATTACTTTACCCGAGGAGTATACATTGTACATACATAACTTGCTACTAACATTGCCAATGTTCGTTCTTCTTTTTCCTTTGTATGTGTCAGGACTTTCTGTCTCCATCTCGTACATTGATCTTGAATGTTTAGATCAGCGTTTCACTCCTTAAATGCATCACCTTCTTTGTAGGAGCTAGTATTCTGAATATAAGCTGCTGATTTTTACTTTATTTACTATAACTTTTACTTTAAAAAATTCTTTCTAACAATTACTTCACCAAAGGAGTATACATTGTACATACACAATTTTCTATTAGCATTGCGAATGTCCGTTCTTCTCTTTCCTCTGTATTTGTCAAGACCTTGTGTCTCCAACTCAAACATTGATCTTAAATGTTTAGATCAGTGTGTCACTCCTTGAATGCATCACCTTCCTTGTAGGAGCTAGTTGACATTAACTATGCACCTTTTCTTTGGCACCAATTACCCTCTCATTGACGCTGATGCTCATGTTGATGAGATCAAATGGAGGATAACTATGCCACTAAGTGTTCTTCTAGACTCATATCTCTTCTATCTTGAATATCCTATTTTGGTTGTAGTGAGATAAAATGGATTTTGGTGACATAGCACGTCTAATTTCCATCGACGCTATCACTACCTCTCCATCACCTAAAAGATCCAAAGGCATCTTCAACAAGACAATGGTCACACCTTCCCTTCCATCATGGATCACAATGAATGGAACCTTCAAGTATTGTCTTGGTGACTCTCATAACTCGAAGGTTACAAAGATTAGATCCCTTTAACTCGTTGGTTACAAACACCGATTCATGCTCTTCTCTTGTTCTTGGTGAACATGGAGCTTGGAATAAATTTGCAATATCTCAATGATTAAAGGCATTCTCTCTTATTGGTTACTATGCATTGTGTTTTTGTGTGATATGGTTGATCTTGTTTGCTTTCTTTTATAGCCAAAATTCAAGGGGTTGATATCTTAGAAAATGGAAGTACATTCGGACCATTCAATTCAAAAGATTTGATGGACCGGGTCTTAATCACCTTTCTGAAAAAGCTGCACATATCTCGTTGTTTAGAATATTTCCTTGTTTAACTAACTCTTTTGTTTATATTCGTATATTATTTATTATTTGAACCATTTTTAATAACTTTGACGATGGTAACTCTAATCCTAGTATGCAACTTTTCACAAATCATCGTCCCTTGAAGCATGCTGCAGTATGTGGCTAAATCTCTCTAAGTTTCTCATCAACGAGACCATCTACTAAGAACATTGAGTCACCCCTCACGTTGAATGTCTAGCATTGCCTAAACTTTCTAAGTGAGATTGCCTAGTCCAAATAAAAATATAATAGAAAGGCTTGGATGTTTATTCTTAGTTAACAATCTTACCAGACCCTCTCCCTAGAAGCATGCTAGTCGTATGCATCAAGTCTCATGTTCTGCTGAAACATTGAGCATAACCCAATAGCTTACACTAATTGCACAGTCATTAGTGTAATAGATACTTGTCTGGTACCATTATGATTTAACGGAGAATCTGTGATTCTAGACTTTAAATAAAACTCTATGATTCAAGAATTAAATCATTTCCTGCTAATGGGTTATATGTGTTAATTATTTCCTCTAATTTCACCTCAGCGTAAATAAAACAATCCACTCTCTCCATATTTCTTCTTTAGAATTTCATAATTCGGCATATGATACCATAGGATGACGAGAATTCGAAAAATCTATGATGATGGATATATCATTGTCCATGATATGTTAGACGCACCTACCCACTCTTTCCTAATAATTCTTCTAGTAAGAAGTTAATGATTCACTGTATTAGCCATTCCCTGAAAAAACTTCGACATTCTTTGTTGATGGGTACATTTCATACTGGAATGTATTACATGCAACATACCAATCTTGCCCTTTTTCTTCTAATAAAAGTGATTAATGAGTCAACATATGAAACCACACGCTGGTGAAATCTCACAATACTATGTCAATTAATGGTAGTTTAAGCCCACACTGTCAGGAGGCATCATAAACTTACTAGGTGACTATCATCAATTCACTCTTTGATTGATTACTCTCTCTTCCCCCCTCTCTCTCTCTCTTAAAGGAATCTCTCAACCATCGTATCTCTCAAAGCTTTCACCATGTAAAACCCTCTATAAGATTTTGCCCCCGGCGCTAATGTCGTCAAAGGTCCTCATTCCCCTGTCTCTCTCATCATTCAAATGAACAATGTGGCGTTCTCTAATGAAATCCCAAACCAGTTCGCCAACTCAGCAATCGAAGACTTCATCAACTATGTCAAGAGTTGCCCTATTCGGTATGCCTTCTATGATTTCCTAGACCCATCCTACGTTAAACAAGTATGTGAGTTCTACTATTCATGCTCTGTTAATTTTGATGCTCGACCAATTACTGGAACCGTTGAAGATTGTCAATATAGGGTTACTATTTATGTGAAATCATTTTGAACTTCTCTTCGTCTTCCTCGCTTTGAAAATTACTCTGAGACTCCCTCAGAAGAAAGTTGCAAGTCGTTCGTGAAAAATTAGGGTATAATTTCAAACTTAAGGGCCTCACTCATGATCCATACAAGAAAATATGCATCAGTGTTTTAATGTAGGATGGGAGTATTTAATAGGTGTAATTGGCAAATGTCTTGGACACAAGATTGGGAGTTTAGATAAGTTGAATCTTTTTGAGCAAAGGATATTATTTTCTATCGTGTACAACATAAGACTGGATTTTGCTCAACTTTTTCTTGATCAAGTGATTGACTGCATCTTTGGGAATAAGAAGCCAATGTATGTTCCTTATCCACGATGGCTTGGACTGATCTTATCTCGTAAAGAAGGCTATGTTGAAAGTCATGGGTTCATCATTCCAATTCCTGCTCTTTCCTCTAAGATTATTAATGTCACTCCATCCGAAAGGTTCTTTTCCTGTTACTATGAGGTTGTAATGATGGATTGAGAAATCCTATGCGGTTGATGTTGGATTAGGTGTCTAAGCCCATAACTATAATTGGTATGTACTTGACCCGAGACTAGCATGGCCCATTTTAGGTTGCATATCACCAGGACAATTTGATAGCATGGATACTTGAGTAAGAGGTTACTTATGATTTATTAATATATTATAAGTTCTAATATATCAATATGAAATCATATTATTTAATTAGTATTGATCAAGAATTAATTTGGAATTAATTACGTGATCAAAAGAGACTAACCAAATATATGGGGATTAATTTGGTAAATCAATGATTCTTATAATGTGGGCCAATTGCTATTTAGGATGGACTAAACCAATATGGTAGTCCATGGATAGTCCATGGAGGTTTAACCCATGGAGCCTAAGTAATATGAAAGGTCATTGGCATTAGGGTTTACATGGATGTAACCATAGACTTTGCCACACTATAAAAGGACTCCCTTAGCACCCAAAATCGGAGACTAGAGTTCTTGGAGTTCGTTAGAACCGATTTTGGAGCTAGCAACACCTCTCTCAAGTTCTCCTTTGTCCTAGGTGTGCTGTGAACCGTTTGAGGCATCACACTTCGGGTGCTAAGTTCTTAAAGGCCAAATACAACAAGTTCTACAAGCTACATGAAGAGGTAAACTCATAACTAGTATTTTATGTTGTTTATGTCAATTGCATGCTAGTTGTAGGCTTAATGCTTTGGAAACAATATTGCATGTATATTTAGAGAAAACATAGATTCAAAGCATATAGGGTTGTATGTGCACCATAGGATGTTGTAGTATACAAAACCCTTCAGTTGAACCCTCAGATTCTGAAGAGGATGATGAGGACGATGGTAAAAAAGACACTGATGAAGATGTTGATGAATAGAATGGTGAGGATGATTATGAAGAAGGCGCTCGTAATAAAGAAGGGGCTGATGAAGAAGAAGACATTGATAAAGATGAAGAAGAAGCAACAACTAATAAGGGAGAAAACTTTGTTGAGGATAAAAAGGAAGAATCAAATTCCAACTTTCAAACTGTTGTGCTTTCTCAACTCTATCTTATTGTGCAGTTAAATCAATCAATGATATAAAAGCTTGACTAACATTGAAAGGGATGTGGCTACGTTGAAGTGACTTATGGCCCTGGGTTATGATGATGTTGATGATATGATTGTCGATGGCACCCCCACCAAACTCTCCAGGTGATAACACTCCTTCACATCCACCTCCATCAACAAATCTCAGTCCACCACCTTCTGGTTCTCCTTCCCAATATGATGCTACCAAAAAGAGGGAGAATAGTCAAGAAAATTAAATTCTTCAATAACAGTGTGGAGAAACAACATAGGGTTTCAGACCCAAATGACCGGACAGATAGGAAGAAGTTTGGAGACGTTCTTACTTGCAGAACATATCATGATCCTACTATCAAAGTAAGATGCACCAAACCAAGGAACGAGTCACTAAAGCTTCATCTGGTCAGGAACAAAAATTAATAAAAATACACAGAAGTTGTATTTGCTCGTGAGCTAGTCAAATTTGACTACAGTGAGTGGATTCAAATTCAAGGAATCATTGACAAACACGAGGGTATTCATGCTCAGGAAGTGAAGTTGGCAATTCAACAGCTTCTCAACAAAGTCAAGAATCTGAACCTTGTGCCATCAACATGTCCATCTAGACCCTCTTCTTCAGGAAGAATAGGTGCTGCCAAACATTCCAAGAATACCAAGTTTCTTCTTCCTTATGGCACTCGGTACATAAACAATGAATTACCAGCAGGTGTCGAACCAGTCCAATACATATTCATTCCAGAACCAGAGCATGGGATATTTTGTCTTAACAATCAAAATAACATGTGCTTGCGATGCACTAATGATCTTCCTTCTGCTCCCATTCGACATTTGTTTCATCTTTTCTTGGAAGGACTTAGTCACTTTAAACTGGAAACAGGATATCGCATGATGATGTCTATGATACTTAGTAGAAGACTGGAAGAACATAAAATTGATCAATTCAAATGGGTCAAGCCTGAGATCTTGAAAGAAGCTAACAATTTTTACAAAAATTCTTATGATGGCTCTGAAGAAGAAGATTAATTTTGACATCATTAGATAAGGGAGATTGTAAGGTCACACCTGATGATCTGATGAGTCAAACACTCTACATGATATCTGCCAACATCTGCGTCTATACCATGAGCGCCAACGTATCAATCCTATTAGCATCGGCATTTATTATAATTATTCTATGTAATCTTTTGTATATTAGGTGTATATATATGTATATATATATATATATATATATATATATATATATATATATAATAGATAGCAGATTCGATATCCTTGTGATAAGGATCGATTCTTAGTTTATATAAAATACAATCCCTTCAATCAAGGGATATACTTGTATATATTCGTATACATTAAACATTAGGGTGAAACCCTAATGTTAATATGGCTTGGTGTTGTAATCGTCTTTGTGACAACCAGTCTTCTTGGTGAAGACAAAACCTTTTATTGTTGAAAGAACAATTTGGAGAACTCCCCGTGTTAATTACTTTTTGTTATTTGTTTTCTTATATTAGTTTAATTCTGTTTTTTATACTTGAAGTGTATCCAATCGTTACAAACCTTCATAAATGTTACAAGGCGAAAGGAGGATATGAAGAGTGAGATTCAATCCATGGGAGTTAAATAACTATTAAGCGTAATTGGGTCTTTAATAAGAGATAAAAATACATGTGAATAAACACCTATTCAAAAGAATATAGGCTGTGAAGGATGTGTAAACCTATGTAGTTTATTTACGCACTAAAACAAACATCCCGCAATTGGAATCTTTGTTTCAATAAGAGAATTCAAGAGTTAAAATTTCGAAATACGTGGATGAGCCATATATATATATATATATATATATATATATATATATATATATATATATATATATATATATATATATATATCAATGCTAGTGGAAGCATTTTTTTGGGTGCTTGTACTATATATGGACAGTATACAACTCCTAGGAAATGATGTTCTAACCTAGAAAGTTTAAAAGATTAGCTAGGTTTGGTATTGTTTTACTATAAAGGACATGGAAAAGCAACACACATATGATTGTAAGGATCAAAGGAGATAGATCTGAGCAATTGATTGGATTAAGACAAAGAAAATGAAATCTTGAGGAAAATAAAGATGCAGATCCCTAAAAGGCTCATTCTTACAAAACATGGCAGAACATTGAGCAATGCTAATTTCCTAGTTCTACTATTGACCTAGAGGAAATGAGTGCCATGACATGTACTAGATGTTATGACTCGTATGCCTTAAGCATGAGAAGTCGGATCAGATCAACTTGGTTAGAATCGGTGAATCGAAATCAAGAACATTCCTACGTTTCAGATGAGGAAAAAAGGATATGATCTTGTTAGTTTGGAAGATATAAATTTAAAAGTTACAATGATGCAATAAGTTTCACGTAAATAAAGACGATTCTGTTCGGAGTCAAAATTCATGCTTTTACTGATTAGTGAAGTATTAGCTTGGAAGAGTACCAGGCAACACACCATAGAGGATTTGATAACAAACATAAAGCATATTGCAGCTAGTTAGACTACAAAGTAAAACTATCTGACTGACAGAGATTCATTAGTGACAACGGTGTTAAAGTTTAATCATTGATGGTCCTTTAAAGTTTCTTGTGACTATAAGGGTGAACTAAACTTGAAAAAAGGATCCTAAGTCACACAAATTTACATGGACTATACTCAGTAAGTACCATCACATTGGTTAGTGATTCAAATGTGAAGACATAATAGTCAAGGGAGTCATATTTAAAGAAAATCCTTCCAATCCATTCTCTAAGCCAATATTATTGATCACGTTTGTTAGTCAAACATGGTAAAAGGCGTTATATTTGCAAATGATATGGCTTGAGTGTATTTATTTTAGTTTCTTTTAAATTTGAGAACTTAAATAAGTATAAGTCTTTATTTGATTTGACGATTATTAAGTGGAGATATTAATATATGATGGATATCAGTCATTTTATTAGTTTATTATCATGTTCTCATTTTACATGTTTGGAACGCACTTCTCAAGTTTTAATTTACTCAAATCTCCATATTTGGTCATACTCTTGGAAGTAAGTATTGATTTAAGACTATCATGGATTATTCGTAGATTGTCCATAGTGATTGGACATAGCATGGATACCACGATTAACACTCATGAGTACTTAATGGAGATTCAAGTATCAGAACGACCCGCACTTAGAGATTACTTCATGAATAAAGTCATAAGTGATTTTAAGATGATAATATGTATTATTCATCAAATAGAGATACATGAGGCTATTACTTTACGAATTTGTTATACATTGGTCTGTTCCAACATTATCTGTAACTAGTAGTAATAAAGGGTATGTCCAGTTATGACATGGTGAGCAAATGAAAACTATTTGGTCGAAGTTTATTTATTCATTCCTCCTTAATAGGAAAAGCTATATCTATAGTCAACCCGATGATTTAGTGCTGACATCTAAAGTGTCTGGTTGAGCCCTAACTAAAATTGATGTGTTCAATTTAGTAGTCTGATATGGTCATTATAAATCTTTATCGGGAAACATAATCTTGAACATTGAGATCGACCATTATCTATGTCTCATGTTCATAGATATCTTGTAAAACAAAGGAATACTTGATTACTTATATAAGGGTTGAATCTTGAGTTGATCAGAGTTTCACAATTGCTACTATAGGTAATATTTCTAATAATAACATAGTTCGTTTTTAGTTGCCCTAAATATCCATTTGAGAAATTAAAAGACAAAAATAATATAAGAGAAAATACTTTATTAATTTGTCATGTTTTTACAAATTAATCAGAAATTGTCTTTGAATAAACTAAATAGAGGGGTAGAACATTAATTAATTAATGGTTTACTTAGCTGGAATATTACATAAGTCTAGGGATAAGAGAATAGATGTTAATTAGTTAAAAGATTTTAATTAATGGAAATATTCTAGAATTCAAAATTTTCATATAAGGTGGTTGCTTTGGGACTAAGCAACTAGGAGAATATAAATAGGGGCTAGGGATCAAACCCTAGATGCTCAAAATCCTAAGAATTTTGGTCTTGCTCTTCTTCTCCTCAACATGGACCGCAAATAAACCCTTTAGGGTGTATAGTTTTCGATTTCCCATCCCTTCTACTAGGGTTTTGTCAATTTTTCTCTTGGGTGTTTTTGGGTGTGAAGCATTAGAGGGATTCTAGTATGCTTTTCTCATCCAAGAAAGGTGGCATGACAAAGATCTCAAGAAAGAAGATATCTAGATGTAAAAGAGGTATGTATGTTTTACTATTAACCTTGTAGTTGCTATAATATAATGAAAATTAGATCCTCATATGTTGCATGAACAAATATGATTTTGTTAACAACACTATCTATGATTAATCTAAATCTACTATGTGAAAACAAATTAGGAAAATATTTTACCATTGATCATGTATCAAACTCATAGGGATAATAAACGATAGAAGTGCTATGGAAGAAGCTAGTACCAATATGTAGGGCATTAATTCTACCAATATGGCATGTTTAAATCTATTTTTAATAAAACCATAACACAAATGATTATTGACATAACTTTTTGGGAAGATACTTGGCCGGATAATCTCATTTAAAACTCTAATTTCCTAGAGTGTATGTCTTGGATTTAGTTAATTAGTTTTGTTTGTTTGTTTGTTTTGTGTCTTTTTTTTTGATGATCGGTTGAAATAGGTGACTGGAGTCTCTTTATAGGTTTCAAAGGTAGGTGTGGGTGTGTGTGTGTGTGTGTGGGGGGGGGGGGGGGGGGGGGGGGGGGGGACCAACAATGGTCTAATCTCATTGCATTACTTTCCACTATTTCGTTATCTACTATTTCATATTGATGGTCTTGTAACATATGTGTATGATTTTATTGATAAGCATGACTTGGAGATGAATTTGATTCGTACCAAGTAGGTTCGGTTAATACTTATTACATTTAATGTCCTTGCTTTGTGTTCAACTTTTGATAAACTTCCTACTAGGTTTGACCTTAATAGTAAGTTGTTAGACATTCCTTATCTTCTCTACCTAGTGCGTGATGAGATGATAAAGTGGAGAAGACTACTCATGTATTTTTATGTTGATATATTGCTACTGATGATTTAGGTTAGTTCACTAGGTGGTGGGGTTTGATTGTTCCCACACTTCCTTGTTTTGATAATTAGTTTGGTTGGTTTATTCTCTTCGGCTATAGAAGAAATTAGAGGATTATTTGGAGGTTGTCTCCA
Source organism: Lactuca sativa (assembly GCF_002870075.4). NCBI lineage: Eukaryota > Viridiplantae > Streptophyta > Magnoliopsida > Asterales > Asteraceae > Lactuca > Lactuca sativa. The sequence goes on from NC_056624.2 coordinate 209,723,601, forward strand.
TTACTATGTGGTTGCCTATTTGGGTGTTTAGGAAAAATCGTTTGTTTGGAATGATTCAGCTAAAGGGCATATCTTTGTGAGAAAGATGTTACCCAATCTTTTTTAGGTGAAGAAATTTTTTTAGCTTCAAAACCCTATGATTTCTAGTCCTTGATGTATTTGTTGGTTTAATGTAGATATTTGCTAGCTTTTTAATAAAATCTATGTCGTTCAAACTGAAGTTACTTAACACTTGGAAATAAAAATGATTTGAGAAATTATGGGCATATGACTTGATTAAAACTTCATGTGGATCGCCTAATGGTAATGGCGCTAAGATTTCAATTGGTAATATAAAAAATGTAATGCTAACGAATGTGCTCGTACTTCTAAACTTTACTATTCATTTGTTGTTTGTTCATAAACTAGCTCGTGAAAATATACTTGGAGTTTAAATTGATGAAAATAATTCTTATTTACATGACTTACAAGCAAGTACATGCTCAAAAATGAAGATAAATGCATGCTATTATATATTAGATTGTAAATGAAATATTATGAACTTGAATAAAAACTTATAAAATTGTTCTAGTTTCATAAAAACGCAAATTGATGATAAAATTCATGATGCAAAGCTATAAAATGTTAAATGTATTATATAGGCGTGGAATTGAATTAAAATCAAGGTAAAGATTATTGATAATCTACAACTAAGTGATTATATTGTGTTTAAAGGGGTGTTTATGATTACTTTTTGAATTTCAAAAGTGTTTTTGGGCAAGAGTGTTTGTTGACTTATGGTGATAAGTTAATATGTCAATAAATTAAAAAGTATTTGGCTTCATAACCCCTCTCTAGCTACTTTTTTGATGTAATCATTTTTTAGTTCCTTGCTAGTTTTCATTTTTTAATAAAATTCTACCGTTCCAAAAAAAAAAGTATTTGGCTTAAAATCTCTTTATGAAGGTATTAATACGTCAATAAACTAAAAAGTATTTGGTTTCATAACCTTCCTCTAGCTACTTTTTTGATGTAATCAGTTTCTAACTCCATACTAGTTTTATTTTTTAATAAAATTTTGCGGTTCTAATATATATATATATATATATATATATATATATATATATATATATATATATATATATATATATATATATATATATATATATATATATATATATATATATATATATATCTTTATGAAGGTATTATAGCGAAAAAGTTAAAATGGATCGCAAAAGTTCAAGTTTTACATGTTTTTTAAAACTTATTTTTAAGGCTTTTTAAATATAATGAAAACTCATTTGGAAAAACATTTTTGAGTTTGTCAAATATATTTTTTTGACTAATTAGTTTTTCAAAAAGTCAGTAAGTCAATAATTTGTTTGAAAACCAATTAAAAAACTCAATGTTTTAAAAATCGGTTTTTTAGTTGAACCGGTATACTGACCGGTTCCCGGTTCGACCGTCGGGTTAACCAGTTTCTATAATTTTGTTTTCTATATTTCTATGCATACATACGTATATAAATCATGAATTTAACATTTATAAGTTCAAACATTAAAAATACATACAAAAATACGTTGTAGATCAATCCAAATACATTAAAATAACACATAACCATAAGTTTTAGTGTTTTAGATCAATCCATATACGTCAAAAAAGAAAATAAAGTATAATACATAAACAAAATATAGTTTTAGATAAATACAAACACATCAAAAAACTTTATAACATTTACTATATGCTTTTATTTAGAAAAAACTAAACAAATTTGGAAAAAAATCACCAAAGTTTATTATGTAAATGGTTTTTTCCATGTATTTTTATTCGGTTTAACCGGTTTATTTTGACTGGTCCGCCCGAGTTTTTCTAAAAACCGGCCGGTTCAATCCGACTCAGAAATCGACGTAAAAGTGGTGATAATTGAACCGCTCCCTCCTCCGATTCCCGGTCCAACCGGTTCAACAGACCGGTTCAAACCGGTTTTGCAAAACATTGAAAAAACCCCTATGCCATTTAACTTTATAATGCGTTGTATTAGTTGTTCGTATATTAATCACTAGGAAAATGGTTTCATGTTGCGTAGGAAAAAATATTTAATGCCTAGTTAAAATAGTAAATAAATATGTTATATTAAAAATAACTAAATCATTTGTTATTAACAATTAAATAATATTTTTAGAGTAAATACAAAAAATGGTTTTTAATATTATCATTATGTAACTATATTATAAGAGATAAGGATGAAACTTAAAGTTGTTATGCATATATAAAGTTATGTAGTTAAAATAGAAAAAAAAATATAAATTGTTAAAAAACCAAGTCGTCATTGTTATCTATTAAATTATAGTTTTGTTCTAAATTAAGATGTTTATTCTAAATATTTCCATTACGTAGAGCATATATATGATAACAAAGACATCTTTTATAAGGTTGGAACTTAAATTTTTATTAGTTATAGGGTTGTAAAAATCATCCAACTCAAACAAATACTCGGCAAGTAAGTTACTTGGACCATGTCTCCAACTGAAGCGAGCTTGGCCAACTTGGCCAAAAGACTAGGATAGTAATCAAACTCAATCAAAATCGGTCAAACTTAGACCGGTTCAACTTAATATGCTCAATAACATATTTTTTTTTACTAAAAAACTAGTTTGAACCAGAAACAAATTCTGTCTAAAACTATTTTCGAAATTCTGAAACTTAACTAGACACTTGACAACAAAGAAAATATTACCAAAGAATACCTTCAACATCATACAACGATAGACAGTAGGAAGTTCTTATAGCTTCGTCCCTTTGAAACATTTCAAAACATTTTCTATTTATAGTTCATGAGACATTCTTTTATTTACTCTAACTATCAATATGGGATGAAGACGTTTTAATCAAAAGTTTTTCTTTATTTGTTAATAATTCCATTTTGTTAAATAACATATTAGGTAAATGGAATAAATAAATAAAACCATATCTAAAAATTGATCATTCATTAACAACAAACGTTTTTATCCAAAAAGATAAGTTTTTACTCGTTAACTTTTTTAAAATCTCTAAATCATAAATCATTTAAAGCTATATAATATATAAAGTTTCTTTATCTGTATTGTTTATGATTTAAAAAAAAATCATTATAAAATGAATTCATTTATAAAATATAATCGAATATATATTTTGTTCTTATGGATCATAAAGATTTTTCAAACAATTATGATTTTATAAATAGGTAGATGTTTTTTTTTGTATGCGTATAACATTATTTAACTAATTTATAATATTATTAGAAAGAAATTGAAAAATTATGCGAATTTCAAATGATTGTGGTAAAATAAAAAGTGATTCCTTTATAGTTTATATACTATAGTCTGCTATGCATTTTATGCTTATAAATCAAAGAGATTTTTTAAATAGTTCTAATTTTATGTTAAGATAGATTTTTTTGTTATCTATAAAATAATAATTTCATACCAAATGTAACATCCCAAATATTGATAATTTAACCATCAAAATCATATATCATTTGTTTCAAAACCAAACATAATATAAATATATCTCAAATATGAGAGTATAACAAAAGTCATCGATTTAGAAAATCATGGGTGAAACGCTATGTAGTCAATCCCGACCTTTCCTTTCGAATTGGAAGTACCTAGAAATGATAAACCATAAAACCGTAAGCACAAAGCTTAGTGAGTTCCCCAAAATATGACATATCATACAAATGGGTCCGACCCAACATGTAAATGAGGCCATCCAAACGTACATACAAATGGGCCCAATCCAATCATGGAAATGGTCTCATCCCAACCTACATATAAATAGGCCCAACCTAATCATACAAATAGGCCCAACCCGATATACATATAAAAGGGCCCAACCCAACATGCAAATGGGCCAGTCCAACATACATATAAATGGGCCGAGCCCAAGTCAATAGAATATTTCTTGTTGAACATATTGAAAACACATCCCCGCTGAACCCTCGAAGCACTAACTAAACGATCATCAACAATCTCTACCTCCAACGGATAATCCAAAGTCATTGGAGCATCGCTAAACTTCTTGCTAAGCACAAGAGACAAAAAAATACCGGGTAGTCCCCGAATCAAAAAGAACATGAGCAGTCATGCCATTGACTAAGAAAGTCTGTATACATGATCAAATAAGACATAAGCATAATTAACGAAGTCAGTAAAAGATATGGTAAAAATACATATCGAAACCACATTTGGAGTTGCTCGTGCCTCCTCAATTGTCAACTGGAATTCCCTACACTTCACCAACGGAGCCTCCGCTTTACCATGGTGCCCGTCAATAATCGTCAAGGTGGTTGGTGCAAGCGCCACCACTGCACCTCCTGTCAATCTTAGGCAATCAGCCTTTTGTGGCCCGTCTTATTGCAATGGAAACATATCAGTGCTCCACGAGGGAAATCCCTGGTAAAATGGCCCGTCTGGTCGTATTTGAAACAATTCCCTCCCTTCTCGCAACAACTCACCTCCTGATACTTCCCATACTTGGCACAATGGGCCCAGCCCTGCTGACCTTTCGATCGCGAATCAACAATCTTTGGCCTCTTAGCCTGGCCCTCTGATGTTTGTGTCTACATTGGTCACTGCTTTCTTAGAAGCTCCAAATCAATCTCCCTTTCCCTAAGCGCTCACCCAAAATCTTCATGATCCCCTCTTTGGTGGTACCAAACATCACTGGGTTGGCCTCGATAATACCGCGAGTGATCTCAGACGTGATAAACTCATGTAACCTGTCATCAATCCATTATAAACCTGAGCCAGAACAAGAACCAGAACTCGAACCAAAACCTCCCCTTGAGTAGTCACCACCGTACTAAAATATAAACATATAAATGATGAGAATATCGTCGAGGGAATTCTCACTCTGCAAGCTTCTCAAGGTCTTCGTGAACATCCTTGACTCGAGTATAGATCCTATGCTTTCAATAGTACGATCCCAATACTACCTTCTACACTTATCCGTACTTTCCACAAGAATCGTCCTAAATCGCCTAAGTTACTTAACCATTGTAATTCTTATAAGCTCCTATGCTAAAGAACATACATAACTTGCTACAAAATTTCCTAAACTCTCTTAGGAGTTCTCATCTCACTTACAAGGAACTTCTACCAACAATGTCGATTACCTTATGCATGCAATATATACATAAAACGGGACCACAGAGACTGTCAAATAAATGATTCTACCTAAAGCCCATAACCAAACAAGGAACAAGAAATCAGGCTAAATAAGTCATTCTAGGGCTATATGATCCTAATCATATACAATTTTTAAAGAATAGACTTAGGAATTAACCTTGCCGATATAAATCTCAAGTGCTACATAGCATCTAATCCTCCAAGGCTAGATAACATCATACAAATCAGGCAGTTCTAGCATGTGATTCCTAAAGGTACCCTTAGCCCTACTCAAGCATGCATTTCACATAATGGCATACTAAACATAATACTTATGCATAGGTATTTTGGGAATCACTTACTTGAGCTCGGCTCATTACACATGCCATACCCATTTCTTTGTAAAATTATTTTTAGAAAACTTATTTAATTTTTTAAAAGGTAAACAATTCCTCAGTTTAAGTCTAGACACACCCGAGAGTGCGCCCAAATCCCTTAAACCAAGGCTCTAATACCAACTTGTAACATCCTAAATACAAATTTTTTTAATTTTTAATTCATCAAAATCATACATCATTTGTTTCAAAACCGAACATAATATAAGTGTATCTCAAATATCATAGTATAAGAAAAGTCATCGATATGGAAAATCATAGGGGAAACGATGTACAATCAAGTCAGGACCTTCCATTTTGAAATAGAAGTACCTGAAATTGATAGACCACAAAACCATAAGCAAAAAACTTAGTGAGTTCCCCAAAATACAACATACCATAAAGTGGGCCCAGCCCAAAGTACATACAAATGGGCCCATCCCAATCATGGAAATGAACCCAACCAAACATACATATAAATAGTCCCAACCCAATCAAGCAAATAGGCCCAACCCAACATACATATAAATGAGCCCATCTCAATATTCAAATGGGCCTAACATACATATAAATGGGCCCAACCCAACATATAATAAATGGTCCCAACCAAACATATAAATGCAAGAGTCATAAAGAGAGCTAGCATCCTACACAACATAGTGAAAAGACCCACCTCAATCTAGAGACAGACAAACCTTGCACTCAAGCTGCCAATGCTGGAACACCCCGCACTAATCATATACATAATAAGAACCTAATCATAAATTAAGGTAATAATTTACACTCGAGGGTCTTCATTCATAGTTGCTCTACTTGGGGTAAAAACCATTTTACCTTTCTAAGATTATAGCCCACTCCACTTGACCTTATATTCATTTTGACCAAAAGTTGACCTTCTGGTTCTACGCTCAATGTAAACCATGCTCTACGCCCAACGTAGAGTCTCTGATGAGAAAAGAGGGCATTAACAGGCTACGCTAAGCGTATTCGAGATTACACCCAACATAAATACGTTGATTCACTAACTTAATATTAAGCTCTTAGTACATAAGGAAAAAACATTTGATTCTCATATATGGACCTAATGAATGTCCTAAGTGATAAATTTTATGAATTTACACCTGTACAAGGCTTATAAGAGCACAAGACTAAGCCCTAAGTCCATAAAAAGTATAATACTCAAGATCTCATGCATGGATGGATAGGAGGGACCAAGCTCCTATTTTTATGACTCTACAAGTTCAGAAACGGCTAGAAATGATAATCATAAGGTATGGAGTAGTTCATACTCATTAAGAATAAGGTTATAGGACAAAAATCATGAGGTAACTAGATCTAACATAAAGAAACATCAAGATACAAGATTTAAACCTCATTGGAGGTGGATGATGAAGTGAAATGTTTGGATCTACCAAGCATAGAGCTCGCAAATGCTTCTCCAATAGACCCCTTCTTCGAGAATGCACACAAAACACACTAAGCCTTCAAAAACTTCTCACAATATGGGTAGGGTTTCAAGATGACTGAAGACTGAGGTAGAGGTTGAGCATGGGGAAGCCCTTAAGGAGTTAAATCCTTTAAATATGACTCATAACCCCTCAATTAGAGTTTAGATCATGTGCTCCTACACCCAATATAGACATCTCTATGCCCATAGTAGGGCATTAAGGACCTTGATGGAATCTTTCACCTATGCCCAACATAGGAGGCCATCCTACGCCTAACACGGGACACGTAAAATGTACAAAGGAAAAAATTAAATATCAAGAAGGATACCAGAGGATACGGTTGTTACAAAAAATTAAAAAGTTGATCTTTAATATTATCATTATGTAGAACATATGATAATAAAGAGAACCTTTTTATGGTCGGAACTTAACATTATACTCCCTCCCTCCCAAAATTATTGTCCACGAACAAAAAACACACAGATTAAGGAAACATTAGTTACCATTAACTTTATTAAATGAAATGACAATTATGCCCTTTTGTTGCAGTTAATTCTATAGTAGTTGCATTTAATTATATTGGAGTTTTACTAATAATGAAGAGTATTTTGGTAAAAATGATATTTATTTTTAGAAGTGAACAATTATTTTGGGACAAACCAAAAAAGAAACATGGACTACTAATTTGGGATAGAGGGAGTATTAGTTATAGGTATGTAAAAGTTGAATAACTCACGAAATACTCTGCAAGTTACTTGGAATCGGCATCCAACCGAGGCGAATTTGACCAACTCGACAAAAAGATTTAGATATTAATCTGTAACATCCCAAAATTTCAGAGAAAAAATTTATTTTTAATTTCAAAACATCCAATAAACATGTCAAAATAATTGAAAGTGTATCATAGTGAAATAACATTAGAGTACAAAATCCTAAAAGCACATAATGCAGAAAACATGGGCGGTTGCGGTGCGATCAAGTCGGACCCTTCCCTTTCGAGCTAGAAGTACCTAAAACACAAATTGAAAACCATAAGCACAAAGCTTAGTGAGCTTCCCCAAAATACCCCATACCATGCATACATAACATTCAAAACATAAATGGGTCAATTTTGCCCTTTTTAGGCCTCTTTCAACCGGTATTGAGTATATTTCAATCCCTTCGGTCTCCTTCAGCCGGTACCAGGTCTATTTCACCCCATTTGGTCTCCTTCAATTGGTACTTGTAATGCTCGTGTTTCTAGGCTAAGCATTAATGTAATGATGTAATAGTTAGGGTCAACAACTGTAACTTACTTTGAAGTAATAATAAAGAGGAATTACATGAATATTATGTGGATTATGTGATTTTATGTGCATTATACCTATTTATAAATTATAATAAGTTAAAAATAAAAATAGGCTTCAAAAATAAAATAATAGATAGGCTTCAAAATTCGAGGTATAACGAAAAAATTATGACCTATCGAAGTTTTACGACTAAACCGGCATAACACCACGTAACCTAAAAAGTGAATTTTTGAGAAATTATGTTTTAGCCTTATTGATCTAAACAAAAGTCATAGTATAAATTAAACCAAGAGTGTGCATAAAAAGAACGTCCAAATCTGACTTCGTATAAGGAAGTTATGATTTTTCTAAGATTTAGCATAGCAGTGCACGACCCGGAAATCGAATTTTAGATCTGTTAAATTTTAGCCAAAATGATCTAAATGCTAATTGAAAATCTCATTAATAGGAGCTCAAAAAAAATACAGTCGAAAACGGAGTCCGTATGTAGAAGTTATGAATTTTACACGGTCGTTAAACAATATATTCTTCTCATATTGTGAAATTCAAAATCGTTTGACAACTAGCTGATGGAGTCAAAATGAAAGTTATAGATCTTTTCAATATCTACGCGTGGATATAAATAACTTCAAAAGCGGAGCTCGTATGCGAAAGTTATGAATTTTTAAGATTAGCTGTTTTTTCTGCATCCAGCGCCACATGTCAACACCAGGCGAAGCCTTGGTGCCCACACAAGTCCACGACGTGAAAGATGTGTTCACCCTTGTACTCCATCTCCCTCATGGTTGCCTTACATACAATTATTGTTGAGGAACCCCTTAGAGGTAGTGTCCATCCTAATGAAAATCCTTAGGATATGTCCCTTATAGTAGGTGCTTTAGGGTCGTAAAATGTGGATAACAGGAACAGCTAATCGGATCGATTAATTTGGTGAAACTAATTAAATATTTATTGTGGTTTGAAAACCATATGTGCTCATCAGGCTTCCAAGCCTGACTCACTTAGTTTCTTGTATTACAGATTGTGGCATAAGAGCATAGATGTGATGATCGGATGAGAGTTTATGGATTACAGGTCAGTAGATATAAATAAATGTTGTAAGACCTGTGTTGTTTCGGTTTATGCTTTTGATTTGTATTGACAATGACATCCCGTGGTTTTAACATAAAGAAATACATTTCTTCGGAAATTCTTTCGATAAAATCTGTACCATATTTTTGGGAACAAATTCCGCAATACTTTCTTTAAAAAGTTACTATGATTTTCAAATAAAGCATAAACAAATCGGCCTTTTCTGGCCGTGAAATCGGGGATGCCACAATTGGTATCAGAGCATTAGTTTAAGCGAACTAGGAATTTGTAGGATTTTTATACTTAAACTTAGAATGCTAAGCGATGATTGTGAGATGAGTGTCTACTATACTTTAGACACGAGCACTAGCTTATTTTAGGAAAGATGCCTAAAATACTTTTATGTGCTAAATGCTTTATGTTTTAGCTATAGAGATGTCTTGTATGTTATGATTTGTTCAGATCTATGGTCTATTGCCGACCAAATCTGGAAACCTTATGTGTTCTGGATTCTAAGCGTTCGACTACGAAATTAGAACTAGCATGTAACGTTTCGGAGTGATAAGGAGAATTTAAACGCCTATCATAAATAAATATCTAAATTCCCCTAATTTGGGGTATAGATAGAAATGGAAAGAACCCAAAGTGGAGTTGGAAATGACAATGCAAATGGCAATCAACGGCAACAACCCTATGTGATTGAGCAAGTGCCTGTAGTAGCAGATGCACCCGAGCCAATCACAATGGCTGGTGTACAAGCCATGATTTGGGCTATGATGGCCGAACAAAGAGAAGAGATGGGGCAGATGTTGCACGAAAATAGGGATGAACCTACAATACCCATTGTGCAACCTGAGTTGATCGTTGAATAGTTAGAGGAAGGGAATTACAGCCGTACTATCAGTCAACTTAAAGTCCTAATGGCAAGAAGGAATGACCCGGAGAGGGGAATCGACAGAGATGGACATATGTATATGATCTTATTGGGTGCCAAACCACCAAGTCTTTCCGGAATCCCATAGTTAGTAGAGATTATGGACTGGATCTCCGAAATGGAGATGGTATTTGAAAGTTGCAACTGTAGCGACAAGTAGAAAACCGTCTTTACGGTCAGACAACTGAAGATCAGAGTCTTAAGTTGGTGGAAGTTATTAGCAGATATGATGCCGTTAGGAGAAGCTCTGAAGATGTCTTGGGAAGCGTTCATGGAGCAGTTGAAAATGCAGTACTGCTCCGAAATAGATCTAATAGATCTAAATAATGAGTTCCAGAACATGAAGAAGGGGAGAAAGAGCATTGATGACAATGCTACTACATTCCCCGAAAAGATGATGTTATTTTCATACTTGGTGCCGATCCAACTCACCAAGATAGAGAAGTTTGCTAATGCTTTGCCATCACACTTTGGCCCAATAGTCAAAATGGCAAGCACGTTGAAGGCACCTGTTAGAGCAGCCAAGAATGTTGAACCCAGTTACGAGAAAGGGGTCTAGAGAGAACTGAGGTTGATGAGAATAGGAAGTTCGATGGATATTCAAGGTCCAACAAAAGGAGTAAATTCTTGAAATCTGGTCCGAAGAAACTCGAAGGAGGAGGAGGTGAATCGAAGAGGTGCAAATAGTGTAAGAAGAAACACCATGGGAAATGTCACGGAGAGGTCACTTGTTTTAAATGTGGAAAGCCAGGGCACTATGTCAATGAATGCAACCTTAGTAAGAAAGTCTATTATGGGTGTAATGAAGAAAGGCACATTTCACGGGACTTCTCGAAAAAGAAGGAGGTGGCAAGGCCCAATTTTCCACCGAGGCCAAAAGCCAGAACATTCCAGATGACCTTGGAAGCCATGAAGGATGTAGATAATGTCACTTCATGTACCTTTCTGGTAAATGGATTGCCTGCCAATATATTGTTTGATTCCGGAGCGAATTACTCCTTTATATCACACAAATTTGGTGGAAGACTAGTATTGCCTGTAGATAAACTTGATAATGCTCTAGTTGTAGAAGTTGCCAGTGACAAATTCATACCTGTTAGCGACTGTATTAAAAACATCTTCATTCACTTGAATGGAAAAGAATTCCACAAGGAGCTATTACCCATTGAGTTGAATGGTTTTGACATCGTATTGGGAATTGATTGGCTTAGTGCCAACAATGCCAAAATACTATGCAAAAAGAAGATAGTAAGAGTAAAACCACCTGGAAGAGAGTCATTTATGGTGTACGGAAACAAACATAGAGTGAATTCTAGAATCATTTCATTGATGAAAGCCATAAAATGTTTGTCTAAAGGATGCATATCATACTTGGCATTCGTGATCGATGCAAAGAAAGAGAAGAAAGAGATATAAAGAATACCAGTGGTGTATGACTATCCGGAAGTCTTTCTCGAAGATCTTCCTGTATCTCCCCATGATAGACAAGTAGAGATTCAAGTAGACTTGTTGCCAGGATTGACACCAATAGCAAAAGCAGCATACCGATTAGCACCGACGGGGATAAAGGAGCTTATGACACAACTTCAAGACTTGTTGGACAATGGTTTCATTAGACCTGGTTCATCACCTTGGGGAGCTTCGGTGTTATTCATGAAAAAAAGAAGGATGGAAGGATGAGGATGTGTATAGAATACAGAGAGCTGAACAAGGGAATGGTAAAGAGCAAGTATCCATTGCCAATGATTGATGACCTATTCGATCGACTGCAAGGTTCAAGCTATTTCTCAAATATCGATCTTAGGTCAGGATATCATCAGTTGAAGGTAAGAGAGCAGGATATTGAGAAGACTACACTCAGAACAAGATACGAACACTATGAGTTATTGGTTATGTCGTGTGGACTAACCAATGCTCCAGTGGCATTCATAGATTTGATGACCAAGGTTTGTAAACCATTCCTTGATAAATTCGTGATACTATTCATAGATGACATTCTGATTTACTCGAAGAGCTAGCAGGAGCATCGTAAGCATCTACGAGAAGTGTTAGAAGTATTAAAGAAGGAGAAGCTATATGCAAAGTTCTAGATATGTTATTTTGGATTCGATAAGTCCAATTCTTGGGTCATGTGGTTAACCAGGAAGGAATAATGGTTGATCTAGCAAAGATTGAAGTTGTGATGAAATGGGAACGAAAAAAAAGTCCCATGGCGATTCGAAGCTTTCTAGGATTAGTTAGATATTACCAAAGGTTTATCTAACGCTTTTCTTTGATAGTTGCTCCATTGATAGCTTTGAACCATAAAAGAGCTACATATAGTTGCAGTAAGAAACACAAAGAAGCATTCAAGAAGCTAAAGAAGAAGTTGTGTGAAGCACCAATTCTTTCTTTACCCAATAGAGTTGAAGACTTCGTAGTCTATAGCGATCCATCTGGAGTTGGGTTGGGTTGTGTTTTGACCCTAAGAGAAAAGCTGATAGCATATGCATCGAGACAACCGAAAGAGCATTAAAATAAATACCTCACTCATGATCTAGAGTTGGCAGCGGTAGTATTTGCACTAAAGATATGAAGACATTATCTCAATGGCACAAAGTGAAAACTTCTCATTGATCATAAGAGCCTTCAGTGCCTCTTTAATCAAAAGGAATTGAACATGAGGCAACAACGCTGGCTAGAGTTACTCAAAGATTATGACTGTGAGATACTTTACCATCCTGGTAAAGTGTAACGCCCGTAGATTCAGACTGGTCAAATTAGAGACGATAAGCATCAAAAATTACTTTTTATGGATGATTTTTACAAAGAATAATCTTAACCAAGTCATAGTATATGTCATAAGGGTTCCGTACATATAAAGAACACCGAAATCTGAGTTATAACGAAGAAGTTATGACCAGTCAAAGTTTTACGACTAAACCGACACGACATCGCGTAACGCAAAAAGTAAATTTTTGATAAATTACTTTTTAGCCTTAGGAACATAAAAAAAAGTCGTAGTATATGTTAAACTGAGAATGTATATAAAAAGAACGTCAAAATCTGACTTTGTATGAGAAAGTTATGATTTTTCTAAGATTTAGCAAAGTAGTGCACAGCCCGAAATTCGAATAATGGATCGACCGACTTTTATTCGACACAACCTAAACGATAATCAAAGATCTTATTAATAGGAGCTAAACGATAAAAAGACAGACAGAAACGGACATCAAATGACAAAGTTATGAATTTTCAGCGGACTTTACTTGTCCACTCCTGTAAAAAATATAATTTTAAAAATAAAGTCAAAATTAGCCAACAGAGTCTAAACAAAAGTTGTAGAGTACGGTCCTGCCTATGATTGGATATAAAGAATGTCAAAAATGGAGCTTGTATGCAAAAGTTATGGATTTTAGAAGATAATTAGTTTTTAGAGTAACCAGCGAGTGACACGTGGCGCAATCTGAGCCGCACCTTCTTCCCCACAACTTTGCATGAGATCGCGATACGTGGCACAGTATGCCCAATGTAATTTTGAGTACGCTTAGCGTAACCCATAAAAATCCATTACGCTCAGCGTACTCGGCATTGGAAGCCTGTAAATAGAGGCGTAAATCACCCCATTTCCTCACACCACAACCCTTCTTTCTCTCTCAACACTCCCAATCTCTCCCTCCCAGTCCCTAGCAACTTCTAAGTGCTGGAGGCAAGTCCCAGAGCACCAGAAGGCTCCGAGAAGAAGAGATTTCGGCTCAGAAGTTCCGCCCCCGCAAAGCCCGGTCCCTGCCAAACCCCCTGGTAAGTGAGTTATGCTTACCCAACTTTAAGTATAACTTATGTTTAAGTTCATTATCGTTGTTATGAACTTATAATAAAAGATTTATAAGTGATCCCAAGCCATTATACTGATTGATCTACTTACGGGGATGATGTCTAGGTTGTGATTTAGTGAGGCGTTTAAAGTGGGATTTCCAAACAGTATACCTAGTATACCAAACGAACCCTACCTCCTATATGATCCTACCTGGTTGTTCCTTGCTTGATAGTCATGAAAGTAGACTTTAATTTAATGATGGAGCTCGACTAAAAGTTAGTCGCAATAAATATTAGACTAAAACTTAGCGATAATAATGCTAGGTTTCGTCAAAGGAAAATAGAATCATTAGAAGTGAAGCGCTGCTCGAGTTTGGAATCATCACTTTAACAAGTGAGTGCATAGTTACTTTCATCTTACACATATATGAAGTATTTTTTGTAAATTACATGCTATGTGTGCATATTATCTGTTTACTTGATATCTATGCTAGATGAACGATCTTATACATGTTTTAAATGATTTAAACTGTATATGTATTTTATATCTACCAAATATTATGCGTAAAACATGGATATATGAATAATAAGGGATGAAAGCTGATATAGAGGAACATTGGCAATTATGGATATAGTGCCCTATAGGTGAACATTGGCAATAATGGACTTAGTACCCTATAGATGAGCATTGGCAGCTGTGCCACAACCTGTAGATGTTTTGATCTACAATGTACTCTAAACATCCTAGCAGCTACGCTCAAAGAGTAGTATTGATAGCTGTGTCTAATAGAGAACATCATAACCCTAACAGTTGCACCCAAAGGACAATATCGGCGGCTGCGCCTAATAGAGAATGTCATAATTCTAGCAGTTGCGCCTAAATGATAATATTGGCAGCTGTGCTTAATAGAAAACATTGATAGTTGTGTCATTAGGCAAACGATGGACTTCATACCTATTCCTTAGGACAATCCTTATGATTGAATGATGAATGATTGAATGATAAATGATTCTTAGGATAGATCCTTAAGAAATAAAGAAGATAATGGGGAAGGATAATTGGGTTGATTGTTTAATGACTAAACATAATAATATTATTGTTGGTTGAAAACCCTATGTACTCACCAGGTTTCCCAAACATACCTACTCATGTTTATTTGTACCAGAGGTGTCAATACGAAGCTACTTTACACTAAGAGATTAAGGAGATGTAGATCACTAGTGTAAATGAATGTAAAGTCTGTTTAGGCTTATGTTTCTGTATTGACGATCGTATCCTAAAATTTTAAAAGAAATGAAATACATTTCTTCGGAAATGCTTTGATAACACATTTATCATGTTTTTTTTTGTGAACAAAGTCCGCAACATTTTTATAAAAGGGTACTCTGATTTTTAAATAAAACATTAACAAATCGGTCTTTTTTTGCTGTAAAAATGGGGACGTCTGTAAGTCCCAAATCTGCTTGTGTATCAATCAGATCCGCTTGATGGTGCGAAATCTTGATTAAGCGGATGATGCCAGATCTAATGAAGAAGAAGGACAAGAAGAATAATATGAATCTTGTTTGAATTGATGATGTGAATGAATTTCCCTTACACAAGATTCACACACTTATGTTCCTTTCTCTGTTCTCTTATGTCCTCACTTCCTTTTATGCTCATTAACCACTCCTCACCCGTAACACCTATATATATATATATATATATATATATATATATATATATATATATATATATATATATATATATATATATATATATATATATATATATATATGTGCAGAACATGGGCCGTGAACACAACTACAAACACATATTACATTACAGAAAAATACATTTTCCTAGAAAAGTAAAGTATAAATCAATACTTTAGACCCAAAAATCTCCCCCTTGGTTTATAGCTTCCTTTTCTAATTGACCCAAAATCCCCCCCCCTTAAAAACTAGCTGACTTTTCTTATCAATCTTCATTTGGAGCTTGGCTTCAGCGTTTATCTTCGATTTCTTCACAGCTTCAAGATGAACATGACAAATCTTCAATAAATGAATTCATCTTGAGCACTTGGGATTTTCCTCAGAATTTGGCTTTGAATGCACATCGGGTGAGGAGGCTTCATGTAGAGATTCTTGAAAAATTACGCTTTCAGCTTGAGAATCTTCAGAGAGAACAATAGAGAGATCTAATCTTCTACATCACTTCAACAGGTACAAGAATAGCAACAAATTGATTGAGGAGGCTTCAATGCAATTTGTCACATAATCTTCTAGTACAGCTTCACCTTGCTTCTGGGGTTGAAGGATTGAATGTTGAAAGAATAATCCTCATTTCTTACTCCTTCGAATGAGAATTCTTCGATGATCACGGACGAATCCTTGGCTCAGAAATTTTCGACACGGACTCCATGAGTTTCATCTACATCTAAATTCACTTTTCAAGACAAAACAAAACTAAAAGAAAACTTAGCACACAATATTATTGAATTTTTCATATTTTCTGGAAAACTAAAAATAGAAACAAAAATATTTTTGGATTTTTGATTTTTCTGAACAAGAAATAAAACAGAATATAACACTATTTTTGGATTTTTAATTTTCTGATTCTTGTTTGATTTTTATTTTTTCTGATTTTTTGTTTGATTTTTGATATTTTGAATTTCCCCCTAAATTTGTGCACAGAGGAAAACTATGAACAAATTTAACAAAAACAAAAAATATTTAGGATCAAAGTTGTGAGACAGTCTTAAATTTGTTTATCAGTACCTTCACCTTCATGAATAGATCTGGTCAATTGCCAGTATTGTGGTCCACTTAAACATGAAGAATATTGACAAACTTTTCTAAATAAACCATTTAGCTGACGACGACAACATGTATTGTTGTCCACTTAAATTAAGCATCGAGATATACAGACAACCTCTAAATGGTTCAATTTTTGGTGCACTAGAACGTGTTCCCCACTTCCTGATATACCCTGGTTATCAAGAACTTCCTAAGGACTCCTTACTTTAGGTGAGTAAACAATTATTAAGGAGGAAGTCAGATTTGGAGATAGATGCATATGTTGTGTCCTAGGTCGAATCTCTTTTAATCACGCAGAGGGGAAAACATATGACTAACAGAGATAGAGGGTTATAGAGATAGTAGGGTGCATATGTTGTGTCCTAAGTCGGCTCTTTCGATCACGCAGAGGGGACATCATATGGCTAATAGATAGAAATAGTTTCATAGATAAGGAGGTGCGTTGAAATAGAGTTGCATATGTTGCATTCCAGGTCGGATCTTTTCCAATCACGCAGAGGAAGCAACATATGACTGACAGATAGAAAGCGAGAAAATAATTTCCTACAAACCTACTTTATCAGAACCCCCCAGTTTCCCTATTAGAACCAGAAGTAAGGATATAAGTTCGTACATCAAGGAAAAGTTAAGTCACAGTTCGAGATCCGTATTAACTTAATGTATCCCGTGGTTTCCCGTGTTTATCTCACTGATCAATTTACCTGAGCGTCGTATGGTCAGTCCAAACAATCCTATCTAAATCCACATTGTTAAATCCTTCGAGCCTACCGGCACATTGAACACAGAGTCTAGACAATCCAGATTCAGTACCTTACACTGGTTTAGACTGCTAGTTATCACTCTCTTGATATCACCTCCCGAACAAGACCTACTAAAGAAAAACTATAAGAAAGAAAATAATTTTATTCAAAACGAATCAATGAAAGATAAATTTCAAGAGTATTGAGAAGAAAAATCAAACCGTAAGTCACCGATTGAATTTGCATCCAAAAGGTCTAAGAACAGCATGCATAATATCAGAACATATCTGAAAATTCTTCATATCATTAAGCACTAACTCCATGTGTGATCCCTTCCATTCTTCCTTTCCTGGAAAGGACACATACTTCCAAAAAAAAAAAGTTCTGAGTGTTGCACAGTTGAGAGATATCCCCTATCATGGGCCTGGAACAGCCACTACCAATAAACTGAAGTCTGATAATATGCCTCCATAGTTGCTCCAACATAAAGCGGGATCAGTTGGTCTTTGGAACCCAGTCCATTTTGAAACTAGGTTGACCTTTGTAATATTTGCAAGGAACTGTCTCCCATGACATATCCTACTTATCACAAACAAAAGATGTAGAAATATTAGAGTCATTAGATGATTTGGGAGATTGAACCTTTGGTACCCATCTATAGTTGGGTTTAACCCTTTTCTTGTTCGAGCAGATGGGCGCCTCAACACTTGCTTTTGAGCTTGATGTCGGCCATTGAGATGACTTTGACCTAGCCCATCTTGGTTTTATTGGAGCATCTCTTGAATTGTCCTTTTTGGCCAACATTCCCTTCTTGACCTTGGGGGTTGGATTCTTGGCCTTATGGGTTTAAATTTTAGCCTTCTGCGTGTTCCAGTCACCATTGTGCGATTGTGACCTGGAATGATTTCTTTTGAAGAATCGCCCACTTTGCGTGTTCTGCCATCCTTGTGCGTAGTAGGGAACGTATGCACGATTTGGACAATTTCTGGCAATGTGTCCAGGTGTTCCACAGTGAAAACATGTCTTTTTATTCACTAGGAAGTTATTTCTTCCTGCCCCTGGTGGCGTGCCCTTTCCTTGTTTCTGGTTGTTCCCACATGCAAACTTGCAACAAGCACTCTTTTTCACTGGAATTGGTGGCCTGTATTTCTCAACAACAGGTTTGTTAGGAGTGACTGAGTTAGAAGCAACATGTTTAGAGTTCAAGGAGACATTGGGTTGTTTAATAGTATTCTCCTTGTTCTCATATTCCACTACTTTACTTGCACATGTAACAACATCATTAGAATTCTTCACCTCAACACCCTCAGTTGGCCCTGATTGTTCAGTCTTAACTGAAACTGGAGCGGGGCATTGACCATACTTAAGGTGTTCTTCATTTTTTATTTCTTCCTTAGTCAGAGGGGTGAAAGTGTAAGTATGATTGAAAGGGGGAGGACCACTTTCATACCCTAGACCCTTTTGCTGGTTATCTTTAAATTTTAAACAATTGTCAATTATGGACACAACTACCTCACTTGACACATCAAATTTCTTAAAGTTGAATTCAACACCATTATATTTTGCTTTTAATGCATCAAGTTTAACAGTCATAACATCAAAATCTTTCTTAAGATATCTTTAATGGACACATTTGTTGATGTAGTCGTCCTGCAATTTTCTAAAGTCCTTAGTCTTGGCCTCTAGTTGTTCTTTTAATGGTTTCTGGCCTTTCCTAAGTTGGTACCCCTCATATTTAAGTTCCTAATTTTCTCTTTTTAATAAATCGATGTGTTCACGTAAATTTTTAACATTATCAGTGCATGCTTGAGAACACAAAATTTCAGTGATCTGGATTTTTGAGGAACTCATTGTTTAAACATATGCCCTTAGACTTAAAATCTCAAAAGTCAACCATAAAAGTCAAATTTAGAAGTCAAACTTAAAAGTCAAACCGAAAAGCTAAATTTGAAATTTTGAAAGTTAAACGAAAGTCAAAGTTTAAATTCAAAGGTCAAACTTTAAAAGTCAAAGTCAATTTTTAAGGTCAAAAGTCAATTTAGAAACCAAAAATTAAAAACCCATATTTTGGGTTGAAAATGGAATTTCAAAATAAAATATATTTGAATTTTGGGCTAAAAGTGTAAAAAAATGCGAAATTGGATTGAAGCAGCAATGCCTTTTGAATTAAATCCGGAAGGAGAATACCATCTAGCAAGCTAGATCAGTTGGAAAGGTGGAGGGTTGATGAACCAGGGGATCCAGGTTCGATCCTTGCAACCCCTATTTTTTTAATAAGAAAGATGCGAAGGGAATCTGTGCACACGAGACTGCTGACTAGCGAAGACCGCACACCTGCTGGGCCGAGAACGAGAACCGCAAACGAAGCTGACCGTGAACACTGCTAAGTCGTAAACGTCCGGGAAACCCTAATTCGTGATTATGGACGCCACCAAGAAACCTTAGCCGCAAACTCTTCTTCGGACGAGAAAGCTTCTTCGGCCGTGAACCTTCCTTCTGAGGCAGTGAACACCTCGTAGATGACGTGAAAAACAACGTTTTTCACCACTTTTTGCTCTAAAACTCAACCAAAAACTCGTTTTTATGAAAAACGCGAAGATCAAACCCCATAATTTGCCAAGAGCTATCCAAAAAAGAAAAAATCCTTAAAAAATAAGATCAAATATGCTCCAGATTTGGCCAAAATGATTGATACAATACAAGCTCTGATACCACTTGTAAGTCTCAAATCTGCTTGTGTATCAATGAGATCCGCTTGATGGTGCGGAATCCCGATCAAGCAAATGATGCCAGATCTAATGAAGAAGAAGGAGAAGAAGAATAATATGAATCTTGTTTGAATTGATGATGTGAATGAAGTTCCCTTACACAAGATTCACACACTTATTCTCCTTTCTCTCTCTTCTCTTATGTCCTTACTTCCTCTTATGCTCATTAACCACTCTTCACCCCTAACACCTATATATATATATATATATATATATATATATATATATATATATATATATATATATATATATATATATATATATATATATATATGTATAGGGAACATGGGCTGTAAATGGGTTCACGGCCGTAAACACCCACCTGGGCCGTGAGCACAACTGCAAACACATATTACATTACAGAAAAATACATTTTCCTAGAAAAGTAAAGTATAAACCAATATTTTAGATCCAACAACATCACAGTTGGTATCAGAACATTAGTTTAAGCGAACTATTAATAAGGGATTATTTCTAGACTTAAACTTAGAATGCTAAGCGATGATTATGAGTTGAGTGTGTCTAACATATTATATGTAGTATACCTGAATAGACACAAGCACTAGCTTATTTAGGAAAGATGCCTAAAATGCTTTTATGTGCTAAATGATTTGTGATGCTTTATGATGCTATCGTTCGATCAGATATGTGGTCTGTTGCCGACCACATCTGGAAACTTTATGTGTTCAGATTTCAAAACGTTTAATTACGATATTAGAACTAGCATGTAACTTTTCAGAGTAATAAAGAGATTTACATGTCAATCATAAATAAAATCTTTCCTATCTCAATTCTCGTCATTACACACCAAACGTCTAATTTGGTGTATAGATTAACATGGTGAGAACTCGAAGCAGATTAGGAAATGCTAATGGAAATGTTGATCAGTGGCCTATGATTGAATGTGCACGAGAGGTAGCAACTACACCTGCGCCAATCACAATGGCAGGAGTCGAAGCAATGATTTGGGATATGATGGCCGAACAAAGGGAGGAGATGAGGAAAATGCTGCTTAATAGGGATGAAAATATGCTCCAGATTTAGCCAAAATGATTAATACAATACAAGCTCTGATACCACTTGTAAGTCTCAAATCTGCTTGTGTATCCATGAGATTCGCTTGATGGTGCGGAATCCCGATCAAGCGGATGATGCCAGATCTAATGAAGAAGAAGGAGAAGAAGAATAATATGAATCTTGTTTGAATTAATGATGTAAATGAAGTTCCCTTACACAAGATTCACACACTTATTCTCTTTTCTCTCTCTTCTCTTATGTCCTTACTTCCGTAAACACCCACCTGGGCCGTGAGCACAACGGCAAACACATATTACATTATAGAAAAATACATTTTCCTAGAAAAGTAAAGTATAAACCAATATTTTAGATCCAACAACGTCACAGTTGGTATCAGAACATTAGTTTAGCGAACTATTAATAAGAGATTATTTCTAGAATTAAACTTAGAATGCTAAGCGATGATTATGAGTTGAGTGTGTCTAACATATTATAGGTAGTATACCTGAATAGACACAAGCACTAGCTTATTTAGGAAAGATTCCTAAAATGCTTTTATGTGCTAAATGATTTGTGATGCTTTATGATGCTATCGTTTGATCAGATATGTGGTCTGTTGCTGACCACATCTAGAAACTTTATGTGTTCAGATTTCAAAACGTTTAATTACGGTATTAGAACTGGCATGTAACTTTTCGGAGTAATAAAGAGATTTACACGTCAATCATAAATAAAATCTTTCCTATCTCAATTCTCGTCATTACACACCAAACATCTAATTTGGTGTATAGATCAACATGGTGAGAACTCGAAGCGGATTAGGAAATGCTAATGGAAATGTTGATCAGTGGCCTATGATTGAACGTGCACCAGAGGTAGCAGCTACAACTGAGCCAATCACAATGGCAGGAGTCGAAGCAATGATTTGGGCTATGATGGCCGAACAAAGGGAGGAGATGAGGAAAATGCTGCTTAATAGGGAAGAACCTGATGGGTTTTGGACATAAGAAGTTTCCTATGTGCACATACAACCCTATAGCTTGGATCTAGGTTTCTCTAATTGAACATGCAATATATCCAAGACTTTCATGGCTAGATCTAATGTAAACTAACAATCAAAACATATGAAAATAGATCTAGAATAATACCTTGAGTTACTTGCTTGAAAACCTTCTTTTTCTTGGAGCTTAGAGTCACAAATGTGACTCCTCTAATGGCTTACAAACACCAACTAGCAAGAAGATGATTTAAGAGAAGGAGAGATGTGAGAAATCGGCTCTAGGGTTTCCTCAAACATGGAGTGGCCGATTTCTTGAACCCTAAGGGTCTATTTATACTGTGAGCTCCTAGGGTTTCACCTTAAACCCTAATTGGATAACTTAGCCTCAAAACAATCCAAAGATCATTCTAGATAAGCCTTGGACGATTTCTAGGAGATCCATATCCCTAAAATCGTCCACCCCCTTTAACCATAAAGATCCTTAGCCCAAAATACAACTATCACACATTTGACAGTTTATGCCCCTTTATTCAATTAATCCCTTTAAGTCACCAAATTAATTCCTAATTAATTTATGACTTATATTAATCAAATAATATTATTATTCTTTTAACATATTATTTTTCTAATACATTAATAATAATATCTCTTCTCTCTATAAATCACCCTGTCAAGTTGTTATGGTGAAGGCAACCCAAAACGACCATGCACAACCGGGTCAAGTACTTACCAAGTATAGTTACAGCCTTAGACACTAATCCAACAGTCTCCCACTTAGATAAGTCTAGTAACTATAAACGAAAACACAATCCGATTAGCAATCATAGCTCTCAAAGACGCTGTCAACTCTGATCTTATCAGTAGCCTGTCCTTTAGATAAGGGATCGTACCGTCCTCTGTTTTGATATCGTGCAGACAATTTGATGAAACATTGTCATACTTATTGTCCATCAACTATTTTCTCGATCTCAGATTTATTTGACATAGAACTTAATTGAACATATCAATTTAGTCCTGACCATGCCCGGCACATAAGTCAAATCAAATCATCGAGCGACCGTGATATCGCTTTTACCCTCTTAGGATAAAAGTAACAGATAAACTTCGACTTATATGCATTTACTTATCGACTAATCAACCATACACAACAATGCATTTTATGACATCAATTTAGTGATGCGTTTCGCATTATCAATGTACAACCAATTAGTAAATAATAAACCATATATCTACGTTTTAAGACCATATGATATTATCGTCTTGCGATCACTCCAAAGTGATTCCAGCAAGCGCGGGTTTCTTCCAATTCTCAAAACTTGTTCATAAGCACTCATGAACATTGCAGCAAACCTTTGTTATGTATAATACCATTTAGACAATCTACACACCGATTCATGACAATCTTCATTCAGACCTACTTCGAACATATGAACGATTGTGGACAGTTTGAATAATTCGATTATTCTTAATAAACTCAATTATTCTGGAAGTCAAAACATGCAAAGTGAAACAATAGCTAAACAATTAACATAAGAGAGTAACTTTACTTTTAAATAATACTCCTTCATTTAATCATCAAATGTCACTTACATTTATCTATTACATGTTTCGAAAACTATCTAATCTAAACTAATATCATCCTTCAGCCCAATACTCCTAGCATGCTGCAAGTGCTTAACCCTGCTCAGTCCCTTCGTAAGCGGATCTGCTGGGTTATCTTCTGATGATATCCTCTTAACCACGAGATGTCCTTCTTCTACTCGATGTCTAATAAAGTGATATTTTCTGTCGATATGCCGAGATATACCATGATCCCTCGGTTCCTTGGTCAAGGCAACCGCTCCTTCATTATCACATAAAATTTCCATGGGCTCCTTTATAGCAGTCACAACTCTAAGATCGCCAATGAAGTTCTTCAACCATATTGCCTCCTTTGACGCTTCGCTTGCTGCAATGTACTCTGATTCGCACGTTGAATCAGCTACAGTTTCCTGTTTGGAACTTTCCAAGTTACTACTCCTCCATTAAGGGTAAAGACCCATCCCGACTGCGAACGGTAGTTGTCCCTGTCGGTCTGGAAACTAGCGTCACTATAACCTCGCACCTTTAGGTCATCACTCCCTCCGAGGACTAGAAACCATTCCTTGGTCCTCCGAAGGTACTTAAGGATGTTCTTGACCGCAATCCAATGCGCTCTACCAGGATTCCCTTGATATCTACTGACCATGCTCAAAGCAAAAGCCACATCAAGACGAGTACAAGTCATAGCATACATGATCGAGCCAACTGCAGAAGCGTAAGGTACTCGGCTCATCTCAGCTATCTCGGCTTCGGTACTCGGACTTTGACTCTTACTCAATTTGGTATTACTTTGTATTGGTAGTTCTCCCTTCTTCGAGTTCTCCATACTAAAACGTTTTAGTACTTTATCTAAGTAAGTGTTCTGACTAAGTCCTATTAGTCTCTTACTTCTTTCTCTCACTATCCTTCTTCCCCTAATATAGGAAGCCTCTCCGAGGTCCTTCATAGCGAAGCACTTCCCGAGCCAGAACTTGACCTCCTGCAGAGTCAGGATGTCGTTTCCTATGAGCAGTATGTCATCGATATACAAAACGAGAAAGCTAACTATGCTCCCACTGGCTTTGACATATACACATGATTCATCTTCGCTTCATACAAATCCAAACTCTTTGACTTTCTCATTAAAGCAAAGATTCCATCTACGAGATGCTTGCTTAAGTCCATAAATGGACTTCTCAAGCTTGCACACTCTATTTGGATGCTTCGGATCGACAAAACCCTCTGGATGAGCCATGTAAACATCCTCAACCAACTTCCCTTTAAGGAAAGCGGTCTTGACATCCATTTGCCATATCTCATAATCATGAAATGCAGCAATGGCTAGCATCACCCTGATAGATTTTATTTTCGCAACCGGTGAGAAGGTCTCATCATAGTCAACTCCGGGAGTTTGAGTAAAGCCCTTCGCCGCCAATCGCGCCTTGTACGTGTGCACATTCCCATCCATGTCGGTCTTCTTCTTGAAGATCCATTTGCACCCAACCATCTTACGTCCGGGCACATTGTCAACCAAATTCCAAACTTGGTTGTCATACATGGACTGAATCTCGCTGTCCATCGCCTCTTTCCATTTTGCAGACTCCGGGCCTGCCATGGCTTCCTTATAGCAATTAGGTTCATCTAGGTTTATTAATGTACTATCACTAATATACATGTCCCCTTCGGTAGTAATATGAAAACCATATAACTGGGGTTGAACTCTAACTTTTTCGGAACGTCTAAGAGGTAAGGACTCGTC
Source organism: Lactuca sativa (assembly GCF_002870075.4). NCBI lineage: Eukaryota > Viridiplantae > Streptophyta > Magnoliopsida > Asterales > Asteraceae > Lactuca > Lactuca sativa. Next base: position 209,749,284 of record NC_056624.2, read on the forward strand.
AATTGGTTCAACCGGAGTTTCCTCCTCGGGTTGAGTGCCAGCGGTAGAGGTTCCTTCATCACTCGACTCTTGAATCTCTTCAAGATCGATCTGCCTCCCACTGTCTCCTCGACCTATGAGTTCTCTTTCTTGGAAAACCCCTATCCTCGCAACGAAGACAACATTGTCACTCGGACTATAGAAGAGATATCCAAAGGATTTATGCGGGTAGCCGATGAAAATACATCGCTCACTACGAGGTTCGAGCTTGTCATGAGTTTCTCGTCTTACGAAAACTTCACAACCCCAAACCTTGATATGTGCTAACGAGGGAGCTTTCCCTGTCCACATCTCGTGAGGTGTTTTGGCAACCTTCTTTGTAGAGACTCGGTTAAGGATATGGGCGGCAGTCTCTAAGGCATACCCCCAAAATGAGATAGGTAGTGAAGCATGAATCATCATAGAGCGAACCATGTCCAACAAGGTTCGATTGCGCCTTTCTGCCAAACCATTTAATTTCGGTGTCCTAGGTGGCGTCAATTGCGAAACTATTCTGCATTCCTTGAGATAGTCGTGGAATTCAAGACTTAGGTACTCTCCTCCTCGATCGGATCGAAGCATCTTGATTTTCCTGACCAATTGATTCTCCACTTCATTCTTGAACTCTTTGAACTTTTCAAACGTTTCAGACTTGTGCTTGATTAAGTAAATATACCCATATCTACTATAATCATCGGTGAAAGTCACGTAGAAGCGGTTTCCATCCTTTGTGGTGGATCTAAAGGGCCCACATACATCGGTATGTATGAGATCCAATAAACCCTCACCCCTCTCACAAGTGCCAGTGAAGGGTGACTTGGTCATCTTTCAAAGTAAACAAGATTCGCATGTGTCATCTTCCCTAAGGTCGAATGACTCCAACACTGCATCCTTTTGGAGTTGGGCTATGCGTTTCTTGTTGACATGTCCAAGACGAAAATGCCACAAAGATGCTTTATCCATACTATTGGAAGAATCCATACACAACACATCATTTCCTAGGTTATGTACAACCATAACAGTTTCATAAATTCCATTACAAGGCATTACTTCAAAGTATAAAACACCATTTAGATAAGCATAAATAGAACCATTCATATTATTAAACGAATATCTAAATCCTTGTCTAACCAAACCATGAAATTAAATGATGTTTCTTGCCATATCTGGCGAGTAACAACAATTATTTAAATCTAGACCTAATCCATTACTAAGCACTAAAGAATACACTCCAATCTTGGTGACAGGCGACTATCTTCTGTTTCCCATGATTAGATTTATTCTTCCTTGCTCCACATCTCTATCTCTTCTTAGTCCCTGCAAATAAGAACAAATGTGGTAACCACATCCTGTATCAAGAACCCAATAAATAGTATGAGATGAATTACTATATTTAATTGTGTATATACTTGCAAAAGATGGCTTGGTCTTTCCATCCTTGATGGCTTGCAGATATTCCTGGCAACTTCTCTTCCAATGTCCTATTTTGTGGCAATGATGGCACTCTGCCTCCTTCGGGTTAGGGTTGGGATTAGCGGGATCAACCTTGGTCCCACTAGAAGAGGAACCATCTTGGGACTTTCCTTTGCGGTGGCTCTTTGATGGAGCCTTCCTCTTCTTGCCCCTTCCCTGCCCTATACCCAAAACAGGAGCAGTGGTTGGTGCGGGAGTTGGTGCAACAGACTTGTCCTTTAGGTTGCTCAGTAGTCCTTAAGAGTCCTTGGAGTTTGCTTAGAGTGACCTTTTCCTTGTTCATGTGGTAGGTCATCCTAAATTGATTGTAGCATGAAGGCAAGGAATAAAGAACAATGTCGATGGCCAAATCCTCCCCAAAGTTAACATTTAACTTGCGAAGACAATCAACATATCGTTACATCTTTTGCAAGTGCACAGTCAATGATTCTCCATTTCCCATCTTAGCGGTGATCATGTTGGTGATGATCTCATAGCACTCTTGCCTCGCGCTTTGTTTGTACCTCTCCATCAAGTCTTGATGCATTTCATACTGATACATGTCCTCATTGGACTTTTGGAATTCTTGGTTCATAGTGGCTATCATGATGCAATGGACTTTCGTTGCATCACGTTCGTGTGTCTCAAAGACAGCCATCTCTTCGGGAGTAGCGATTTCCGGGTTGACCTTCTCAAGCTTTTCTTCGAGTACATAATCTTTGTCCTCGTAGCGTGCAATGGTGCGAATGTATCTTATCCATTCGCTAAAGTTCGTACCATCGAAGGTCACCTTTTGGTAAAGAATCATTAAGGTGAATGCGTTAGCAGCAGCGTTGTTTGCGTTTGACATCTACAAATAGAAAGGACAAAGTTTGATTAGAATTGGATCCCTAATTAAACACCCAAAATGAAAAATTAGGGCTAGGACCCAACAACATTATTTACATATTAGAAAAGGGATGCCGTAATCCAATCATGCAAATAATTTGGAGGTAAGTGAATGACGATTCACTAATTCTTCACCACGAAAACATAACCTTAAGTTTTATTGACAATTCCTAGATTTTAGAGATTCATTGAACTCTTCAATGGCATGTTTAAATCTCGATATGCCCCTTTACTTTGTGACTGGAATACCGAGGATCACAAAGTGGGTGTGAATAACCATGCAAATCTACATGGTGCCTCCATTGTTACAATCACCTATTTGATGTGCCGGTAAACCACACACGCTCCATCGAAGTATGATAAACAATGAATCACCCTTCACCACCTTTGCTTAGAACCAATTACTGTGCCGGTAAACCACACACGCTCCACTAACTTCTTAGCAAGGGTGCAAAGTGCAATTTCATGGGATTGCATCAATTCACTTTTCCTAAAGTAGCTAAGATTGGGAATTTTATAAAATAGTTTAGTTACTTTATACATTCATTATACTTATTAATGAGGAGAGAGAGTTGCCCTATCCTACCCGTTCGGCTAACGACCCTCCACCAGTCAAGCAAGCGGTGGGTGAGAGTGTACACCCATTAAGTGCCATTTTATAGGCAGCATCCTTATACCCACCTTATAGACTGACTTCGTGAATGAGGCCTACTAACGGTAAGACTAGCATTTTAATTTTACTTATATATATATATATATATATATATATATATATATATATATATATATATATATATATATATATATATATTAAGCTCTTAATAATATAATAGTATAGTGTTGAATTTTAAACTTGTAAAACTCTAGGGGGTGAAATTTAAATTCTTCTAGATTAGACTATTAATCACAAAATTCAAATTTCAAAACTTCGGGATAAATATTGAACTTTTTGAAACAATAGGGATCAAATAACAAATAATTCAAATTAAACAATTAATTTCATAATTATCTATATTTGACCTAATCCAATTTTAGTCATTAGATAATTACCAAATAATCTTAAATAGTCCATATTTATCATATAAATAATTAATATTTAAAAGATTTGAAATTATCTATTGTTATGTCAAGGATAATCATTAAATTAGGTTAAAATTCGGATTTTTACATAATAAAACGATTTAGGTATCAATCCAAGACAAAACAGCAACAAAATCCTGAATTATCCTCTGTCTGACGCTCGGACTCGCCGAGTCAAGCTTTGGACTCATCGAGTAGGGCCAACTCGCCGAGTCCAAACACTGACTCGCCGATTTGGGTCGGAACAGAGGGCAAGAAAAATGATTTTAAGCAAGCAAAACAGTTAAGCATCATATTCAATTAAATCCAATCATGGCTCTGATACCACTGATGGGTTTTGGACATAAGAACTTTCCTATGTGCACATACAACCCTATAGCTTGGATCTAGGTTTCTCTAATTGAACATGCAATATATCCAAGACTTTCATGGCTAGATCTAATGTAAACTAACAATCAAAACATATGAAAACAGATCTAGAATAATACCTTGAGTTACTTGCTTGAAAACCTTCTTCTTCTTGGAGCTTAGAGTCACAAATGTCACTCCTCTAATGGCTTACAAACACCAACTAGCAAGTAGATGATTTGAGAGAAGGAGAGTGGTGAGAAATCGGCTATAGGGTTTCCTCAAACATGGAGTGGCCGATTTCTTGAACCCTAAGGTTCTATTTATACTGTGAGCTCCTAGGGTTTCACCTTAAACCCTAATTGGATAACTTAGCCTCAAAGCAATCCAAAGATCATTCTAGATAAGCCTTGGACGATTTCTAGGAGATCCATATCCCTAAAATTGTTCACCCCCTTTATCCATAAAGATCCTTAGCCCAAAATACAACTATCACACATTTGACAGTTTATGCCCCTTTATTCAATTAATCCCTTTAAGTCACCAAATTAATTCCTAATTAATTTATGACTTATATTAATCAAATAATATTATTATTCTTTTAACATATTATTCTTATAATACATTAATAATAATAATATCTCTTCTCTCTATAAATCACCCTGTCAAGTTGCTATGGTGAAGGCAACCCAAAAGGACCATGCACAACCGGGTCAAGTACTTACCAAATATAGTTACAGCCTTAGACACTAATCCAACAGAACCTACCATGCCCGTTGAACAACCAGAACTAAATGACAGACAGTCAAAAGAAGGGAATTACAATAGATCCTTAGGTCAAGCTGAACCACCAGTGGTTAGGAGGAATAACCAAGAGGAAGAGATCGAGAGAAACGGATGTAAGTATAAGGATTTCACAACTTGAAAACCATTGACTTTCATTGGGAAAGAGGATCCAATCGGAGTTATGGACTGGATCTTGGAGATGGAGTTGACTTTCATAACATGTGGAGGCAAAGGCAAGCTACAAACCACATATGTAGTGCGGCAGTTCAAGGGTGGAGTTTTTCGTTGGTGGAACACTTTTGGAAAGATCATTAGTCCCAATGAGCCACTACAACTGACTTGGGCAGAGTTCCTGGTGCATTTCAAACTAAAGTTCTACTCGGCCCAAAACCTGCTAGAGCTAGAGAACCAATTCCTAATGTTGAAAAAGGGCAGCACGTCTATTGACGAAAACACCAATGCCTTCACCGAGAAGATGGAATTTGCTTTGCGCATCATCCCTGACGAAAAGTCGATAAGTATAGAAAGGGACTACAATGGGATACGTTGTGCCAGTACGCCAGACACCTACCCTCGAGGCGACTATATATGCTGGTAAGTCTGTTGAAGAAATGATCAAGAGTAGAGCCACCAACAAGGTCGAAGTTGGCGAAAAAGAAATTTTAAAGGACCTTCAAGGTCCAACAAGAAGAGAAAATGCTCGAAGTCTGTTTCGAAGAAGTTTGAAGGAGGAGTAGGTGAAGCAAGATGGTGCAATAAGTGTAAGAAGAAACACTTTGGAAAATATGGCGAGCAGGTGGCATGTTTCAAGTGCGGAAAGTCTAGGCATTACGCCGATGAGTGTATATTCAACAAAATGGTATGTTACGGATGTAATGTAGAAGGGCACTTCAAGAAAGGCTACCCAAAGAGGGAAGGAGATACAAAGAAAAATGCACTACGAAAGCTGAAGGGAAAAGCATTCCGTATGATCCTTGACGAAGCAGATCATAATGCAAGGAATCAAGAATGAGGATTGATACCCGAAGATCAAGTTATGAAGTAGCCATGCGGATAGTATCAGGAGGTGTAGCCTATTAGAGACATAGTATAGGTTGAACTTTAACATCTATGTAAGAAGTAATATAAGCCTTGGTTTTGTTATCTGGTGCATTAAGTTGTTATGTGATTTTCTTGCATGTTGACTTGGAAAACTGCGAGATAATACTTTGGGCGAGTATGAGTAGGTGTGAATGGTAGTAGAGGCCTATAATACCGAAAGCACATGACTCACACTTAGATCAGGGAAAGTCACAAGGTTACCAAGAAGCTAGTAATTTAATTATGTTTTGTTCAAATATGTCGTTACCATCATTTTAGTAATGACTAAGAAGATGATTGTTAATATGACCCTAGTGGTCATATCAAATCAAGTCCAACTAAGATGAGTATGTCACGTGGTTCAGAGAACCAAGATCAGTGTAGCATCTGACTTAACCCATACGATTAAAGTGAAAGATAATTGAAGTGATCAATAGAAGTATCGCAACCGTTATTAAGGTAAAAAGCTTGTATCTAGAAGTGCTACATGCTAGAATGTCATTATATCACATTAGAACATGAAGGAAGGTATATTTAGTTCTATAATTTGACTCTAAAAGACCTGATTCTAAGCGTTGCATCATCCGATGAAAGGTCATTACAACATGACCCATCAGTCTATTGTGGTAGTAAAAGAACTTATCTTAAGATACGCTTGCTTAAGAAGAAGTAGGAGTCTCCAATCAGGATCGATTTTGTAACTTGAAGGTTATGATTGGAAGTCCAACATAGGATAAAGATTGAGCACCGCCTGCGGTCAAGAAGTCCAAGAGTTAGATACTCATTAGAAGGAACATAGAAGTTACGATTATTACCTAGGATGAATAGATAATGTATGGAGTCATTATACAAGCCCTGTTTTGTTTATGATTCTGGGACGTAATCATCCTAAGGGGGAGATAATTGTAACGCCCATAGATTCGGGCTGGTCAATTTAGAGACAATAAGCATCAAAAATGACTTTTTATGGAAGATTATTTAGAATAAATAATCTTAACCAATTCATATTATATGTCACAAGGGTTCCGTACATATAAACAACGCTGAAATTCGAGTTATAATGAAGAAGTTATGACCTATTAAAGTTTTACGACTAAACCGACATGGCACCGCGTAACGTAAAAAGTAAATTTTTGATAAATTACTTTTTAGCCTTATAAATCTAAACAAAGTCACAGTATATGTTAAAACGAGAACGTACATAAAAAGAACGTCAAAATCTGACTTCGTATGAGAAAGTTATGATTTTTCTAAGATTTAGCAAAGTAGTGCACAACCCAAAATTCGAATTAGGGATCGACCGATTTTTAGCCGACACAACCTAACCAGGAATCAAATATCTCATTAATAGGAGCTCAGTGATAAAAAGATAGACGAAAACGAACGTTGGATGACAAAGTTATGAATTTTTAACGGACTTTACATGTCCAGGCCTGTTAAAAATATAATTTTAAAAATAATATCTAAATTAGCCAACAGAGTCTAAACGAAAGTTGTAGAGTATGGTACCGCCTACGAGTGGATATAAAGAACGTCAAAAACGGAGCTCGTATGCAAATGTTACGGATTTTAGAAGATAATTAGTTTTTAGAGTAACCAGCGAGTGACACGTGGTGCAATCTGAGCCACACCTTCTTCCCCACGGCTTTTCATGAGATCGCGACATGTGACACATTGTGCCCAACGTAATTTTGAGTACGCTTAGTGTAACCATTAAAAACCCATTACAGTCAACGTAATTCTTGAGTACGCTTAGCGTACTCGGCGCTGGCAGCCTATAAATAGAGGCGTAAATCAACCCATTTCTTCACACCACAACCCTTCTTTCTCTCTCAACTCTCCCAATCTCCCCCTACCAACCCCTAGAAACATCTAAGTACTGGAGGCGAGTCCCATAGATCCAGAAGTCTCCGAGAAGAAGAGCTTTCGGCTCAGAAGTTCTGCCCCCGTAGAGCCCGATTCCTAGTCAAACTCCCCGATAAGTGAGTTATGCTGACGCTACTTTAAGTATAACTTATGTTTAAGTTCATTATCGTTATTATGTATCTATAAACAAGATTTATCAGTGATTCCAAGTCGTTATACTGATTGATCAACTTACAGGGACGATGTCTAGGTTGTGATTTAGTGAGGTGTTTAAAGTGGGATTTCCAAACAGTATACTTCGTATACTAAACGGACCTTACCTCCGATATGATCCTACCTGGTTGTTCCTTACTTGATATATCATGAAAGTAGACTTTGAGTTAATGATGAATCTAGACTAATATTTAGTCGCAATAAAGATTAGACTAAAGCTTACTGATAATAATGCTAGGTTTCGTCGAAGGAAAATAGAATCGTTAGAAGTGAAGCACTGCCCGAGTTTGGAATCATCACTTTAACAAGTAAGTGCATAGTTACGTTCATATTAAACATAGATATGAAGTATTTTATATAAATTACGTGCTATGTGTGCATATTATCTGTTTACTTGATATCTATGCTAGATGAACGATCTTATATATGTTTTAAATGATTTAAATTATATATGTATTTTATATCTACCAAATATGTTGGGTAAAACATGGGTATATGAATGATAAGAGATGAAAGCTGATATACCGGAACATTGGCAGTTGTGGACATAGTGCCCTATAGGTGAACATTGGCAGCAATGGACTTAGTACCATATAGATGAGCATTGGCAGCTATGCCACAACCTGTAGATGTTTTGATCTACAATGTACTCTAAACATCCTAAAAACTATGCTAAAAGGGTAGTATCGGCAGCGGCGCCTAATAGAGAACATCATAACCCTGGCATTTGCGACTAAAGCACAATATTGGTGGCTGCGCCTAATAGAGAATATCATAATTCTGGCAGTTGCACCTAAATGATAATATTGGCAGCTGTTCTTAATAGATAACACTGACAACTATTTCATTAGGCAGACAATGGACTTCGTGCCTATTCCTTAGGACAATCCTTAGGAATGAATGAGTGAATGATAAATGATTCTTAGGATAGATCCTTAATAAATAAAGAAGATAATGAAGATGGTTAATTGGGTTGATTGTTTAACGATTAAATATAATTACATTATTGTGGGTTGAAAACCCTACATACTCACCAGGTTTCCCAACCATACCCACTCAAGTTTATTTGTATCACAAGTGTCGATACGAAGCTACTTAACACTAAGAGATTAAGGAGATGTAGATCACTAGTGTAAACGAATGTAAGGTCTATTTATGCTTATGTTTCTGTATTAACGATGACATCCCAAAGTTTTAAAAGAAATGAAATACATTTCTTCCGAAATGTTTTGATAACACATTTACTATGTTTTTCTAGGAACAAATTATGCAACATTTTTATAAAAATGGTACTTTGATTTTTAAATAAAGCATAAACAAATCGGTCTTTTCTGGCCGTAAAAATTGGGATGTTACATAAAGAAATGTCGTAGTTGATGCTCCAAGTTGAAAGGTAAACATAGAATGGAAAAGGCCAAGAGTGTTAAGAGTTGAAGTTGTCTCAACAATTGTGGAAAGCATCAAGAAAGCTCAGGAAGAAGCTTTAGAAAAGAATGACTGAAAGGAAGAACGTTTAGGCAAAACATTGGTGTTCATTACAAATGGTCATGGATTGAAGGCATTCCAAGATAGGATTTGGGTGCCTAAGATGGGAGGAATAAGGGATCTTCTGATGGAAGAAGCTCACAAGACAACGTACTCAGTTCATCCCAGCAACACTAAAATGTCTAAGGATCTAAAACCCTACTACTAGTGGCCGAAGATGAAGCTCGGTGTTGCAAAGTATGTGGCTGAGTGTGTAACATGTGCAAGAGTTAAGGAACAACATTAGAAACCGTATCTGAGTTTAGAACCTTTACCTATACCCATGGCTAAATGGGAAGACGACACCATGGATTTTGTGAGTAAACTGCCCAGGACGAAGAACGGTCACAATATGATTTGGGTAGTCGTGGACCGTTTCACTAAGAGTGCACACTTCATAGCAGCCAATGAGAGATGGTCTACAGATAAACTTGTGAATTCTTATGTGAATGAAGTAGTAAGACTTCACTGTGTTCCTTTAATGATTGTATCAGATCGTAATAGTCGTTTCACATTAAGGTTTTGCAGGAGTCTACAAGAGGAAATGGGTACAAAATTGTGTTTAAGTACAGCCTACCATCCACAGATTGATGGTTAGAGAGAAAAAATGATTCAAACACTAGAAGATATGCTGAGAGCATGTACCCTAGAGTTCCAAGGTAACTAGGATGCGCACTTACCTATGGTAGAGTTTTCCTACAACAATAGTTACCATTCGAGCGTCAAGATGGCTCCTTATCAAGCTTTGTATGGACATAAGTGTCGTATGCCGTCTTGTTGGCTTGAGGCTGGAGAAAAGCAGTTTATGGGCCCCGAGATAGTCCATCAGACTGCTGAAAAGCTAAAGGTGATTAGCAGCTCAGGATCTTCAAAAGAGTTATGCTGACAAGAAGAGACGACCGATGACATTCGAAGTTGGAGATTCAGTTTTGCTTAAGGTCTCACCATGGAAGGGACTTATAAGATTTGTAAAAAGAGGAAAGTTAAATCCAAAACTTATTGTACCATTCAAAGCTCTTCAAAAGATTGGGAACCAAGCTTACAAGCTGGAATTACTAGCAGAATTAGATGTTATTCATAACACTTTCCATGTGTGTTATTTGAGGAAGTTCATGGGAGAATTTCTAGATATAATTCCAATTTCAGAGTTAAGGAGAGATGAAAATAAGAGGCTAATTGATGAGCCTGAGGCAATTGTTGACCGTAAGATGAAGAAGTCGCAACACAAGATGGTCAACTTAGTTCATGTGTGATGGGAACATTCGAATAGCCCGAACCTCACCTGGGAAACAGAGAAGGATATGATGAGTCGCTATCCACATATGTTTGCTGATGCATGATTCCAGGACAAAATCATCCTAAAGGGAGAGCATTGAAACCCCTATGTTATAAGCTAACCATTAATGTGATGATGTAATAGTTAGGGTCAACAATTGTAACTTACTTTGAAGTAATATAGAGGAAATTGTGTGATTTGATGTTCATTATACTTATTTATAAAATATAATAAGTTAAAAATAAAAATAAGCGTCAAAAATAAAATACTAGATAGACCCAATATCTGTGAATAAAGTTGTAGTGGTCGTAACAAGGATTACGTAGATATAAAGAACGCCTAAATCCGAGTTATAACAAAGAAATTATGATCTGTTGAAGTTTTACGGCTAAACCGGAATGGCACCGCGTAACGTAAAAACTAAATTTTTGACTAATTATTTTTTGCCTTAGCGATCTAAACAAAAGTCATAGTATACATTAAACCGAGAGCATGCATAAAAAGAACGTCGAAATCTGATTGCGTATGAGGAAGTTATGATTTTTCTAAGATTTAGCATAGCAGTGCACAGTCTGAAAATCAAATTTTAGACCGGTCAAATTTTAGCCAAAATGATCTAAATGAGAATTGAGGATCTCATTAATAGGATCTCAATGATAAAAATACAGTAAAAAACGGAGTCTGTATGTAGAAGTTATGAATTTAACACGGTTGTTAAACAATGTAATCTTCTCGTACTGTTAAATTTAAAATCGGTCGAGAATTAGTCGATGGAGTCAAAATGAAAGTTGTAGATATTGTCAATACCTACGCATGGATATAAAGTACGTCAGAAAAGGACCTCGTTGCGAAAGTTATGAATTTTTTAAGATTGGTTGTTTTATCTGTGTCCAGCGCCATGTGTCAGCACCAAGAGAAGCCTTGGTGCCCACACAAGTCCACGCCATGAGTTTAAGTTTCACGATGTGAATCGGCCCCAGACAGATTATAAATAGAGGCATAAATCACCTCATTTATTCACACCTTCACCCTTCTTTCTCTCTCAACACTCCCAATCTGTGCATCCCCTTCCCTAGTACTTCCTAAGTGCTAGAGGCGAGTCCCGGAGTGCCAAAAGGCTCTGAGAAGAAAATCTTTTGCCTCAGAAGTTCTGCCCCCGCAAAGCCCGGTTCCTAGCCAAACCTCCCGCTAAGTGAGTTATGCTTACCCTACTTTAAGTATAACTTAGGTTTAAATTTATTATCGTTATTATGAACTTATAAACAATATATATATATATATATATATATATATATATATATATATATATATATATATATATTAAAATATAATATATAAAGTGTTATTACAATATCTTTTAACTACTCGTGGTACCGGGAATCTAGTTTGAAGGCCCACATAGGGTTGTTGGATTTCAGAAGTGCTATAATGCTAAAATGCTCCCGCCCTTTGGTGTTTCATTTCTGGCCCCTGTCTGTACATAGTGGTTGAAAAGTATTAGTTAACACTTATAAAATAATAACGCTCGTAATTAGTCGCAATAAATAACAGACAAATATGTAGTGGTAATAATACTAGGTTTCGTCGAAGGAAATTATATTGTTAAGAAGCGAAGCGCTATCCAAGTTAGAATCACCACTTTAACAAGTGAGTGCATAGTTACTTTCATCTTACACATAGATATGAAGTATTTAATATAAATTACATGCTATGTGTGCATACTATCTGCGTTCTTGATATCTATGCTGGATGAATGTTTTATACATGTTTTAAATGATTTAAACTGTATATGTATTTTATATCTACAAAAATGTTGGGTAAAACATGGGTAGATGAAATAGATGATGTGTGATAAAATGATGAGAGGCCTTGATGTTTACGATGATCCGGTTATCTAGCGGAGTATAGATAACGACTACGGACTATTCTAGACATTTTAGTGGAATGCTAGCAGGCTCGCAATCTGTAGGTGTTTGTGAACGATGTGTTCACCAGTGCACTCCATCCCCCTCATGGTTGCCTTACAGAAAATTATTGTTGAGGAACCTCCTTAGCAGTAGTGTCTGTCCCGATGAAAATCCTTAAGATAAGTCCCTTATAGTAGGTGCTTTAGGGACATAAAGTGTGGATAACGGGAATGAGTAATCTGGATTGATTTGATGAAACTAATAAACTATTTATTGTGGTTTGAAAAACCTATGTGATCACCAGGCTCCCAAGCCTGACTCTCTTAGTTTTTTGTATTACAGGTAGTGGCATAAGAGCATAGATGTGATGATCGGATGAGAGTTTATGGATTATAGACAAGTAGATATAAATAAATTTTGTAAGGCCTGTGTTGTTTCGGTTTATGCTTTTGTTATGTATTGACAATGACATCCCGAGGTTTTAATAAAATGAAATACATTTCTTCGGAAATGCTTTTGATAAAATCTTTATCATATTTTTTGGAACAAATTCTGCAATACTTTCTTTAAAAAGTTACTCTGATTTTCAAATAAAACATAAACAAATCGGTCTTTTCTGGCCGTGAAATCAGGGATGTCACAGTATTGGGTATATTTCAACCCCTTCGGTCTCTTTCAACCGGTATCGGGTCTATTTCACCCCTACAACTAGCATAGAATCGTAACAGTAAAAGTCACATAGACAACAAACATATGCATGCATAACAGAAAATTATCACGAAGACAATTATCATCCTACAAACATAACCTAGTGGGCCGAAATTGGTGCCTTCGACCTACGAGTATAGTGAAGGAAAATCACCTCAGTTTCAAGATAACAAATCATACTCGGTGTTGCTTCCTGGCTCTTCACACTGAACACACCCACATTATCCTTAATCAATAATTAAGGAAATCTCCATAGTCCAAAGTCCAATTCATACTCTATCATAACAATGGGTAAAAGACTATTTTAGCCTTCCCACATCTGACCCAACAACTAATGGCCCAAAAGCCCAAAAGGCTTCAGGCCCATTAAAGCACCTCAGTGCGTACATCCAACGTACCACCTCATTATACCTGAAATACGATGCTCAAACCGTAACTCCAACTTTAGGTTTTATTCCTTTAAGACCGAAAGACCAAATCCTCAAGTTCAATCCTAATGATTGTCTAGATTCATAAAGTTCTTGAATTTATGACCTAGCATGACTTAATAGAGCCCAACACCAAACCTAAGCTTCTTAACATACCAAAACAATAAAGGACTTTCTTAAAAATGCTTAACACTTTAAGACGTTACACCAAAGGCTCAAATCTAATTCTAATGGTTGTCTTAATCAATAAATTCATCAACTTGATGACTTTACATGGCTCCAAGAAACCCAAAACCCAAATCTAGTCTACTATCTTGAACAAGAGATCAACAACCCATGCATGGTTGGTCCACAACCATCAAGATACTAACTTTATGAATTTAATTAAACCAAAATATATAAATATTTTCCAAAAATGAATTAATAAATTTTTATATTTTAATTTAAGGTTTATTTTGAAAAGGTATGTATATATAGGGGTAGGCTTTAAATATTTTAATTGAATTTGAACGTATTGGTTCTAACTTATAAAGTGACTTTCGCATTTGGGGTAGAAACTATAATTTTTGATTCAAAGTTTGGACCAGGTTTGTAAGGATTTTTGAAAAGAGGGGAGTATCTTAAACATTTAAGAGTGAAGTTTGAGGGCTCAAGACTGATTTTGTATGGAATTTAAAAATAGGGTAAATGAGATTTATTCTGAAGTGAACTTTGAACAGTGGAGTAGGTCATCCTCCTCCTTCTTCCTGTTTGAACCCATGCAACTAACACAAAAAAATTGAAAGGGACATGGAGGGTCTTCAACTGGAATGATTCAACAAGAAGATATCGATGGTGATGGTATACTTACAATGGGCATCAAGCAACAGAGGGTGGTGCAAGGTGGCAGTGAACGGTGGTGAGAGTCGCAGGGGAACTCCGACGAGAGAAGAAGGCAATGGTGGGACTTGCTGCCTCGTCTCTTCCTTGTTTTTCTGGAGGAAAACTGACAGGAGGGATAAAAGGGAAGGTGGAGAAGGTTAAACAATAGCAGAACAACATAATTGATGGTGGTGGCGCTGATCCTCGATGGCAGCAGTTGTGTGCAATAGGAAGCTGCTTTTGTTGCCTTATTTACCTCTTTCTTGAGAAGACGAAGGAAGGGGGAATCAGGAGGTCGTAGAGGCTATGGGGTGGTAGTTTGATGATGATGTTGGTGAGTGGTATAAGGAGGTTTGGGATGGTGGTTTTGTGGTGGGGTAATGGTGGTGTTGTCGTGGTTTATAACCGAGAGAGGTAGATATATATATATATATATATATATATATATATATATATATATATATATATATATAGTGTTAGGTCATAATTTATGGTTTATACTTTGCTTTTCCTAAGCTATTAGAGTTCTTGGTCTAGGACAGAAAACACCATGTTTTGGTGTTAACTGGACCGAAATTGCATGTTATTTTGGTTAGGCCTTATATTGTTTTGTTAGAGTTTCAGGCTTGGTATTGTATATTAGGTCTAGGTATAAGTAGTCTTATCTAAGCCTAAAATAGAGAGTTGGACGTTCTAGTGGCTGCCATATTGCTTAGAACACGTTTCTGGTGAGAAAGAAGAGAGAACAGTGTGTAATCAACATCTTGTGTACCCGACTATTGAATGATAATAGTGTGCATTGAAGATTAACTATTTGTGTTCTTATTCATCTTATATCTTGCATTATTCACTTTGATTGGGATTCCGCACCATCAAAGTGAATCCGATTCATTCAGAGGAGAATTTGGGACTTACAAGTGGTATCAGAGCTTGGATCGGTATCAATCGGTTCATTGCAAACAGTTTTTCTTGGAGTTTCTAGGTGTTTTTGATTTATATTTTACGATTTTTTGGCCATTGTTCTTCATGTTCTTCATATTTTTTGAGTTTAGATCGAGTTTAGCATTCAGAATTTGAAAATCCCGTGTTTTTGGCAAGTTTTGAGCATTTTAGGTCAAGATTTTTGAGATATAGGCGGCTACCTTCGCATCCGTTCAAACCCTAGGCGGCTAGCAGCGAGATCTTCGGTCTCGGTTACTGTTCCTTGAAAATCTCGGACGCGTCTGTGAAGGTTCTCTGTCAGGAAGTTCATGGCCTCGCATGTTTGTGCTTTGTGTTTCTGGTCAGCAGCCTCGCGTTTACGGTCCAACTGTTCTCGGATTTTGCCCCTTTTTCTCGGATTTGCGGCCCAGCAGGTTCGGCCCATGTGTGCGGTCAGTAGTGAATATTCAAAAAATTTGGGGTAGTGCAAGTTTCAAACTCGGATCTCTTGCATACATAACCCACCATCTTACCACTTGGTCTAGTATGCCACATGTTTAACGTTTTCCCGGTTTAGTTCAAAAAGCTTCGCATTCTCGGCCCTATTTTCGGATTTTTGACATTTTTAGCCCAAAAATCAATTTTTTTTTATTTTAAAATTCCATTTTCTACCCAAAATTTTGGTTTTTAATTTTTGACTATCATTTTTGACTTTTTGATCTTAAAATTTTGACTTGGACTTTCAAGTTTGACCTTTGACTTTCTCGTTTAACCTTTAAATTCTTACTTTTAGCTTTTCGGTTTGACTTTTCAAGTTTGACTTTTTAAGCTTGACTTTTAAGGTTCACTTATGAGGTTTTAAGTCAAAGGGCATTTTTTTTAACAATGAGTTCCTTAAACATCCCGGTCAATGAAGTTTCATGTTCTAAATCTTGTGAAGTGACAATTGAATTTCTTTGTGAACAAAATGATTTGCTAAAAAGGGAAAATGAGGACCTTAAATACGAAGGCTATACACTTAGGAAATGTCAAAAATCCTTAAAAACACAACTAGAGACCAAAACTAAGGATTTTAGAAAACTTCAAGAGGAATATAGCAATAAATGTGAAAACTATGACTATGTTAAGAGACAGCTTGCTGAATTAACTGCCAAAATTGATACATTGAAAGCTAAATATAATGATGTTGAATTCACATTTAAGAAATTTGATGTGTCAAGTGAGGTAGTTGCTTCTGTGACAGAAAAACAACTAAAATTTAAAGATAATCAAAATAAGGGTCTGGGGTATAATAGTGTTCCGCCTCCCTTTAATGACAACTATAACCCACCCCTTGAGACCAACGAGGAAGAAATGCCTACTCAGTATGGCCATACCCCTGTACCTGCTTCAATTAAGACTGAATCGTCCGGGCCAACTGAGAATATTAAGGTGAATGTTTCTAATGATTCTACTTCCTGTGCAGGTAAAGTAGCGGAAGATGAGGACAAGGAGAACATAATTAATTCCAATGTTGTTGATTGTCAAACAAATAACTCCTTGAACACTGAATCCATTGCTTTTAATTCAGTCGCCTCTAACAAACCTGCTATTGGTAAATACAGGCCACCAAAACAAGTGAAATAAAGTGCCTGCTACAAGTGTACTTATGGGAACAATCAGAGACAAGGAAATGGCATGCCACCAGGGGTAAGTAGAAACAACTCCTACGTGAAGAAACATACATGTTTTCACTGTGGAACACCTGAACACATTGCCAGAAATTATCCAAATCGCGCACATTCCCTACTAAGCACAAGGATGGCAGCACGTGCCAGGAGGGAGATTCTCCAAAGGAAATCATTCGAGGTCACAATCATGAAATGGTGAGCGGAACGCGAAAAGGCCAAGAATCCAACTCCCAAGGTCAAGAAGGGAATGTCGGATAAGAAGCCAAGCTCAAGAGATACTCTAGTGAAACCAAGATTAGTTAGGTCAAAGTCATCTCGGCGATCGACTTCGAGTTCAAAAGCAGGTGCCGAGGCACCCATCCGCTCAAACAAAAAATGGGTTAAACCCAACTATAGATGGGTTCCAAAGGTTCAATCTCCGAAATCTTCTAATGATTCTAATATTTCTTCATCTTTTGTTTGTGATAAGCATGATATGTAATGGGAGAGAGTACCTTGCAAAGATGACAAAGGTTGACCCAATTTCAAAATGGATTGGTTTCCAAAGATCAACTGAACCCGCTCTGTACTGGACCAGCTATGGAGGCATATCATCAGACTTCAGTTTGTTTGTAGTGGTTGTTCCAGGCACATGATAGGAGGCATCTCTCAATTGTACTTCACTCAGAACCTTGTTTGAGAGTATGTGTCCTTTGCATGAAAGGAAGAAAGGAAAGGATCACACATGGTGTTTTGTGATTAACGATGTGAAGAATTTTTGGATCTATTATGAGATTATGTGTGCTGTTCTCAGACCTTATGGATGCAAATTCAATCGGTGACTTACGGTTTGAGTTTTCTTCTCGATACTCCTGAGTTTATATTAAATTGATTTGTTTTGAAGACAATCTTTTATTTTCTTATAGTTTTTCGTTTGAATGTTTTATTAATTGGGAGGTGATATGAAGTCTAGTGCTAAAGGGCAATCTGAAATTCGTGTAATACACTAAAGCCGAATTGTCTTGACTATGTGTTCAATGCATGGATAGGCACGAAGGGTTCAAAAGGACTAGACTTAGATTGAAAATGAAAGGACTTGAAAATATGGACTTAGATAGTTTTATTTGGACTAACCATACGACGCTCAGGTAGATTGAGCAGTGAGATAAACATGGGAACCTACGAGATACACTAAAAGTTAATCATCTAGAACTGTGTCTCAACATTTCTTCAATGTACGGACTTATGTCATTAATTCCAGTATTGATAGGGCGACTGGGGGTTCTGATAAATTAGGTATGTAGAAAATTATTTTCTTGCTTTGTATCTGTCAATCATATGTTGCTTCCTCTGTGTGATTGGAACATATCTGACCTAGACTGCAACATATGCAACTCCATCTCTATACAACCACTTCTATATGCAATTATTTCTATCTATTAGCCATATGTTGTCCCCTCTGTGTGATCGAAAGATCCGACCTGGGACACAACATCTGCACCCTACTATCTCTCTAATCCTCTATCTATATTGGAAGACATCCGACCTAGGATACAACATATGCATTTCTATTTCTGACTTCTTTCTTAATGATTGAATACTCACCCAAAGTAAGGAGTTCTTTGGAAGCTCTTGATTACTGGGGTATATCGAGAAGTCGGAAACACGTTCTAGTGCATCTAAAATTTGAACCATTTAAAAAGGGTTGTCTGTTTAGATCTCGCTGTTGAATTTCTATATTCTTGGTCGACATCATCCAAATGGTCTATTTAGGAATATATATCACAATGACTTGTCACTCATAATTTGTCAAATTTGTCAAATATCATTTGTACTTAAGTGGACCACAATACAATCGTGTGCTGATAAACGATATTGAATTGTTTGACAACTTTGATCCCAAATATTTTTGTTTTTGTTAAATTTGTTCATAGTTTTTCTCCATTCACAAAATTAGGGGGAGAATTAAACAATTAAATTTTTTTTTAGAAAAATCAAAAATACAAAAATACAAAAATATGTTTATTTCTGTTTTTAAATATGTTTATTTTTGTTTTTATTTCTTTTTTAGAAAAATCAAAAATCCAAAAACATTATTTTGAGCGTAGTTTAATTTTATTTTATTCTTAGTTGCTTTACTTATGTGATGAGTTTAGTTTTATTTTGTTTTTTATCTCAAAATTTTGTTTGTCTTGAAATGTGAATTCTTAAGAAGAAGAAACTCAAGGAGGTTGTATAGGAATATTCTGAGCTAGGAGAAGAGACTTGGAAAGGAATTGACGGTCATTTCACTTCCCACTACTGTCACAAGGAACTGACAGAAAATTCAAATGCGAATGATAGACTCTTCCATATTGAGACATATACCAATCTTAATAGGAGTCTTTGCATCAAATGTTAATGATCAAAAGTCATTTTCACCATGACTAATGTGAAACACCCAACCATTCTTCACCCTTATCTAAACTTTCTCCATTAAATCATTTCCACGTACCGGTACCCCTTGAGGTCTGAGTATAAAACAACTCGGCTGACGGTTACAAAAAAGTATGTGTTTATATCGTACAAGTCATTGTTACCATGATTCTAAGTGATCAAACTCAAAATCCAAAACCAATCAATTTCTGAATTAATGGTGAACATCTTAATGTTCTAGATATTTTCACCCATGATATTGACGGATAATGTTTCATACCTGGTGGACACTATACAAACTGTCAGATAGGCAGTTTCTTTTTAAGAACTGTCGTATTTAAGGAATTGGAAGTCTGAAACTGTATAAATTGACAAATTGGTCTGGTCAGCTTTCTTTAACTAAGAACTGTCAGGACACCAGGGCGATTCACCTTACAAGGAAACATATATCGCTGAACGTCTCGCTAAGGGCCAAGTTAACCTTTTAACATTAAAAAATGTATTGAGATCTTTGATCTAGGATATATAGAGGTTAACATGAAAACAAGCCATGAGTAGTTCTCCGATACCAAACAAATCGCAGTGCGTTCCTCCGTGTTCACACAGATACTGCGAAAAGTCTCTTTCTGAGCCAAGGTTACATCCTTGAACAACTGTGGTGAGAAGGGTCCTTATGATTCTGTGATCCACGAGGACTATTTAGTCATTTGTTACTTTTCAAGACGCAACGGTGATCGTTAAGGAGCATTCATTCGAAGGAACAAGAACTGAAGTCTATCTTTCAACACTCAATTTTTCAACCCAAGAAGCAAGGTGAAGTTGTAATTGACGTGATATAACAAGTTGCATTAAAGCCTCATTAATCAATTTGTTACTATCTATGTACCTGCTAAAGTGATCCAAAAGAATCGGACTCTCTGTTATTATCTCTGAAGTTTCTCAAAGCTGAAAGTGCTAATTTTCAAGAATCTATATAAGTAGCCTCCACACCCGATATGCGTTCAAAGGCAAATTCTTAGAAGGAAGTCCAACTTCTAAAGATGAAGTTATTCATGAAGATTCATATGTTCATCTTGAAGATTGTGAAGAAATCAAAGAGAAAAGTTGAAGGCCAAGAACAAAGCGAAGACTGAAAAGAAAAAAAAAGCTACAATCATAGGGGGGTTTGTTAGGTCATAAGAAAAAAAAAGCTATAAACCAAAGGGGATATTTTTAGGTCATAATTTATCGTTTATACTTTGCTTTTCTTAAGCTATTAGAGTTCTTGGTCTAGGACAGAAAACACCATGTTTTGGTGTTAATTGGACCGTAATCGCATGTGATTTCGGTTAGGCCTTATATTTTTTTGTTTAAGTTTTGGTCTTGGGCTTGGATATTAGGTCTAGGTATAAGTAATGTTATCTAAGCCTAAAATAGAGAGTTGGACGTTCTAGGGTGTGTCATATTGCTTAGAACACATTTTAGGAGAGAAAGAAGAGAGAACCGTGTGTAATCAACATCTTGTGTACTCGATTATTGAATGATAATAGCGTGCATTGAAGATTAACTATTTGTGTTCTTATTCATCTTATATCTCGCATTATTCACTTTGATTGAGATTCCTCACCATCAAAGTGAATCCGATTGATTCAAAGGAGAATTCGGGAGTTACATATAGAGAGAAAGATTGAAAGAAGAACTTAAATTTTTTTAGTGTGTTAATTGAGATGATATGAGCTTCCTTTTATAGTCAAGAACACCCACACATGATTGGAAATGGCCATACCGATTCACCATACTTGGTACCTTATGGTGACATGTGCAAGTAATATGGTGAGGTTCAATTGGATGGTTAGGGTTAGAGTCTTTACACGAAGAGACTTTGCTCACTCTTTCTTGCTTAACGCATCTGCCATGGAATTTGCTTTACCAAGATGATAACGAATTTAGCATTTGTAATCGTTTATTAATTCGACCCATCTTCTTTGTCTTATATTGAGCTCATTCTTATCAAAGATGTGTTGAAGGCTTTTGTGGTCGGTGAAAACGACACACTTTGTTCCATACAGGTAGTTCCTCCAAATCTTCAAAGCAAAAACTACAACTCCCAACTCTAGGTCATGTATAGTGTAGTTTGTCTTGTTTGGCTTCAGTTGTCGGGATGCGTATGCAATGACTTTATTTCTCTGCATTAGTACGCATAATAACCCTTGGTGTGAGGCATAGTAAAATACTAAAAAGTCTTCATTCCCTTAGGAAGGGACAAAATTGGTGCATTACACAACAATTGCTTCAATTTCTAGAAAGCAGACACTTGGCTGTCTCCCCAATCAACTTATTGCCTTTTGGGTTAGTGCGGTGAGAGGCTTGGCTATTTTGGAAAAGTTCTCGATGAATCTACGATAGTATCCAACAAGCCCTAAGAATAGGCATACTTCGATTGGTGTTGTCTGTGCTTTCCAATTCTTAACCGCTTCAATGTTCATGGGATCGACATAAATCCCTTTACTGCTCACCACATGGCCGAGGAAATGCACTTTATCAATCTAAAACTCACATTTAGAAATCTTTGCATCAAGTTTCTCTTTACTTAATAGTTCCAGAATTAAACACAAGTCTTAGCCATGTTCTTCCTTGGTTTGTGAATATATCAGTATGTCGTCGCTAAAGACGATCATGAATTTATCAAAGTAGGGCTTACACACCCGATTCATAAGGTCCATGAATTTGGCCGGTGCGTTGGTCAGTCCAAATGGCATAACTAGAAACTCGTAGAGACCATATCGTGTCTTGAACGACATCTTTGGAATATCTTCTTCTTGAACTCTGAGTTGATGGTAGCCGGACCTTAGGTCAATCTTCGAGTAGTAACAGGATCCCTGTAGCTTGTCGAACAGGTCATCGGTCATCGGGAGTGGATATCGGTTTTTGATGGTGAGTTTGTTCAACTCTCGATAGTCGATGCACATCCTGAACAATTCATCCTTCTTTTTGACAAATAGTATCGGGGCTCCCCATAGAGAGAAGCTTAGCATGATAAAACCTTTGTCAAGAAATTCTTGAAGTTGATTGGATAGTTCTTGCATCTTCGAGTCACGGCCCCAAATTAAGAAACGACTCAAAATAAGGTGTTACATAATCAAACTTGGATCATTTCAATTACCCAACAACATAAGTTTTTTTAATGAAAACTTGGTGTTAACCAAAAAATATCCAATCCAAAACCATTTTCAAAGATCTAAAATTTATGTGGACACTTTCCAACAAAGACAATCTCATCAAAGTATACCCTCAAAATCCTACAAAGGCACGCACAAGGAAGTTCTTATGACTTGGTCCCTTCGAAATATTTTACAACCTTTCACATTTATATAGGATTCCACATTCTCTTCTTTACCCTTAGTTTCGATGTGTAATAAAAACATTTTATCAAACTTCTTTCTATATTTGTCAATAATTCCATTTTATTAAATAACATATTAGGTAAATAAAATAAATAAATAATCGTTATCCAAAAATTTTATTATTCAATAATTCTATTTTTCAACAATATTGTAAGTTGTTGTCCAAAAAGTAAGTTTTTGTTGAATAACTTTCTGTTAAATCCCAAAATCATAAATCTAATGAAGTTACATCATATACAAAGTTTGTTCATATGTATTTTTATGATTCAAAAATGCATTATAAAATGAATTCATTTATAAAATATAATCAAATATATATATTTTGTGATTATGAATCAAAAAGATTTTCCAAATAATTATAATGTTATGTTTAGGTAGATTTTTTTTTATGATGAATTCATTTATAAAATGTAATCGAGAATATATTTTGTGCTTATGTATCAAAGAGATTTTTCAAACAATTACAATTTTATGTTTAAATATATGTTTTTCATGATGAATTATTTATAAAATATAATCGAGTATACATTTTGTGCTTATGAATCAAAAATATTTTCAAACAATGTAGTATAATTTTATGTTTTGCTAGATATTTTTTTTGTATTTATATATTATTATTTAACTAATTTATAATATTATTAGAAATCAATTGAAAAATGATACGAGTTTTAAATGAATATAGTGAAAGAAAAATGTTTCATTTACAATATAATATAATGATATAATATGATGCTATTATATTACATTATCATCACGATAGTTTTATAAAATGATGATAACGTATTTATCCATGGTGAATACGTATAAACTATATGCGTTATGTTTTAGTTAGTTACCCATTTTTTTTTATGGAACATTTACATGAATTTGTAAAATTTTTGTAACAAGCTTAATAATAACTGCGTAAATTAATTAGAAACAATATATATATATATATATATATATATATATATATATATATATATATATATATATATATATATATATATATATATATATATATATATATATATATATATATATATATATATATAGGGAAAAGTGAATATACCCTTAAGGGTATATAAGCTTAGGTACCCAAACTCATCATAATACGTTGTTTTGTATCATATAATACATTCTAATTGTCTAATGTTCTTATAATTTAACTTCTAACTTGATTTACTTCCAAGATTTTTATAAATTACATATTTATCTTTCTCTTACATAAATTTCATTTTCATCTACAATATATAGCCTAATAAGTGTTCGGCAAAAAGATGTGATGTAAGAGAAAGATTATACGAAAATTTCGAATATCTTGAAAGTAAATCAACTTAAGATTGAAGTTTATAAACATTATAATGAATATATCAAACAAAACGAAGTATTATGGTGTGTTCGGGTACCTAAGCTTATATACCCTTAAGGGTATATTCACTTTTCTCATATATATATATATATATATATATATATATATATATATATATATATATATATATATATATATATATATATATATATATATATATATGATTTTATTGTATAAGTAAATGATTACATTTTCCAAAACTAAAATTATATGTATTTTATTACTATAATAATGGCAAAAGAATCCGACACATATCACAAAAAGTGGTCAAAGTTTTTGAAAATGGAGGGTTTGTGGGTTGTGTTGAGATTATAAAGGTGATATTCAACTCATCCAAACATGTTTTTGTTCAAAATTATGGAGAAAAAGAAAAGTAAGAATTTAACTTATTATTTGAAAAAAAACACTTCATAAAATCTCAAAATGAATTATGAGCCACCAAAACATGCCCTTTTATCATCAAACTATATTCAACGGTTCAAGTTTTCTACTGTTTCATCTTGTCTATAAGTTGTCTCTAATATATATTTTAAACTGTGGTTATATATATATATATATATATATATATATATATATATATATATATATATATATATATATATATATATATATATATATATATATATATATAGGAATGAGTTCTATGGAAAACAAATAACTAGGACAACATCTACCAGAACCAATAATCAAATGACACGTGTCCATTTCTTTCTTCACAAGTAATGTATTATGGAAGTTATTGTGGAAATGATGTGTGTGTGTATATATATATATATATATATATATATATATATATATATATATATATATATATATATATATATATATATATATATATATATATAGGTTCAGATGTTTTAACTAAATATTGTATTATTGTATGTATGATTGTGGACCAATAAAAAATAATAGAAAAAAGAATAATTAAATAAATCAATAAGGGTAACTAGGTAATTTGAGAAATAACTTCCACAAATATTTCCTATAATTTTGCTAGTTACGTTGAATTTAACCTAATTCCCCCCATTTTATAAAGGGCCTACTGATCTGATCAATCTTCCCCCCTTTTGCAGGTGCGCTTCATCTTTCGATTTGCGAAGAGGGAGGACTCTTCGGGTCGACAAGAGCGAAGGAAAGGAAAACGTGAGGACCTAGGGGGTTTGGCTAGACCGAAGGATGAAGAAGAATGAAGTAGCAAGCTGCTGTCGATTCTCGGTGGCTGAAGTCGTAAGCAGGTGAGCACCTCTGTTGTTCGAATGGTCTGAAGAATAGGGAAAAGGCAACAAGAGCTGTCGTCGACCTTAGGGGTTATTTGCTCCCTCGTCGAGAAAAAAGGTCAATCCCCGATAGACCTTCATCTCTGATTTGGGTCGACGTCTTTGGTTGATCAGGAATGAAAGACGAAGGCAACAATAGGGGTTATTTGCTCTGGTAATTCCTTGTCTCTATCTTCTTTCTATTTTGGATCATTGGCTTTGATTTCAACAGAAATGGAACAAAAGAGCTTGTTTTTTTACTGGAAATGAAAGGGAATCTGCAGGTGTTTGAGTTGAGGCTTGGTCACCGAAATAAGAAGCGACAGGGGTGGAATTAGCTGGTTTGGAATTAATAGAAATGGAACAAAACCTGTCCATTTGGCAGCAAGTATAAAGCTGGCACTCTATAAAGCCATTAAGGTAAACCACGAAGTATATATTTATGTTGTAGGATATTTAGATAAAGATAATAAGCACATTGGGTAAATTAGTAAAAAAGAATGAAGCACATTGCACTTTTGGAGAAATCTGAATTGTAGTTTGAATTTCAGGCAAATCCAGAGCTGATTTCACCCCTCTTAACATTAGCAGAAAGTCCTCTGAATTTATACTCTTTTGTGTGTGTGTGTGTGTGTGTGTGAAGCTCTGAGATTGAGAGACCAGAAAACAAAGGACTTTCTGCTGCTTTATCAATGGTAAAAGAAGCAAAAAAAAAAGAGATCGATTCTTACTCTAAAGGTGGACCAATTTCATACTCAGATCTCATCCAATTAGTAGGTTTGGTGTTTTCCTTCATTAATATAAATAAATCTAATCCATTCTTTTTTATTAATTTATTCAAATAATATATATTTTTAAATTTTATAGTGGGGATATACTGTTAGGTCCGTCATTTAACCCTAGGATTATTGTTTGAAATTGCCAAGGAAAGAAGATTAAGCAATATCAATGAGTGGTTGTATTTCTTATTTGCAGGTACACATGAAATCAAGAACAAGAATGTTCTTGTTTTCTTGGCTGGGAACGAAACAAGAGATAACAAAGCAAAACAGGATACATATGAAACTTACAACATTCTACTATAATGGAATCTTGAATTCCGATTCTGTCAGATTAAAATCTTGAAGATGAACATTGTATGGGATGAAGATGAACAATGACCACTAATCTTCCAAAAAGAATGGTTTATTCCAGCAGAATAATGTACACAATAATAAAAAAAAAATATGTAATAGGATAATATGGTAGAATGATTTATATATTGTATTTCTTTGTTATTAATAAATGTAACATTCTAATAGAATAGTATATAAATTTTTTTCTTTTCTAAGAATGTAATGAAATTTTTTTTGAACTTGTATTCAAAATTTTGTTATTCTTCAAGAAGCTCACTAACTTAAAATATATATTATGTTAGAATGTGTATTCTTGTATGGTTCAATCATATTTGTAATTTTTCAATATATTGATAAACATATTTCGTTAGAATGTTACGAATTACGAGAATTATCTTCCATACAATCAGATTTTTAAAATTAATAGAATATATTTTCCCTTAAAATATGCAATTTTCCTTAAAATATGCAAATTTCCGTTATTAAATTTATATTAATTGACTAAAATACTCTTCTAGTTAGAATAGATGGTATTTTTGATTTATATTTAATTCAATTATATGTAATAATCACTTAATTAAAATAAGTAAAATTTTTGGCTCATATTTATTCATACAATAACACAAAAATTACTTTTAATAGAATAACCTAAGCCTATATATATATATATATATATATATATATATATATATATATATATATATATATATATATATATATATATATATATATATATATATATATATATATATATATATATATATATATATATATATATATATATATATATATATATATATATATATAGAGGTTCTATGGAAAACAAAAAACCCAAAAAAAAAACACTAAAAGTCCTAAAAATGCATAAAAAATATATTTAGAGATCACAAATCTTTTTTTTTGAGTTTATATTCTTCAAAATTGCAAGTTTTATTATAAATTCCCTGAAAAAATTTTAAGAAAAAAAATTGATTTTTTAATTTTTTTTTCAACGAATTTATAATAAAACCTACCATTTTTAAGAATATAAACTAAAAAAAGATTTGTGATCTCTAAGTATTTTTTTATGCATTTTTATGTATTTTTATGATTTTTAGGAGTTTGTTTTTTGATATAACCCTTCCTTATATATATATATATATATATATATATATATATATATATATATATATATATATATATATATATATATATATATATATATATATATATATATATATATATATAAGTTTTCATTTGAGACGGACATAATTTTGTGAGACCATGAAACCAATTTATTCTAGTGAAATATTCTAATATTCTACTCATCGTAAAAATATAATATGTATAATATTTTAACATTATATGCTTTTAGAATATTTCAATGTAAAATGTGTTAAAAATATTGTTTAAGAATATCATAATATTATATATATATATATATATATATATATATATATATATATATATATATATATATATATATATATATATATATATATATATATATATATATATAAAGAAACTATTTAATTTGTATTTACTTCTTAATTACATTGATTGTAGTCACATAAACCACAAATTGATACTAATTGAACTCTTTACTGGAGATTTCTTTCTCATCTAAAAAAATTATTTAGTATATTTCATCTACATGATTAAACTAAATAACGCATACCCTAATTTATTTTGTTGGATCCACCATTGATATTATATGAAATCTTTTATGCATTCCTTGATGGGTTTTTAGAAATCTAAACACACTAGTTAGGCAGCAGAAACATTATAAAATTAACAGTGTGTGTACACACATTCTATGGATATAGCCATATAGATTTTTACTATTATAGCAACACACTTTTAAAACTTGTAAAATGCAAATCTCTTGATATTAATCTTCTTGATTCGTTGCTTGAGATCTTGTAACAACCACTTTGCAAAGGATGAAAGGACCGAAACAAAGAATTTTTCTAGTGGAATCACATCAAAGACACCAACTATGCAAGTAGGAAAACCTAAGAGAGATATATAGATTGAGAGAGAAGGTATTTTGAAATTCTCTATAACCCAAGCATGGTTCTAGAATTTTAACAATCGTAAGGAGAGGGAGGAGAGACGTGAAATTGAGGATTAAAAAAAAGTTCAAAACAATTTATCCCTTGGCAATCCAAAATTCTCTAATCCGAGCTAATTGTTGCTTTGTCTGATGAGATGTAATGTGAAGGAATCTGACATAAAGGAATATCCAAAGTTGTATTTAATCTGAAGTTATGAAGCTGAGTGATTCTGTGCTTGTATTATTTTGTATCTATGTAATTTTCTTTAGTTTAGCAGCGTATGTAAGAGACAAGAGTCAACCACACCAATGTGTTAAGTGGTTGATCTGTTAGCAGCTTTTAGTACAAATGTCTCCTCACATGATTGGTTCTTAGTTAGTATATATAGGACCATTCCCTATGTAATTCCTTATCACTTTCACCTATGAAATATCAAATCTAGAATCACTCGGTTAATCATTTCTCTAGCAATCCTCTTGTTCTTTGTTTATTGTTCATACATTATTTATTATCTTGAGCAAATTGTTGAGTTATCATCTTCAAGGCTTGACTGGTTCATCCAGACTTGATTGGAATATTTATTAGCAACCATTTTCATGTTTAACTCAAGGTTTGAGTTTTCAAACCTTGTCCATGCAATCCTTTCCATCACAATTGGTATCAGAGCCTAAGTGGTTGTCCTTTGAATCCATAAGATTAAATTATAGATTGTTGCGATTACCTTGGTATCTTAATCATTTATGTGTTCATGATAATAATTCTTCTATATACCACTGTTGCTCTAATATTCAAACAATGGCTGCTCATAATCAATTTTAACAAATGTATTCATTGCAAATCACAAATAGCATGGGTTGCCCGACCAGAGCCCCTTTGCTATTTGAAGAAGAGTATAATCAATGGAAAGTTAGAATGGAGAGGTTCTATAATGGTATAGAAAAAAGTGAAGAAGTATGGAGACATGTGAAAGAATGTCATTGTGTCCCAGTTAGGAAAATGGTTATAGATTATGTTGCAACACTCATGGGTCAAGATGAGTTTAAACCTGGACCACTAACATCCAACGACATTGAGAAGCTCCATCTTGATCAAGTAGTGTTTTCCAAAATGGTGTTTAGTGTTCCACCATCTCTCTTTGAGCACGTCAAGTTTTGCAAATCATCCAAGGAGATATGGTACACACTTAAAGATTTGTTTGAAGGTTCGGAAAACATGAAAGACAATTGTCTGGCCTCTGTGGTGAATGACTTTGATACATTCACTACATCTGCGGGTGAATCTGTAGCCTCGACATCCAATCAATATGGAATCATGTTGAACAACATGATTGCACATGGTGTGGTCCAAACTCCTCTTGAGTATAACTTGAAGTTCATCAACAGTCTCAGAAAATGATGGGGCAATGTCAAGTCTTATCTACAGAGCAACGGATCTCTAAAGAAATTCAAGCTCTTTTAATTGTTTGACGAACTGCAAGGTCATGAGTCCAATGTTGCTCAAACCTTAAGAGAAATCTCTGGCGGTCCTTTAGCTCTCTTCAGTTCAGCCAATTCATTTCTTCCGAACCCTATTGTCTCGAATACATTTAGAGTTGTCCCATGTGTTCAACATGTTCCACCTACATAACCTGTTCCACCTACTCAAACTATTATGAATTTCTTGTCAAAATAAAACTTTAATCCGGATAGTGTTGATGCCAAACTTTGTTTCTAACTTGAGTTCTCTTTGTTAACTATGAAGTAAAGGCAACGATGGAACAACAATAAAAAAACACCTACGAATAGATTCTAAGCACCTCACCAAAACAATCCTCAAACTTATCCCAAACCTACTGAAAATCCACCATCTTATCGACTAAACCTTGTGAAACAAACTTCAAAACCTCAAGAGGTTCAAACTTTAGCAAAATACAGAATCATCTGTCATAAATGTGGTCTTGTAAACCACTATGCAAAGGATTGTCTGGCTGATATTCCATAGAAACTGAAGGTGAAAGACTCTGCTTACTATGCTTGTCGAGTAAAAGAGCTAGAAGAGAGTGAGAAAGCATTTGTTACTATAGTTTCTCGTAATATGGATGGGTATTGGTCATTTGGTGATGAGGGTGATGGGAAATTTGGGAAAAACTTGTGTTTTATGGCGATGCAAATGATTAAATAGAATGAAGGGTATTGGTCATCTGGTTCTAAAGATGAAGATGAGGATGTTGGGCCTAATTATTGCTACATGGCACCAAATGACACATCGGGCAGAAGCATCATCCAACAAGTAAAATCTATGATTATTGAAAACTATTTTGATTTATCTATTTTTGAGCCTTATCTAACTTAAATCAAAACAAATATGAAAGCTATTATAAAAGCCCTTGAGTCTCGCATAGATGTGAGTGAGAAGCTGGACAGAGAATTAGCCAGACTTAGATTAAATTTTGAAGATTTTAAGCGTAAGATAGAGTCCTTAGAAAGAGAACTCGTAATAGATAACGAGGAATGTATTATCTTAAATGACAAATGTGCTACGTAAGTTAGTGAAAAGAAATCATTTGGTTAATGATAATATGCATCTTAATGCTCATATTGAAAGTCTGTGTAATTTCATTGATATAATCAAATCAAATGGATGAATAACTCATAACTTTCGTCATCCCTGGTCCAAAGCACCTAGTATCGGAAGTGAGTTTTTGAAACCAATTACATGTCCCTTGAAGGAACTTCAAAATTTCACTTTTATGGGTGACATGCCAAACCACACTTATGCCAATACTCAAGCCTCTCCATTGTTGTCCCTCAAGAGCCTACATAAGGATATTAGTCTGTAGTTCCTTAGTTAAAACCAATTACTGTCACATGTCCTACTTCCACGCAACTTTCGCCTCTGATATCCTTGGACCTGAATCAATCTCAGGATGTTCCACATGGCATAGGAGGAACTAAAGCTTATTTTCGAAACTCTGTACCTCGGATTACATTTGTGTTATAGAGGAAATTATTTTGTAAGATATACATACATGACTCTGAAAAACAGTCGAAAATGATGATGCATTTTGGGCATCTTCAGATACTCATGTTAAGGAAGAAATTAGGTATGATGACAACTCATCATCTGATTCCTCTGTTCTAAAATCCAAAGTTGTTTCAATGTTTACCTTAGTTCCGATGAAACCGTGTTTCAACAATCCATCTGTCGGACAGTCTTCTAAGTCAACATCTTACTCCAAGAAGAAACCATGGATGAACAAGAAGGATATTGTTCATCCGAAGTTAGAGGCTAGAAAAGCTTTAGAAAAAGTGACTAGGTCTAGACAAGGTTCTATGTTCCTTGAAAATTCAAAGTAGAGAGTGTCTTAGAAAGTTCTCAGTCCAAAAACTCGGAATCACAACATGTTTGCTCCCTTTAAAATTCTCAAATGACCGTCTGTTCCAGTTAGCTCGGAGAATCATGACACTTTAACTAAAAGTAGCATAAAATCTATTAATGTTGAGGCCTCACCAAAGAAAAATAACTCTCCTCAGAAAGTGTCATCTCTAGTACTCATTGCTACCTCGAAAAGTAAGATTTTAAAACCAAAACACATTCTGAAATCAAATGTGCCTACCAGAATAGTAAACAAGGGAAATGATACTTTAAACTCTTTTGTAATAAACTCTTCAAAAGATCCATTTCCGAATTATGAAAGGAAAGTAGAAGGGAATGTCATTTCAAGTGAATCTTAGAAAACAGTTTTCCCAAAACCATATAGGAAAACTGTTGTTCCAAAGAATGTGTTTTCTAACCCACCAAAAGTAGAATATGATTTTTGGATTACTGAAAGGACTCTGACATTCTGCATTTTCCCAAAACCATCTCAGATGTGTTGTCTCACAAACGCACTTTCGGATGTTAGTTGGCTTTGGCATCGAAGACTTGTTCATCTGAATTTTCGATACATGGACGGTATGGTTTCTGGAGAAATGGTCTGAGGTTTTCCACACCTCAAGTTTGATAAAAATCATCTCTGTTCTACATGCGAATATGGGAAGCAATCCAAGAAAGGTCAACTAGTTCTAATCAAAAAGTGAATTTTTGAGCCGCTTGAACTCCTTCATATCAACTTATGTGGTCCATCTATTGTTGAAACTTTAAATCAAAAGAAATACATACGTGTAATTGTTGATGATTACACCATATTTACGTGGGTTTTCTTTTTGAGGTTGAAGTTAGAAACAAATTCCTAGATCATCAATTTTATCAAGGGAATCGAAATTATTACAAAGCTACATGTTCGAAGAGTTCATAGTGACAATGGCATTGAGTTTAAAAATGCTACTCTTGAAGCATTGTTGTTTGATAAAGGCATTTAACACAACTTTTCTGCTCCTTACACTCTACAACAAAATGGTGTCGTCGAATGAAAAATGAAACTCTTATTGAATTCGCTCGGCTGATGTTGAAGTTTTCTAGTCTTCTTCTCTATCTTTGGGCCGAAGCAGTCTACACAACTTTCTTTACCCAAAACTAGTTATCATCAATCGATGACTCAACATGACACCGTATGAAGCTATGAATGGTATGAAGCCTAGTATCCGATTCCTACACATTTTTGGATGCAAATGTTTCATTAATAACAACCGTGATCAACTCACCAAGTTTCAACCCAAATCTAATGAAGTTGTATTTTTAGGAAATTTTGCTAGATCATAAGCTTACCCAGTTCTTAATCTTCGTACCCTTATAATTGAAGAAAGCTTTGATATAACTTTTTATGACTATTTTGTTCGAAACTTAGAGCCTACCCATGTTGCAACCCACATCTTGGAGTCTGATGCTCCAACTCCTAATTCTCCAAATCCTCAGGTCATCTATGAAGTTAATTTTGAAAGTTTGTTCGGACTAATAGAAATAGATCTTGAATCGGAATCTTGATCAAGACCATATTCAACTCCAAATCAACCTGTTTCTCAAAATTTGTTTGGTCTGATGTCAACTTTTCCTCTATTTGATTCTAAAGTATTCCCATCTCGGGTTGAGGCGGATAATGCCTCGACTTCCATGCCTCAAGGGCAGGGAAGTAATCCAACCGTTGAATCAAAATTTGAGGGTCTTCAAGATGCATCAGATCAATTTGTAGAAATTAAACCCTATTCCTAACAGCAAAAATGATGCAATCTTCTTTGAATTTTCAAACGACAACGATGCATATATATATATATATATATATATATATATCTAATTTAGAAGTAGAGGGGGAGCATCATCCTCAAATTTAAACTGTTCAATGGGAGCAACACATGCCCATAATTGGATTCGGATCATCTGCTGCATAAGAACTTTTGATATAAGATATACGGATGAAGGATCATCCTTCCAATCAAGTTATTGGATATTTGAATCTGGAGTTCAAAGTTACTCTACTACCAACATTCAAAATAATTGTCACTTCTCTAACTTTATTTTAATGGTTGAGCCCAAATCTATCAAAGAAGATTTAAACATTTTGATTGGATTACAACCATACACGAGGAGTTAGTTGAGTTCTACCGAAATCAAGTATGGACTCTTGTCCTTCCTCCTCAGGATCACCCAATTGTCGAAAATCATTCTAAAACAAGCTCATTGATGTAGGAGTTATTTTCTGAAACAAAGCAACATTGGTGGCCAAAGGATTCACATACATTGAAGGTCTAGATTACGATGGGACCTTTTCACCTATTTCTTATCTTGAAGCCATTGGTATCTTTCTTGCTTATCCTGCTCACAATGCCTTCAAGGTTTACCAATCAATGTCAAAAGTGACTTCCTCAATAGTGAAATCGACACTGAATTCTAGCTTCAACATCCTCCTAGTTTTCTTAATCTTACCTATCTGAACTATTGCTACAAACTCTAGAAAGTTGTATATGGTCTTAAGAAGCTCCTTGCGCCTGGTGCGATACTCTTACTTATTTTCTAAAGCTTTTTGGTTTTAAAATAGGAATTCTTGATCCTAATCTTTTGCAATGATCCAATGGAAAACATCTCATGTTAGCTCAAATATACATTGATGACATTATCTTTGGGTCAATCAATCTGATGATAGTTTCCGAATTTGCTAAGCTGATGGTTAGCCAATTCCAAATGAGCATGAATCGTGATTTAAGTTTCTTCCTTGGACTTCAAGTCAAACAAAAAAAATCAAGGAATATTTATTCATCAAGAAAAATACATTTCTAATGTTCTAAAGGAGTATTCAATGGATACTTGTGCATCTGCAAAGGTTCAAATGGGTTTCAGACACAAGATTTTTTTCGGCCCATCTAGTGAACCCGTTGATCAAAAGAAGTATAGGGGAATGATTGGATCGTTGCTATACCCACTGCCAGTTTCCCAAACATCATATTCTCAACCTGCTTGTGTGCTAGGTTCCAGGCCAATACAAAAATGTCTCATTTATTACTTGTGAAGTAAATTTTCTGATATCTCAAAGGAACTAAGAGCTTTAGAATTTGGTACCCTACAAATGAAAGTTTTTTGTTGCAAGATTATTTAGACTCTAATTATGGTGGACTAGAACATGATCGTAAGAGTAGTGTTAATTTTTTGGTGGAAGATTGGTAAGATGCTCAACCAAGAAGCAGAACTGCATAGTTCTTTCAATAGTTGAAGCAATATACATCGATTCTGCAAGTTTCATATCTTAAGTTCGGTGGATGAAATCTCAGCCATTATACTATGGTTTTCGATTTTAGCAAGGGCTAATCTGTTGTGCTCTCAAAGTGTTATCGCAATTTATCACAATATGATCCAACACACCATGACTAAGAACATTGATATTCGGTACCATTTTGTTAAGGATCAAGTTATAGATGGAAACATTGAGCTTTTTTCCATCTGATAATGAGATCATTGATTTCTTTACCAAGGTATTAGATAAGACCAAATTCAACTATTTTCTGAAAAAAAATGGGAATGATGCTACATGATCCTCAGTTTTTCCAAGAACTTTACACTATCTGATGGAAACATCGGAAAGTTAAATAATTCCACGATAAATCTATTTCTCTTTGGAAATATTTCTTCTCGGAAAATAAAGGATCATTGTATGTCTTTTTGTCTAACATTTTTTCCAGTTTTAAGCTCTTTTTGGTTGTTGTATTTTATCATGCCAATTTCAGTCTGAAATTTCTTTTGTGGGAGATCTGGTGAAACTCTTTATTGAGATCTGAAATCTCACATTTTGATATCTTCATGATATACTTATGTCGGAATTCAAATCTAAAATGGCAATGTGATTTCGTTTCATTATATTTCCGAGATTTAATCCTTTAGCTTTCGAAATCTCTCAATCTCTTTCAAACTTTAAGACCTCTAAGATCTTCCATGTAACTTATTTCTATTCAAGAAGTTATGCGTCTTCTCGGATTAATCTCAAACACTAATGATTGATTTCTCTTTTCTCGGAAGCATATTATGTCTACTATGTTTTAGTATTTCTTTGTTCCGACCTTATTAACAAATAATTCTCAATTTTAAGGTTCCAATTTAATTATATTTAATTAAACATTAAGAATTGTTTTATAATGGTTATTTTATTATCTTTTAATTTCAATAAACATGCTTTCGTACCCATTAAAATATATTACTCAGTGTTTTCTGATATGAATCGACAGTTATCCCTTTTTGACCAAACAAACGTACCATCTTTTTGGTTTAAGTGTCACATTAGGGGGTATTTGAGAACCCAGCATTTAATGCAACCCATTTCATATTCGGGTGTCATTATTGGTTCTCCAATCCGACTCGAAATAAACGTAACTATAAAAGTATCTTGAATCCATACAGTTCCCTCTTCATGCTACTCATCACTCTTTGCTTAGAACTTTTATCTAGACTATGTGTTTTGGGTGTTCTTCATTTACCTTCAAGCTTTCATCAATGGCTTCCAAAAGCACTAAGTCTCCATCGAAGAAGAATTCCTCAAAGGGATCTGCATCATCTTCTTGAGCTAAACCCATTTTGAAGGACACTAGATAACTTTTTTCTCTCGAACCACTTGGCTATGACAAATCTATACGTGTTGTGATTGAGTTCATTTCCCGCCATCCCATTGCAGTTTTTCTTACCAAAATTCCAAACCCTAACTTCCCAATCCATTTACTTCACAAAGCCTTTGAGAGAATCAAGAATGAAAATGATGTTCTTGAATGCATGATAACTGAAGACAAGATCATTCTTGTGACCAAAGATGCCTTCCTTAGAGCCTTTGGGATTTCCCCAAATCAAAAGGGTTTTCGTGTTTTTGAACCAACTATAGAGGAGTTTCAAGAGTTCTTGAACCAAATAAGGTTCAACAGAGTTTACAAATCAAAGGAGTTCAAGAAATCTGATGTTCCTGGGATATGGACGATGTATATCGTCATGAAGGGGTTATTAGGTAAACATGGAGGATTAGACTCCATGAGCAAGGATTGCTTGTACTTGGTGTACAACATCTTTACTAGCCGATTAAACACTGTTGATCTACCAGAGGTTCAATGGTAGGATTTTTAGAAATTCGCTCTCCTTCCGAAAACTAACCAGATTTCAAGTTTGAGCTGCCACCCCCAGCAAATCTACTCAGACATAGGTGAACCTATTTTGTTGACGTTGGACCCAGCTGAGGTATATTGCACTTTTAAAATTATTAAATTTTATCATTTACCAAATTAGAGTGGTTTTGGTCCTATCTAAAATCTTGCATAACATATTCGAAACTATTTACCTTCTGAATCTCCTTTTAAAGCACAACATCTTGAGGTTTCAGAATTAGTCGACCCACTAATTCCTACCCATAAATCAGATTTCATCCCCCCTAAAGATGAGAAATCATCGAAGAACGGAGATTGCATTAAGATGAAATCCAAAATGCAATCAACCTCCTATCCTGCTGAAGTTCAAGCCAAAAAGAGAGCCAATGCCGATGAATCCTCTCAACATGATTCACATATTAGTTCCAGACGTGAATCTAGGTCACATCAAACCCCACTTACTCACTCTACTGATGTATCCATCGGAGTTTCAATATCACAAGGACACACTCATAGGGAGTCATCTCATAATATGCTCTCATCATCCCAAAAAGATGGTGTTGGCATTAAACAGAGGTCCTTGCACCCCCTGGAACACACTCACATGTCATTATCAAACCCATTCATTCTTCACAAGCATGACCTATGGCCTTTACCATAATTCATAAGCTTTCCAAACAAGGGTTAGTCCCTCCAAACTCGGAAGCCTCAACTGAACAGATACCCACCACGGGTAAAGGACGTTTAGGTGTTACTAATGATGATTGGAATGAGACTCTTGATATGGCTCAAATCAGGCATCCTGATCTTACAATAGACCTGATAAAATATGTCATTCGAGGGATGCTACATGGATCTCTCCCTATCAAGCTTCCACTTATGCATCCGACTGATTCTGAAATTGATGATCTACTTCCTGCCTCCAACAAGAAGTCTATCGATGATGTTCCCACTTCCATGGATGATCCATCGACTAGTGATGTAGAGAAGAATTCGATTCACAATGTGCCCAATACAAAACCTATCTCGAAATAGCATCATCAGACCATTGAAGATGTTACTAGAGATGTTCCCAATACCAACCCTGGTT
Organism: Lactuca sativa; assembly: GCF_002870075.4. NCBI lineage: Eukaryota > Viridiplantae > Streptophyta > Magnoliopsida > Asterales > Asteraceae > Lactuca > Lactuca sativa. Next base: position 209,787,457 of record NC_056624.2, read on the forward strand.
CGGATGATACTCCTCACGATGATGATGATGTTGGTGTTCAAATTGAGTTTACAAATGAAAAAGTTGATCTCTCAAGTGTTCTTCCTTCAAGAACCTAGTTCTATTTCTTTCAATCTTCTTCCTCCAAACCCCAAATATATCTTGATTTCCAATCTTCTTCCAAATACATGGATTTGGGTGGTGGTGGAAATGAAGAACAACATCAAGCTCCTCCAGCTTATGGTGAAAATGAAGGTCATACATGTGATAGTAATGGCAAGACTAAAGATGATTGGAGCAAATTAGATGAAGGACCAGACTCCGATAATGGTTTATCGAACAAACTCATTGAAAATCCTTTTTCACTTCTTGAAATGCAAGACAAGATTGACCGAGTTGATGCTAAGGTTGAAACTTTCAATGCTCAAGTCGGTGCTATGGATTCCAAACTAGATTCCATTATGAAATCCATCTCGAAAATTAATTCATCTACTCCTTCCCTCTAGAATCGAGAACAAGAACTTGATCATCTCATTTCTCTCAAATTAAAGCACACCATGGAAGAATCTAAACAATGATCTACAAAGCTTATTGGGCATCAGGAAGAAACAGTTCAAAAATAGCTAACAACTTATGATGAGTTAGTAAAGGAAACTAACAAACTCATCAAGCAAACCCACATCCACCATAGTGCCTAGAAAGGGAAATTCATTAAATGAATCGATGAATCTCATTCTACAACAAGTCATCATCAAAGTAATTTAGTCTCTCAACATTTTTGTAGACATTCCAAATTACAAGTTTGATTAAGTCCTTTCGATCATGGAAGAAACCCTTGATACTCTCAAAGCTAAATCTTCGACTTCCAATGCATACGATAAACTTACCAAGCAGATTAATATGAGCTTCCAAGAGGTGTTTGAAAAATCAGTGATTTAAAGACGGATGTGTGCTTGCATCAGAAGCTCGGCCTTCCCATCCAAGAGGGGGAGAAGTAATGAAATGTAGCTCGTAATTTCAACTCTGAGATGATTCTACTAAAGATGATGATGGATTGATGTTTACTGGGGGAAGAAAAGATGGTGAAAAAGAAGAAAGTGATGAATACGTCGCTATTGAAAAAGTGGTGCTAGCCCTTGAGTCCGAAAACAAAGCTACATTCGTTCGGAAAAATCCCTTTTGGCGAAGAGAAAAGGAAATGGACCTTGTTTGCATGGTCATCCAATGTAGCTGAGTCCTTCAGAAAATGTAAAGAAATGGCCAAACTAAAGATGAATCTGAATGTCGATGTGTTCCAAGCAACACAAAAGAAGTCTCTTTCAATTCCATCTCTAAAATCATGGAGATTAATCAAGGTTCTTTGATCAAGAAAGTGTTGGATAAGGTGTCTAAGTCCATAACTATTTCTGGTATATACTTGACCCGACCCGACATGGTCCATTTGGGTTGCATGGCACCATGCAATTGGATAAACTAAAATGAGAGAAATAACACTTATGATTTATTAATATATTATAAGTTCTAATATATTAATAATATTATTTAATTAGTTTGATCAAGAATTAATTAAGTGATCAAAAGATAACTAATTAAATATATGGGTAGATTATGTAAATCTTCCATATCTTATATAGTGGGCTAAGAGGCTCCATGGATTATCAAGTTGGGTTCCACCCATTGGATGCTCCATGGAGTTAACCCATGGATCATGAAATGAAGAGTCATTTTACATTAGGGTTTACCTAATGCAACACACTATATAAACAAAGGTGTTCTCCCCAAAATCGGCTACATTAAGAAACAAGAGGGCTAAAGCCGATTTTGCAAGTGTAAGATTCTCTCAAAGTTTACTCCTTTGCATTTGGTGTTGTGCGAAGCATTTGAGGCATCACACTTGGGGTGCTAGGCTCACAAGGTTTCAAGGATCATAATCAACAACAAGGTAAGTTATTATATCTTTCATTCAAGTTAAAAATGTTCCCCATTTATGCTAGATAGGAATATAACCTTGGAATTCAACTTTAGGGTTGCATGTACACTAAGGAAGTGTTAGAATGCTCAAAACCCATCAATGGTATCAGAGCCTAGGCTTGTTTGTTGATTTTTGTGCAAACTGCTTGAAAAAATCGATTTTCTGTTTTATGCTCGTATGAACTCGCCGAGTCCATGGGGGGACTCGACGAGTCCATGAACAATTGCAAGCTACTCGTTGAGTCTGTTCTTGCACTCGACGATTAGAGGCTGCAGTTTTTAGAATTTCGACATTTGTTTCTGGAAATGGACTAGAAACATTACCCTAACCAGTTTTTGTGTTTTAAAACTTGTTTTAGATTGTGTAATGCTTATGCTAATCCACTTACAATGGCAATTATCAAAATTACAAGTTTTTAAGTGTAATTTTTGATTCTTGAAAGTGTTCATATTCATGTTCTTGAACTTATGAAGATTAGATGATCATAGGAATTGTTTGTAACCTTCATGGTAGTTTAATTCATGATCATAATGTGTTTTAATGGAGTCCATAACTTGTCCTCAAGTTATGGAAAACCAAAAGTCTCACTTTTATAAAAGCCATTAAAAGAACACAAGAGTTATAAAAATGAAGCGTCTTCATTTTTATTACTCAATTAATTCATAAGTTATAAGAAATGAAAAGTTTTGGAAGCTTACAAAACTTGCCCTCAAGTTTTGGAACAAGTAAAGTCTTGATTAAAACTTTAGTTCCAACCCTTAGAGTTTTAAATGTTAAAATTCAACCCTTATACTTTATAATATTATAAGTTAATAATATATATATATATATATATATATATATATATATATATGTGTGTGTGTGTGTGTGTTTGTGTGTGTATATATATATATATATATATATATATATATAAGATCAAGTCGTCTTACCGCTAGTACGCCTCACTCATAAAGCCGATCTATAAAGGGGGTATAAGGTTGTTGCCTATAAAATGGCAACTTAATGGGTGTCCACTCTCACCCACCGCTTCCTTGATTGGTGGAGGGTCGTTAGCCGAACGGGTAGGACAAGGACTTATAAATTCTCATTAAAAGTAGGATGAATATTATAAAGTAACTAAATGTTTTATTAAATTCTCAATCTTAGTTACTTTTAGGAAAAATGTGAATAAGGTGCTAATGCATGAAATTACACTTTACACTTTGTTTAAGTCGTTGGTGGAGCGTGTGTGGTTAACCGGCACACTAACTTGGACTTAACAAGGTAGGTAAAAGGTGACTTAAGGTTTATCATATTATCGGTGGAGCGTGTGTGGTTTACCGGCACGTTGATTGAGTGATAAAATTTAAGGGTACCAAGTGATTTGCATGGTTACTTCACACCTCATTTTGTGATCCTCGGTATCCCAGTCACTAAACTTGGAGGGCACACTCGAGATTGAAACATGCCTTTGAAAAGTTCATTGAATCTCAAAAGAATCTAGGAATTTCTAAGAACCAATTAAAAACCTAATATCTATATTTCGTTTTTCATGGTGGAAATTGGTGAATCGTCATTCACCTACCTTTTAAATATGTTATAGCTTGGATTACGACATACCTCTTCTAAGTTATAATATATTATGATTGGATCCTAGCCTTAATATTACATTTGGGTGTTTTATTAAGGACTCTCTTAATATCTAAATTTATCTTGTTCTCTTCTTTTAGATGTCTTCAAACAATGTTGCTTCTGGCGCTAATCCTAATGGCTCCTTTACCCTTATGAACTTGTGTGGGAAAGTCACTTTTGATGGATCCAACTTCAATGAATGCATCAGAAACATCAGGATGATTACCCGCTACGAGGACAAAGAATATGTCCTTGACAAGGAGCTTAAGGAGATTGATGAGACCACTGCAACTCCACAGGAGATCGCTGACTTCCGGGCACATGAATGGGATGCTACCAAAGTGGCATGCATCATGTTGGCCACCATGACAGCGGAACTCCAAAAGTCATATGAGGACTTTTACCCTTTTGAAATGCACCAAGATCTGATGGAAAGATACCATCAAAGTGCACGACAAGAGAGGTATGAAATCATCTGCTCCATCATAACAACCATGATGAAGGACGGGGAATTCGTCACAAGCCACATGCAGAAAATGAAAAGGTATGTGGATCGGTTGCTGAAGCTTAATGTGAACTTCCCTGAGGAGCTTGCAATAGATATCATTTTGCACTCCTTGCCATCGTGTTATGATCCGAGTTACTCCCCATACTTTTTAATCCCTCGTGAATCCTTTGGAAACATTTCTTTTCATGCATCCTTGCATATTGTAATGATCCCTTACAGATCCTCTACAATTAATCCATCTCGGATTATATACTAAGATTCTTTAGAAGAACTCTCTTACTTTGTTACATTCATGGAACTACTTTCTCAACCTTCTCTACCAAAACATAATATTATTCCTACAAGAATCATCTATCTAGATTCCCAAATTAATCGAAATATCATTACCATATGAATAATAATCTCATTCTCGAATGAATCATAATCTCTTTCCCGAAAATCATAATGTTATTCCCAAAGGAATCATCTTTCTACACTCTCATAATTTTTCATGTGAATACTGTAATAACACATAATCTTATTCTTATAGGAATCATCTATCTACATTCTCGAAAGAATCATAATGTCATTCCCGTAGGAATCATAATCTCATTCCCAAGTGAATCATAATCTCAATCCTGAAGGAATCATTATCTCATTCCCATATGAATAGAGAGAGAGAGAGAGAGAGAGAGAGAGAGTTATAATTCACATTGTTATAACATATCAAACTCCTTAGAATGTGTATTAGCTCATTAAGAGCTTAATCACCCTCCATATAAAAATGGTCACTCAATTATGATGGGTTTTCTAGGTTACCAAAACATATAAATCCACACAACAACATTATGAAACTGTTTATGGGCACATGAAACCTAAAGATCTATGGCATTTTCCCATTATAGCAACATAATATGACACTATGATCTAATCTACCTATATGGAATAAAAAATCAGGTTAGAAATCATACCTTACACTATAATCAAATATGGTAAACCTTGGATCTTCAGTTCTTCCTTGGAAAGGAGGAACCAATAATGTGGATGCCTCTAATGGATCATAGGAGAAAGCCCTAAAACATTAGGAATGAAATACGAGAGAGCATGGAAGAGAGAAAATCTGAATTTTGCCATTACAATGCTAGGTTTTGAATTTTGTGTGCCAAGGGTCCCTCTTTATAGCTGGTGGATCTCCAAGATAAACCCTATTTTGAATAATTAAATATTTAGATTTAATCTATTCAAAGAAGTCATCGTTATCAATTACTAGGAGGCCTCCAGAACCCATCCGGGACCCCCTAGAAACCATCCACCCTAAACATGGTACTAGAATTCCCTTCTTTGCTTAATTATGAACAATTACAACTCAACCCTTGCACCTTTAATTGATTTTAATAAATCCAAAATTACTTCCTAATTCTTTTAGTTAAATCTAAACAATTTATAGTTAATTTATTAATCATATAATAAATTAACAAATCAGTTCCACACTCTTCTAAGATTGATTCTAGTTGTTGAGGGCAACCCAAAAAAGACTTTACTTTTTACTCCATAAAGTGTTAGTACATGAAAAGTGCCCTTTAGTCAATCCGATCTTATATCATTTTCTAAGATGGTGTATATTATGAAATGAAGTAGTTTCCAAGATGAATAGATTTCCAAGATTGTGCTATTTCGAAGATTAGTCCAAGTATTATGAAATAAGTGAAACTACTTGTGCTTGTAACTTAGTGTGTACAACTAAAAAGATCAACATCGGCAATTGTGTCAGGCTGTTGATATTCAGTCCATGCACACTTTATCTATATTTGTCTTTTGTAACTCATTGGCTACAAAAGGAGTGTCAACCTTTGTAAACTACAACAACTTGAGACCAAAACTCACTTCAATCAAATCAAGAATTATTCTTTCAATAATTTCTCTATCAAAAATTCTTCATGTTCTTACTACTATTCATTGTTCATACTTTTCTTTTCTTTTCTTTTCTTTACTTTGAGCACTTTGTTGAGTTACATTCTTCAAGGCTTTACTGGTTTATTCAAACTTGACTGTACCTAAATTCACTAGCAACCATTCTCGTTATTTTATTCAAGGTTCGAGTTTTCAAACCTTGTCCGTGAAAATCCTTGTCACCATAATTGGCGTCAGAGTCTAAGTGGTTGTCCTTTGAATACATATGAATAGATTATAGTTTATTGATGATTACCTTGGTATCTTAAACATTTATGTGTTCAGGATAAACGTTCTTCTATATACCACTTCAACTCTTATATCTAACAACAATGGCTACTTCTAATCAATCTCAAGAAATTTATTCAATGCAAATCGCAAATAGCATGGGTTGCGCTTCAGGAGCCCCATTGCTAGGTTTCGAAGAGTATCATCACTGGAAAGTTAGAATGAAGAGATATTTGATTAGCAAAGAAAAAGGTGAAGATATATGGTGCTCTGTGAAAGAAGTTCCTTATGTTCCTGTCAAGCAAATGGTTAGAGATGCTATTGCCACTCTTATGAGTCAAGATGAGCTCCGTCCAGCACCTCTAACTGCCAATGATGTCATGAGAGTCAATGCAGATCATATTGTGTTTTTCAAGATGGTGTTTCGTGTTACACCATCTCTCTTTGAGCACATTAAATTGTGTAAATCTACAAAAGAGGTATGAGACACTCTTTAAGATCTGTTTGGAGGTTTGGAAAACATGAAGGACAAGCGTTTAATGTATGTTGTGAAAGACTTGAACACATTAACTACCACTATTGGTGAATATATTGCCTCTACATCAAATTGGTATAGAAACGCTATGAACAACAAGACAGCACATGGAGTTCTCCAAACTCCTCTAGAGTATAATATGAAGTTCATCAATAGTCTCAAAAAAGGATGTGGGAATGTTAAATCCTATCTTCGGAGTAATGGGTCTCTAAAGAAACTTAAGTTGTATCAGTTTTTTTTTACTAACTACAGGGTCACGAGCCTAATGTTGCTCAAACCTTAAGAGAACTCTTTGAGGGTCCTCTTATTCTTCTCAGTTCTGTCAATCCACTTCTTCTGAACCCAACAGTCTCAGATCCATTCAGAATAGTCCCACCTATTCCACCTATTCAACCATCTCAATCTGTTCCACCTGTTTCGAACTTACGATATGAAGAAAACATTGATCTAAAAGCTACTGATTCTGAACTTTATTTCCAACAAGAGTTTTCTCTTCTATCGATGAAATACATGCGATCATGAAATCTTAATAAAAAACCTCCTCGAAATAGACTTCAAGCTCCTCACCAAAACAATCCTTAACCATACCCCAAACCTACTGAAAACCCACCAGATTAACGACCTAATATTCCGAATTGTTGCTCGGAACCTCAAGAAATTATGACTTTTGCCAAACCTAAGATTGTATGTCACAAGTGTGGTCTCAGAAACCACTACGCTAAAGCCTGCTTGGCTGATGTTCCTAGGGAACCAAAGTTGAAAGACTATTTTCTATGGTCGTCGAGCAATAAGAGCTAACAAAAAGTAAAAAGGCATTTGTCACTATAGTTTCTCAAAATGTAGATGTGCATTGGTCACCTAGTGATGAGGGTGAAGGAAACTTTGGGAGAAATTTATGTATTATGGCTAGAAAAACCATTGAGTGTGATGAAGCCTACTTGTCTTTTGGTTTTGAAGGTGAAGATGTAGATGTTGAGCTAAAATATTGAAACATGGAAAATAATGATCCACCTGGCACAAGCATGATCTAGTAGGTAAAATATATGATTTATTTGTTTGCAACATGAAATTCCTAGATCTTTTGAGATTCATTGAACTATTCAATGGCATGTTTAATCTCGATTATGCCCTTTCAGTTTGTGATTGGGATATCGAGGATCACAAACAAGGTGTGAATAACCATGCAAATTAACTTGGTGCTCTCGATGTCATTTACCACTTAATCAATGTGTCAGTTAACCACACAAGCTCCATTGATCAATGATAATCTACGAGTTACCCATTTCCACTCTTTTTTAGTCCAAGTTAATGTGTCGGTTAACCACACACGCTCCACTAACGACTTGACAAAGTGCAATGTGCAATTTCATGGATTAGCATCAAATTCACATTTTCCTAAAGTAACTAAGATTAGGGATTTATAAAACGTTTAGTTACTTTATATTTATCATTATACTTATTAATGAGAGATTAATGTCCAATCCTATCCGTTCGGCTAACGACCCACCACCAATGAAGGAAGCGGTGGGTGAGAGTGGACACCCATTCAACCGCCATTTTATACGCAGATTCCTTATACTCCCCTTATAAATCGACTTCGTGAATGAGGCCTACTAATGGTAAGACTGACTAGTCCTACACACACACACACACACACACACACACATATATATATATATATATATATATATATATATATATATATATATATATCTTAGACATTTAATATTATATATAGTATAAGGTTGTATTTTAAACTTTTAAAATACTAGGGTTCTAGAGCTTAATATTTCAAAATTAAACTTTTAATTAAATTTTAAATTCCAAAACTAATGGGTGTAATTTGAAACTATTCAAAATTACTAGATCAAATTTTAAATAATTAAATTAATAAAAGTAATTTTGTCATTATCTTAAAACTTGAGCAAATCAATCTTATTTGATAAGGAAATCATATTACCAATCAGAAAATTCAATTTAAGGCATTAAAAACGAATTGTGGTAATTATCCTAATCCAAACAAGATCTGAAAGTCGAAAAATCAGGCATCTGACGCGCCAACTCGTCGACTCAGGCAATGAACTCGTCGAGTCCTGCAAACAGATTGCGAATATGTTTTTCTTCTGCTTTGGACAATTCACAAATGCATCAAATACAACTAAAAAACATCCTAGGCTTTGATACCACTGATGGGTTTTGATCATAACAACATCCTTTATGTTCATGCAACCCTAATTTCTTTGTATCTAAGTTTTTCACTAGTTGAACACGCAAAAGAAATTCCAAAGCAATAACCTTAGATCTAGCATATATAATTCAAAATTCATATATAAAAAGGGTTAAGAAGATTACCTTGCTTGCACCTCTAATGGCTCACAAACACTTGTATCAAGAGGATAAGAAGGAGAGAGGAGGAAACTCTAAATTCGGCTAGGGTTTCTTCAAGGAAGCATTGGCCAAAAAAACACAAGACATGGGGTCCTTAAATAGCTAGTGGGTTGCTAGGGTTTCTGTAGGAAACCCAAATTTTCTGCTTAGGGCTTAAGCAACCCATAGACCTCCCATTAGGAAGCCTTGGACGACTTCTATAAGGCCTCCATATAGATTTCGTCCACTCCAGTCCAAAGAAGTCTAGCAGCCCAGTTTTGCAATTATCAATGATATGTAAAAATAGTCCCCGTTCTTTTAATCAGTTCCTTTAATCCCAAAATTAATTTCTAATCAAATACTAATTAATTAATATGATTTCTAATTAATATATTATTCTCATAATATATGAATAAATCATTTATTAAACTTTCTCTCCAAAATCATCCTCTCAAGTTGCTAAAGTGAAGGCAACCCAAAAGGACCATGCTACTATCAAATCAAATTCATACCAATTATAGCTATGGGCTTAGACACGTAATCCAATAGTCTCCCACTTGGATAAGACTAATAACTATAATTTCAAGTATAACTTCAGAATCTGATCATCAATCGTAGCTTTCAAAAGCCGATGTCAAACTCTGACCTAGTCAGCCGTGTCCTTAAGATAAGGGATTATATAATCCTTTGTTCTGCAAGATATCATGTGGACAAAGACACAGGATAAAATCATTCTCATTGTCCAACAGTTTGTTTCCCGATTTCTGATTTGTATGACAAGCAACTTAATTGAACACATCAATTCCGTCCTGACTGGGACCGACACATAAGTCAACACTAAATCATTGAGATGCCCAAGATATCAATTTTACCCCTTGAGATAAAAGGAACATATAAACTTTGACTTACATGCTTGTACTATTTACTCATCAAATCTTACACAACAATGCGTTTTATAACATCAAGTTACTGATGCGTTTACGCATTATCAATGCACAACGAACTCGTATATCTCGTTTTAAAGACTATACGATATTATCGTCTCACAATTACTCATGATAAATTCAATGAAGTAATTCAAATGAGCATGGGCTTAATCCAATACTCAAATCTCCATTCTAGGAGTACTCATGAATGTTACAACAAACCATTGATATGTCTAAACACTTAGACAATCTACAAGCCAATTCATGACATTCTTAATTCACTACTTACTCCCAAAGTATGACTGACTATGGATAATTTGAATAATCCAATTATTCTGGAATTAAAACATGCAAAGTTGAAAAACAAAATAAACAATTGACAAAAGATAGTAAACAATACTAATAAATAAATTTCCATTATATAATCACCAAATGTCAATTACATTTATCTATTAAAGTTTTCTAAAATATCTATCTAATAACTAAAACTAATATCATTCTTCAGACCAATGTTCTTCGCATGCTGAACGTGCTTAATCCTACTCAGACCCTTTGTGAGGGGATTCGCAGGATTCTCTTCTGACGATACCCTCTTGTCGATGAGGAGTCCTTCTTTTATACGATGTCTGATGAAATGATATTTTCTATCAATATGTCTAGATCTGCCATGATCCCTTGGTTCCTTAGTTAAGGCAACCACTCATTCGTTATCGCAGAAAATCTCCATGGGTTCCTTTATGATTAGCATAACTCCAAGGTCTCCAAAGAAGTTCTTCAACCATATAGCTTCCTTTAATGCTTCGCTCGCGGCTATATAATCTAACTCACACTTTGAATCAGCCACAGTCTCCTGCTTGGAACTTTACCAAGTTATTGCTCCTCCATTGAGTGTAAACACCCAATTAGATTGAGAACGGAAGTTGTCTCAGTCTATCTGAAAACTGGCATCACTATAACTAGTAACTCTCAAGTCATCACTGCCACCAAGAACAATGACACAATCCTTTGTCCTTCCCAGATACTTAAGAATATTCTTTACCACTATCCAGTGAGCTTTACCTGGGTTCCCTTGATATCGACTGACCATGCTCAAAGAAAAGGCCACATCAGGGCGAGTACATGTCATAGCATACATGATCAAGCCAACGGCAGAGGCATATGGAAATTGACTCATTTCTGCCATCTCGGCATCAGTAGTCAGACTCTGAGTATTACTCAGCTTGGTGTTGCTCTAGATAGGTAACTCTCCCTTCTTGGAATTTTCCATGCTAAAACGTTTTAACACTTTATCCAAGTAAGTACTTTGACTAAGTCCAATTAGTATTCTACTCCTATTTCTCAAAATCCTTATTCCTAGAATATAGGCAGCCTTTCCTAGATCCTTCATAGCGAAACACATTCCAAGCTAGGACTTAACATCCTGCAAGGTTGGAACATCGTTTCCTATGAGCAGTATCTCATCAACATATAGGACTATAAAGCTAACTATACTCCAACTGGCTTTGACATATACACATGACTCATCCTCACTCCTAGAGAAGCCAAACTCTTTGACCTTTTCATCAAAGCAAAGGCTCCATCTGTGAGAAGCTTGCTTCAATCCATATATTGATTTCTCAAGCTTACACACTCTATTGGAGTATTTAGCATCCACAAAACCTATTCACTGACACATGTAAATATCTTTAGCCAACTTCCCATTAAGGAAAGCGGTTTTGATATCCATCTGCCAGATTTCAGGATCATGAAACGTAGCTATGTCTAACATAAACTTAATAGACTTGATCTTGGCAACTGGTGAGAAGGTCTCATCATAGTCAACCCCCAGGTTTGAGTAAAGCCCTTCGTAACCAGCCGTGCCTTGAACGTGTGCACTTTTCCATCCATGTCGGTCTTCTTGACGATCCATTTGCACCCAACTTTCTTACAACGTGGTACATTGTCAACCAAGTTCCAAACTTGATTGTTATACATGGACTGGATCTCGTTGTCCACTTCCTCTTTCTATTTAGCAGACTCAGGGCATTCCTTATAGTTAGCAAGTTCATCCAAATTTATTAGTGTACTATCACAGATAAACGTATCACCTTCTGCAGTTATATGGAAACCATACAACACAAGAGGAACGCTAACACGAGTGGAACGCCTAAGAGGCAACGACTAATCAATTGGTTCAATAGGAATTTCTTCCTCCGGTTGAGTGCTAGTGTTAGAGGTTCCTTCATCGCTTGACTCTTGAATTTCTTTAAGATCAATCTCTCTTCTAACTAAAGTTTCATAACCCCAAACATTGATATGTGCCAACGAGGGAACCTTCCTTGTCCACATCTCGTGAGGTGTTTTGGCAACCTTCTTTGTCAGGACTAGATTAAGGATATGAGCGGCAGTCTCTAAGGCATACCCAACGATATCGGAAGCGAAGCTCAACTCATCATGGAACGAATCATGTCCAACATGGTTCGATTACGCCTCTCATCCACACCATTAAGCTGCGGTGTCCTAGGAGGTGTCGATTGTGAAACAATTCCACATTCATTGAGATAGTCATGTAACTCGATACTAAAATACTCACCACCCCTATCGGATATGAGCATATTGATCTTCCTGCCCAATTGATTCTTGACTTCATGTTTGAACTCTTTGAACTTTTCAAAGGTTTCTAATTTATGCTTGATTAAGTAGATATATCCATATCTTCTATAATCATCGGTAAAAGTCACATAAAATCGATTCACGTCCCTTTTGGTGGATCTGAAGGGCCCACACACATTGGTGTGTATAAGATCCAACAATCCCTTACCTTATTCACACGAACCAGTGAAAGGTAATTTAGTCATCTTTCCAAGCAAACAAGACTCACATGTATCATCTGACCTAAGGTCAAATGATTCCCATACTCCATCCTTTTGGAGTTGGGAAATGCACTTCTTGTTGACATGTCCAAGACGACAATGCCACAAGCATGATTTTTCTAAACCATTAGACAAATCAATGTGCAACACACTATTTCCTAAATTGTTTACAGCCATCACAGTTTCATATACACCATCACAAGACAATGCTTCAAAATAAAATATACCATTATAATAAGAATTAATAGAACCAATTTCATTGTTAAATGAATATATAAAGCCTTGTCTGTACAAACCACGAAAAGAAACAATTATTCAAGTCTAAACATAATCCACTACTAAGATTTAAACAATAAACGTTGATCTTGGTAACAGGTGACGATCTCCTATTTCCCATTATCAGGATCATCTTCCCAAGCTCCACATTCCTACTTTCTCTTAGTCCCTCCAAGTCAGAGCAAATGTGAAAACCACATCCTGTATCAAGGACCTAAAAATTAGAATGTGATGAACTTTTAGACAAAATAGTGTAAATACATGTCGAGGTAGGCTTGATCTTGTCATCTTTAATGTCCTGCAGGTACTTAGGGTAGCTTCTCTTCCAATGCCCCTTGTCTTGGCAGTAGAAACAGATTGCATCTTTTGGATCTGAGGCATGGGGAGCAGAACCGAATTCTGCTTTGGGTCCACTATAAGAAGGCCCATCATGATACTTTCCCTTCCAACTTTGCTTAGAGGGAGCTTTCCTCTTTTTCCCCTTTCCTTGTATAATATCCAAGACTAGAGCAGCAGCAGGAGTAGGAGTAGATTCGATACTTTTCCCTTTCAATCCACTTTCAACAGTTCTTAGCGAGCCTTAAAGTTTGCGCAATGTGACTTCCTCATTGCTCAATTGATAAGTTATTTTGAACTGATCATAGATAGGAGGAAAAGAGTGCAGGACTATGTCAATAGCCAACTCTTTAGCAATTTTCACATTCAAGTTCAAGAGACGAACCACATAGCGTTGCATCCTTTGCAGGTGGGTCGTGATGGACTCTCCATCTTTCATCTTGGTGGTGATGAATGACCTGATTATTTCGTACCTCTCTCGACGTGCTCTTTGATGGTATTTCTCCATCAAGTCCTTGTACATCTCATCAGGCCAATAGTCTTCGTAGAACCGTTGTAGCTTAGGCGTCATAATGGCTACCATAAAACAAGACACTTTAGTAGAATCCTTGAAGTGAGCCTTATACTCAGCTATTTCTTCAGGAGTTGCTTTGGTTTTGACTATCTCGTTCAACTCCTTGTCGAGAACGTATTCCTTGTCCTCTTAAAGCAAGGCCATTCGGATGTTTTGGATCCAATCATTGAAATTGGAACCATCGAATGTGACCCTCGTGTAAATGTTCAAGAGCAAGAAAGAGTTAGCAGAGTTGTTGGAGGAACCGGAAGCATTTTTGGAAGTTAACTGTAACATCCCAAAAATACATGCCAAAATTTTCATTTTTAAATACATCATTATAAAACCAACAGTGTAATAAAACATCCGTAATATCATGTCATGTCAAAACCAAAGTAGAAATAATCAAACGTGTTATCATAAAATAATATCAGAGTGTAATCCCAAAGATCTCATGAGCGGAAAACCATAGTGTGATGCGCTGCGATCAAGACGACTCCTTTCCTTTAAACACGAAGTACCTGAAACCAAAACTAAAAACCGTAAGCACGAAGCTTAGTGAGTTCCTCCATCATACCGCACACCATACAATCACATAACATACATATATTGTCAGGCATATCTGGGTGCCCGACCTACCCCTTCGGTCCTCTCGACCGGATACAGACTAGTCTATCTGGGAGCTTGCCTCCCCTTCGGTCCTCTCGACCGGATACTGACTAGCATATCTGGGTGTTGGTCTCCCCTTCGGTCCTCTCGACCGGATACTGACTAGCATGTCTGGGAGCTGGCCTCCCCTTCGGTCCTCTCGACTGGATACTGACTAGCATATCTGGGAGCTGGCCTCCCCTTCGGTCCTCTCGACCGGATACTGGGGACTATTTCACCCCTACTACTACCACATAACACATATATCACATAATCTATCTAGCATGGCTGGGCATGACCGCCCCTTCGGCCCTATCGACCGGTATTCTGTGGGACTATCTCCCCCCTACTGTCACTAGCACATAGCATCATATCATACTAGCATAATAACATATCACAGGTAGTAGCAACCCTAGATGAATATCATAGAGACAAACATATATCATACAATTCCTATTGGTGGGCTGACATTGTGGCCGTAGACCCACCACTACTAGAAGGTAACTCACCTCACATTGCTGAAGTCCCGAAGACACAACCCCACACTTGCTGAAGTCCCGCAGACTCGACCCCAGCTGCTGGCTGACAGATTCCCGAACTGTCAACACCAAAATAACACCCAATTAATAATTGGGTCCCAATACATAACCATAAGTATATTCTTTGGGTAATTACTACATTACCCCTCGCTTGGCTTATTCAAGCCCAAGGCCCAATCTGTAGGCCCATAGTCAATTAGGAATCAAAGCCCAACATATGGCCCCATTTTCCAAATTGGGCCTAGGACTATACATGGTCTCATTCTAAGGCCCAACATCATATACTCATTAAGGCCCAAACCTTGGCCCATCTATGGCCCAATTTTCCAAATTAGGCCCAAGCCCTTTACATGGGCTTTACCCTAGGCCCATTAAGTTACTCTAGACCATTTGCTTGATCTTGGATAGTCCATCTAATAACCCAAATCGTCAAGGCCCAATAGGCCCAACAATAAACCCAAGTGAAGTTAAGGTTTCACATAAAATGATGATTAGGGTTAAGTTTAGGGGTGTTCGTTTGGATGGATCGGTTTGATCCGATCCAATGAAGTAAATCCAAAGTGATTTCGGTTTTCAAAACATGAATCCGAATTGTCCAAACTAAATTCAAATCCGATCCGATCCGATCCAATTACAATTTGGTTGGATCAGTTTTTATAATTCGGTTTTCAAAAACCGAAACATTTTAAAACGACATATAATTATAATGTTACCCAACTTTACAAAAGAAGCAAAAACAAATAATTTAGTTGTGATTTGAAATTTATAAACAACTAATAAGAAGATATATTATAAAGTATTTTATAGATACAAAACTTTCGAGAGAAATACATATTAATGTTTTTTTTATCGGGTGAAATGTTTTGAACCTTTTCGAAAAAATAAATTACAAAATTAATATATATATATATATATATATATATATATATATATATATATATATTATAAATAGATAAATAATAAATGTTTATTCGGTTTTTTTGGACTATTCGGTTCTTATTTTATAAACCAAAACCAATCCGAAATCCAAAATAATAATTTGGTTTTTGTGAAAACCAATCCAAAAATCCGAATATCTGAACCAAATTGTCCAATCCAAATTGTCCAATTGGATAATTCAGTTTTATCCGAATAGTGAACAGCCTTAGTTAAGTTTGCTACTTAACCCATTAAGGACTTAATCCATTAAGTCCATTATCGCTTAGATTAATCTTTGCCAAAGTTTATTATTTAATATCTCAAGTTATTAAATAATTCTTGTGTGTGACCCGAATAATTCTTAAAGTCAGGGTTTAATTGGCATTAGGGTTTCCCAATCCAAATATTAGCCCATTTATCAATTTGTTGGCCTTTTATGTCAATTAGGGCTTAATTGGGCTTATCAAGCCCGCTAAAATATTATTAAGCCCCTTAGGGTTTTATTGGGTCCATTAGAGTCCATTAAGCTTCATTGAGCCCATTAGGGTTTCTAGCACACCAAACGAATCAATCTCACAAGGCAAGCACACCGCCACCCGACACGGCGGCCGGTGGCGGCAGCCACCACCCTACGGTGGTGGTTAGGGTTCCTTTTTCATTATTCCAATTTATGATTACATTTTACAAACTCTAAACCCAAAATAAAAACACTAAAAAAACTAATCACACAAACACAACCACCTTATGGTGGCCGGTGGTGGTAAATGGCGGCAGCCACCACCTCACGGTGGTGGCGGTGATTCCTTTTTGAAAATAAATCCAACCAAGCAACACCCAAACATCACTTCACTGTAATACACACGCAAACACACTCGTCTTCTACTAGCAAAATGAACCCAGTCACCCACCTAAGGTAAGCGGCGGCGACAGTGGCGCAACAGCCGGCAATAACAGCGCTTGGATAGGCATCATCGGCGATAGGAGCGGCTTCATCATATCGGAACGGCGCGTTAGCAGCAATACATGGAGAAGGGAGGTATCAGTCCAACCCTGAACCACCACAGCTCCATAAAGTCGTCGGCCTTCTAGTTTCCCCACGACAGATGCACAACAGGTGGCGGCGTTTGACAACCCTAGCGACATCGGCGGCGTTGGCTGAAGGCGAAGCAGGAGAAGAAAGAGGAGGAGCATCCGAGAACGCCATCACGCCACCCGGAAGTCGCTCTCGGTGGTTTCTTCTTTCGTGCATGGAGTCCGGCAGCAAGGTGTGACGGCATCTCAATGTCGAGGCAGCAAGTGGCGTCGTCGGAGCTTCATCTGATCGGAACACAAGAGAGAAACAAGTGGTGGCGGCTAAAGAACTTGAGTGGCGGCTGCATATGATATTAGGTTTAGGGTTTTAGGAGGCCGGTGCATGACGATGGGTTAAATACCCGCACCCCATATAAACTTTCTACAGATTTGTCACAACCATCCCCTCCTTACCATATCTTTTCCAAACTAAGCCCAAATTTTACCTTTTATACCCCAGCTTCAGAAATTCCCTTCAAATTTGATACCTGATTTACCAAACCGCCCCTAGGCCTCCAAAATCTCTTCAATGAAGTCCCAACAATTACCCTTTAGTCCCAGCCTTCCATAATACTTACAAATTAAATCCGGATTTAACACTTTTAACCCCTAATCTCCTAAAGTGTGACAATTAGCTCTACGATACCATCATTCGATATATAGTTATTTATTTTAGGGCTTCTATTAATTCATTAATTTATTTATTTAACTAATAAATAAACAGGTGTTACATTAACATCTACAAAAGAAGAAGGACAAGTTTTGATTAGATAAGGAATCATTAATATAACACCCATAATGAAATATTAAGGCTAAGACCCAACACAATAATTCACAATTCGAAAGAGGGATGTCGTAATCCAATTGTAAATTATTTGAAGGTAGGTAAATGACGATTTACCAATTCCACCATAAAAACGAAAATTTTAAAATGAATTAGGTTTTAAATGAAATGAAATACCTAGATCTTTTGTGATTCATTGAACTATTCAATGACATGTTTAATCTCGATTATGCCCTTCAAGTTTGTGACTGGGATACCGAGGATCACAAACAAGGTGTGAATAGCCATGCAAATTAGTTTGGTGCTCTCGATGTCATTTACCATCTAATCAATGTGCTGGTTAACCACACACACTCCATTGATCAATGATAATTTACGAGATACCCATTGCCACTTTTTGTTAGTCCAAGTTAGTGTGTCGGTTAACCATGCATGCTCCACTAACGACTTGACAAATTGCAATGTGCAATTGCATAGATTAGCATCAAATTCACATTTTTCTAAAGTAACTAAGATTGGGATTTTATAACACATTTAGTTACTTTATATTTATCATTATACTTATTAATGAGAGATTAATGTCCTATCCTACCCGTTCGGCTAACGATCCTCCACCAATCAAGGAAGCAGTGGACACTCATTCAACCGCCATTTTATGCGCAATTTCCTTATACCACCCTTATAGATCGGCTTCGTGAATGAGGCCTACTAACGGTAAGACTTGAAAGATCTAGTATGCTCAAGAGTCATATTAAAGTGATATTGCTAAATAACATATGATACTAATGGGTCACACTAACAACAACTTGATACAACTGATTATTTATTAGAAATTAATTTTAATAAATATTCAATAAAACTCTTATAATTAAATTGGAAATTATTTGTTTCATGGAAATAGTAATTTTCATTAGCATGTAACATTATATTATTTCATATGGTATGAATTAATAAGTCATGCACAACTTTTTGGACCACTTGAAAACCTTTTGGCTTTTACTCAAAAGACAAAGTTTATATTTTATAAACCTTGAGTTTATAAAATTTAAACTAAATTTCCTCTTTTTTATGCAATTTTTGAGATTTGTATAAAAAGAAGAAGTGAATGACTTGATCAATCATGCTTTAAAGGCATGAGAGACATGCTTATGACAATAGGGACAAGATTGTTTAAAGTGTTAAGGACTAATGGTTAATACATTCACTTTTTGCATATAAATATGAGGCTTGCACTTTGGCTAGTGATAATCCTTCTTCCTTTGCAAAAATGGTCGAAAGTTCCTCCTCTCCCTCTCATTCTCTCTTAATTAGTTAAGAACACTTGAAATTACTTGCATATTCAAGCCTTCTTTAAGTTCATATTAGTTATGAACTTAAAGCTTAAGGGTTTAAGAGTTTTGGACTAGCATCTACATCAAGTTGAGTTATTGTTGGTGTCTCAAAGGTTCAACACTCTTCATCAACTTCCAAGCCTCCCATGAGGACCCAAAGAACTAAAAAGGTTGTTATTTCTTCATCCTTTCTATGGTTGGTGTGTTTAATCTTTCTATAACTTGCAAGAAGATCCTTGGTGAATATAAAATATTTATGTTATTTCAAAAATTAAAGTCTTCCGTTGCCATATTTTAAAGTTTATGAAACTATTTTTGAACTATAACCCAACAATTGGTATCAAAGCCACCTTGCAAGTTTGGTTAGATTTTTTGATTTTTGGAAATCTTAGTTTTTGGAGAATATGGATAACTTTTTTATGTATAAAAATAAATCCATACATATTTTCTATGAAAACGTTTTTGTTATTTTATGTGACAAAAGTTTCATGCATCTTTTGTCATTTAAAGTTGTCTTAGAAAAAAAAAAGTTGTTTCATGTGTATATTGATGTATATGATGTGCATAAACTAGCCAAAGACTAATGTGTTGTTATGTTTTTGTGTTGGTTATTTTTGTTATAAAATTGTTGTAATAATTTATTTATTAATACGGTATGTAATAATTAAATAGATTATTTTTGTAAAGTAATAGATTAGTTTTTAGAAATAATTTATTTGTACAAAGATACAACAAGAGATGAAGTTGGAGCCGTTTTTGAAGACAAAGACAATTTTCGAGTTCATACATGTGCTGGGCAGAAAGTTGACACTTTCTGAAAAGTGTCATGAATACTACACATGTGCTGAAAATGTGCTAAACAGAATGATGACACTTTCTAAAAAGTGTCATGAAACCTGCAGTTTTTTTTTCTTTAAATAAGTTTTTCCTATATTTAGCAAGCAATGGGTGTTTAATCAAGTGAGAGCTTCTTAAACAACATTACAAGAAGATTTTTGGTCCTCTTAAATGTCCCTTTAGGATTGGACTTGGCATTTTTTGTGTTGGCTCACAAAAATGTCATTAGTTGGTTATGTTTATGCACATATCTTTTTATGCATGTTTTGTGTAGTTTATTTTATGCATTATTTTGTGTGATTGATAAATTAGTTTTTTCACATGCTAAAATAATTTTGGACAAAATAAACATCACATGGAGTTTGGGTTTTCAAAATTTGACATAAGATGTAACAAGTTATTATTTTAAAAATAAAACCCGATTTTATAAAATCGTTAATAACGACAAATTTTGAAATACTCCATTATAAGTTTTAAAATGGTGATTTTTGTAACTTATACAAACTCCATATATACATACATACATATATATATATATATATATATATATATATATATATATATATATATATATATATATATATATATATATATAAGTAATAAAATGAAGTTTTATTAGAGATATAAAAAATTCAAATGTACTCAAAACTAATACTGGTTATTAAAATTGAATTGCGTCAAATTATATAAAAACTAGTTTTTTATATAGAAACTTTAAAACATAATTTTCTTTTAAAAATTGGTACCATGGTTTATTATATGCATGTAATAACCATGATATCATATGTTTTTAAACTAGAATTATAAAACATATAAAGACACTTTTTACAAACCTCAAATCTATGCAATCCTTTTGAAAAACACTCGCACATCTCTTGTATGCACTAATGGGATAAAGTATACCTAACCACTTAGTGTTGTCTTTTGATTGTTGGGGTGTCTTCGCGATTTCTATAACCAAGTTATAGGCCAATTACACAAGTTTTTCAAATTGGATGATTTGATCGGAAATCTTTTGTGATAAAGGATATCTAAGCAAGAGAGTTCTGAGGCATAGATGGGATCAAACATGTCTAATTAAATTTGTTATTAATGATCCCATAAATCTATGAATTATATGGTAAGATATAATTGATAATCGATATCTACCGAGTTGAATTCAAATGGACGGGATAAAGGATAGCTAACCATTTATTTGTTTTGCAACTTGGATCCTAGACTTTGATAATTAATGTTTTTGGAAACTAAAAGGGTATTAATTATTAAAGATTAAATATTGAAAACACTAAATGAATTTTGTTAAAATTTTGTAGTTATATAATCCATTGCATTATCATGAATTGTCATTTTCTTTAATAACTTAATGAAACAATAACATTCACTAGATACAACTTCAATGAATGGGTTCATGTCTTAAGAGACAATCTCATAACAGATATGAAATTGTATACACTTAAAGGTCCTAGTCCTAAACTATTTGCTTTGAGCAATTAAAACTGAACATGATACCTAGTAAAGGCATCACTGTGATGCTTAAGATGCTTCTAAGTTCTAACATCAAGCTAGGAATAGTTATTCATGACTTCTAGGAAGTCTTGGATAATTTAAAAATATTTCTGATGATACAACAGGTCAAGCAATATTCCACTAAATATAGTGATATTTTATTTAAAGTTAGTTTAAACTTCGGAATAATGCAAGGCTAAACGAATCACCTTGTATGATCCAGGAGGCCCATGTCTTATGGACTGAACACCTTTAAGCCCATGAAAAATCTACTAAATCCCACATAGATGAATCTTGCTTCTTTTGTGAGGAAACTTGACCCTAAAAGAGGATTCACTCCTCTTATTAGTAAAGAAAGTCTGGAAGAGACTAGTACATCTTGTATCTACAAGATATAACTCATACTTTTCATATAACGCTTAGTTACTTGGTACTTAAATGTTAATCTAGTATTTGTAAATGGATTGCAAATATTTATTGAAGAGTAACCAAGATGTGCACAATCAAGTTGGAACTACACCCTCGGAGTTTAGTTTATTATTTATGCTTAGAACAGAAATTACTTGTAATGTAAAACAATATTTGTTTTGGAACAAAATGTGTTTTAATTTAGCATGTCTAAACTTATGTCTCAGTTATTTTATTCAAATGTTTGATCATTTACTTAATCGTTTGCAATAACAATAATATTCATATTCTAAAAAGATTAACTTCTATTTATGAGACTAGATCTCCTAATAGAATTATGAAGTAAATATCAACATTTTATAAATAAAATTAAGTTCTATATGCAAGCGATTTTGACTTAAACTTGTTTTAAATCAAACTCATCTTTGACATTGTTATCTTTATTATATAAGTGACATTCACATATTCCAACCTCAAGAAATGGATCTTTGAAGGCAAAGAAAGTAGTTTATCTGACATATGTGAACCTCATTCATATGTAAAGGATTCCTAATGATATTTTTATTAAGGTGTAGAGAAAATAATTAAGGAACTAAACACTTTGATGTATGACTTTGTTTCTGATGAATGTCTGAGATTAAGCACAAGATATGAAATCAACTTTATTAACAACTATATTAATTTTAATTATATTTTACGTGGTAAAGCATAATTGTGAAATCTTGGATGAAGGCTTCAAAAGTTGAGATTCAAACTAGTAAGAACCATCTAAAGCTTTAATGATAATAAATGATGAATTAAAGCTTACATGGTATGATTTACTTTCTAATCAGTAGAAATATCCTCCTTTGATCTTTTTGGGATAATACTTCAATCACTATTAATTGTATCTTGAATACAAATACCAACTAATAAGTAGATTAAACACTTTATAATATTTAGTATGGAACGAATCCATCCTCATCTTACTTAATGTTTTGTGGATTTGAAGCCGATGTTGGACTAAAGCTTCTAAACCCAAAATCTACTAAACACATATTTGTATAATACTCTAAGTATGGTTTAGATTATTATATGCAAACCCGCCAAGAATAAGTCCTCTTATTCTGGTGAAGGATAAGTTAGTAGAAATAAAGCTTCAAATGACAAAGCAAGTGGGAGGTACATGGAACTTGAAGCAGCTCAAGAACCATGACCTTATGTAGTAATAGTTGGCACTAGTTTTAACAAGGATTGTTAAACTTGAATAATAGAGATTCACAACCATAAATTGTTCGCATTAATGGTAAAAAACATCTATGACTTGAGAAATGTGGAATCTCTCATTGATGAGCTTTTATTGATGGTTTTTGGAAAATCCATCAAATACCAAGATGCTATGTCAGATCTCGAATCTGATAAATAACTTAGAGCCATAAACATGAGACGTAATCCATGTATGAGAATCAAGTATGAGCTTGATTAAAATTTATCCCTGTAGCAAGGCTAGAAGGAGTAAATAATTCTTCTAGAAATAATAAAGTACATGGATAACCATACATATTTAAAGCGAGACTTGTTATAAAAGGATTTTCTCATACTCATATCATTGACTATGCTCCTCATCATACTCATGACATTGACTGCGATCAAATCTTTTTCACAAGTAGCTATGATTAGATCAAAAAGGATATTATTTACTATAAATTCATATTCTTAATATGAGATATATCGAATAGATTTCAAGAAAGACCACTTTTCTTAATAGACATCTACTAGAAGATATCTATATATATTAGCTTGGAGGTTTTCTTAATCCAAGTTATCCTAACAAAATATGTAAAGTTTGAGATCCACTTGTGGACATAAAGCAAACATCTCAACTTTACAATCATCTTTTCATATAAAACCCCAAGGTATGTTTTTATATCAAAATGAATAGAACATGTGTGTTTACTAAGAACTAGTGGGAGCATAGAGAAATTCCTAATCTTGTATGAGTGAGACATACTTAATCATTTGAAGTCACATTCGGACTAAGTAAGGCCATTTTCACCTTGACTCGGAAAGTGTTTCTAAAATGAAAGACTTAGGAAGGAGAAGATACATTCTTGGAATGTAAAATCTATAAGGGATAGGTAAAAGGAATGTTAAAAGTTTCATGTCCTTATACATATATTGGCAATATCTTGAAAGGGATCAAGACACAAGATTCTTTTGGAGAATTCTTGGCATTGTCATATGGCACCATTTTGAGCTAGCCTCAAAAGTTCATATTTCATAGGCTTGAACTAGATGAAATGATTTATATTCTATTTGATTGGAAAATGAATTCATCACTTACGCCATATTATGCATATGACATGGTATTTGATCATGTTGTAAGCATGTCATAGGATAATAATTGAATACATGGTTAAGTCACTGGATGACTAAGAGAGCAATCTAAGAGTACTTTAGAAGAAATAAAGGAATGTATATGAGACAATCAGTTTAGAAATGATCTTTATGGAAAGAGCTACACAAAATGTTAATTTCTAAATAGATATAAATAGTTATGAATTAAAATTGGATTTTGACTTCATTATGGAATGAAGGGTAAGTCTTGTTGGAATAAGGTCCAAGAAAAACATAATGACAAAATCTACTACAAAATAAGAATACACTACTTTAGAAGTTGAATTCGAATATGATTGGATGAATGGAATCATTGAAAAACTATGTTGATTTCTTCCATTCAAGGATCACATATAACTCTTTGTGACTTCGAGGGTATACTTAATCAAGCTAAGAGACTCTATGTCGCGAAATAACACCAATCATATTCTCCAAGATATTTAACTTTACTTAGAGTAACGTTAAGTGTGGAGATGAGAGTATTCACAGAATTCACACAAATTAGATTTTGACAAATCCATTGATAAAGTCATTCTTTTGAGCTAAGTATGATTGGTCACACTTCAACTATAAGACTTTATTATTATATAAATGGGTTTTTGATTTGGATTTAGTATTTGGGTATTGGAACATTATAACAACTATTAGAAAATGTTATGATATATTGGGATATAGTCATCACATTAATACTTGTTGTGTTCTATATTAACATGTTTAATCCATGAATAATGTTATTATTCCAAAGGTTCATAGTCGGTTATAATTGTGGGAGAAATTATGAAATAAGACTAATATGAATTGGATTGGTTGACTAGATGAAAGTAAGCAAGTGGTTGTAACCAAGTTTCATAGGTACTTGTCAACGAACTGGTATTGAACTGACCTGCATCAAGATCATCTCATGGATCGCTATCGTGAATGATACTTGATTAAAAAGGTACTATCCTTTTAACCTTAATACATGGGATACATAGTGGGACTTAAGTGTAGGGAGTACTATGCTTTGATAATGGTCAAATGTTGTTCCTTAACCGGCAGTTATAAAAGCCATTTTTAGGTATGGTCTGAACTATGCAAGAGACTTATGTAGTCACGATAGGATTTTTTTCCTCTTATGTGTTGAGAGTTAGACATCTAAGGTGCCTTACCAAAAGTTGAAAAACTAATGAGATTGATCACGATACAAATCTCATGCTCAACATGATGTCTGTAGCAAACGGATAACTGATAAACTTACCTTATACAACAATTGTATCCTTGAGCTTTTTGGGAATTGGGTGTTGATAGAATGGCACAAACATTCATATGGTCTTAGGGGTAGTGAAATGTTGCTAGACGTTCACCACTGTCTATATCAGTCTAATATGAGTCTTGCGGAAGTAGGAGATTGAAAGATCTAGTATGCTCAAGAGTATATTAAAGTGATATTGCTAAATAACTTATGATACTAATAGGTCACACTAACAACAACTTGATACAATTGATTATTTATTAGAAATTGATTTTAATAAATATTCAGAAAACTTTTATAATTAAATTGGAAATTATTTGTTTCATGAAAATAATAATTTTCATTAGCAAGTAACATTATATTATTTCATATGGTATGAGTTAATAAGTCATGCACAACTTTTTGGACTAGTTGAAAACCTTTTGGCTTTTACTCAAAAGACAAAGTTTATATTTTATAAACCTTGAGTTTATAAAATTTAAACTAAATTTCCTTTTCTTTATGCAATTTTTGAGATTTGTATAAAAAGAAGAAGTGTATGACTTGTTTAATCATGCTTTAAAGGCATGAGAGACACGCTTATGACAATGAGGACAAGATTGCTTAAGGTGCTAAGGACTAATGGTTAATACCTTCACTTTTTGCATATAAATATGAGGCTTGCACTTTGGCTAGTGATAATCCTTCTTCTTTTGCAACCATGGCCGAAAGTTCCTCCTCTATCTCTCTTTCTCTCTTAATTAGCTAAAAACACTTGAAATTACTTGCATCTTCAAGCCTTCTTTAAGTTCATATTGGTTATGAACTTAAAGCTTAAGGGTTTAAGAGTTTTGGAGTAGCATCTACATCATGTTGAGTCATTATTAGTGTCTCAAAAGTTCAACATTCTTCATCAACTTCCAAGCCTCCCATAAGGACCCAAAGAACTACAAATGTTGTTATTTCTTCATCCTTTCTATGGGTGGTGTGTTTAATCTTTCTATAACTTGCAAGAAGATCCTTGGTGGGTATAAAATGTTTATGTTATTTCAAAAATTAAAGTCTTCCGTTGCCATATTTTTAAAGTTTATGAAACTATTTTTGAACTAAAACCCAACAAGACTAACTGTTCTTATACATACATACATATATATATATATATATATATATATATATATATATATATATATATCTTAGACTTTTAACATTATATATAGTATAAGGGTATATTTTAAAATTTTAAAATACTAGGGTGCTAGAATTTAATATTTCAAAATTAAACTTTTAAATAAATTTTAAATTCCAAAACTAAAGGGTGTAATTTGAAACTATTTAAAATTACTAGATCAAATATTAAATAATTAAATTAATAAAAGTAATTTTGTCATTATCTTAAAATTTGACCAAATCAATCTTATTTGATAAGGAAATCATATTACCATTCAGAAAATTCAATTTAAGATATTAAAAATGAATTGTGGTAATTATCCTAATCCAAACAAGATCTGAAAATCGAAAAATAAGGCATCTAACAAGTCAACTTATCGATTCAGGCTATGAACTCGTAGAGTTCTACAAACAGATTGCGAATTTGTTTTGCTTCGGCCTTGGACAATTCACAAATGCATCAAATACAACTGAAAAACATCCTAGGCTCTGATACCACTAATGGGTTTTGAGCTTAAAAACATCCTATGTGTTCCTGCAACCCTAATTGCTTTGGATCTAATTTTTTCACTAATTGAACATGCAAAAGAAATTCCAAAGCAATAACCCTAGATCTAGCATATATAATTCGAAATTTATATATAAAAAGGGTTAAGAAGATTATCTTGCTTGTTGTATAGCAATAACAAGAATTCCTTGAATGATCTTGACTCTTGAAAGCTTTAGTGCCTCAAATGGTGCACCTCTAATGGCTCACAAACACTTGTAGCAAGAGGATGAGAAAGAGAGAGGAGGAAGCTCTTATAATTTTGGCTAGGGTTTCTTCAAGGAAGCATTGGCCGAAAATCACAAGACATAGGGTCTTTAAATAGTTGGTGGGTTGCTAGGGTTTCTGGAGGAAACCCTAATTTCCTGCTTAACGCTTAAGCAACCCATGGACCTCCCATTAGGAAGCCTTGGACAAATTCTATAGGGCCTCTCTTTAGGTTTCGTCCACTCCATTCCAAAGGAGTCCAACAACCTACTTTTGCAACTATCAATGATCGGCAAAAACATCCCCTCTTCTTTTAATCCCAAAATTAATTACAAATTAATTTATGATCAAATACTAATTAAATAATATGATTTCTAGTTAATATATTATTCTCATAATATATTAATAAATCATTTATTAACCTTTCTCTCCAAAATCATCCTGTCAAGTTGCTAAAGAGAATGCAACCCAAAAGGACCATGCTACTATCAAATCAAGTTCATACCAATTAGAGTTATGGGATTAGACACCTAATCCAATACGAACATCATGCCCCCAACTCCATATCATGCATGGGATATCATGAATCATGTGGCTTTAGGTGTCAAGAAGCATAATCAATCATTCGTCCTCTATGCATGAGGGCCGTCGCTAAACCGGTGATGGATGCATCACAGAATACCACAAAATCCTTAACTCCCTCCAGGAGGGTCAATACCGGGGCCTCACATAACCTCTGTTGATGAGTCTGAAATGCCAATTGCTGCTTAGGGCCCCATTGGAAATCCACCCCTTCCTCTTCACATGGGTGAGGGGTACCGCAATCTTGGAGAAATCATGAATGAATCTCCTATAGTACCTTGCCAAACCCAAGAAACTCCTAATATCTGAGGGAGATTTCGGAACCTCCCACCGCATCACAGCCTCGATCTTGGCCAGATTGACCAAAATCTCATCCTGGTTAACGAGGTGCCCCAGGAACTGGACCTCTCGTAACCAAAAATCACACTTCGAGAACTTGGCATAAATCCGTTCTCACCTCAAAACCCTCAAAAGCTCTCGAATGTGCTCTTCATGTTGCTCTCGGGTCTTGGAATACACCAAGATATCATCAATAAACACAATGACGGATTGATCGAGCATCGGCCTGCATACTCGATTCATCAAATGCATAAACACAGTAGGTGTATTGGTGAGCCCAAATGGCATCACCATGAACTCATAATACCCATAACGAGTATGGAACGCGGTCTTCTCCACGTCCTCCTCTCTCACTCTCACCTGATGATACCCAGACCACAGATCTATCTTGGAGAACCAAGATGCACCCTACAACTGATCAAAGAGGTCGTCAATCCGGGGAAGGGGATAATGTTTCTTCACCTTTAACCTATTCAACTCTCGATAATTAATGCACATCCGATGCAAACCATCCTTTTTCTTGACGAGCAGTATCGGCGCACCCCACGGAGAACTGCTCGGTCTGATGAACTGGTTGTTTAGCAGCTCATGCAGCTGAGATGACAATTCTTGCATCTCAGGTGATTCTAAACGGTACGACGCCTTGGCAATCGGGGCCGCACTCGGCACAAGGTCAATCATGAACTTGCCCTACCTCACGGGAGGCACGTAACTCCTCCGGGAATACATTAGCAAACTCCTTACCCACTGGAACCTCTAAAACTAAAATCAAATCCCCAACTCGAGTGTCAACCACATAAGCCAAATAATCTGCACACTCGTGTCGAATATACTAATGATCACTGTCTTCCAAACAAAACCATGAACCAACCCTGGTGCCCTCTCCATAAATATCCAGTTCTCCCCCAGTTGGGGTTCGAAATACCACTTTCTGGCCCTCACAATCAGTCATAGCACCAAACCTGCTTAGCCAGTCCATACCCACTATCACGTACACATCCCCTATGGGAATTGGGATCATATCAATCGGATAAGGCACCCCGAAGATCTCTAGCACACAAACCTGATATACCGCAGATGCAGAAACTCCATGTTCGTTGGCGATAGAAACCCGCAATAGATACTCTAACTCCCCTATAGGCATATCAAACTCTCTATTGAAAGATCAATATAAAAAGAACCGACTCGCACCCAAGTCAAACAACACAACATCAGGCAAAGAGTTCACTGAACATACCTATCAGGGGCAAACATATAAGCATAACATAAAACATAATCAAAAGAATAATAAATAGAAACATACCCTTTAAAACATCTGGAGTTGATCTAGCCTCCTCGACAGTGAGATGGAAAGCACAACCCTGAACCCTCGGGGGCTCCGCCCTCCCCTGGCACCCATAGGTGATCCTCAAAGTAGGTGGAACCGGGGCCTATGCTGACTTGACGGCCAACAATGGACAATTGACCTTCACATGGCCAACCTAATCACAATGGGGTCGGCTGGCTGCAATCCCTCACATAGTGCCCCTCCTTGCCATATTTGTGGCACACACCTCCTGATCGACAGGCCCCTCATGAACCTTGTTGCACTTTCCACAAGTGCGGCCCCTCTGCGCTACAAATCTAGTATCAGTAGCCCCAAATTGTTTCGGCACAACCAACAACTGTGCCATGGCCGGTCTTTGCTCCCTTGTCTGGAGCTCCATCCCAATCTCACACCGCCCAGGCGGCCTCTTGCAACTCCAACAAAGAACCATATCGCTGAATGGATACAAACTGCCTGATATCCGTATTGAGCATGTTCAATTAATGGGTCATATGAGCCTGCTCAGAAGCAGCAAACTTAGGATAAAACATAGACCTCTCTATGAACATCTTGGTGATCTCCGTCACTGACTCGGTCCCCTGCCTCAGATCCAAATACTCCTGGGCCAACCTCTCACACTCCACCAGCGACACATATCTAGAACGGAAAATCTTCAGGAACTACTCCCAACACACAATACCTCTCTACTCAAAAGAATACGAGCTAGTAACAAGTCTCCACCAATCCTTCACTTCGGACCTCAGAAGGTTTAGATCGCACTGGACCTTCTGATCAGCTGGGCAAGAGCAAGTGAATAAACACCCCTCAATGTCAAACAGCCACCTCATGCCTATGATCTAGTCCTAAACTCCATCAAATGTTGGGGGCTTCGTATTGTTGAAGTCCCGATACTAGAAAAATCCTCCCGGTGGCAATGGTTGCGGTGCCTGTAGTAGCAACATAAAGCTCATCAAAATACTCCACCATGGCGGTGTTAATAAACCAAAACATCTCTGGAAAATGTTCTCGAAAGTTAGCTACAACCTCCTCCTGAAGGATCTCCCTAATCTTGTCCTCGGACACAGCTGGCCCACCCTGGCCACGTGTCCCTGATCCTGATTTGAATAATGCCTCGAAATGTCGTGTCATCACCATTCTAAAAATAAACTAGGGAGATATCAGATAACAGGCATATCATATCAAGGGAACCAACTCCCAACTAATCCTTAGGGGTTGTGACTTCCCTGTTACATGTATGGGTAACGTGTTTTTAGTAGTACGGGCCCATACTACCTTCCACGTCTACATGTATTTGTCTCAAGGATCATAACAACAACCCTAACAATACACACTAGAAGATGCATACGCTCAATCCTCACTCCCTAGAGGAAGGCTAAACATAACGAGACTGGTCGGCTAACCCCACATAACTTATCCATGAAACTGCCACCAACCCTGCAGCACTCGTTATGCTAATCATACATAGCACTGGACCTTATAGACAGTCAAGTATCTTATCCTACCCTAAGCCCTTCATCAAACAAGAACATGAAATAAGGCCAAACCAAACATTCTCAAGCTATAGAATCTTAGTTATGTATAACCACGATTCATACACTAAGAAACTATAGTAATGATGTCAATTTCATATAAGGAAGAACCCCAGGCTATGAGGCATCATATAATCATGCAATTCTATCATGCAATTCCTAAAGATCCCTGGCCTATCACTAGCAATTTGCTCTAATATATCACAAAATCAATAACATTATGGTCATTTGAGGTCTACTTACTGGCTCCGGCTGATCGTACACATTGCATCCTCTTTGATTATTGTGAAAACAATTTGAAAATCATTTTTAAAAATCTTTTCCTTAGTTTGAGACTGGATTCACATGAGTGTTCCTCCAATTCACTCAAACCAAGGCTCTAATACCAACTTGTAACACTCATAAAAATCATGATAAATTTACAACTTTTTAAAACCAACCAATTTCAAAAATTGTTTACAAACATAGTTTTCAATACATGTTCAACATCATAATCTCCAAAAATCATAAGTCAAAACATGAGGATGTGTATGGTCACACCTTCGCCTTCTTGTGATCATCCGAAGTACCTGAAACATAACCCAAAAATGTAAGCGAATGCTTAGTGAGATCTCCCAAAGTACCAACATATAACATAAGCATAAAACAGGAAGGATGCATACAGAGCCTTCAGCCTGACTGGAACACCCCATTGGCCTATAGTCTATCTGGTATGCTCACAGCACATTCAACATGACTGGTACGCCTCATCGAGCCATCAGCCTATCTGGAACATTCTTCGGGCCTTCGGCCTGACTGGTACGTCCCTCAAGCCTATAGTCTATTCGGGACGCCTTAGGTCTCTTGGCCCTCGGTCTACATTGGTACGCCTCAAACCAACAACACATAAACCATGTTGACATATACATAACAGATAAGCATACATATAAACATTCAACAAATAATTAGATAGATCTTACAGATCATTAAGCATAACATCATCCTATCTACCAGGATACAGATCTAACAGATCACTACAACATACCAACATGCTATAAACTAGGAAAACAATCCAATGGTTCGGCCTTGGTGCCTTCGACCCAAAAGTACAGTGAGGGAAATCTCACCTCACAAACTGGACAGAAGCTGATGAGGTCCCTACTCCGAATCTCATCTCACTAATCGGTACCTAATCCCACCAATGACCAATTACATCAAAATCCCAAAAGAACCAAAATACCCTCAAGGTCAAACTTGGTCAAAGTCAAAGTCAACTGGTCAAACCCACTAAGTCAACTGAGTCAACCCATCCGAGTCAACCTAACCAAGTTAACTCATTCGGGATGACCCAGTACGAGTACGTGCGGCTTACTCCAGAGGTAAACTAAGCGTACTCTAAAGCCTCACAGTTGACCACCATCGGGGTGGTTAACCTCATACGCAGGGTGTACACCGAGTATGCAGGGAGTACTCTCGCATATTTTAAAACTAAATAAATGCTTAATGGCTTAAGCACTTATGTCCATATTTCAGATCCAAGGCTCAAATACACTCTAGAGTCAAAAAGTTTCCAATTTATGAATCTACATGCCCATTAAGTGCTCAACTCAATATCTTAATCCATTAATACCTTCTACAAGATGCATCGAGCAAAACTAACCATTAGGAATTCATTTTTATGACTTAGTGTAATGCCCCGATTCTTAAGTATCAATTTGTGGTTTTAATTTCTCATGATTTCAAGGTCTACTCGACTAGTTGGTTGTCTGACTCGTCGAGTAGCAACGGGTTGGTCTGCGTGTTTTAGCGACCTACTCACCGAGTCAAAGAAGGGACTCGACGAGTAGGAGCTGGAAGATGAAACCCTAAATTTTGGGGTTTTGCACCCTATTTAAAGGATCCTTTCCCCCTTAGCCTTCCTTTGCGGCCTTTAGGAGTGCAGAAACCCTAAATCTTTTCTATCCATACTTGTGTGTTTAAGCTTGAAAAGTGGATCTTGGTGAGGAAAGGCTTGAAGATCAAGATGCTTTGAGCAAGGAACAGTTGGGGATCTAAAGTCAACCTCATTTTATCATCATTTGGAGGTATCAAGTCACCACCTTAAGCTTCTTCTAGCTAGATCCCTTTTATACTTGAGTTTTGGGGCCATCTTGGGCATTTGGTGTTGCATTTCGAGTGATGAACCAAGATCTAACATTGCAACTTCAGATCTAGGCTCATCTTGGCTCTTATCATCATAAAGTCTTAGTCTTTAGCATGTTAGTGAAGCTCTTTTTCCTAGAACCTCTTCTTTAGCTTGACTTAGGTCATTAACACCTTGCATGCATGTAAAGTTTGCAACTTTATGTGATAAACATGCCTTGGGGGACTAAATCTACAATATGGAGCCTTGGCACGGCTTGAAAAGCCTCTATATGGATGAAGGACTGAATGGACTCGGCAAGTGTCAGGCCAACTCAGTGAATCCGATGAAGATAGTCGTTGGCTCGACGAGTCGGATGAACGACTCAGCGAGTCTGATGAAGATTACCTTGGACTCGGCGAGTCAGTCAAATGACTCGGCAAGTCGGCTAAGGTTTTCCCAACCTTTGGACATGTATGAACCCGACAAGTTGTAAAAGGGGAAACTCGATGAGTTGGCCAAGGGTTTTACGGCCACTGACACTAGGAGCTCGACGAGTCACTCAAGTGACTCGGCGAGTATGCAAGTTATGCAAGGAACTTGGCGAGTGGTTGGTTGTACTCGACAAGTTGAGCTCAACATGGACTGTTGACTTTGGCAGTTGACTTTGACTTTGACCAAGGGTTGACTATTATACTTCTGAGGGTATTTTGGTAAATTAGATTTTGATAACAAAGGGCATTAGTAAATATAGGTATTGGAGTTGGAGCTACATCTGGAAGAGTTTGACACTACATTCCGAGCTACTTGCGATGTGAGTTATCCTCACTATATCAGTAGGGTCTAAGGCACCAAGGCTGGCCCTTTCTCGGATTGCATGCTGGTTTTGTTTGATATTTTTATTGATCTGCTATATCTGCATCCTGGTAGTTAGAATGTTATTATGTTAGTGACCTGGTTTAGGTCGGTATCCTGGTATATACGATGATGCTATGTTAGTGATCGGTTAGGTCGGTATCCTGGTTAGGGTGTTGCTATGCTATATGATCTGCTAGATCGGTTTGTTTGTCTATGGACTATTATGTGATTATCTACTATATACGCACATGGTTGTTTGATTGGGGTTTGGGTTGAGGCGGATCTTGCTTTTTGTTGTAGGCCACCATACCCAGGGCGGACCAGATAGACTGTAGACCCGGGAGGGCACATAGTCAGGCCAAAGGCCCAACGAGCGGTCTGGATAGGCTGAAGGCCTTGAAAGGGAAGTCCAGACGTGCCGAGGCTCGGAGAGTGGGCCAGATAGACTGAAGGCTCGGTGCAGGCGGACCAGTCACACTGTAGACTTGCGATGCATGGTTGTTCTGTTACATATATGTTATATGATATGGTTATCTGTATGGCGTTGGTATTTTGGGGTTAACTCACTAAGCTTTCGAGGTTACAATTTTAGTTTATTGTTTCAGGTTCAACGGATGGTCGTGGGAAGGCGAAGGCGTGACCGTACACTTCCTCGATTGAAGATTATGATTTCTGGGAACTCTGATGTTTAAACTATTTTGAAAACAAATTGTAATAAATGAACAGTTTTAAATGATTTAAAAAGTTTTAAATTGGCTCGAATTTGATGGATGTTACACTTAGGACCCCTCCTTGGGTCTGAAAGGACAACTCAAATCGTCAAGAACATGCCATGCTCAAGATAAGACGTTTGGGACCAAAAAGTAACACTAAAACACCCATTTCTAGATCTACATGATTGAAAGATCAAGTTGCAAGCTTTATACCTTTGTAGGGTTGCAAATAAAGAGTAAATCCTAGATGATCTTGGCTTCCTTCCTTCTTTTAAACACACAAACACACACTTTTAGGCTAGAAATGGCTTCTCAAGGAGAACTAGGGCTTCAAACACGAATGAGAGGGTGGAGGCTGATAAGGTGAAGGGAAATGAGGCCATAGGATGCTTAAATACCAACCAAACCCAAAAAATGAGGGTTTCCTCATTTAGCAAGTACGTCCATCATACAATTATGTATGCCCAACGTACTAGGAAGCGCCCTAGTACGCTCAACGTACACCACATATGCATGGCATACTCCGAAGCCTTAATTTACCAAAATGTCATTAAGGCCCTTTTTGCATACATTTCTTGAACTTTGGGACCAAATGCACTATAAATGAATTAAAGGGTTGAAATTTGAAGTACCTTATCACCGGTACGTTACACTCAGCTCATACGTGCAATATACTAGAGCATTGACCAAAAATAGGTTGTTCACCTGGTACGCCCGGCTTACGCACCTACCACCTTTTCTTCTATTAAGGGCTTAATCCCTTAATCCTTTTCGTCCAAAATCCAGATCTAGTCCTCGAATGATGTCCTTAATCATAAAGTTTCCAACTTTATGATCTTGCATGGTTATTAAGTGCTCAATACCAAAAACCCTAACTTCTTCACTCGTTAAGATATCATAGTCCATGCATGGAATGAAACTATGGTCCAAGATTACATTTTTATGATTCTAAACACTCTAAAATGTATGAAAGGACAACTCATATGATTCTAAACATTCTAAATACTCATATTACCAAGCTTATGGGACCAAAATGAACACAAATATGTGGCTAACAAGATCTTAAGGAAAACTTCATCATGGTCAGAGCTTTTTACCTCAAAGTGGTGCAAAATTATGATGTGTTTCTGGATCCAAACTCCTCCAAGCTTCCAAGATGCTTTCATTTCCTTATCCTTCCTCTAAGAACACCAAAACACACACTAATGGCTCAAAGATGCTCTCAAAATGGATTAGGGTTCGCAAGGGTCGAATATGAGGCTGGAAGCTGATGAATGATGGGAGCCTTGAGAGTTAAGGATGTATAAATAGTACACAAACCTTAAATACTATGGTTTTGGTCCACGCCACGTATGCCTTGCGTATGCTTGGGTACGCCCAGCTAGGGGTGAGCATGGTGCAGTTTGGTGCGGTTTTAGTGCCAAACCGAACCGCAAACCGCAAGATGTAATTTTTGAATTCTAGAAACTATTGGGTGTGGTTTTTCAATGGTTCGGTTTTGCGGTTTTTGTGTGCGGTTTCGGTTTGTACCGGTTCGGTGTCGGGTTTAAACCGAGTCAAACATATGGTGCGGTATTTTATGTTAACCGGTATGATTTTTTTTACCGTGATGTTCATGTGAAGATTTATGATTGTATGACATGGTGTCATTTCGTTTCCTTACATTTATAAGCTGTAATTTTGAGTTTTTTATGTTGTTTACTTGATCACTTCATTTGCAACCCATATTCCCAAACTTATTTTTTTTATTCGATTTGCACTTAGAAGTTACAAGTTTGCAAGTTGTAGCCCACATAATGTTTATACTTTACACATAATCGTTAAGTCACAAACACAAAGTGACAAACTCACATATAAACCTAATACATAATTAGTAATTACCGTCAAGTTCAATATATAATATATGTATAAATTAGAATTTATTAGTATTTTTAAATAATATGTATAACTGTACAATATAAAACAGTGATTTATTTTATTGTTAATAAGCTTGCAGTGTGGTTCGGTTTTGGTGGTCCGGTTTCTAGATAAAAACCGCACTGCATCAATAAATTCGGTTTTCAAAAAAATAAAATATGCACCTCGGTTTTTGCGTCAGTTTCGGTTTCTCGGTTGCGGTTTATTGCGGTTTTTATTTTATCGGTTCGTTTTTGCTCACCCTTACGCCCAGCGTACGCAAGCAGCCCACGTTTTCTCATTAAAGTGCTATGTCACCATTTTTGCACACATTTCTCAAACCAATGTTTAAAAGTGTAAATACCTTAATATCCATATGTTACAGCTCAACTTCACATTTAGCCCAAAATCTTAACTCATAGCCCAAGAACCTTATTCCTTTAAGGATCAAACTTAATCGTTTGAGACCTTAGACCTTTACATGATCAAATTACAGTCTAATTATTTTAAATAAGAGATATATTGAAATAGGATGTTACAAAGATAAACTTTAGATATACAATTAAACATTATCTTCTATCAAATAAAATTGTTTTGAGCCTTATTTCTACATTAACATAAGGAGATAATCAAAACACTTTGGGATTTTTGCTTCAAAATAACAAACAACGCCCTATTAAGTATGTGGTTTTGGTGTTACAACATCAAAAACTAAAGGGACAAACTTGTCAATAAGGGTTGTCACCGAAAGAAAATCCGTCAATAGAAAACATGATGGTGATCTCATGTATGTGTTGACATTAGACCTGCAATTCGTGTATTCGTGTCATGAAAACGTGTCAGCCATGAATTTGACCCGATACGATTACACGATGAGAAATAAACTTTATCTCAATTTATAAGATGTATTCGTGTCGTGTCGTATCTCTCATAGATTCGTGTCTTCGTGTCTGAAATTGTCAGGTCTAGTTGACATCAAGAACAAACCTTTGATTGCTCTAACATATAGCAATATCTTGTTGTCGCCTCTCCGCCTCCCCGTCATGTGTGACTACCCCCATTGACCCTTGTATCCACTTCATCCATCAATATTAATTGTCTTTATACTTTCTGTCAGCGTGTATATATTTGGCTAAGAAGAACATTTTAGGTTTTATTGTCTTAACAACAACAACAATAAAAACAATACTAAGAGGTTCAAAATAGACATTTTATAGTGGTCTCAACAATAAAAACTAACAAGGCAAAAAAAATGGACTAAGTTGGTTACTTTCACTTTTTGTATTTAAACATGGACCATTCTTGTAATTTAGTCAATTGTATATTTATATATTTCTTACATTATGATTATGAATCGAGAAGGTTGACCAACGAGTTCAGATGAGAAAAATTAGAATTAATAAGAACTAATTGGATTGAATTGGCTTGAGCCATCATTGTTTTCTTCTCCCCCACCCCACTCACACTTTTTCTTTTCTTTTCTTTTGATTTTTATTAATAGTTAATGCATTATGTATGATGATTATCCAAATATATGACAATACAATGTTTATTAGTTCTAATAAAATAATCTAAAAGGTGCCATGTGAACATCTAAATTTAAATTAAAGCATGTTGACCTAACTTTAAAACAATTTGAAGAGTTTCATTAATTTTGTAATTTACTTTTATATAGATGATAAAACACCTAGTAAAGTATAGTATATTCCATACTAGGTGGAAGACCCGAATATTATACAGGTTGATACAAAAATGAAATATTAAAATTTAAATAATATGTAATTTTTAAAACAAAATTTTGAAATAAAGAATGAACAAACATATTAATTGCAATTTACTATCATATTTATTACATTTAATATTTTATATATATAAGTAAAAGTATTATGTGTCTTTTTAATTTTAAAAATTGTAAAAACCCATAAATTGATATGTAGATATTATTTATTTAAAAGATATAACAAAATGACAAGTGTCAAAATTTATAAGAAATTGACATGTTTCAAAATTGATCTTCATTTGTTATAGTAAATATCTTTAACTTTTTAGTAAAATGTTGATAGCATCGCTCGACAATTATAAATTTACAACATCCTACTTTCTATCAATTTGTTTATATTAATACATAAATAATCCTGTAAAATTAACTTAATACATAAATCTAGTATTAGCAATGATGGTTATTAAGTAGCTATCCTAGTGAGTTTAGAAGGAACACATTAATTTATGCAATATTTCATAGTAAAAACTAGTATAATTTTCATTAAATATGGACATTGTGATAATACAATATAGTAGTCCCGTTAGATGATTTCAATTTGTTTCGCATGGTAGATAAAGGGTCCAAGAAAACTATCTTTGACATAAAATACCAGATAGTTAACAAAAGTGAAAACTTTTAACTTGATTAAGACTTTTATTCGTGGTGAAAGAGTGGGCCAACTATTTTAGCAAAAATAATTTAAATCACACAACAAATAACTTGCTAGGATATTATACTCTATGTGACACAAATGATTCTAAAAAATGGTAAACTGTAGTATCATCACATATGTAGAACATTATATCAAGGTCTATCATGTTGGGGAATAAATCATGAAGCACTAACAATAGCTAAGACATATCAATGTTTGAACCTTGAATTTCTTTTATAAAATTTAAAGCCTAACTATTAAACTCCAGTCGTAAAAATCAAACATAAATCAAGGTGTGCGACCAAGGATATAAAATACACATCAAAGCCAAGACGAAAAAAGGGTGCCCACAAACCGAACTCTACCCATGATCTAAATTATGTCAGCCGAAAAGACGAATACGTCACTGCCCCTCTGGTTGTGCACAAACTCAATAATTATCATATTAAATAATTTATATCTAGTTGAAATTTTCTATTTTTTAGAACGATTGATCACTACAAAGGTGAAACGTGTAAAATCCAAACAGGGGCACCTCCATACACTAACATCGATTTTAAATCATAAACTATATATACCATCTAGACACTTAATTATCGCATGTTCACTAAATACTTGTAAAGAATCATGAATGCATTACTTATTATTATTGTTATTTTATTATTCATATAAGTTTAGAACATTGAAATCGTAAAGCAAATTTTGGATTTTTAAAGCAAGTATTTCGTGGGTTTAACGTGTTCCTAAATCGGAAGACAATATGTACAAAAATAGTATCAAGAGACCGACAAATTGATAATAGACCACACTTTGTGGTACCAATGAATCATTGCATTCACATTTTCTAATTTTAATATTAATAAAAAAAATAGTTGAAGAATACAGTATTTCTATAAATTTACTTTTAAATTTGGAAAAAGAACTTTTTCGAAAGAATGAAATAAAACATTCATTCGTTCAGGAAACAAATTTCAATGCGGCATTGTATCGTCACATAAATTCTTTATATGTCATTTCGTTTATAAAAATGGCTAAATTATTTTATTTACATAAAAGGTTATTTTTTATAAGTTTCGTATCCTATTAAAATAAACTAATTTCATTTTCAATAAATCCACATTAGTAAGATCAAATGTATCGTTACTATATATATCGTTATGATTAAAAATGAATTTCTAATATTATGTGTATTTATGATCAATTTTGGTTTGTTAGATTTAGAAAAATAAAAAGTTATGTAATTAATAGTGACATGATGATAATTTTTTTAATATAAAGTTTTATATATGCAACCATAGTATAATGGTAAGATGAATTATACTTAATATTAAATTAGACAGTCATGAATTTACTAGGATACAAACAAACTTTCTCTATCATCTATGCACTACAATACGAAATATGTGATTTCACATAATTACTCAAAGATCAGTGAAATCTTAAAATCGTGATTATTAGGGAGGTACTTTGTGAGAATGATAATGAAATGAGTGCGAAATATTTAGAATATAGAGGCTAAGTGTAACAAACCAAAATTTAGAAATATTTGACTTTTAGTCAAATATCAAAAGAAAATTTTGGTCATTTATTATAAAAAAAGATGAAAATATAAAGTTGTAACTGCATGAAAATGGTCAAGACAAGTTTAAGTCACTTAGATGAGATTAGATAAGTGAGTTTAAGAAAAGAAATGCATGAGAATATACATTATGGCCAAAAGGGTAAAATGGAAAATTGTATGTTTTTTAGGCCAACTTTGTGACTTAATAGATTAAAACCTGTAATAAAATAGGTACAAATGACTTAATGGAGTTGTAGAACTTGTCCTCACCTTTGTGTGGATATAAGATTTGTGGAAAACGAAGATGAGATGACGAAGATATTCATCTTTGAAGATGCAGTAGAAAATGGGACAACATTGGTATTTTAGGCTATTTGCATGGCTTAATCGATTAAGTTCTGTATGAATTAAATCAAAAGTAATTATATAGAATTGTAGAGTATGTCCCCACCTTTGCGTGGATATAAAGATTATAGAGAACAGGTTAGAAATGAAGAAGTTATGTGTGTTTGAAATTGGAAGAAAAACTGTCCCGAACTGAAATGGAATCAACAATGCACTTTGTTGATGTGCAACCACCACGACGTGGTGGCGAGCTACTATGACATGGTTATGCATAGAAAAGAGATTATAATATGTTTAAAGAGCTCATTTCGATCATTCTTCATGGGAGGTCCATTGGGAGCCGCAATAGGGTGATTTTGATGCCAAATGTTGCCAATATATGCTAGAGATGGTGGATTGCAAGGATTTTCATCCTCTCTCCATTAAGGTAAAGATTTCTCCACTTATGAAATTGTTAGTTAGGTACGAGTGGTTGAATTGCTCAACCTATTATTTTTCTTAAATGTTATTGAGAGTGTTTAGAAGCTTTAATCAAGCTTTGGGAACTTATTTCCATGGTGAAATCAACCCATTAAGAGTTAAGGTATGAAACCCTAACTAATGATTTTGAGTAATT
This sequence comes from Lactuca sativa, assembly GCF_002870075.4. Lineage (NCBI taxonomy): Eukaryota > Viridiplantae > Streptophyta > Magnoliopsida > Asterales > Asteraceae > Lactuca > Lactuca sativa. The sequence continues at coordinate 209,829,359 of NC_056624.2, forward strand.
AATGCTTTAGAGTTAGATTATAATGAATTAGGTATCATTAATTAGTTTTTAAGATAGAGAATGAAAAGATAGAGTATAACCCATTAAGTGGTTATTTTGATCTAAAGAGTCCTTAAGCTCATAATAGGCTAAAAATGGTTTTTTGATGTTTATAAATATTTATGAATAGGTCTAAGTGTTACAACCCGGAAAATACATCACCAACTGTCATTAGGATCTAACAATGTCAACATCATGTAATAGGACAACCATATGATCATTCGATATATATATATATATATATATATATATATATATATATATATATATATATATATATATATATATATATATATATATATATATATTCGATTTTTGTCCTTAATTATGTCAGCAAACAGGCTCAAAATTAAGTGCACGAAAAATAGTGTCACCTTAAGAGTTGGTTAACTTATTTAGAATGTACACATTGCAGCGATTCCAAATATTTAAACTTTTTAAAAATCCGACTTGGTATGGTAGAGATATGACTTTTAGGGTAAATAAAAATCTACCGCATACTAAAAGTTATAACATTAAAAACTACGAGGAGAACAGTTGACTTTTGACAAAAGTCGCCAAAAAGAGAAATGTAGTACTACTCAAAGTAAGAAATTTGAGACAAATAACGCCTAAAACAAAACTCGTATAAGATAGTTACGATTTTTATAAAATCATAACGGTTATAAAATATAGGCTAAAAACAAAATATAGAATTAGCCAAAACAACGAAAAGGAAAGTTGTAGTGTACGTCGAGACCTACATGTATATAAGAGTCGTTGAAAACAGAACTCGTATGCGAGAGATATAAATTTTGAAGTTTGATTTTCACCCTCACGCGCACCTACGTGCGACAGGCATTTGACGATGGCATTCTTCAGGATACGGATGACGTGGCACGAGGAGATGAGGACATGTGGAAGCTCCTTCTGGCTCACACGCAATTGCAAGGCGCACAATGTGTGGCGTGCAATCCAAAATCTACTATAAATAGCATGTTGTGACGGTTCAATTCCTCACACATCAAAACACACCTCACACACACACACACACACACTCTCTCTCTCTCTCTCTCTATTTTTGTGCCACTGATTCCCGAGCGCCTATCGAGTTCCAGACCCCCGAATTCTACCCTACATCAGTGGTTTTACACATCAAGGGTGAGTTTACAGCCCTACTTTACAATTTTCAAATCTTTTACCGGAGGGGGGGATACATGTTACATTTCAATTATTACTAATTGGTATAGCATTAGTATGTAACTAATGTTAACATTATGTCTGGTAGATACCCTGCCCAACTATTATAGATAATATTATGCCTAGATGTTACGCTAACTCAAACTCTCAAAATTATGCATACCTAGTCGTTATATTGATAAACACTTAGAGAAACGATTTACTTTGATGTTACGCTAGCCAACCTATACCCACCCTTTGGATAACTTTGTACCTAGTGGTTACACTACCCAAATACTTGGCTAAACAGAATATTACTCCCTCCGTCTCATATTAATAGTCCATATTTTTTTTTGGTTTGTCCCAAAATAATAGTCTACTTCTAAAAATAAATATCCATTATACCAAAATACTCATCATTATTAGTTAACTTACTATGAAGTTAATGTTTCCTTAATCTGTGTGTGTGTTTTTTTTTTGTCTATAAACCATAATTTTGAGACGGAGGGAATATAACTTTTATATATATATATATATATATATATATATATATATATATATATATATATATATATATATATATATATATATATATATATATATATATATATATATATATATATATATATTATTGGAAAACATAATATTATAATAAAGGTAACTGAGTTGAATAGAAAAGTAGTTCTCTTTGTGTCAAATCATTTGTCTTCTTTTAAAACCATTCAACCAATTTGATTGTTCAAATTCTCATTGTCTTTGTTGGTTTTCATCTACTGGAATTTAAGAAATCTACAACAAAACTCTATAGTTTATTAACTGTTTAGTTTTGGTTTTATTAGTTAAACAAAAATAACAATAAAATATTATAATTATTTATATTGATATTTTAACAGAAAACAAATCATCAACGAATTATAACTTTTTTTAAATAGAACAAAATGTTTACTTTATAAATATCATCAAAAGCTTAGGGTTTTAGAAAATAAGACTTGTTTTTTAATTTTATTTTACTATTATATTATTTTATTTTAATCTTCTTGTATTTTTTTTTTTATGTCTGATAGAAAATATTATTCTATTTTAATCTTATTTAACTTTAAGCATGACAAAAAGTATTATCTCTTAATTTTAATGTGTTCTATTTATTTGAAAAAAATATATTATCTTATTGTAAAATTAAACTAAAGATATATTTACAAAAATATAAAAGTTACAATTTTAGTTATTTAAGAAAGAACTTTGTTAGACAAATTATATTCTGTGTCATAAAGTGAAGAAAACAATTATTCACATGAAAACCTCAATCGGAATGTTACGATCCATTATCAAACATTGAGAATAAAATATTATTAAGATAAACTAGTATTATATTTCAGATATAATTGATAGACAAAATTGCAAAATTGCAAAAATGGTACCTGTTGTATGCATTTTTTTGGGGTTTTAGTCCAAACCACGATTTTTTGGATTGATGGTCCTTTTAAGCTAGTTTACATGCAGTTTTGGTCTCTGTCCAAACTACAAAGACCATTATACCCTTAATGAATTTATTTTTCATTTTTCTTTCACTTTTTAAAATTATTATTATTATTAAATATAAAATCGGGCCCATCTCTCTCTCTCTCTCTCTCTCTCTCTCTCTCTCTCTCTCCACCATCAACATCCTTTTCCTTCAAAAGAAAAACCCGAAACTTCAAAATCGATTCAATTGTTAACCATAATTTACAATCAAGTAAACTTATTTTTCACCAAATCCATCTCCCTTGAAGATCAAACATCAATTTAGAAGGATAAGATGAGAATCTGGTGTTTCTAGAATGATGGTGAAAGATGTGCAAACGAGAACGATGAAAGAGGATACAAAGAGTAAAGTGTATTGCAACCTGCAACCAAATCCAAATTAAAAATTATAGCCTCACCGTCTCAGCCTCTTTTCTCGATGAAAGTTGTGTTGGACTTCATTGTGGAGGAGAATGATAAGAAATTGAGAATATCCTGTAAGATCTAGGGCTCGAAAGCAAGTCAATTTCTGTTACCATATTGTTCATATGATCATTAGAGAACCAAAAAAAACCATGAATGATCTATGGAGGGAGTTGTGAGTTTCCAGTGATGGTGGTGAAGGTGGCGGTGGTGCTTGTGTGTATGTGTGTGTGGTTAGAGAGAAGATGAACCAAAAATCCAAATGCACTTGCGTTTGTTCTTAAGACCCATTGTGAAGAAATCTATGGTTGGAGAGAAAGAGAGAGAGAGAGAGAGAGAGAGAGAGAGAGAGAAAGAGAGAGAGGTTGATAGTCGATCGTTGTTTGTTCTTTTTGCAGATTCTATGTAAGATTTGCGAAGGAGACCTGAAAGATGAACTCAAATGTGAAACAGTCACTTCCTTCAATGATTTTGCAAGCTCTATGTAAGATTTGCGATTTTAGAAGTTTTAAGCTTGAATTCCCAGCAACAGTTCTTCTTTCTGTCTTAATCATATGGGTTACAGTCTTCGAGAGAGGGAGGCTAAATGCATAGATCAAAGAATGAACCCAAATTGTTTGGTCTTGAGGTGTATTGTAAATAGACAAAGAAAACCCGAAAATTGTTTGTGGATTTTTTCTTCATCTGGATTTCGAGTTGTAGGTATTCCGATTCCATTTTTGACAAGAATATTTTTTGGATAAAGAAGTGTGAAGAAGATGAAGATAGGTCCTGCAAATGATTTGTAATAGAGAGAGAGAGAGAGAGAGAGAGAGGGGTGGGCCCCATAATTTTTATTAATAAAACTTTAAATTAAATAGTAAAAACCATAAAAAAAATATATCAGAAGGGCATTTTAGTATTCTTAGTTTTTTGAAGGACCAAAAACACAACAAAACTAGCTCAAAAAGACCACCAATCCAAAAAAATTGTAGTTTGGACTAAAACCCCAAAAAAATACATACCACAGGGACTATTTTTGCAATTTTGTCTAATTGATATAATAAAATTATAATAATATAATATCATCTGTGTTAAATAAAATATTATATGATAAAGTTATAATAAAAAAATCTCTTTATCAAATAAAAAAATATCTTAACATTATAGTAAGACATCAAAATTACATTATAAAATACTTACTTTTAGAAAAAAATTTATATTTTAATCATAATTTTTTTTTAAAAAAATTCATCATATTTTGGTTTTAATGATTTGTCACCATCTAAAATCTCAAATATATAAACAATCACAAGTTTTTTTTTTCATTTGTTATTCAAAAACATGAAAATCATTCTTTAATTGTTAATGAGTCCAAAAGGATTTTTTTTTCTAAACATTCTTATTATTTTACACTAATAACAAGTCTTTTTATTTGTTCAAGCAATTACATTAAATCTAACTAGAAGGGTATCCCACGCGTTGCGTGGGGTAGAAGGCGTTCAATTAAAATATAATTATATAGTTTCGATTGTTAAATTAATAAATTTACAAATAAATTTAATCAGATACAACAAAAGAGAAAAGAAGTTGCACATCTTTATCTTTTTAAAAGTTGCACCACTTTATCCTTTTTGGACATTGCGGGAAAGAAGTAAATCACATCGAACATTATAATTAGTAATCATATCTGGATTTGGTTATTTTTTGGTGGGATTAGATGGGGATGAATGTGTATCAGGTTTTGTGCAACCAAAATTTCAAGCTATATCAAACTATCAATAACAAAATCAAAATCAACTAAACTACATTTATGTTTCTTGTATTAAGGCCACAAGGGTATTCTGGTCAAATTACTTGATGTGCCTTTCCATAATACCTATTTATGAATGGAGACTGCAAGAAAAACACACATGGTTACCAAATGTCATTCAATCATTACAAACATAAGCATTACAGTGGCAAATAGGACATTTTGCATTTCAGGTCAATATCAACAACATATTGTTTCTTTTCGACTTAATGGAACAGAACTTGATAAACACCATTTGATGACCTAAAGGGCAAACATATCATTTTTGCATTTCAGATCCAATTTAATGGGGCATAACTTGATGACCTAAATCAAGGCTAAATTGGTCTTTTTGCATTGAGGTTCAAAACCAAGGAAAATATACAGGTGTTTATTTTTCACTTATCAAGTCTTAACTTTTTTACAAACTTACCCTCATTTATTTTTTCCTTCCATTTTCTCAATTACTTTTTTAACAATACCTATCCGAACAACATTTTATCTAAAAGACTAAACTTACTAAACGTGATTTAACCACATGGTATTTTACATTCAGAACTGCAACATATGACCTAAATGTCTACTATTACCCTTAAATACTAATTCACATTATATTCAATGACCATAGAAAAGGGCAAATGAGTCATTTTCAATTGGATTTCCACAAAGGTCGCATTTTTAAGAAAGAATCTTTGACAGAATGTAAAAAATGCATCTTTTTTCAAAAAAAAAAAAAGTAACAAACCTTGACTTGTGAGACATCAGGGGTATCAGGTGTGGCTACAGGATAAAATTTGTAAAATTTCATCTTCTCATATGCCTCAACTTTCTCTTTACTCAATGACTCTCGAGCATTCTTCCTCTTTTCCCTTGCCTAATAGATGTCAAAATTATGAAATTAAAATTAAAACATAAAACAAAGCTCAAGTATTTAGCATATACTAATAATACTAATAAACAATTACTTTCACAAAGTTACCTCACGATTAGCTCTCTTTCTTTCTCGAACCTTTTCCTTCACAAATTCCTATATAAAAAAGAAATATTATTTTGTTAAATAATACTTGAGCAAATCATGGCATGCTAAGGGAAATAGAGGGGAAATAATAAATGAGGACAAATTTGTAAAAAGTTGGAGATCGATGAGAAATGCATACATGTTTCTTTTTTTGACTTAATGCAGAAAGAATGGCCTTATAGTGTAAAAAATAAACATTTTTAACATATAAAATCATTTTTGTATACTTTGAAGTCGTTAAAACCAACTTTCATTATTTACAGTTAGCATTCACATGATTCTACAAAACAACATTGTTTTACCAAAAAAAAAAAAAAAAAAAAAAAACCCCAGAAACAATCGTCAAAAACCATACATATTTCTATCTGGTTTAGACTCTTTAGAAACATATATGAAAAAGCTAAGAAAGCAAGTAAAAAATTAGAAAAAAAAAAACTATAGCTCACCTCAAATTCATCCAGCTCCCAATCAAACTCACAGACAACCTATAGAAAGTCAAAATTAAAGCAAATTAGTGACAACCCAAGTCAAAGTTTGTATGAATGGATCATGATATATCATCTTCACAATTTGACTATTGAACTCTAAAAGCTTTAAAACAAAATCAATTAAAGAAGCTAATCAGTAGTTAAAATGATGAAAGCATGAAAGATGTATTTTCATGGCTGTTTTATCAAACCTTAAATTTGCAACCGTCATCTGAATCTATTTATGGCTCACTTCTGGTGGATATTCTGCCAACAAATAACATCCAAGAGCATCTACTCTTTTTGTTTCAACACCCTTCAACATAAACTTTACAAAAAGAAACTTGTGATATTACAAACAAATCCCTTTATGTATATAAAAGAAAAAAAAAGTCAAATTGTAAAAGGAATAGTTAGAGAGAACCAACCTGTCATTGATTGAATTCCATAGTCGATATCAGTCCTTCAATATTGTTCTGCAATTATGTAACCAAAATTAATAAAATTAAGAAACGGCAGCGAAGCAGGAGGAACCGACAAAAAGAACACACACAAAACACAGACATAGTGGAATGAATTCAGATCGATATTATGTGAGTATCCAAATTTTTGATTTGGGTTTTAGCCTTTTAGGGTATTTTACCTGGCCCATATCCGGTGTACATAACAATGAAATTCAGGGTTGTAAGCAGGAACTCCATTGTTGTAGATCCCGTGTGAATAGCAGTCAGAATCGAGCTCTTGATAGGACAAAAAAATAACAAAAAATGAATAACAAATCAGAGCATGTTTTGAACAGACCTTAGGCTTGAACCAGAAGAAGAAAGGAAATCAGGCGAAAAGCCCTACTTTTGAAATAGACGAAGAGATGATTGGTGTATGTATCCTGTCACAACATCTAGGGTTAAAAGATATTGTCTACGACAGATAAATTAATAGCTCGTATATACTATACGTCATAAATATTAAAGGGTGGAATGGAGAACAACCTTTGAAGAAACCATAATCGGCATGAAAGAACAATTACAAGACATCTGAGTGGAGGAGGCGTGGTAGAGTAGAAGACAAAGAGTTAGACATTATTAGTTACCTGATTCGAGATGAAAACACCGGAGGCGGAAGAAATCAAAGCGAGCAGCTTGGAAGAAGGGAGGCGGTGTTCTGTGCTTTACCCACCAACGTTGGGGATTTCAAAACCCTGAAAACATTCCTAAAATGAAAGCGAAAACAAAGTTGTCAAACCGAAGGCTGAAATCAATGTACAGACGGTAGGAAGCAGTTGGAATAGATAAGGGAAGATAGGGAACCCGAACAAATATGTTAGCCGATGAGCAGACGAAGAAGAGGTTGCTGATACTGTAGAAGTTGAAGCGAACGATTCTCAAAAGAAGAAGGTATGTAACGGTGAGTAACGGAGGTGAGGTTGACGGTTGCTCAGATGGTTTTCATCAGGACGATACAAAGGGAAGTGGAAGTGTGGAGAATGAGGCGTGGGAAAACGATACCAGTGGGTGTTGGAGGCATCGGTGTCGTCGAAAGCCACCGGTGAGGGAGGAAGTTTGTTTGTGAGAAGCAATGTATAAGAGGTTTCTGGAACGAATGAGAAACAGGAGAAGGAAAATAGGATACTATTGGTATACCAAAGAAATAGAGGCGGTGATAAAAAAACTTGTCGATATGGTATTGGATATGAGAAGCGGTGGATTATAAATGGAATACACGTATGTATGTCACACCGAGTTTTATGTCACGTATCCACAAAAGAATACACATATTGGCAAAAGATGTCCCCTATAAAAACTAAGAACAATTGTAAACAGGTCCAAAGACAAAGGACCAAAACTGCCAAAACCTTTGCAACTTAACTGTAGGTAATAGCTAAGGCACAAGAATTTTAATATACATATATAATTGGTAACAAGCTAAAACAACAATTTTCGAAGGCACGGCAAGGACACAACGATTCATATAATATTTGGTTTGCTATTTAAAGCTTAAAAAATAGCCATTTTTTCCTTTTCTCATATTGTATTATTCTGTTTGCTGTTCATTTTGGCCCCATCATATTTCATTCTTGTTTGGGTTGGGGAAAAAGCCCAGCTGGCAATTCAAACAAAATTCATGTATCCGTCCTCCATGACCCGGTCTTGATATTGATCGTTAGCCGTGAATCGTAATGGGGCTGTAAAATGGTAGGAATTGCTTGAGATAATAAGGTAATATCTGAATCATCACATTAAATCTGCTGCAACTTTCCCAATCTTGATTAGATTCCGATTGTTGATTGTAACCTACATTGCCCATTACGTGTTTGTTGAAAGTTCTCAAAGAAAAAATGTCGTTTGCAAGACCATAAATTTGAATATGTTATTGTTATAGCCTATTTCCACATTTCAATTGTGGCTAACCAAGATGTTAGCTTTTATATACAGATGGTATGTGATATCGCTGTTGCTTACAACTCTGATGGGTTAGAATGAAGTCATTTAAGTTCCAAATCAGGACTGGGTTTTCTATAAGCTCTGTACTTAATCACATTGAATATATAATAAGATCATGGGAGGGACGTGAAGAGAAATCTTGATGTTTCATACTCGATTCACCAAGAGAAAAGGAAACAGAAAGGCGGTTTGTGTGCAAACCACTGAATACAGATTAGGTAATTGGTCATGGCTCATGGGTCTACACCTTTATGTAATTATCGAGCATCAAATTGTGTAATTGTGACTTCATTGACTGAAACCAAAACTTCTGGCATGATTAAGTTAGACTTAACTTCAGGGTTAGGCACTTGTGTGAAAAAGCCAGGTGGTTGTGGTGGAGGTAGTGCACCCTCACCACTCAGCATATGAATCACAGAGGACATAATTGGTCTATCATCTGCATGTTGTTGCACACATGATAAACCAACATGTATTGATTGCAATACTTCTGAAACAACCCATGAGTCCCCTAAGGCTGTGTCAACCAGCTCCAGAGGTTTGTCTTCCTTGTAAAGTCTCCATGCCTAAACCATTTTGAAGCTCAATAAGATTAGATTAATTTCTGATTATGGGAATTAGATTATTTTCACCAAACTTACATGCCCGAGAAGGTTATCATGGTGATCTTGATGAGAGAATCCTCTGTTTTTCTTCCCACTCACAATCTCCAACACCAAAACACCAAAGCTAAATACATCTGATTTCACTGAGAAAAGCCCATTCGCTGCATACTCTGGAGAGATGTAACCCCTGCAGAATATTTGTATCTTAGTGTAGAATGATATTATAGAGGATATGTTAAGCTACTACACATGCATTATGATTAGTGGCTTCTTACAATGTACCAACAACTTTGTTTGTGTTAGCTTCGGTCTCATATTCTTTGAACATTCTAGCCAAGCCAAAGTCTGATATTTTTGGGTTCATGTTGGAATCAAGCAAAATGTTGCTTGCTTTTAGATCTCTATGGATTATTCTAAGCCTGGAATCTTGATGGAGATAAAGAAGACCTCGAGCAATCCCATTGATAATGTGGTAGCGTTGACGCCAGTTGAGTAACAAGGAGTTGTTTTCATCTGCCACAAAAAAAAGGAATTTCTTTTTAAGTTTGTATTATGTATTTTAATGATTTAATCAAGTGTGTGCTATTATATAATCTTGAGAAGGACCTACCAAATAAAAAAGAGTCCAAGCTTTTGTTGGACATGTATTCATAAATCAACATCATTTCCTCTCCTTGTATGCAGTATCCCAAAAGCTTCACAAGATTCCTATGCTGAAGCTTGGCAATGCATTTAACTTCGTTCTGGAACTCAACAAGGCCTTGCTTTGATGTCTTTGACAGCCGCTTCACAGCTATTTCTCCTCCTTCATCAAGCACACCCTGGTGATTGTTTTTAATTCATAGGTTGGTTAGTTAGATGCACTTACTTACTGCTCATCATTGCTGATTGTTGTTTTGATATTGGAGTTTTTACCTTGTAAACTGCACCGAAACCTCCTTGTCCTAGTTTATTGTGGATTGAAAAATTACTGGTGGCCTTGATTATCTTACTCAAGCTGAACAAAGGTAGATCAGAATCTTGCTTCTTGTTCTTGTTTGCTAAAAAAGATTATATGAAACATCAATGAATGGTTCAACTTCCCTAAATCTATACAAAGTGAAATTGCAAGGATAATCAAGTAGTTTTGTAAGTTGCCCCCACCCCTACCATGTGATTTCTTCAACTTTCTCCATGCATATAGTATCAGTGCAAAGCCAAGTAGGGCCACTGCAAATACTATTGACATGGTCACTTTAAGATTCGTGTTCGATTTCTTCTTCTTGTCTGCTTTTTGCCCACACAAAATGTTAGTGGTGGTAGTTGTAGTTAGTAACAGGAATGAGCTTACAAAAACATGACTAGGAATAAAATCAAGCGTTTTTCTATTTCCAGCTGTGTAAATTAGTTGTATTGTTAGAAAAAGTATAATGTACCAGGTTTATTCATGTAAGTTTAGATAGCATCATGAGGTTTAAGCAAGCAGGAGAAGGACACTTACGAATTAAGTTGTTGGTGTTGGACATTTTTATGTAGATGTCTTGCCCTGAAACATCTCCTTCCGGAGCGTCTCTGATGTCAAACAGCTCACCTGACCACTGTAAACATCCACTTCCGCTCCCTCTAACATCAATGTTTGCATAAGCTGTACAATAGCCATTGCGAGCACAAAGTTTCCCACATTCCTCAAGGGAAATGGTAGTATCAAACCATGAATACCTTGAGTCGGGCAATTTCAGGTTTGTAAATTTCCTGAAGTTTTCCCCATTTTCATCAGTCGCCGATATTTTATGCTTACACCCATTTGACCAGTCTGCTATGGACCATTCCATTGGCAGCTTTGGTTCAAATCCTTGTAAACACGCACATGCTGGCGCATTATTGATGTTACAGCTTCCATAAGAACCACATACAGCGTACCTGTCACAAGCATCCACGAAAAGCTCCATATATACCCTCCATTTTTCATCTGTCTTGTCCCAAACAAACTGCAAAACGTTGCCTTGTTGATCCAATCTTACCCTTGTAAGATATGAACTGTCTAACAGTGTGAAGTTGTAGTAATTCTCCTCATCAGTTGAAACAAAGTCAAACGCGTAGAAGATGTTGCGTTCCAAACCATGCAACCCAGTAAACCCCAACCCATTCCAATATCCAACCCTCTGCGGTTGCATGTTTGATCCATCTTCAGCAGTATACAATTGCGGATATCCAATGTTGTCCATCCAAACTGAATAAGAACCTGATGAAGGGTCATCAGAAGTCTTCCATGATGTCAGCCTCCTTTTTGTGCCCATTACACGGTCCACACCGATTTTCATTCCTGGTAGCCAAGTGTCTCCAGGATGATCAAAGCTTTGCCAAATGAGGTCACCACTGATATCATCTCTGATGACTAGATTTCCAGAATCCAATAGCTGTGCCACAGGATTCATATTTGTCCCTGGTTTGGAGGATTTGGATGACCAAATTGAGGTATTTCTAAGATTGAGAAGCTGTAAAGTTCCTCGGTCATTGATTTTGAGTACACCAATGCGGTCAGCAAGTGGAACCTCTCTATTAGCAACCCATACGATGGTACTGTCTGGCACATGCTTATACCGTATCCCTAGGTACCGAGAAGTTGAATTCCCAAGGCCAAAGAATGCCAGTTCAAATATTTCAGCTTCTGAAACAAGGGTGTCACCATCCTTGAGAGGCTGATTTGGAAACATGGTGTCTGTTGCACTACTAGTTTTCAGTACAACACAGCAGTAGAACCAAATCATGGCAAGAAGCTCCATACGATTTGATCTCACCTCTACAGTTGACATTTAATCTTATGAGTCTTATGCTCTTTAATCTCCTCCTTTCATGTATTAAAGACTTAGTCAATGTGGGCATAGCATTTCCCAACCCATGCAATACCACACAATAAAATTTAGTTCTAGAAGACTTGGTCAGTTTTTCTAGTTGCCATCGTGGACTTTTTTTTTAATGGTTATGGTTGCTTGATTTGTCTCATCTCTTATGTCTATAGAATTTTGCACAAAATACAAAATAACTTAGATTTGAATTTCTTTGTTTAGTTTTAGACCAATTATAGCTCTTTTTAGAGAACCCCAGACATATTGACGTCTATGCAATTATTTTCGGTTCTTTTAGATATGGAAAAAGTTTCAAGTTTTTAAATTGAGGAAAGCAAAGGAAAAGAAAAGGAAGAGGGAAAAATTAATTACATATGCTTTCGAGTTGGAAGTAATGAAAAATAATTTTCTGCCATTATTTGCCATTAATTTTTTAATTTATTTAAATAAACACACCTTCAACCTCACCCTCCCACCTTACCTTACATAACCCACAATTTTTCCCTATTTAAATAATAATGTTTTTAGTTAAGACAGGGACCAAACGCGTAACAAAAACAAACAGTAGGGACTAAGTGTGTAACAAAAACAAATAGTAGGGACCTTCCGAGTTAAAAAAACAAGTTAGGGACCAAACGCGCAAATTATCCCAAACCATAGGGACCATTCGTGTAATTTACTCATTTGTTTATTATAACATCCCACTTTTATATTCCCTGTTTCAACTGTACTTTAAAAAAATGTTGTAACAAAGAGATTTTAGAAATCAAAAAAAAACAATACATTACATTTCTCCATTAACTTCAAAACATTTTCACAACAAATTCTATTATATTTTTATAGTAGAATTTTTTACTCCTTTTAATTCATAAGAGATCATTCTATTTTTATGTTTAGCATGCTCTTAGCCAATCATAATTTGTTTATATAAGTTTATCTTAATATATTCTTTTATAATACCACTTTACAAACAAATGCATGTAAGGTTTCTTGATTAAAAACATTAAATTTAGAAAATATAAAACTGCAAAATGTAAAAATCGATAAACACCAAATAATAAAACATGTTAAATTACAGTTGAGCATGTCATAATCAACTTCAAGCTTTAAACATTGCATGATCAACTATTAACAAAGTGCTCTTCAAGTTTTTTGCTTCCAAAAGTATATGAGATAGCATAACTGAAGTTGTTAGTCCTCTTTGCAATAGCCCTAATTTGCTATGACCCAGCTGTCAAACTGTATGAAATAAAAGTAGCAGCCCTTAGAACAAAAGCAACAAACGTACACTATTATTTATTGTATTTAACCAAACAAAAAAAAACATTTGTTATTTAATTCAAACTCATTATTTGCATACCGTTGCACTTTATCGATTAATTTCTCAATAAAGTCAATTCTTTTAAACACTTGGTTATCATGAGATTCAAGGTATAACAGTAAGTAATAAACTTAACCAAAATCCCATCAACTCATCATTAGTTTTAAATAAAGATGTATTAAATACTTACATAATAATGCAAAAGAAAGTAGTGAACTAATCATAAAGTCTGAAGAGACCATATTTGATATAAAACCTTAAAATAAGAGCAAAAAAAAAAATTGACCGAGTCGTATTCTCTGTGTTAATCTATGAGGTACATGTATGATAAGTTTTCATTGACATTCAACTGTGTCAAAGCACTAATCTATAACAAAAAAATAAAATAAAATAATAATAATAATAATAATAATAGACACCTTAAGTGCTGCAAGCTTTAAAGGTGAGGCCCAAAGAAATGTACATTACTATTTCTTGCTATAATGGAAAGAAATGTAATAAAACACTATACTACAAAAACAGCTATGTACTTTCATGTTTGACATCAAAAACCAATTTTTTTATGTTTAATGCATAACAATATAAATTTTCAGCCTTATAGCTCAATAAAGTTGACAGAGCCTAAGAACAACTTTTTTTTTTTCAAAAATCAAACCATTCATGAACCATTAAAGTATCTTATGTTTGCTGAAAAATATCCAATTGTAAATCACAAAATCCATGGACCACTAAAGTCTTAACAAAATGGAACCGAGGGAAATATAATAACTTGCTAAAATTTTCATAAATCAATATCTGAAAGGGAGAAAAACACAAACAGGACTGAGTAATTTTAATTTTATTTTGGTCATTGATTGTTCCAATTTCTTGATCTTGGTAACCGACATAAGTGAACCCACAAATATTTACAGCAATATTTGTGAAAATGTACACATATTTTTTACACATATTAAATCTCTAATTTCATGTTAAATAGATTGAAGCAAAAGGATAAAGACGAGATAATCGATCGCATGTCTTACTTTTTTTTACATTTTATGTAAAGAATTAACTTTTCACAACTATAATGGAATTTATTGTTTTGAAAGAGCAACTATCATGGAATTTATATGTGCCTACGTACATGAGAATTAGTTCAACATTCATCAACACTAAAAAAGTTCACCTCATATTTAGGATCTAGTGTGGAAGATTTATTTGCATATGTATATAAAGCATTTAGCAAAACAAACCAAGAAATTAAAGAAAGATGATTATAATATCTACCCACTACTATATGAAAAAAATGTGAAAAGTGAAATAAAATAATACCTTTGTTCTCTTGGGAGATCCATTTCAACCACCATCCTCCATGCCCCTCTTATGGTCCTAGAAGTCCAGCGACAATTGCAAGGATGGAAATATGAAGATGAACAGACGGGGTAGTTGTAGGCGATACACAGGCCCACAGGTGGTTACAGTCGGTGGCTGTCTGAGATGAGAGAGTATTAGGTGTAGGAACAGGGAATATGGTAGCTGGAAACCCTTTTCAATCCCACATTCCCACATTGGATAAAATCTGGTTCAAAAGTTCTCCCCATTCACATAGCCTATTAGGGTTCATGTAACCATTTCAACACATTAGTGAACGAAAAGTGTCAATTAGATGAGGCATCGGAGAAATAGAGATGACATCATAGCAGTGTCGATGAAACGGAAGACCGATTTCAAGCAAGAAATTGGCAAAAATTCCTATTCTAAATGAGTGTAATCAGCGGAAGATGTAATTAAAACAATTTTTCCAGTATCGGACAAATCTTCAACAAAAGGTGGAGTGACGAATAACATCAGATTTAGGGTTTCTTAATGGAGGAGTGCAATGGTGGTGACTAAGGATAGTGCGGTGGTGAATCACGGAAGCCGACGATGGCCATAGCGAGGATGGCTCTAGTGGCGATAATGCTCTAGAGATGATGGGAGGCGGTAGGGTTTTACGCAAGAAGTTTGGAGGGATTGACAGAAAATTTGTTCTTGAATTTCAGGAAAAAAAAAAGAAAAAAAAATTGATTATAAACACGAATTTAAAAGGCAAAGGGCAAAATTGAAAGTTTACTTTGTAAATTTTTGAACTAAGAAGATGACACGTAGACAAAATGGTTTCTTTTATTAGGGTTGGGATTCCATTATATCTTCCTTCTTAATAAAAGAAACCTTCATCCACGTGCCACTCCTATTGCAGAATCCGGTCATTGTGATTTTACCATGATGTCCTTCCTTTGCAATACAAAATTTCTCACGCTTTTAAATTCCTGCCCTTTTAAATGATACAAAACTAGATATACATAAATTTGGTATGAATTGGTAAGAATCCCTCTTTATTGGGATTCATTATTTCAATCCAAAATTAACTAACTAACTCCAAGATTTAAGGAATTAACTCGGAATTAATTGTGAATAAAATTGGTTTATAGGATTTATTAGTTTTGCCGATTATTTTTTCAAATCTGAAATTAGCCTCATATTCAATAATTCAACATTCCATATTTATGGAAACTGATATCATCCTAAATCATTTCTAAAATACATATCATAATTTCGTGTGTATATAAACCAAGTCTATAATTCCGGTGACTTCCAATGTTTTAAAAACCGGTTTGAACCGCCGGTCGAACCGGTTGGATCGGGAACCGGTGGTGAGAGCGGTTCAACTATCACCGATTTTATGTCGATTTCTGAACCGGATTGAACCGGCCGGTTTTTAGAAAATCCAGTTGAAGCGGTCAAAATAAACCGGTTGAACCGGTTAAACCGAAAAAAAACACATGAAAAAGAACCATTTACACAATAAACTTTGTGTGATTTTTTTTCAAATCTATTTAGTTTTCTATAAATAAAAATATATGGTAAATGTTATAAAGTTTTTTTGATGTGTTTGTATTCATTTAAAACTATATCTTGTTTTGGTATTATATTTTATTTTCTTTTTGACGTATATGGATTGATATAAAATACTAAAACTTATGATTATGTGCTATTTTAATGTATTTGGATTCATCTACAACTTTTTTGTATGTGTATTTTTAATGTTTGAACTTGTAAACATAAAATTTATGAATTATATATGTATGTATGTGTAGGAAAATAAGAAAAGACATGAAAAATATAGAAACCGGTTGACTCGGCGGTCGAACCGGGAACCGCTCACCATACCGGTTCAACTAAAAAACTGGTTTTCAAAACTTTGGTGACTTCTTCATCACTAAGAAACAATATTACTTTGCTTCAAAGTAAATTCCTGTCGAATATCAGGTTAGTATTTTATATTCATCATCTTATACAATGGAAATGTCCATATCATTCATATAATCTATGTTGAATTTGAAATATACCATGTATCTGTAATCTGTAATGTTTTCTCCGCATCATCATTAATCGATCTGTGTTAATTCTAAATAATCGGAAAGGCAGAAAATTCTATATCTGTAGCCTGTAATCTGTAATCGGAAAGGCAGAAAATTCATACCTTTTTTTTTCTAAGTGATAGCTGTATTGCGTATAATTTTTTTATATAATTATGTATCACTCTATCTCTGCATCATCATTAATCGATATGTGTTAATTCTAAATACCAATGTATGTAATATAAAATGCTAAGTTGTAATCGGGAAGGCAGAAAATTCATACCTTTTTTTTCTAATTGATAGTTGTATTGCATGTAATTTCTTTTAATTATGTATCACTCTATGTGTGCACTTGAATGTTGTCTTATCGAAGGTTGGTCTATATCTCAAAGATCCTGTTTTTTTATATTGACAGTTGTATGTTGTCTTATCTAGAGTTCAAAGTAGAGAATGATTGAAATTGTTAATTTTTTATAAGGATGGTAGACTTACAAATAAAATTTTCAATGTTGTATATAAGGAATTTTTTAAAAATTTATAAATAATTCGTAGTTTTTACAGCCAAACTATTGTGTTTTTTTATTTATTATTATTACATTTTTGTTATATTTTATCTTTTATATATCAATGTCATTTATATTATTCATAGTGTATCTCTTTAAACTCTACTGGAATTTATATTATGTTTTATAAATTATTTACAATATATATATATATATATATATATATATATATATATATATATATATATATATATTAATTTTAAATAATCAATACAAAAAGTTTTAAACAAACTTAACTCTTATTAATAAAATAAATGTTTTAAAAAAAATTTACCCGTGGTTTTCATGGGTTATAACCTAGTATTATTAGACGATAAGACTTGTAGCTTAAGGTTATTAGATATTGATAGAAACTAGTGAAGCTTCCCCGCGTTGCGGGGGTTGGAAGCCATCGGTTGATTGCAAACGAATCACGTTCCTCAAAAAAAAAATTGTACAACTCTTATGTTGTTTTATAAGTATACAGTTGGTCGCTAATTTTGTTACAGAGTACATGATATGCTACTTTTGTTGAATGCTCTCTAATACAAAATTTTTGAATACTGATGATATAATCCATAATCTGTAAAAGCAACAAAATGAAATATGTCAAAAAGTCGTAAAATATGTTAAAGACAAAAGATGGCAGAAGGAATCTCATCGGAAATACTATGTAATATTTGTTGGTATTCTGTGCTCTTGAGGTAATATCAGTTCTTGAAGATCATCAACCTCCACTTGTTTCATGATTAAAAAATGTGTTTAGTTGAATTGAATGGAATGGACACCATAATGAATAGCCTATTCCATTCTGTTAAGAGAAACAAACATTTTTTCATGTCATTCCGATGGAATGGATGATTCCATTCCAGCATACCAGACACTATAAATGTAAACAATGGATGATTCCATTTCATGTATTTGACGTTCAGCTTTTTCGTTACAACGGGACACGAATCACAAAATCTAATGATTCCTCTTGTTGACCGAAAGGTTGCTACTTTGTTAAAGGTTGCTGCTCTGTTCTTGTTGACCATTTATCTTGGAAATGCTATACGGTTCTATTCTCTAGATGATATATGAACATCACGACCCCTACCCTTTGTAGTTGGTGAACTCTCTGCAAAACAAAAATTGTCAACACATAATGAAAAATGCAAAAAATAATAATATACTTTACATTAGGAGGCTACCACTGCTACTATGTCGTCTCTTACCTCAGTAACCGCTTCAGAAAAATCAACATTGAATCCCCATTGAAACGTACAAATCAAAAATCAACAATCGTGTTTCCAACTCTTCTCTTCCATCATGAATATTTGCTACTTCATAGCAAATAGTTGGATCCAAAGAATGAAACAATCTCAGATATCCTAATTTAAATTTCTTTGCATCCTGGAAACATTTATTGATACTCTTAGATACATTGTAAATATAAAAAAAAGGTAGATAGAAAAATCTAGAATAATTGAAGTTACCTCTGGGGGTGCTGCACAAAGCATGTAAAAGGAATGATAGTTTCTCTCGGGGTCAGATACTTGGAAAACATGTGATCTTTCTAGAACATAAGTTCTGACTGCAGCCCCTAATATCCTTCCTTGCTTATCGAATTGGATCTCTATAAATTTTGTATACATATTTTTTTTCTTTCATTTCCAGGTGGAAAATATTGTATACATATTTTTTTTCTTTCATTTCCAGGTTGATAATCTGTCTGAAAGAGGGTAAATGCCTATTTTACCCTTAGATTTTATAAAACAAATTTCAAATAATGTGAAGTAGCAAAGAATGGATACCTCCAGATAGGTGATTTGATGTTGTTTTCAATACTGAGATAGAGTAATTATATCTTTGAAGAATTTTTATAGCCAAATCATTGCAAGTTGTATTTTGTTTTCTATCTCTTCCTGTAGAAATAACCAATAACTATCACATTGTCTAAATTTATGCCAAGGCTACAGGATGTAGCACCATTAATGGAAGTTTTTGATTCTATTTCAAGCACAAGAAAGAAGATTAATACAGTTTATTGTTTTTTGATGTTAACTGTAAGGGTGTTCATTGTTAACTGGATTTATAAACGATTGTAACACCAATACTTGAATCAGATGAACTTGATGGCTAGTTGACTAAAATATATGTGAAGCTGCTCTCTGTTGATGTGGATGTGAATATTGGAGTTGCCTGATCAAGTAGTATCAGATAACAGAATGATCAATTTATGAATTAAAGGTATGGTAAGAAATTGTTTTGGATTATTTCTAATTAGGAACACAATTGACGTTAGTGTTGCATCAATTTTTACAAATTGACTACTCTGGTAGAATAACTTGCACAAAGAGATGACTAACCTGTAAGTCCAAGCGAGTTGTCGAACGCCAAAAAACTATACTTATAGAGTACAATCAGGTTGAAACCATTGTTCCTCTGTACAAATTAGGAGTTCAAAGGTGAGCTTCTTCAAATACAAAATAAAACAAACAATTGAAACCGATGTAAGTTCATCTACAAGACGCTAAACAAATTCGTTGGTACTTTCCACTTCAATGGTCGGCGTTGACTAAGAAAGCTAATTGGACGGATGTTGAGCTGGTCGAAAGTGGCAAAACCATTCAAAATCAAGCCATGTATTAACTTTCTGTGTAATTTTAGAGAAGTTGGAAACGACAATTAATCCCAAATGGGGAAAAAAACTTCAAACCAAAGAAAGTTGCTAAAAAACGATCATTAAATATTCCTTTCAAATCAAAATATGACGGTCAAATGTCGGCGATATGATACTGCAAAATAAGTATCTCGTAATGTTGGTAAAATAGAAAAGTAAAACCAAACACATCAATAACAATCAAAAGTGGAACATAAAAAATTATAGCCTCTGGACTCATAAATCGAAGGGCATAAAAGAAGCAAAATAAGAGGAATATGATCGACAAACCCATACCTACAATTTGTCGATGGTTTCTACATAGCCAAAGATGAGAAGAGAAGCATGTTGGCTTAACCGAAGGAGCTACGTGCACAATTTAGTGAGTGAAAATTAGGGCTAAAAATCCCACATCTCATAAAATTGTTTTATATTTGCTAAAATAGAATTTATATTTTATACCATATAAGCCAGAATTTTTTCTTTCTGGCAATATGCAAAGGAGAAATTGAGGGGCACCAAGGACTTTTGCACTTACTACAGGTCCAAATTTTGGATTATGTGGGTCTTCTTCCATTAGTGAAGATGGGCGATCAAAAATCTGAGAAGCAAAAATAAAAAAATCAAAATCAACTCAAATGCAAAGTTAAAGGAAAGAAAAGAAAAGTAAACCTTTGACTTTGACCTACGACACCTCTATTTCTTCCACAATTTATGAGCTCCGGCGCAAGATAACATGCATCACACTTGGCTGAAAAATTGACGGCTACCCATTTCTCAATTACAATGTAGAAAACACTAATTAGCCACTTGTTTACTTTTCTTAATCGCTAATTTCTCTTTCAATATGATTTAATTCCTTTAAACTTATTTTGATTGATTTTCTTTCCCTACTCTTTCAATTTATTTAATACTTCAACTCTTCATCATTACGTAATTACGAGTTCTAAACTCTAAACTCGTTGCAACACAAAAATAAAACAAGTCGACACCACACTATATCAGGTTCAAGCACTCAACCTGTTTCAACCAATGACACTTACGTTTGCCACCCTATATCCTGTACCCGTTCTCCTTGACCTGATCTTGATATTGATTGTTAGCTGTGAGGGAGCTGTAAGATGGAATGAATAAGGAATTGCTTGAGATAATAAGGTAATCTCTGAATCATCACATTTTATCTGTGCTGCAATTTTCCCAATCTTGATTAGATTCCGATTGCTGACTGTAACCTACATTGCCAATTACGTGTTTGTTGAAAATTCTTAAAGAAAACATGTAGTTTGCAAGACCATAAATTCGAATATTTTATTGTTATAGCCTCTTTCCGCCTTTCAATTGTGGTTAATCAAGATGTTAACTTTTATCAACAGCTGGTGTGACAGCGCTGTTGGTTTATGTGAATTTCCATGGTTTGTAGCATAGGTCTAGTGATGATCATTTCTATCATTTCCATGGGTAGAGACTTACAGAAATGAATCTTAGTTTGTAAAGTAGCTTACTGCATTACTAGATCAGATTAAGTTCCAAATCAGGATTGGGTTTCTATACGCCCTATACTTTAATCACATTGAATTTATAACAATACCAAGAGGAAACGAAATAGAAATGCACTTTGTGTGCAAATCACTGGATGTGGATCAGGTACTTGGTCATGGGTCTACACCTTTATGTAATTATCGAGCATCAAATTGTGTAATCGTGACTTCATTGACTGAGACCAACACTTCTGGTATGATTAAGTTAGACTTATCTTCAGGCTTTGCCACTTGTGTGAAAAAGCCAGGTGGTTGTGGCGGAGATAATGCACCCTCACCACTCAACATATGAATCACAGAAGACATAATTGGCCTATCATCTGCATGTTGTTGCACACATGATAAACCAACATGTATTGATTGCAATACTTCAGAAACAACCCACGAGTCCCCTAAGGCTGTGTCAACCAGCTCCAGAGGTTTGTCTTCCTTGTAAAGTCTCCATGCCTAAACCATTTTGAAGCTCAATAAGAGATTAGATTACTGATAAGATCTATTTGTTGATTATGGGAATTAGATTATTTTCACCAAACTTACATGCCCGAGAAGGTTATCATGGTGATCTTGATGAGAGAATCCTCTGTTTTTCTTCCCACTCACAATCTCCAACACCAAAACACCAAAGCTAAATACATCTGATTTCACTGAGAAAAGCCCATTCACTGCATACTCTGGAGAGATGTAACCCCTGCAGAATATTTGTATGTAAGTGTAGAATGATAGATATAGAAGATATGTTAAGCTACAACACATGCATTATGATTAGTGGCTTCTTACAATGTACCAACAACTTTGTTTGTGTTAGCTTCGGTCTCATATTCTTTGAACATTCTAGCCAAGCCAAAGTCTGATATTTTTGGGTTCAAGTTGGAATCAAGCAAAACGTTGCTTGCTTTTAGATCTCTATGGATTATTCTAAGCCTGGAATCTTGATGGAGATAAAGAAGACCTCGAGCAATCCCATTGATAATGTGGTAGCGTTGACGCCAGTCGAGTAACAAGGAGTTGTTTTCATCTGCCACAAAAAAAAAAAAAAAGGAATTTCTTTTTAAGTTTGTATTACGTATTTTAATGATTTAATCAAGTGTGTGCTATTATATAATCTTGAGAAGGGCCTACCAAATAAAAAAGAGTCCAAGCTTTTGTTGGGCATGTATTCATAAATCAACATCATTTCCTCTCCTTGAATGCAGTATCCCAAAAGCTTCACAAGATTCCTATGCTGAAGCTTAGCAATACATTTAACTTCGTTCTGGAATTCATCAAGTCCTTGCTTTGATGTCTTTGAAAGCCGCTTCACAGCTATTTCTCCTCCTTCATCAAGCACACCCTGAATATCATTTTTAATTCATAGGTCAGATGCACTTACTTACTGTTCATATATCATTGCTGATTGTTGTTTTGATATTGGAGTTTTTACCTTGTAAACTGCACCGAAACCTCCTTGTCCTAGCTTATTGAGGATTGAAAAGTTACTGGTGGCCTTGATTATCTTACTCAAGCTGAACAAAGGCAGATCAGAATCTTGCTTCTTGTTCTTGTTTGCTAAAGATTATATGAAACATGAATGAATGGTTCAACTTCCCTAAATCTATACAAAGTGAAAGCTCAGAACTTGTAAGATGCCCTCACCTTTACGACGTGATTTCTTCTTCCTTCTCCAAGCATATAGTATCAGTGCAAAGCCAAGCATAACGACTGTGAGTACTATTGACATGGCCACTTTAAGACTCGTGTTCGACTTCTTCTTGTCTGCTTTTTACCCATTCAAAACGTTAGTGGTGGTAGTTGTAGTCAGTAACAGGAATGAGCTTACATTAACATGATTAGAAATAAAATCAAGCATCCAAGCGAAACATAAGCAATGTAATGAGTGAATGACAAATGCACTTACGAATTAAGTTGTTGGTGGTGGGCTTTTTTATGTAGATGTTTTGCCCTGAGGAATCTGTTTCCGAAGCCTCTCTGATATCAAGCAGCTCAGTTGACCACTGTAAACATCCACTTCCGCCTTCTCTAACATCAATATTTGCATAAGCTGTACAAGAGACGTTGCGACTGCAAAGGATCCCACATTCCTCAAGGGACATGGTGCTATTGAACCATGAATCCCGTGAGTCGGGCAATTTCAGGTTTGTAAACTTAATGAACCCATTTTTATCGGTAGTAGTGATGTTATGCTTACACCCATTTGACCATTTTGCAGCAGACCATTCTTCTGGCAACTTGGGTTCAAATCCTTGTAAACACGCACACGCTGGCGAACGGTTGATGTTACAGCTTCCATAAGGACCACATAAATCGTAGCGGTCACAGATATCACGAGCTACAATCATATATACATTCCATGCTTGCATTCTAGGCATCCACACCAACTGCGTGAAACTGCCCTGTTGATGGAGTATCATCCTAGTAAGAATTGAACTGTTAAATCCTGTGTATTTGGAGTAAATCTCCTCGCGAGTAAAAACAAAGTCAAACGCATATAAGCTGTTTGGTCCTACACCCAGCATTCCAGTAAACCCTTGTCCATTCCAAAATCCAACCCTCTGTTGGAAACTTGATTCATCTTTCATAGTATATAATTGTGGATATCCACTGATGTCCATCCAAACTGTATACGAACCTGATGAAGGATCATCAGAACTCTTCCATGATGTCAAGTTCCTTTTTCTGCCCGTTACAAGGTCCACACCGATTTTCATTCCCGGTAGCCAAGTGTCTCCAGGATGATCAAAGCTTTGCCAAATGATGTCGCCACTGACATCATCTCTGATGACAAAATTTCCAGAATCCAAAAGCTGTGCCACTGGATTCATATTTGTCCCTGGTTTGGAGGATTGGGATGACCAAACTGAGGTATTGCTAACACTGAGAAGCTCTAGCGTACCCTTGTCACTGATTTTGAGCACACCCGTGGGGTCAACAAATGGCACCTCTCTATTAGCAACCCATACGATAGTAAGTTCTGATATTTGCTTATACCATATCCCCAAGTGCCGATAACGTGAATTCCCAAGTCCGAAAAACCCTAATTCAAAAACTTCAGCTTCTGAAACAAGGGTCTCGCCATCTTTGAGGCTCTGATTTTGAAACATGGTGTCTATTGCACTACTAGCTTTCAGGATGATGACTAGAGCATACAAGTAGAACCAAATCATGGTAAGACGATCCATACAATCCAATCTGATCTTCACTCTACAATTAACATTTACTCTGTAAGCCTGTTTTATATTTTCTAGAAGACTTGAGTGCATGAGTTTTTCTAGTTGCCATTGTGGACTTAGAAAAGTCTTTCCTCTGTTTATTTAGTTTTCTATCAAACGGAGTTTTTTCTTTTCTTTTTTCTTATTGTATTAAAAATTAGGTGTGGCCGTGTACTAGATGGGTTTATTAAAAATAAAAAGTTTAATATCAATATGTAAACACTAAACATTTTATAAAGTAATTGAAAAAAAAAAAGTAAATCAATGAGTTTGTAGTATTTATGTGAATTTGTTCTCAAATTAATAAAAGAAAAAATATTATAAATGGTCCCTGTGGTTACCCAAAATCTAAAGTTTCGTCCCCGTGGTTTAAAAACCTCATAGATGGTCCCTGTGTTTTCAAGACTTTTGATGTTTGGTTTTTATTGTTAACTCCGTTAAATTTTGTCCGTTAACTGAAGGGCATTTTCGTCATTTCACTACCACATGGACCATTTATGATGTTTTCACTTATTAAAAAAAAGAAAAAGAATGAAATAATATGAAAAAGGTCTCTCTCTCTCTCTCTCTCTCTCTCTCTCTCTCTCTCTCTCTCTCTCTCTCTCTCTCTCTCTCTCTCTCTCTCTCTCTCTCAGGTTCGCTGCTCCGGCTGAGACTAAGGGGGGATTCTCCTTTTTCTTCCATTGCCCTTTTCTATGTAAAGAAGAACTTGGATCCGTTACTATGGCAGCATCTTCATATGATTAATAGTAAAAGTTCAAGTACAGATTTATAAAAAATTAGTCTTGATTCCCAATTCATTTACCTTTCAATTCTGACGGAACAACCATATCGTTCCTTTTTCCTTCACTTTCATATTTGTCGACAGACCCAGACCGTGTTGATTTGCGATTAAAAAGCACAAGGGTGGTTAACAATTATAAGATGCAATGGATAATCAGATTTCTTGGATTTGCATCTACTACAATGGTCATGATTGTTCTAGCTCCTTCTCTCCAATCTTTTCATCCTGCTGAAGCCATATGATTTTCTCATACTCATTGATGGGCCCATTCGTCTTCCCGATGGTCATAATCCAGGCAACGTATCCTCCTTTCGTAGAGCTTCTACATTCCGTAATGCCGTTGGATGTGAACCAAAGAGAGGTTCAAGGAATGTATGCGATTTGTCTCTGGTCCATGTTGCGATTACTCTGGATTTCAATCATTTAAGAGGGTCAATTGTTGTGGTTCATTCGATATTGCAACACTCATCATGCCCGGAAGGAATAGCACCAGAGATTTCACAAGAACTAAGATCAAGAAACTTAAGGGTTTGAAGATGAAGCCCTAACCAATTTAGTATTGAACTTGGAAGTGAGAATCCTGAGGCATTAAACGAAATCAATTTGGTGAAATTGGCAAGAGCATCAACTGAAAATTTAGGGTTTCAACTCCAAAATAGGGTTCTCTTAAATGGGATAGACCGGTGTTGATGTTAAAATGTACTTCAAAAGAACAACAAGAAGAACAGTAGAAGCAAATTACACTTCATGATTATGGTCTCAACTGAACAACCAATTGTTTGCTCATCTACATTAAGCTTTTTCTTGAATGTAATACACGCATAAATGGCAAAATTGAGTAGCGAAATTAGCGATTCCCCATGATTATGCTCCCAAACACATTTCTCTTACCTTGAATTATTCGAAATACGAATCTACGATTCTTTTGGGAAGAATAGAAGAACCAACAATGGCTTCATTGTTTATACATTTAAAATACATAAAAACACATAAGCATATATATATATATATATATATATATATATATATATATATATATATATATATATATATATATATATAACTTAAAAAATATATAAATAAATAATACATAAAAAAATAACACATAAAAATAAATAAATAACAATACGTAAAATACTTAAAAATACATATAAATATGTTAAAAAAATACTTTTATAAAATTAAAATTTGTAACAAAAATGCAAACATATACATATAAAACTTTTAAAAAAAATACATAGATATGTAAAAGTAGATAAAAAATACATAATACATAAAATGCTTTAAAATACATATACATACATAAAAAATACGTTTATACATTTAAAATATATAAAAATACGTAAACATATACATATAAAAAACTTTTAAAAAAAATTCAAAAATACATGAAAATAGATATAAATACGTAAATAATATGTTTATATATTATATACAAGTTTTGACGAAATCTACAAAAAAATATCTTATTATTTTGGAGAAATTAACGATTTGGTTCTATGGTCTGCTGACCTGCTAAATGTATCAAAAAATGTTAAAGTGAATTAATTAGTTGGTTTCTTAGACTTTTCTATTCAAAAATATAAAAAATAAAGTCGGGACTTTTCTATTCATAAAATAAAATTTAGGACTTTACTAAAAAATTTCCCAAAATATTGAGACTTTTCTGGATATCTCCCATTTTTTCTATATACATTTAAGTAATCTATCATCATCAATTTAAAATATTTTATAAAATCCCATTATTTAATTAATCATTTTTAAACATACATCGTATTTATATATACAATATTTTGAACACAAGTTATATAACGGTTATATGGTTTATATGCAAGGTTTTAAATAACGTAAGGCGTGATTTGACGATAATGTCAAGCCTCAAACTTTTCTAAGCCTTGGCGAGCCACGTCATTTGTAAGGCATGACATAAGATGGTAATTTTGTATATTATTAATATTTTTATATATATGTTCAATTATTATTCATTTTTATATACATATATGAGTTAAGGCAGTGTTTTAGTAAAGTTTGGTAACATATACAAGCCTCGGAGCCATGACGCACTATGACAGAGCCATGAAGAGTTTTTTAGAACCTTGTTTATATGTCATAAACTGAATATCATTAAACATTTAATAGAATTAATTAATCAGTAAAGAAATAACAAACAAACTCTAATTTCGAAATGTGATTAAAACCCTTGTTACATATTAGACAATTTACATAATTTAGTATCAACGAGGAGTCAGACATGTTAGGGAACCCATGTTCTCATAACGTTGAGTTTAGCAAGTTCAATGTCCCTTTTAGGTCTGGATAATGGAAAATCGAAATCCTAATATATGAGTCGACCAAACAACAATTCAAACACCAAAATAGAAAATGGTAAACGTTGTAATGTTTTTAATTGTTCATCAGGGAGTACCCCATAAAGCATCAACCAATGAATAAGTAATGGTCCCCAGATGGTACATTATTGGAAGTTATGGTTTTAAATAGTGTTCGTCGTCCACCTTATGGACGTTCTACAATGCTAGACTTTTATCTTATGGTGTGTTTGAAACCCGTCTGACTGGGTCGAGTCAGCAAATTGGGCTGACTCGGTCAGACATTGTTTGTTTGATTTGTGGCTTTCTCAGTAAGATAGTTATCTTAAATTGCTTACCGGGTAAGCATAATACACATAGCTGACTGGGAAATATGACACTTCTACCCCCCCCCCCCCCCCCCTCTTCATTCTACTTTCTTCCCGTTCCATCGTGACCTAAAAACACAAAGAGCGCATACCAAAAAAACGCAGCCGCACATTTTCTCATCAATAGCCCGGTCGCTGCCATATCTCGCCAGAGGCACATCGTCGCCGGTCGCCACCATCTCACCCCACCCCATCTCTCCAATCGATCGCACATAAAATTTTCAGGTAAATCCCTTCTTCTTTTAATGGGGTATGTTAATACAATTGAAATCAGTTATGAAATCATTATGAAATCAGATTATCAAATTAGATTAGCAAATCAGATTATCAAATGTGTGTAATGCATTATGAAATCAAAAAAAATTGTGTATAATCGCCTTTCTTCTATGTATTCTGATTATCGAGGAATTGCTACATTTATGTATGTGTATTCTGATTTTATGGTACTTTAATTGTTAAGGTTTTTATTTGCTTACTTATCCACCAATTATTATTGAATGATCTTCAGCCATGGTTTTCATTAATTGATTGCAAAAAAATGGATACTACGTTTCAAGGCATTTGTTCAATCTGTTGGGATTTGATCTTGAAACCAATTTATGTATGTTAATACAATGGAAATTGTAAGGTCCTGAAACGGATCTTACCGGTGATCAAACAAGCAAAACAATAAGAATAGAGTAGAAACATAAATCAGAACAAGCTTGCACACGCTTCTATTAATGAAAAACGTCTGGTACAACTTGTATATGGCAGCCGAGAACTCTATGGCATCAACAACCATAAAAGACCTACAAAACCCCTATATATAGTGGACTGGGCCGGATACTGGGTTTACGGCCGTAAACTCACAAATACCCTACCAAAATCAATTACAAACCCAAAAGAACTATTACAATGTAATGCCTAGCCCAAACCACTAACTGAAATACCCTACCAAAATCAATTACAGACCCAAAAGAACTATTACAATGTAATGCCTAGCCCAAACCACTAACTGGACCCTTCAATCTCCCCCTTGGTTTAGTGCTAGCATGGACTCAATCTTTATCAACTACCAGTACGTCCGACTTCCCCATAGCTCCATACCACATCTTTTTCCTGATAATTTCCGCGACCATGGATGTGTACTCCTTAGCAGCAGTCTGAAAAATGTCTTCGGTGACCTTAATCTGATGATGAGAAAGCTGATGAATATCCCATTTTCCAAACCGTAGAAGATCATACTTGTGATATAAACGAATGCAATCATTTGGGAGTTTGATGACAACAGAAGCTGTAGCATCATCAAATACCCAATAATGCATATTCTCTAAAACTTCATCACCAGCCTCTTCAACACAGAAATATGTTTCACTTGATTGGTTGGTGGCCACATCATTGTCTGGATAGGAAGGTTCGTCTTCGGATCAAGTATGTCAGGGTGTTCTAAGACAATTGACTCTGCAGTATTCATCACAGTAAAACCCTTCTTCACTTGGTCTTCCAAAAACATCTTGAAGTGTGTAGCCTTGGGATTTCCACATACGTTCGTAAAAGGAGCATTTGACAGTTCTGTGAGATCAACCCTGGTCCAGGAATTAAAATCATTGTGATCTTTGTATATCTCCATATTGCCACTCTTATGTCTCACATACCACATATCTTATGTATCATGAAAGCCCCAAGAGACAATTCCTGGCCTATCACCATATTCGGTTCCGAACCTTTTCTTTTCAAGATCTGTGACGGTGATTTTGGGTTGATCCTAGGGAGTGTTCTGATATGAGCTTTTCTTAAACAATAGTTGTCCCCTTTCAGCAGATTTAGCCAATTTGGCGCGTTTCAAGGCTACAACATTCGGAGCTTGTGCCGGCTCTTTGTCAAAACGATCCACAACGCGGGTTCTTCTCACAGGTGTTGGAACTATGTGAGCCGTTTGATTGGGAATATAGATCCTTGGCTCATCAACAGATGTCTTAAACTTATCACAAAATTCTTCTTCCAACTTCTTCTTCAAATCATAGTAACTGGCAGTCAATAAACCAAAGTGAGTATGGAGATCTGTAATCTGCTTTGTCTTCAGAGCATTATCTTCAAGAAGATCAGCAACTTGACTGTTGAGCTTGGTGTTTTGCGTTTGAAGATCTATAACCAGAATATCAAGCTCTATATTCTTCTGATTCATCACTGAGATCTCCTTCTGTAGTCCAATAATAGTAGGATTCTCTTTTCCAGAATTACCTTCTCCGATAGATATGCCTTTACCACGGGAATGAGGCGTTGAAAATTGTTCTTCTGCCAGATGCATGGCTAGCCTTACCTATGTTGCATCATGATCAGGCCTGGGAGGAGAAAACCCTATGGGAGCAGAAGAACCACCAACCTCAAAGGTGGTGTCGGGGCCTTCACGTAAAGGTTTTGTTGAGACGATAGTAGGGGTATTTGTTGGAGTAATTGGTAGGCCTTGAGACAGGTCAGAATCCAGAAGCCCAGGTCTGGGATCACGTCTTCTTCTCTTTGTCAGAGGTTGTGAGGTATGGATTGTTGCATTATCACTCTGAAGTGATTCGGTAGTAGGTGAAACAGCATCAAAGGGAGGAATCCCAGATACTATCACCATTGGAGTTGTTGTATCAACCACTTGATCTGCAGTAACATGTGTTGACTCGAGAACGTCATCAGAATCCCTTATCTCAGTTGTTAAGCGAGCAACATCATTGATATCATCAAGTATTGTTGAGATTGACATTAGACAAAAAATCATCGTTTGTTCCAAAGTTGGTTGGAATCTCATCTTTATCAAAATCTATAAGATCAAGGTCTTTATACTGATTAGATTCAGTAGCATTCTTGGAAAGCCCTTCATTGTAGTCACCTTCAACTTGGACAAATTGCAGGTTATGCTCCTCTACTATAATAACATTGGGAACAACAGTTTCATCTCCTTCCTATTATGACACGGTGATTACATCGCCTTCCGAGATCACCCTTTCTGATGAAGTGGGCTCAGAAGATATTTTGTCAGAGGATCCATGGGACTCTGACGTCTCATTTAGCTCAACAAATCGTCCAAATTTAACCAATGGATACAGTCCTTGAAAAATAACCTTCCGTTTTCGATTTTGTTTAATGAACCCAATAGTGTGAGGGCCCAAGGACTTCATGTCAAGCATTTCTCCCTCCTTTACCATGTCAGGAAATTGTTTATTGATGAAGATCTGAACGAATCGAGGGTACATTAGAAAGGTATCCCGAGTGGCATTGATGTTGACCACAAACTCGTCCAGGATAAACCTAGAAAAGTTGAAGCCAATCCCCGCAGCTAGAGAAACAATAGCTCCAGTGTTTCTCAGGGACATTTCATCCGCACCAGACCTTCTGCCGGAGATACAACTCACGAACACGTGGGCTAGGAATCTCCAATAGGGCGGCAAAAGCTTCTTCAATGTAGGATGAGAATCACCTTCATACCCCATCTTCTTTAAGATCTTCTAAGCATCTGCAATACCAATTTCAGTGGGAAAGCTCGGTAGGTCGTTTTGTTGGATATAGTGTCTAAGTCCATAACTTTATTTGGTATGTACTTGACCTGACCCGACATGGTCAATTTGGGTTGCATGGCATTGCAATACTTGGATAGACAAGATGAGAGAATAAGGCACTTATGATTATTAATATATTATAAGTTCTAATATATTAATAATGGTATTATTTAATTAGTATTGATCAAGTATTAATCTAGTATTAATTTGGTGATCAAAGTGAGACTAATTAAATATATAGGGTTGATTATGACAATCATCAATTCTTTTATGGTGGATTAATGATCCATGGTTTATGGGTTTGGTTATAACCATATGGAGCTCAATGGATAGTCCATGGGAGTTACAAACCCATGGGTCATGAGAAATGAAGAGTCATGACAATTAAGAGTATTCATGTGAAAACCCTAATTGTGACAACACTATAAAAGGAGCCCTTTGGCTAGCAAAATCAGAACTAGAGTGGTTCTAGAGAGGGCATAACCGATTTTCAAGTGTAAGAAGTATTCTCTCAAGTTATTCCAAGTTTTGTGGTGTTGTGTGAAGCATTTGAGGCACAACATTTGGGGTGCTAGGCTTACAAAGTCTTGAAGGAATCCAAGCAACAACAAGGTATGTATTTCTTCTAGTTTTTATGTTTTATGTAATCCCCATGCCATGCTAGTTAGGACATAACCTTGAAAAAGAAATTTACATGTATATAGAGAAAACATAGATTCAAGGTTATTAGGGTTGCATGTACACTTAGAAAGTGTTAGAATGCTCAAAACCCATCACGTTTATCAGCAATGTCTCTCTCACAAACGGCTCATCGATCACAATTTTGCATCCTTTCACGACTGCATGTACTGTCACTGCTCCATCATCATATGTTGTCAGCTTAGCAGTTTGCCAAAATTCCCTTATTATGTTCTGATAAACTACAGTGTTCATAGTGATAGCAGAGGCCAGACAGCATTCCCTTAGTCCATGAATCATCGACTTAAATTCTCCATGTGCCACTGGAGGATCTGCCAGTACTATTGCCAGATTGTGCATATCTGCGAACTTTAGAGCTACCATTTGATCTGCAGAAAAACATGCCAAATAAGGGATGAAAAATGCTTGAGCAATGAAATTTTTTTAATCTACATTTATTAAATCAATTTCAAATTAGCCCACAATAATAAATTATGTTGATTAAAATCAATTTTTTATAGTCAACATAGGGTTTACGGTCAAACTTGAGTTTGCGGCCGTAAACCCATGGCCGTAAGTTAACGGAAGTAAACAGAGTTTACGGCCATAAACTACTGACCGTAAGCTTGGGCCGTAAGCTCGGGCTATAAACTCCGACAAATGGTTTTTCATCGATTTTAGCCTCAAAACTCATCGATTTCATGAAACAGATGCATATCCTTGGTCGGAATTTGATTACCTACGAGATGAACGGAGCAATTTCACAAAATCAGACAAAAAATTTCCGAGCTAGAGAGAGAATGAAGGGTGTTTGCGGCTGGAATCAGAAAAGTAAAAGGAAAATGAGTTTCCGGCTATAAACTTGCATTTTATACCCCCATAAACTTTTACCTGGCTTCCATACAGTATAAGGCATACTCCAATTCCCAAGTAATTTTCAAAAATGAAATTTTTGAGGATTTAAAATAAAATAAGACTAAAAATAAAATTAAATTAAAAATCAAAATCAAAATCAAAATGAAATTAAAAATAAAATAGCAATTTAAAATTAAAATATTTCAAAAATTTTGACACACACAAAAAAAATTAAACAAAACAATTTCCAAAACTTGGAATTTTAAATTTTGACAATAAAAAATTAAAAACAGAAATAGATTTAAGACAAAATAGACTAAACTTTATCTTCACAAACACTGAATATTAATTTTATGACTTTGGGATCAAAGTTGTTAGACAGCCTTAATCCACTTGTCAGTACCTCTACCTTCATGTCCATGTCTGATCGATCGTCGGTATTGTGGTCCACTTAAACACGAAAAATCTGTGACGAATTTGGATAGACTAAAAATGACAAGACATTTTGATCCTAATTTCCTATATTCTTAAATAAATTTCCTTGGGACCAATTATCTGACGACGACCAGGGATATTGTTGTCCACCTAAATTGAGCAGCGAGATCTGCAGACAACTTGTAAGCGTTCAGTTTTTAGGTGTACTAGAACGTGTTTCCCGCTTCCTGATATGCCCCAATAATCAAGGACTTCCAAAGTACTCCTTACACCGTGTGAGCAGACAATTATTAAAAAATAAGATAGATTTTAGAATGCATATGCTAAACACCCAGGTCGGATCTCTTCCAATCACGGAGAGGGTGAAACATATGACTAACTGAAGTTTTAGATGGATTAAGAAGAAGATTGGTGCATATACTGTGTACCAGGTCGGATTGTAAGTCACGTAAAGGAGACAGTATATGGCTAACAGATAGAAAGAATTGCATAGATAGAAGATGCATAGAGATAGAATTGCATATGTTATAGTCCAGGTCAGATCTTTCGATCGCGCAGAGGAGGCAACATATGACTAATAGATAGAAAGCAAGAAAATAATTTTCTACAGACCTAATTTATCGGAATTCCCCAGTCACCCCATCAATATCGGAATTAAGGACAGAATCCGCACATCGAGGAAGAGTTAATCCACAGTTCTAGATACGGGTTCTTTTAATGTGACCAGTAGATTCCTATGCATATCTCTCGGCTCAACCTATTCGAGCGTCGTATTGTCAGGCTAAACGGATCTAACTAGGTCAAGATTTGTCAAGTCTTTGAATTCCTTAAGTTCAAATATGCCTAGTCAGGTCCATTTAAAATCTTTCGTGCCTATCGGTGCATCAAACCCAAAGCATAGACACTTCAGCTTTGGTACGTTACACATATTCAGATTTCCTGTTATCACTTCCCAATACATCACCTACAAACAAAACTGTTAGCAACAGATTTTTTTGTTTTCTGTTTTTTTTTTAATGTTTTTGGATTTTTGAAAATTTTCATATTTTGTTTGGTTTTTGTTTATTTCTCCCCCTAAATTTGTGCATGGGTGAGAATGAAATGACTAAAATGCGAAAATTTAAACTAACCTAACCAAAAATAAGCTAGAAAATAAGAATTAAGAAAATAAAAAAAATTAAAAACTTAAAATAAGTAAAAAAATAAAAATAAAGTTAATCCTCAAAACGAAACATTTTAAAAAATCCCACAAGCACATCGCATATAGATTTTTGTTAAAAGGCTTGGTGAACAGCTCCGCCACATTATTAGCAGTGGGAACCTGTTCCAGCCGGATGAGTGAACGTCCATAACAGTCTCTGATAAAATGAATTTTGATGTCAATGTTCTTGGTTTTGGAATGTTGGACATGATTTTTAGAAATTTGAATCGCGGCCTCATTGTCACAGTAAATTGGGATTTCTAGATAATTCAAACCGTAATCCAACAATTGATGTTGGATCCATATGACTTGAGAGCAACAGGTAGATGCAGCAACATATTCCGCTTCAGCTGTTGAAGTTGAGACAGTGTGTTACTTCTTGCACTGCCATGACACCTGCCGATCTCCAAGATATTGACACCCTCCTGAAGTAGATTTACTGTCAAGCTCACAGCCTCCATAATTACTGTCAGCAAAAGCATATAAATCAAATTCAGAATTTTTCGGATACCAAAGACCCAATTTTGGGTTGCCTTTAATATACCGAAAAATTCTTTTGACAGCAATAAGATGTGAAAGTTTAGGATTAGCCTAATAATGTGCGCATTGACAAACTCAGAACATTATGTCAGGTCGACTTGCAGTAAGATACATCAACGATCCGATCATCGATCTGTAGTGTGTATGATCTACAGATTTGCCATCAGTATCTGGAGTTAGAAGAGGTCTTTCAGCCATCGGCGTCGATGCAGGCTTAGCGTCTTAAAACCCAAACTTCTCAAGAATATCCTCCACATACTTGGCTTGATGTAGCAGGATTCCGGTTGAATTTTGTTTTACCTGAAGCCCCAGAAACATGGTCATTTCTCCCAACGAACTCATCTCGAACCGTTTTTTCATAACACCTTCAAACTCCTTGCATAGCTGCGGACTGGTAAACCCGACGATAATGTCGTCAACATAGATTTGAACTAGAATCTGATCATTACCAATATGCTTGATAAAAAAAGTTTGATCGATAGGGCCATGAGAGTATCCATGCTCGACCAAGTGCTTTGTTAGAGTCGCATACCACGCTTGAGGAGCTTGGTGTAATCCATACAACGCCTTGTCTAATTTGTAGACATGATTAGGAAACTTCGAGTTAACAAACCCAGGGAGTTGATCAACATAGATCTCTTCCTTCACCTTTCCATACAAAAAAAGCAGTCTTGACATCCATTTGGTACACCGTGAATTTCATATAAGAAGCATATGCAAGGAAGATACGAATAGCCTCCAAGCGAGCCACCGGAGCATAAACCTCAGTATAATCAAGACCCTCGACTTGTCGAAACCCGCAAACCACCAATCTAGCTTTATTTCGCACTATAACCCCTGAATCATCCTGCTTGTTTCTATAGACCTAGCGTGTATCAAGAGACTTTTTGCCCTTTGGTAACTCAACCAATTTCCAAACCCCGAGTTTTTCAAACTGATTCAATTCTTCACGCATAGCATCTACCCAGCTGGGCTCATTCAGAGCCATTTCAATATTCTTGGGCTCTATTTGAGAGATAAAGCAAGAGTAAAGACATGTATTTACATCTCCACTTTGACTTCTAGTTTTAACGCCATCGCCCAGCTGGCCAATGATATTCTCGATCGGATGATCATGTTGAATTCTTTAGGGTATCTCCTGGCTGATATCATTAAGTGAGATGGGAAGATTGTGAATATTGACACCTCCTTCATTTGCTGATTGTTCCACACCAGAAGATTCTGCTACAAACTCATTAGAAATGTTTTCAGGAAAGAGTAGTTCCATAAAAGTTGAAGTGACAGCGGAAGCATCTCTAGACATGAACTCTCTTTCAACAGGAGTGAGTGGTGTAGCCTCAGCATCAGGAGTATCATTCTGAACTGGAGATTTTGGACTATCATATGATACAGAAAACTCCCCCTCAGGCGAAACAAAGGACTCCCCCTCAGATGGTGAAGGGAATGCCGTTGGAGGTCTGTAGACAACTTCTTTGTCTTCGTCTTCAGAAACATTCTTCGAACCAGAGAAAGACCCAGATGAGCTATCTAAAGACACATTGATAGATTTGAAAAGTGATGTGTAATCAAATAACCAATCCGTACCCACCCGAGCATCCGTTTCATTCTCCTCCAACCAGCACACATTATAGGACTCCACACACATCATAGGACTCCACGATCCGTTTTGTCTTCTTCTTGTAGACCCTATATGTGGTGCGAGCAGCATACCCTTCAAAATAACAATCATCGGCTTTTGCGTTAAACTTTGGGTTGGATTCCAGGTGAAGAAGGGTGCAAGGGTAGCCAAATACGCAGAAGTAACTGACTGAAGGCTTGTGACCATATAGAATCTCGTACGGTGTCTTCATCTGAGCTTTGTTGATCAGCACATGGTTATGAACGTAGCACGCAGTGTTGATCGCCTCAGCCCAAAAGAAAACAGGCAGCTTTAAATCACACAACATCGTCCTTGTAGCGTCTTTTAATGTTCTGTTTCTCCTTTCAGCAACACCATTTTGTTGAGGTGTGTGAGCAGAGCTGTATTGACGCATAATCCCCTTTTCTGCACAAAAATGATCAAGAATAGAATTCTTGAACTCTGTTCCATTGTCAGCACAAAGCGCCTTCACCCGATTATTGGTTTGATTCTCAATCAACACTATGAACTTCTTTATCAGTTCAGCAACCCCCGCTTTGTTGGATAAGAAGAAAACCCACGTAAAACAAGAGAAATCATCAATCACAACCAGATAGTATGAACTTATGTTGATGCTTAAGACGTTAACTGGGTCGAACAAGTCCATATGTAATAATTGAAGTACCTGACTGATTGAGTTAACCTGTTTTAGCAAGTGTGGTTTTCTGTGATGTTTACCCTGGGCACATGACACACACTTTTCAAATGTTATGAAATCTCTGACCGTTAGACCATGAACCATCTCATTCTTTGCAAGACGATTTAGGTTTTTGGCGTTAGCATGACCGAGTCTTCGGTGCCACAACATTGCATTTTGTTCTGAGATCTTTGAAAAGAGGCACGCCACTTGTTCTGGGAGATTGCTATTCATATCAATAATGTAAGCATTCCCATCCCTTTTAGATTTGACAATAATCCACTCTTCTGGGATAACAAAGTCTTGCTTGAGAATCATACATTCCTTGTCAGTGAAATGTGTAGAATAGCCTTTGTCGCATATCTGAGACACACTCAACAAACTATGCTTTAATTCGGGAGCAAAGTTTACATTCTCGAAACTTAACACTCCATTTGTAACAATTCCTCTCTGAGTGATCTTGCCGCCTTCTCCACCCGCAAAAGAAATATAACCCCCATTAAAAGATTGAATATTGTTCAGTTGGGAGATATCTCTTGTCATATGTCGGGAGCAGCCACTGTCGACGAACCAAGGTCTGACGACATTCCCCCGTAATTGTCCCTGCAAAACGAGCGGGTTCATTTAGATTTGGGAACCCAGGTCATCACTTTCCTGGGTTGACCCGTTGCCTTTTCAAATTTATCATTATTTACTAATTTTTTCAGAGGATACAGATGATGGATTGGAACTTATTTTGGGTAATCCTTGATAATTAGGTTTTCTAATAGTCACCGATGGTTTTGAAACATGATTTTTATTGGTTTGCCTTGAGCTTCTGGGTTTTCTACTAGAATTGGTTGAAGACCCAGAGCTGCTCCTAGTCGAAACCAATCTTGGTTGAGCCATGTTTGGTTTTGGCAAACTGTTCGGGACTTTGTTATGAAAAACCTTCTAATTAATTTTAAAAACTCCCCGTTTTCTACTACGATCATCCTTCCAATCATCATTCCGAGAACGAGTTTTAGAGGATTTTCTAGTTAAACACCTTCCTCTAAATTCATTATCTCCTCTTGGTGACATATAATGCACAAACATTCTATTAGGACAATTCCTAGCTATATGACCACCAATACCACAATTGAAACAAATCTGTTTGTTATTGTTAAAGCCTGTACTGCTCTTTTCAAATTTGTTTTCCATACCAACACCCTTGCTTTTCTCACATGAACATAAACAAGAATTAGGTTGTGAGATAAGTGAGGGTGTATCAGATGGAGAAACTTGTGAAACTGGTGGTTTTTCATTAGTATCATCATAAACATTAGAATTGTCAACCACATCATCAAACACTTTAAAAACATTCAAATCAGTATCAGAAGGTGCAAAAAAATCACAAAAAACATTGGCACTTGCAACATCAGAAAAATTAAAGTCTTTATTTAAAACTAAAACTTCAGGTTTAGACTCAGTTTTATTTTCAGAAACAGATCCTTCAACTTCGTGATTTGACTGATTTAAGGATTGATCTGTAGGAGAAGTAGAAATGTTAGTACTTTCAACATTAATAAATCCTCCCGAAACAAAACCAGACGGCTTGCCATAAACCATGAATGGTTCAGTGGCAATCTCCTCCTTGGACAACGGTTGAAACTGATATGAATGGTTGAAAGGAGGAGGCACTTTGTCATACCCTAGACCCTTTGACTGATTATGTTTAAATTGCATGGAGTGGTCTATCATGTTGGCAACTACTTCACTTGACACATCAAATTTTCTAAAATCAAAATCAGCAGTCTCAAATTTGCTCTTTAATGTGTCAAGTTCAGTAACTAATTCAACGTTATGTCTCTTTATGTAGTCATAATTTTCACATTTATTATTGTAGTCTTCCTGAAGTCTTCTAAAGTCCTTTATTTTAGTTTCTAACTGGGCCTTAAGGGGTTTTTGTCCTTTTCTAAGTTGATAGCCCTCATATCTAAGAGCCTCTACTTCTCTACGTAATGTTTCTATTTCTTCATGAAGAATTTTAACATAATCAATACAAGCTTGAGAGCATGAAGGAAAACTTACCTCACTTTTCTTTGGTTCAGAAGTAGAAGATACCATAAACGCAAACTGAAGCTCCATCATCTTTTCTTCAGCAGCAACACTCTCCACAGAAGCTTCATCCTTAACTTGGGCTAGGTGAGCATTTTCAGATTTTGAAATATTCAAGGCCTGCATCTGGTCCTCCCAGTAAAACGACTGAGCGACCATAGCCTTCTCGCTATTGACCTGAGCACCTCCCCGATTGTTTCCCATGGCCACAATTGTCTTGTCATTGTTCAATCTTCGATCTGGCATCAGGCAATCACGAGCAAAATGACCTAGCTCGTGACAATTGAAACAACGTAACCCTACCTTCTTATCGGCACTCATACCCCAGTTGTTCTTCCCGGTCTTCTTAGCAATCTGCTTTGCCCTGAAAACTACCATGGCAATTTGCCATGTTATATCCATTTCTTCCACGTCTTCTGGATGAATCTTATCCAGATCAGCAAACGACAATTGTGGTGGAAGATCTCCAGCTACGAAAGCATTATAGCAGTTAACAAGTCATGTGGCAAGAGCAAGATTCTCATCACACTCCTTAGCACATAAGGAGGAAGCCCCATTAGAAGAAGAAGAAGAAGCAACTTGAAAGGCAGCAAATGATTGGTTTTGAGGCAGAGGCATGGATGATGCAGCAGGAAGTGAAGTAGCTGATGAAGTGGAAAAGGATTGATTCTGAACTTTCTGAACGGCATAAGGTTGACCTGTAGAGGGAAAAGTGAGAGATGAAAGAGCATTGTTAGATGAAATTCCAAGATTTGCAGCAGAGTACGAGTTCACATGGTTTATCTCCCGCTGTTTATCATCAATATCACACGCCTTGATGATTGCCATCATTTCAGCAATAGTAAGACGATTTAGGTCTTTGGTCTTCTTGATAACGGCTACATTCATGTCCCATGACTTTGGAAGGGTATTTAGTAGCTTCTTGTTTATTTCATACTTTGTCAAGAAGATTCCATATATGTTCATCTCAGTGGTGAGAGTTGTGAATCGTTGAAGTTGTGCCTCTAGGGTCTCACCAAGAATGTAATTGAACATATTGAACCTTTGGCGCAGCATGTCCTGGCGACTCTCATTCATATCTTCATTCCCTTCATATATCTCAACTAGGGCTTCCCACAAAGCCTTTGCTGAAGTATACTCCCTAAAACCTTGAGCTATATCCGAAGACAGAGCCATGGTCAGAGTGGCCAAAGCCCGTTCTTGCTCCTCAACCTTCTCAAAATATTCATCAGTGTAATTCTCAACCACTTTATCAACTACTTGCCCTACAACAGTTGTGGTTATTCTGACGGGATTCTTGATGATACTTCTCTAAATTTTGAAGTTCTTCATTTTAATGTACTTCTCAATTCGGTATTTCCACTCGGGAAAGCCATCTGCAGACAAGAGTCTTGGAATGCGAGTAGTTGTGCCCATAACAGAGTCCAGCTCATGATGTGTTTGATTTTGAGAATCCATTGAATATTGATTTAAATAAAAATTAAATTATTTTTTTTAAATTTAGTTTCTGGTCAAAACAAGTGTTCACGGTCAAAGAAGTCTTTACGGCCGTAAACTCTGTTTACAGTCTAAGATGTCTTTACGGCCGTAAACTCTGTTTACGGTCGATGTTTACGATCGTGAAGAGTTTGCGGTTCCTGTATACGGTTTATGAAGATGCTTGATTCACGGTCTAAGAACGAAGTTTACGGCCTAAGAAATTTCTTGAGCTTGCGGCCGTAAACTCTAGGTAGTAAACTTTCAGAACTTCAAGAAATCACTATTTTTGGATTAAACTTAATTTCCCTTCGCAACAAACACCAACTCCAGTCGCAAACAATGAGGAAAATGGCCAAAAACTCGATTTTAAGCTTCTTTGACACTGGTTTTGCTCTGATACCAATTGTAAGGTCCCGAAACGGATCTTACCAGTGATCAAACAAGCAAAACAATAAGAATAAAGTAGAAAAAGAAATCAGAACAAGCTTGCACATGCTTCTATTAATGAAAAACGTCTGGCACAACTTGTGTATGGCAACCAAGAACTCTATGGCATCAACAACCATAAAAGACCTACAAAACCCCTATATATAGTGGATTGGGCCGGATACTGGGTTTACGCCGTAAACAGGCTTACAGCCGTAAACTCACAAATACCCTATTAAAATCAATTACATACCCAAAAGAACTATTACAATATAATGCCTAGTCCAAACCACTAACTGGACCCTTCATAAATAAGTTACGAAATTGATTATGAAATCATATTATGAAATTAGATTTAACAACAATTGTTAATTTATGCATCTGGTGGCAGGCAGGTCTACATTCATATGTCATTGGACTCTTCAAAAATTTTATGATAAGGCTACATGCACAACTGTATGTACTACTTATTTCCTCACTTAAACAGCACATACACTATATAATGTTTTGGCATTTTTATTGTTTAATGTGATGAAAAAACTTTCATGTTAATTGTAATTTCTTATTGCAGATTGTTAGTTTTTCCTCATCTTCATACCTTCTTTATAAAATGCATGCTCCTACCATAAAAAGTTTAGTTTTGACTTTTGACCTTGTATTCAAATGTGGAGCACCTGATTTCATCTATTCACGTTTCCCATGTTCGTGATTCTTCAATTTCATCCATCACTTGCTTAAATTGATTAATGAATGTGAATCTAGTCAATGAATGAATTGTTTGAATGGCTGAAAAACAATGTATAGAGCAGAAGGGTAAAATTGTTATTTTTCATCAGTAAACACATTCAGTTAGATGTACAATCAAACAACAAAGTTTCTTACTCAGTCAGGATTTCTTATCCAAACATACCTTTCCCAGTCAGCACTTTCTCAGTTAATAACTATCAAACGGGGCTTTACTTTGCTTTAACACTAATATGGCCACTAAAATCTATGCTCACATGTTACATTAACCAAAAAAGGTTTAAGTAGCTAGAATGTTATCCACCTATGAAAAAAATGGATTTTTGGGGATTTTTGCATGTTGCGCCTGTGAAAATATCCGATCCAGCTGTGAAAAAACATTTTTCATTGTTAATGATTGATATGGTATTTTCGGAGGGATCATTTGCAAAATTACTAAAATTTATCTGCAAAAAAAAAATAATAAAAAAAATAATTGCAGATGTATTTGGTATTTATGCTGCTGTCACCTACAAAGATACAAGTTGTGATTTGCAAAAATAAGATTTTTACAGGTGTCATCTATAAAAATAAAATAGGATTTTAGTAGGTAACATCTACCTTAAACCATATCATCCAAAAATCCCATTTTTGCAAGTGGAGATGCCACAAACTAAAAAAAATGAAGATTAGAACATAAACTTAACAAAATCAAAAACTTATCATATTCCTTTATTATTGTTGTCTTCATGCGTATTCATCATAGCATTTTTTAGTATATATTGCGAAAAACGTTGGATGAAAAATGAGAAATAAAAATTCTCCTTAAATACGGGGACCATTGTGTCGGCCCATTTAGAATTTCCTCAAATCATTTAGAATTTTATCAGTCCATTAGACAGTTTCGGAAATAAAACCTACAAAAGAATAAGTGTTTTTTCTTAATTCTTGTTAGAAAATGATGATTAGCAAAATTTGTCTCTTTTCTATATTTTAAAAGAAGTCACCAAACTTAAAGCGTTTTGGTAAACACTGTGAGATAGTTTTCAGATTTTGAGCGTTTTGTTTAAACTAAATACTAAAAGCTTGTTGTATCAAACGAAAATTTTTGTTTAAAACATAGTGTTTTGTCAAACACTAGAAGCTCTTAAACAATCTCAATAGCTTTGTATCAAACACGTTCCGAGAGAGAGAGAGAGAGAGAGAGAGAGATATGCTCATTTGTAATTAACAACTATTGTGTGAATTTATAACTCATTATGGACCAATCAATTTACACGTGTATTATAGCAATTTTAGTAATTTTATGGACCAACTCATTATGGACCAATCAATTTATGTGTATTTTATATAATTAACAACTATTGTGTAAATGTATAATTCATTATAGACCAATCAATTCATATATGTATCATTTGTAATTAACAACATTCATATATGT
Organism: Lactuca sativa; assembly: GCF_002870075.4. Taxonomy (NCBI): domain Eukaryota; kingdom Viridiplantae; phylum Streptophyta; class Magnoliopsida; order Asterales; family Asteraceae; genus Lactuca; species Lactuca sativa. Next base: position 209,873,412 of record NC_056624.2, read on the forward strand.
ATCATTTGTAATTAACAACTATTATGTAAATGTATAACTCATTATGGATCAATGAGTTCATATGTGTATTATAGTAATTTTAGTTAATCAAACTAATTATTATATTAACTATATCCCTATATTTATGGTAGATTATAGTTACCCTTCTTATCATCGAGCCTTTTTATAGCAAACCTAATTTCATACCGCCACCAATCATCACAATATCAGTTAGGGGGAACCCATATTAAATCCTTCATCCATGAATATGAAAACATGCAAGCACACTCCCCAAATCATACTTCCTTTCTCGGTTTTACCTTCTTCGACGAATCAACCAGAGAAACACTAAAAATCAGGCACCCTCCAAACACTGACTCAAAACGAAGAAAAGAGTTCACCGTCACCACTTGCATCTGCCACCAATAATCATCAACAACTGGTTTGCCTCAGATTTTTCATTCCTACATATATGATTCTTCTCAGCGCATCACCTGGTAACTGGAATTTCTTTTTTTCAACCTTTTTCTCCTTCTTGCATCGCATCACCTAGTAACTCAATTTTTTTTTTCAACCTCTTTCTCCTTGCATCTTACCTAGGCTGTGTTATAAAGCCTTATCGGGCTACAAGTGGCGAACTCGATCAAAAATTATGAATATTTGATTATTGGTGGGATTTTTTATGGGAATCTCAAGTGATCTTATTGATATTGTATGACTTGATCAAGAATTGATTATCGAGAATTTTGATTAATGTATAACCTAATTTGGAATTTAAACAATGATGAAGTGTGACTATATTGGAGAATAAAGTTATGATAAAAAAATTATAGTATAAAAGAATGGTTTCATAAAATTTGATGCTTTTCGAATAACGAGTATCTACGCTGTCAAAATGTCAAAATATAGTGTTATATGCTAAAAAAATTCATTCAATGAATGATGTAGATACAAATGAATATATTCTGAATTCAACAATATCTTCTCGTAGATGGAAAGTTCATAAAGGTAACCTTAAATGTCATAGCAAAAATGAATACCAAAGTAGAAAATTGTGATAAAGCGTCATCATAACTATAACTTTAGTGTTGTCCTTTTGTTTTCTTCTTTAGTTGACATAGATCCACTTTATGACAACATTATAGCTATTATTGAAATGGAATTTTTTTTTCCTTTTAATTGTGGTGCTAACTCGATTTGGTAATACAATGAAAAATATGGGTTTTTAATAGAAACTAGTAAATAAGCATGTGTTTTACCACTAGTTTTTACGTGTTTTTGTTAAGTATTTAGAGTGAAAATTGATTAAAATAGTGAAATTTTACAAAGTACAAACTTCTGGGTTCAAAGTAACATTTAAAAAAAATAGGGGTGGAAAAATCACTTTTCAAAGTAAAGGAGTAAAACTATAAGCGCGGAAGTCTAAAAACAGAAGGGGTAAAAGTGACATCTTACAAAGTTAAAAATGAAGAGGGTGAAAATGATATTTTAAAAAGTATAGGGATGAGGAATATCATTTTACGAAATAGAGAGGTTAAAAGAGATAGATTATAACAAGTTGATGGATTAAAGTTGCACTTTACGCATTACATTATGCATTAAGAGTTTACATTTTACAAAGTTGAAGGTGGAGGGGGTGAAAGTGATATTTTACAAAGTAAAGGGATTAAAAATATTATTTTACAAAATAAAGGGATTGTAAGTGACAAATTATACAAAGTTTGGGAATTAAAGTTGTACTTTATGCATTCACATACTTATACATTGTGCATTACCAATTGCATTATTAGCTATTAGTTACATGGTGCAAACGAAAACTTAAAAGTTTTGTTTGATTAACCCTAACCTCACTAACCTAACCTAAATAAGCTCTTAGTATTAGATTGAAATGTTGCATTAAGTTTGATGTGAATGTTCCCAACAACACCCAATACCTCTCACAGGCCCAGGGGCATAAGAGTGTGTGAATAAGATTTACACTAAACTCGTTCAATGAAAATTTGTTTAGTGCTTGTTACTTAATCTAATTCACAAAACAATTACAGATTTTTCAATTAGATAACTTTAATGACCTAACTCAAATTTAAATGGATAATAAGAAATAAATTTAGAATCAAACATTCGATTGAAACAACATCAAATTCACTAGATAGAAATTGAAAGCAAACATCAAGTCATATGATTGAAATCACAACCAAATAGTCAAAACATAAAGTTAGAGAAACTAGGGTTCTAGCCACACATGACTAGAACATGATCACAAATCTAGAAAATGAAATTAAAGTGCTTACAAAATATAATCAAATGTTTCCAAGTGTTAATCAACTCCAAAAGTTTCCATAAAATCGCCCAAAATGCTCCCAAAATCGACAAACCAAAAAATGAAATCGGTAGCCTCCTTTTAGGAAAGATGAGAAACTGCCTTTAAACCCACGTCCACGTTTACAAGACCCATGTAAATGCAATAAGTATACTGCTCAAATTGGTTGGGCCTTCAAAGTGCGTTGCTGAAATGTGCTTGGTTACACGACCAGTGTAAACTCATGGCTATAATTTACACGGCCGTGGAAGTCCGTGGGTGGATGCAATCCTCAAATCTTCCATATCTTCCTCCTCAATGCTCCAAAAGTCATGAATCTTGTCCACATCTTCTAATCACCTCTCTAAATGAGATTCCACCTCCAAGAGTCCCTGAAATATCACAAAAGTGTGTGAGTGAAATAATATCATCGAATATCTCGAGAAACATGTAAAATGCATGGAGTCAAGCCTAAATGCAATGCAATGGTGTGGAGTAAAGGTGCAAAATAGGTACATAAAATGCATCTAACATACACCATCAGAGCTCCTTCCAAGTCCGTCTGATATCGCTTTTGAAATTAAGGCTTGCGTCTGATCATGCTTCTCTTCCTCCATAGGGGGGTATGTCTCATCTGATGGATTTTGAGCACTACAACATTCCTATGGTGTACATTCAACCCTGATGCTTCGGATCTATGTTTTTCTCAAGTTATACATGCAAATCAAGTTATCCAAAGCATGAACCCTAACTAGCATACAATTTTCGGAATTGGTAACACAAAACAAAGTTAGAAGAATACCTTTTGCTTGTAGCTTGTAGATCTTGACCTTCAAGAGCTTAGTGCCTCAAATGTTACACCTCAAATTGATCACAAACACCAATTAGCAAGTTGGAAGAATATGAGAGAGGTTGGAGGCTCCTAAAATCGGCTAGGGTATTCTCTTGGAAAGCCAGTGGCCGATTTTGGGAGTCCTAGGGGTTCCTTATATAGCTGAGCAATTAGGTATTTGACTAAAAACCTAATTCTCTGCTTTGGGCTTAAGCAATCCAATAGATCCTTCCAGAAGCCCCTCATGGACGAAATCTATGTGGACTTCCTCATAGAATTCGTCCATCCCTTCCTTAGGGATCCACAAGCCCAACTTTGTAATTATCTTATAATTACAATATCAATCCCCGCAATTTAATCAGTCTCTTTTGGTCACCAAATTAATTCCAAATTAATTTCTGATCAATACTAATTAAAGAATATGATTTCTCAATTAATATACTATTCTTATAATATATTAATAAATCACAATTAACCTCTTTCTCTATTATTCATCCAATCAAGTTGCTATGGTGACGGCAACCCAAAAGGACCATGTTACTATCGGGTCAAGTACATATCAATTATAGTTATCGACTTAGACACCTAATCCAACAGTCTCCCACTTGGATAAATCTAATAACTATAAATGCAAATATGACTCCAAAATTTGATTAGCAATCGTAGCTCTCAAAAGCCGTTGTCAAACTCTGACCTGGTTAATAACGCGTCCTTTAAATAACGGATCATGTAATTCTCCGTTCTCAAGATATCGTGTGGACAAAGACATGGAATAAAGTCATACTCATTGTCCAGCAGTTTGTTTCCCGATTTCTGATTTGTTTGACATAAAACTTAATTGAACACATCAATTTAGTCCTGACTGGGTCTGACACATAAGTCAACACAAAATCATCGAGGGGCCCAAGATATCGCTTTTAATCCTCTTAGGATAAAATGAACAGATAAACTTTGGCTTATATGCTTGTGCTATTTACGTATTAAATCATACAACAATACGTTTTATAACATCAAGTTACTGATGTGTTTACGCACTATCAATGCACAACCAACTTGTAAACAACATTTCATATATCTTGGTTTAAAGACTATACAATATTATCGTCTCACAATCACTCGTGATAAACTCCATGAAGTGATTCATATGAGCGTGAGTTTAATCCAATACTCAAATCTTATTTCAAGAGCACTCATGAACGTTGCAACATACTTTTTCTATGTCTAAACGCTTAGACAATTTACAAACCAATTCATGACAGTCTAACCTCATATCCTACTTCCAAAGTATGATCGATTATGGATGATTCGAATAATCCTATTATTCTGGAAGTCAAAACATGCAAAAGTGAAACAATAGTAAACAATTGACACAAGATAGTAACTTTACTCATAAATAAAACTCCTTTATTCAATCATCAAATGTCAATTACATTTTATCTATTACAAGTTTCTAAATAACTACGTAATCACTAAAACTAATATAGTCTTGCATACCAATGCTCCTCGCATGTTGAACGTGCTTGATCCTACTTAGACCCTTTTTGAGGGGATCCGCAGGATTTTCTTCTGACGATGCCTTCTTCATTACGAGAAGTCCCTCTTCTACCCAATGTCTGATGAAGTGGTATTTTCTGTCGATGGCCTGGATCTCCCATGATCCCTCGATTCCTTGGTCAAGGAAACCGCTTCTTCGTTATCGCAAAAAATATCCATAGGCTCCTTTATGGCTAGTACAACTCCAAGGTCTCTGATTAAGTTCTTCAACCATATCGCATCCTTCAATGTTTTGCTCGTTGCTATGTACTCTTATTCGCACGTTGAATCAACTACGGTCTCCTTCTTAGAACTTTTCCACGTCACTGCTCCTCCATTCAGGGTAAATACCCAGCCCAACTGAGAGCGGAAGTTATCTCTGTCGGTCTGAAAACTAGCATCACTATACACTGTCACTCTCAAGTCTTTACTTCCACCAAGTACAAGGACCCATTCCTTCGTACTTCGTATATACTTAAGAATGTTCTTTACTGTCACACCCCAAACCAGAACGGTGGAAACATTCAGGGGTGGAGGGCGTCATGTACAGTATCATAACAATGCACAATAGTAAAACAAGCAACAACATCCATTGCATTAATAATATAGTTTATACATGTGTGTTCTGTGTATATTTGTAAGACACCAAAAATATATATATCAAAATGAAAGACGAGTCTTGATCCTGCTCCGTCTTCTCAAAACTTGTGCATATGTACCTGTCTACTGGTGACCTGAGGATACAAGTTATTTTGAAAGAGTATATCAACATTTAAGCTGGTGAGTTCATAAGTATTTTAGTGTCAAAAGTTTGCATCTGTTTTATGGTTCATAAATATTTTAGTGTCAAAAGTTTGCATCTGTTTTATGAAAATGTTTGTAAGTTTTTTGATGTAAATGTTTGTATACTTCCTAGAAAATCCTATATTTTCTACTAAAATGACAAGTAGTCTTCTACCAAGACCCGACTGTTTTGTATGTTTTTTCTCTCTTGAAAAGGTATGTTTTTCCAAGTTTATGACTATCTTTACTAGAAAATAGTTTGCATTTCTCATTGTTAGAATTTCACTGTATGAATGTAATGGAAATGAAGATGTACAGTAGTGTTGTATAAAATAACTATTGAAGCACTAACTACCTTAAAACCAAATTGTTATTTAAGGTAGAAATGTGATTAGGTTATAAGCATGCTTGATTGACTAGTATAAAACACGAAGATGTGTAAAATGGTATGACATTTGTCACATGTAGACCTGCAGGTCCCACAGTAGCTAGCAGCAAGGTGTAGGATGGTCAATCCCGTATAGATCTATACACAAACTCACGCTCTCCCTTGTAACGCCCTGTTCTAAAAGTACTTATTTATGAATTTCCGAGATCAAGAGTAAGGGTGTTTTAGTCTTTTGTGGGCAATGGGTTTCATTCGAGAAGGTTTCTATAACATCCCAAGTTTGTCATTTGTTGTCCATGGGAATGGATGAGGTAAAGTCTTGAAGAGCCTAAGGGCTAATTTGTAAAATTGTGACCAGGAGGAGTACGCCGTGCGTACATAAGGGTACCATGGGCGTACCAGGGCGCGCCCTAGTACGCTGGGCGTAATCTTGTGTACGCTGGGCGTACTCGTAAAAGATGAAAACCCTAATGTCCCGATTTGAGAGCTATATAAGCATCCTTAAGGTTCTTTTTCTATCATCACTCTCAGCCTCCATCCTTCAGAAACGTCCCAAACCCTAGATCTTGTGTGAGAGTGTGAGTCGGTGGGTATTTTGAGCTCTTGGAAGTGAAGGCATTGCACCAAGAAGTTGGAGAAGAAGATTGGCTTGTAGATCTGAAGTTGGTTTGTGTCTTTGAAGCTCCAGAAGGTAAAAAGCTTGGAACTTTATGCTTGTATATCATAGATCTAGACATTCTAGCATTTTGGAACCATTTCTTGTCCCAAAAGTCCCAAGATGATGTATGTTGTGTTTTGGGCATAATGATCTGTCCTTTTAGACTCTTGATGGGGTGTTGAGTGATAAAAATGAGGTCCCAATGGCTTATGAGGTCCCATGCAAGTAGTAGAAAGGTCTTAATGGATTAAGACCTTGGATTAATAACTTTCTGGTCGTCCAAAGTGATAAAGTTCGAGACTTTATGAGTCCTAGGCATATTTGGTCGATGGATCTGAGGTTTGGGCTTAAGAGCTTAAGCCATTAAGCACTTATGAGGATTTTTGTCGAAATCGCGTACGCCCCGTGTAGGAAGCTGTACGCCCAGCGTACAGGGTCAACATCCCGTTTTCCAGTCAACCTGAGACGGGGTACGCCCAACATACGCCCTCTGTTGGGTTTTTAATTTTGGGCCTTATGTGATTAGGCTGTTAGTGGGCTAGTGGGGCTTGGGTCGTGGCTGAACATTATGGATGGAGTATTTTGGACTCAATAATTATTATGGACCTTGGATCTAGGCCCATTTGGTTAGGTGGGCCCAATTTAGTAAATTGGGCCAATATTGGGCTTTGCATGAGGATTTGATTTTGAGAGTTGGTCTAATAAGAGGATGATGGACTTAATGAGTGTTGTGGGCCCTTGGTCTAGAAAGTCATGATTGGACTCTAACTTAGTGATTATTATGTGATAGTTGGGAGTCCCGGTGAGTCAGCGGTCGGAGATTTGTAGGATTTCGGCAGTTGCAAGGTGAGTTATCCTCACTATATTGACAGGGTCTACGACACCAAGTCCAGCCCTTTATCGGATGGAAATTCGGGTATTGTTGGTTATGTTATTGTTTTGCTAGATCTACATCCTGGTATTTAGGATGGTGTTATGTTAGTGACCTGATTAAGGTCGATACCCGGGATATAGGGTAATGTTATGCTAGTGACCGGTTAGGTCGGAATCCTGGTTAGGATGTTGATATGCTATGTGATTTGTTATATTGCTTGTCTGGTTAGAAATTTGTTTTGTGATTGATTGTTTTATGTGCTCATGGTTGTTTGATGGGGGTTGGGTTGAGGCGGGTCCTGCTTAGTGCTGTAGACCAACACACCCAAGGCGGACCGGATGTTCCGAAGGCCCAACCAGCGGTCCGGATAGGCTGAAGGCCCCAAGAGGGCGGACCAGACGTGCCGAGGCTCGGAGAATGGACCAGGCCGACTGAAGGCCCGGTGCGGGCGGACCAGTCATACTGTAGACTCAGAGAGTGGACCAGGTGTATTGAAGGCCCAGTGCGGGCGGACCAATCACACTATAGACTCGATGTACATGGCTAGACTCGGAGGGTGGACCAGGTGGACTAAAGGCTCGGTGCGGGCGGAGCAGTCACACAACAAACCCGATGTAAACGGTTGTTCTTTTGTGATATGATATGAGTATGTTATGTGTGGTTGGTATTTTGGGGGTAACTCACTAAGCTTTTGGGCTTATAGTTGTAGTGTTATGTTTCAGGTACTTCAGGAGATCATGGCAAGGCAAAGGCGTGATCGTACCGCTCCTCATGTTTTATGATTTATGTGATATGGTTCTGGGGATGCTCTGATGTTTAAACTGTTTTGAAAACGAAATGTATGAACTTAATGGTTTTTGAATGAAAGAAAATGTTTTAAATTTGGTTGAAATTTTTTGGTCGTTACATCCCTCCAGGAGACTCTGGTCATAAAACGTGACATAGCAAGAATATTGCTCTGCCATGAAGTAGTATCTCACATTTTAGTTATCTTGTTCTTTTTATAGTATGTATGTTCCTTTTAGTTCTTGTTATAGTAGATATGTAATGTATAACAATAGTATGTATGAACTGACTCATGTATGTTTCACTGTTCTAGAAATAGTAAGTAGTGATCCTCTAAACTATACCTATTATAGTTTACTAGTATGTTTGTTTGAATTGTTACTGATTTGTAGAAAAGACTCAATTACTCACCGTAAGCAACTAAGTTAAGTATGTTCCTTAAAAATGGTTTTAATATTTATATATGTATTTAATAAGTATAACTATGATTTAGCCGACAATCAGACTAGTGATCCTACCCTAAGCCCACAACCAAAGAAGGAACAGGAGTCAAGGTATCTAGCAATAGTCCTAAGTCGATTAAAGCATACTTATATGTAAATAGATAGATGAATATAATTTGATATAAAAGAAGTTTAAAATAGTTTAAAAGAGTTTTAACAAGTTTTTGAGTATAAGAAATCCTCTTGTTTGTTGTTTTCACATGTAAATGGTTAACACAATTGTATTGTGTTCTACTTGTATTCTCCCCCCTAAAATAATTTAAAAGCATTTAAAAGTGTAATTGTAGGGGTATGAACTCACTTGCAGTGAGTGACTCAAATGAAAGGTCGGTATAGGATGTTTGCTTCTACTAGTGAAGTCCCAAGCACAAATGGATCCTAATTAGCATATATTAACATATATAGGCATACACTTAGTGTTTATAACAACTAATGTGTAAAGGAAACAACCTTAGGAAGTAGGGAACATTTACAATGAAGTGTTAGAAGCGAAAATGGGAGGCTGAAAGATGATCACGGCAAAGAGTGAAGGGTTCACGGTCCTTGAGTTGATCACGGCCCTTGAACACTTGAGTGTTCACGGCCCAAACTTGAAGGGTTCATGGCCCTGATGAAGGTTCATGACCCTATGAAGGGTTCACGACCAGAACTTCTTGAAGATCTTTGATGAAAAGATGATGAATCAAGATGGAAGGCAAGGAACTTCTCATAAACAACAAGGAAGGGAGGAGTTACTTACGATTTTAGAAGAGAAAGGAGAGCTTTTGGTTGATGATCGTTGAGAGAAACTTGATGTTCATGGCTGGAAGATGAAGAAGTGATGAGAAAATGAGCCAAACCCTTATATATAGAATGGAGTTCACGGCCAAGGATGGGTTCACGGCCGTGAACCTTGTTTGCGGCCGTGAACACTCTTGAAGGGGGTTCCTGGCTCGGGTGCAGTCCACTGATCTCAAGCTATTACTTCATAACACCCAAACATTTAGTGTACAAGGATTAGAAACTCATAGAAAAACCCTAAACACAGTAAAAGGTAACATAAACAAGCCTGACGTTTGATTGATTTGATTGAGTTTTCAAGATAGGAAATTTCAGGTTGTCACATCATCCCCCTGTTAAAGGGAATTTCGTCCCGAAATTAAGACTTATGAAATACACATAGACTAAGGGAAAATATGAGGATACTTAAGATTCATTTGATCCTCTCACTCGCAAGTGAATTCAGGTCCCCACTTTGCATTCCAGCGAACCTTCACTATAGGAATACGGCTATGTTTCGTTTGCTTGACTTCCCTATCCATAACTTCTACGGGCTCTTCCATGAAGTGAAAGTTCTCGTTTAGTTCGATCTCGTCGATAGGTATAACAAGTGTCTAATCGGACAGACACTTCTTTAGGTTCGATACATGGAAGGTAGGGTTTACTTTTCTGAGTTCTTGAGGTAGACGAAGTTGTAAGGTACTGGGCCGATTCTAGCGAGAATCTCAAAAGGCCCAATGTACCTTGGATTTAGCTTACCATGCTTTCCGAAGCGTATCAAGCCCTTCCAGAGTGAGACCTTCAATAGAACAAGGTCACCAACATGAAATTCCAAAGGTTTCCGTCTCTTGTCAGCGTAGCTTTTCTGTCGGTCTCGCGAGGCTTTCAATCGCTCGCAAATTTGTACTATCTTTTCTGTCATCTCTCGAATGATTTCCGGACCGGTGAGAGTGCTGTCAGGGACTTGCCTTTTAGCTAATTGTGTGTCACCAACTTCAGCCCAACACAGAGGGGAGTGCCTCAAATCGATTTCTTTCAGCTTTGACTAATCAAACATGGCATCAAATACAATAGAAAAACAGCCAAAGCTCTGATACCAATGATGAGTTTTGAGCACTACAACATTCCTATGGTGTACATGCAACCCTAATGCTTCGGATCTATGTTTTTCTCAAGTTATACATGCAAATCAAGTTATCCAAAGCATGAACCCTAACTAGCATACAATTTTCGGAATTAGTAACACAAAACAAAGTTCAAAGAATACCTTTTACTTGTAGCTTATAAATCTCGACCTTCAAGAGCTTAGTGCCTCAAATGTTGCACCTCAAATGGATCACAAACACTAATTAGAAAGTTGGAAGAATATGAGAGAGGTTGGAGGCACCTAAAATTGACTAGGGTATTCTCTTGGAAAGCCAGTGGTCGATTTTGGGAGTCCTAGGGGTTCCTTATATAGTTGAGCAATTCGGTATTTGACTGAAACCCTAATTCTCTGCTTAGGGATTAAGCAATCCAATAGATCCTTCCAGAAGCCCCTAATAGACGAAATCAATGTGGACTTCCTCATAGAATTTGTCCATCACTTCCTTAGGGATCCACAAGCCGTACTTTTCAATTATCTTATAATTACAATATCAGTCCCCGCAATTTAATCAGTCTCTTTTGATCACCAAATTAATTCCAAATTAATTTCTGATCAATACTAATTAAATAATATGATTTCTCAATTGATATATTATTCTTATAATATATTAATAAATCACAATTAACCTCTTTCTCCATTATTCATCCAGTCAAGTTGCTATGGTGAAGGCAACCCAAAAGGACCATGCTACTATCGGGTCAATTACATACCAATTATAGTTATGGACTTAGACACCTAATCCAACATCATCCACCATCGGAGCTCCTTCCAAGGAGGCGTAACATCAATCTTACCCCTTTTCTCTTTCTCTTTCTCTTTCTTTCTCTCTTTCTTTCTTCTCTCTCTCTCTCTCTCTCTCTCTCTCTCTCTCTCTCTCTTCTCCAAAATCACCTGTCCTTAAAGCCACAGGGGGATCCGTCATCAGAGCTCCTTCCAAGTCCGCCTGAACTCGTTTTTGAAAATTAGGGCTTACGTTTGATCATGCTTCTCTTCCTCCACAGGAAGATCCCTCTCATCAACCTTATCTTCCTCAACATCATCCATTATCGGAGCTCCTTCCAAGGAGGTAATAACAAAAATCTTACCCACTCTCTCTCCTACTTTTCTAAAATCCCCTTCCTTAAAGCCATTACCAACATCATCCACCATCAAAGCTCCTTCCAAGTTCGTCTAAACTCGTTTTTGAACATTAGGGCATGCATCTGATCATTCTTCTCTTCCTCCATAGGGGGGTTCGTCTCATCCATCGGACTCGACCGTCATTTAAGACCACATGTGATTGATTGAAGCAAATAGTTTAGATCGAATGACCAATATCAAATGGCTTCAGATCCACCTCAATGGTCTTATAATCAATTTTCCTAAAATTGATCAAAGTCTAGTTCAGAGCCCCTGAATCATCTTCCAAAATCAAAATCACCAAAGAAAGATTGAAGTTTAGTTTCCATCTCTCTACAAGAATTCAACAAGTAATTGTGCATCTGGTTAGGACACATTTGAAATTGATTTTCACATATGTCGAAAACATTATGGTCACTTTCGTTTCATGTGAAAGCCATTGTTTGATTTTAAAGTTTAATCCCAATTAATGTTTGATGGAACTCATTGCTAATATACATAGCCTTGTCAATGATAAACACACACACACACACCGTGCAATCGAAGAACCCAGAACGTAAAAACCTAATCAATGTCGATAGAAAAACTGAAATCTAGTTTGAAGATCAAATGAGAAAGAAACATGGAAAAGGTTTGTGTTCTCTTTTGAAATTGATAAAAGATAAAGGAACTAGAATGTGGTAGAGAAAAGATAAAGGAACCAGAATGTGGTACATAGAGTATAGTGGCACTTGATTTCTTTTTTATTTTTTTTTAAATAGAGATAAAACACTAAAATAAAATAAAATAAAAACAAAAATAAGATTTAAAGGGCAAAATAATCCTTGTAGGTTGGATGTGGACCGAATCAACAATAAAATACAAACGTGGGGACCAAAATCACAAAAAGTGTCTAAAATTGGACTAGCAATACATATTCAAACTATTTTTCGACCAAAATAATATAATTTTGAAAACCATATGAATTATTTTTGCAATTTTGTCAATATTTTAAGTTATTTTTATTTTAATTGTAATATATAGATAACATTTTTTATTATGTGTTTTCATTACACTATTAATTGTATTATATAGGTGAGTATTTTTTTATTATGTGTTCTCATTACACTATTAATTGTATTCTATAGGTGGGTAATTTTTTATTATGTGTTCTAATACACTATTAAAATGCATTTTAGACTTGTCGTATAAGATGGGATAATAAAGGCAATGCCATAGATAAATATAAGGGAATATGACTTATGAAGGTAATTAACTTTTCGGGTTGTTCACATATAGGTAACTATATTTTTTTATACACATTTAAGTAACAAACTTTTTGAAACTGTTCACATATGACCATTATGACCTGCTGTAGCAGGTTACATCCAACTACAGCATGTCATAATGGTTATATGTGAACACTTTCAACAAGTTCGTTACCTAGATATGTACAAAAAAATAGTTACCCAAATATGAACAAAACCAAAAGTAAGAGTAAATTACACGAATGGTCCCTATGGTTTGGGAGAATTTGTGTGTTTGGTCCCTAACTTATTTTTTTAACTTGGATGGTCCCTATTGTTTATTTTTGTTACGCGCTTAGTCTTTGTCTTACCTAAAAAGATTATTGTGGCCTTATTAATTTATTTTTTTAGTTAATTTTCTTATTTATGTATTTGTTTTTATATGTTTAAAAAATTAATAGGCCCCACATATCTGTATCTCCTCACCGTAAACCTGAAACCACATTTGAGAAATTTAATCTTGGTCGCACCGGTCACCATCCCATATCTCAGCATCTGCAACTTCTTTTTTATTTCCATCTTTAGTGATATGGAAGTCTTCACCATTCTTTTTTTTGGTCCTTCAACTTTGGCGAACAAACACCATAACACACTGTCTTTTCACTTTAGTGGGTTGTGGTGTTAGTTCGTTGGAGTTGAAGGACCGAAAAAGAATAAATGGTGAAGACGTCGATGTCATTAAAGATGGAAAACAAATAAAAGTTGATGATGATGAAAGATGGGATGGTGAGGAGAAACAGATATGTGGGGTCTATTAGTTTTTTAAGCATATAAAAAATACATAAATAAGAAAATTAATTAAAAAAAATTAAATTTATAAGGGCACAATAGTCTTTTTAGGTAAGACAGAGACCAAACGCAACAAAAATAAATAGTAGGGACCATCCGAATTAAAAAAAATAAGTTAGGGACCAAAAGTACAAATTCCCCCAAACCACAGGGACCATTCGATTAGGGACCAAAATAGGAGGGGCTATTTTTTTTTGTACACATCTAGGTAACGAACTTGTTGAAAGTGTTCACATGTAACCATTATGACCTACTATAGCCGGATATAACATGCTACAGCAGGTCGTAATGGTCATATGTTAACAGTTCCAAAATGTTTGTGTACAAAAAAATAATAATTACCTACACATTAACAAATTGAAAAATTAATTACATTAATTAGTCCTATTCCCTAAATACAAATAGACCTGAATGAACAACAAACTATGTAGTTTTGAATGTCTCAATAGACTATGTATAATTTAATATCAGTTTAGTAGTTGAAATCTACCCCAATATTATATCGAGAACCTAAACAAAAAGTTGAACGATCGATTAAATGTAATTAGAAGGTAAAGAAATTGTTAATTATTAGTTGTAAATTTATGAAAATAATTAACACAGCTTTGAAGAATGTTTAAGTTCCGCTAAAAGTAAGATATTTTTATTTTAATTGTAAAATTATATTTTTTAAAAAACAAAATCAAGTACAATAATTAAAAATCGTAATCATTCATTATTTTCAACCATTAAAAGATATCTTGTTCGCCATAAAGCAATATGCGATCTGTTTCCTTATTTTCGATCATCTTTTCCTTGCTTTCTCGTTCTACCATTTAAAATATAAAAATACATACATAAAGACTCAGCTATAATCATCGTTCAATTATCATCTTCCAAAGCAAAATAATTTACCTTCCGGGCCCGTTGATGGGTACCTTTTTTTTAATCAAATTACACATACATCAGCCATGTGTAGAAAAATTAACAAAGAAAACAAAATATTTCATATTTTTTAACATTCTGGGTCAAAACCCAGCCGGATGACCCGACCAGGTGAGTTACATGAGCGCAAGATAGCCAACGATGCCAGGCAGCAAGGCTTAAACTAAGACGCGCCACGAGCGCAGTTAACAAAGACAAACCCCACGCGCCACCGTAGAAGATGCTATTCTCTCTCGTCAGGAACAGTATTCAGATCCAAGAGTGCCACGTTGGTTCCTTTGTTCACAGAAGCTAAACCATCATCAGGTTCTCGTGATGGATCCGATAATTTATTCCCACCGTTACCTTTCTCGAAGTACTTCACCGCCTCTCGCATCCGTCGCAGAATAGCAAAAAATTCATCCACCTCATCTTCCGTCGGAGGAGGCACCACCACCGAATCGATCTCTACAATCTTCCCCTTGGCTTCCTTTTCTTTCTTCCGATGTCCACCTCCTCCGCTACCGCCATCCACCGCCCTGCTCCGCTTCTTCTGATCTCTCTCCATGCCCTAACAATAATTCTATTATATTCTCACCAAAACCTCCCTCTTAATATAAACGAGCTCCTCACACATATCACATGGGTGTATTATTGGTTTATATATTCTCCGATCCCCATAGTTTCTTTGCAATTACGACTCTCACACATACAAATCACACATCTCTATGTCTAACAACTATCTTTGTTATAAAAGGCTTTGGTGTGGACCTTAAAATATTCTAAATAAATAGACTTTCCGCTTTTCTGGTCTCCATGAACAGCAAGTGACGACGATCCTACGAATTTAGATGACGTCATACTGCTGTCATAAGCACCCAGGACGGACCCAGCAACTAGACAAATTTGATTTTTTTTTAAACGCACCGAAGATTTTTAAATGACTAGGGCTACAGTGAGCAATTACAGTGGATCAATTGGAAAGTAAAGTTACAGGATCTTCTGTTCAAATTGGGAAGAGAAACTATTGATGTATGATTAAAGGAAATCAATTCACACCAAACCTAATATTCGATGGATCCGACCCAATTTTGGAAAACACCAGAAATCTCTAATTTGACCGTGATGAATTTTCAAGTCCGGATGCTATTATGAATTTTTTTTTGAAACGACAAACTAACTAACCTACACCTAATATCCACCTATGTTTCCACGAGACTTGAACCTATGACCTCTCTTATGAGAGAATCACTCCTTACTGTTAGGCCATTGGGTCTTTGGTGGATGCTATTATGAATAGCCCCTATTATTCCTGCCCAAAGTTTTGACGGGTCATTCTTATATTTCTAACACCATTTAGCAAAGTTGGAAAGACATTCGAGGCACTCAAACTACCCACACCGAGACCCTCGTTAGATTTTTGGTGCCATCACTTTTTCCTACTGACACCCAACATATATTTGTTTGAAGAGTTTCCACCCAAAGAAAGGTTTTTCAAGCACGTTCCAATTCATCAATGACTTAAAGAGGAGCTTTAAACAAAGAAAAGAAATAAATTAGAAGGCTCCCAAGCACCTCTTTAGTGAGTGTAAGTCTAGATTGGAACCTGTCGATCGCCAGCTTCAAATTTTTTTATTAAAGATATGTTCTTTCAGATGGGAAGACCAAGATATGTGTAGGGTAACGACACCGGCCGACAATGTAGGATAGCCACTGATGTGAAGTTGATCTTTGGGTCAGCTCCGTTAGTGGAACGCCGTGATGAGGTAGAGACCTGAATCACAATAAAAAAGGGATCATCAGTAGTGTTTCGGAAGGAAGTCCTGAAAGAACGTTCTGACAGTCAAGTTAGTCTTTGGTGGAGGTGAATATATGAGCATTGAAAGAGTAGATGATGAAACCCTTTTACCATAAAAGACATGCGATCTTTTATAGTGATGCATTTGACATATATCCTGCTCTGGGAGATAGGGCTGTCAAACCCAAATCGGGGTAGTGACGTTGATTGGTGGATCGTAAATTTGTCTTGTGATTAGCTTAACAGTGATAGTGATGCGTGCACCACTATCACTAGAGATTGCATGTGCTCTTTTGTCGCCTAGAGACTTAACCACGAGTGTTCTAAGTTGGTCGTCGAGTAGCGGGAATGCCCAAGGCGTACTAGAACTATTGCTAGCCAATAGGGTTGTCATAATGTTGTTGATGAGGCTCATGCTAGGATAGTGAAGGTTGCGTTTGTTTTGAGGGATTTGACATAAGCATAGTTAGCCTTCGTAACGTGGCTAGGAGGCCCGTTATCAAGTCCCCTAGTCTTAGCCATTATGGCGTATCGTTACGACCAAAAGTTGGCATGACTGTGAAGACCAAAGAGAAAGAAGACCATATTGCTGGTTAGCTTGTCATTGAGATCTATAGGGGTTGTATTAGTCAGTGAGGGCATTGTTAGTCTAGTCGCTTTCGTTTGTCTAAGTCGTAAATGTTAGACGACTTTACTGTGAAGGGAACCATCGCGGACTAGACATAACTAGTCAAGGGCTAATGCCGCCTACCTAATGAGCCAATGACAGGGCAAAACTAGCTGACATGTGTATCTAGGTAGGTTGGTCTCGTGGTTCTAACGGGAACCTCGTGACATTGCACGAGCAATGAAGAGTGCTGAATTTAAGTTTGTGACAAATGGTATCAGAGTCACGTTCGAGAAAATATGACATACGTTGAGTTAGCTACACACTGTCGTGGGGTCCGTAGAGGCGAACTAGCAGGAGGGATGCCTAAAGGGGCGACCTATTGAGGACTGCTCCGCCTCCTTACGTAAGTCTAAGAGTGGACGGGGGTGACCACATGTCGTGGATCTTGATCCTATGTGTGGGTGGTTGGGATCAGGGAGTTTGGTGCTCAACTGTACGTGATGTTGATCGAGATTAGAAGGGACAAGAGTTCTTCTCCTGTTGCACGATGACGTGCTATATTTTGGTAGTGGGAGAGTGTCACGACCAAAAGTTGGTGTAACTATGAAGACCAAAGAGAAAGAAGACCATGTTGATGGTTAACTTGCCATTGAGATTTATAAGAGTCGTAGTAGCCTATGAGGGCGTTGTTAGTCTAGTCGCTTATGTCTGGCTAAGTCGTAAATGCTAGAAGGCTTTACTGTGAAGGGGGTTGTCGCGGGTTAGACACAACTAGTCGGGGACTAATGTCGCCTCCTGATGAGCCCATGATAGGGCAAAAACCAGTTGACATGTGTATTTGGGTAGGCTGGTCTTGTGGTTCTAGCGGGAACCTCGAGACGTCGTACATGTAAAAAACAATACTAAATTTAAGTCTGTGACAATAGGCTTGCTTAATTGTAATGACCGAGGCTAGCTCGGGCCATGTTTGTCTCTTCGTTTGGTTCTCGTCGTTTTGGTTGCACAATACGACAGTTTCCCAAAACGTGACGTCAGTTACCATCATTACTTTTTAGGGTTTTCAAATTTCCTGCCCAGAGACAATCTTTATATTCTCTGGTTCTTTTCTTTTTTCTCCCCACGAAAGCCAAACGATCAAGGAAACTATGTGACGTCCCACAGATAGACCCATGAACGACCCAAGGCCAGTGCAACCGATCTAAGGAACAAGGGGCTTTCACACACACACACACACACACCATGAATAGAGTTCTAAGCAAATCAAACGATGAAGGGAACAAAGTGTTGTCATTTGACCTACTTCTTTTTAAGAACTCTTTTTTCTGGATTTTTCTTCTTGTCGTTTATTCTCCGATCATCGTTACTCCCACTCCCGACAAATTTACTACTCTTCAAGATAAGTATGGTTTTCAATTATAAAATGGGTATAATGGTCAATTGACAAAAATATAAATGATTATAAAATATTTAAAAAGATTAAATATAAGGATTATATAAATATAATATTTTATAAGTTTATAAAAAGTAAATATATTATTTAGTAATTAGGACAAGTTGATATGAAAATTTAACGTTTAATAGAGAAATATATGATTTTTCTTTTCAAATTTTAAGGGTTAATCCATGCCTCCATGGTAAAAACTAAAAAAGTAATTGGTTTTCACCCGATGAAATTTAGTTTTAACTAAATTACAAAAAAACAGTTATCAAAACCGGTTATTTTTATGTAATTATATTCAAACATTTAAAAGTACTTTTAACCATAACAAACCACAACAAACTAATTTAAAAGTACTTTTAGCCGTAACTAACCACAACAAACTAATAGACATTTTGATGAACAATTCCTAAAAGGCTAAATTAATACACAGTTATACTTAAGCATGTACCATGTTTGTGTAAAATAGTTTATTGAAGACGGAGAATAATCTTAAAAATTTATGATTGGTTTTTATTTTTTTTTATTACTTTTATTAAGTATTTTTTGTGGAGACGGTGTTTTCCTAGAAGCAACCTCGTGCTATATTACAAAAAGACAACCAGTCGGTTGACGACACAACGTTTTTGTGTTAAAGAAACGAAAAAGGCTACGCATGCCATATTTTCAGAATTCAGATTCCCATGTTTATTATTATTATTATTATTATTATTATTATTATTATTATTATTATTATTTTATTTTTAATTTATCTTACTGTTTTTTATCATATAAAATTGACGACACAAAATCGATTGCTAGCGCATATATCACGTTTCAAAAAGTTTTCGAATTTTACTTTAGTTTTTAACAATGGTTTTCAGTTTCAAGACTGTCGATGATGTCTATTTTAATTTATTTATTTTTAATCTCAACGTATTTTGATTTTTGCTAGATAGTTTCGACTTTCGACTTTCGAGAGGACTAATAATAGCTTTAATATTGATCTTCGAGAATATTTAATTGGAAGTTTTTATTTTTATTTGAGGACAAAGTTGCGATCGACAACAAATTAGAGTCCATGGTGATGCATGCAATGGCAGGATTAGGTGAGAATAGTAACGTAAGTTCTCAGTTTTGAAATTTTATTGTTTTGTTACTTTGAATTGCGTATCATGTGTTTGTTGGAATTCCTACAAGACCATATGCATCTTTTTCTAAGTCAACATCTTTTAATAGGGAAAATGAGTTAGGACGAAAAAAATAAAAAATAAAAATTAAGGGGTGTTTGGCTTATCTTTTTTAAAAACAAAAGTTTTTTTTTTTGAAAAGTTACAAAAAATCATGTGTTCTTGACTTTTCCAAAAAATCAGTTTTTTTTATATCAAAAATCCAAAAATAGTTTTTAAAATATTTTTACCAAACATCTTTTACATTATAAGTCAAACAGCAAGCTTGATAAAAAATACTATTAATGTCTTTTAATATATTATAAAATCAAACTTATTAAATTATTTAAAAAAATACTATTATTAACATGGTTTTTAGAATAATAATAATAATAATAATAATAATAATAATAATAATAATAATAATAAAAAAGAAAGAGAAGAGGTTAAGATACTAACATGGATATTATATATTAAGTAATATATACAAATATGCCTTAGGATAGTAACAAAGTTTCAACTTTGTTAAAAAAAACACTACTAAAAGTGTATTTATAATTGAAAAAAATAAACTGTTGTGACCATATTTTTGTAAAACAGTCATATGTGATGAAATGATTTAAAGCATAACACTAAAAACATTCTTATAAAAAAAATTAGAGGTGTTATAGCTACTCCTATAACAATTATAATAATGGAACCACAACCCTAAATATGTAACGTCCCAAAAATCAGGGGTAAAAATTTCATTTTTAATATAACTAAAACATTGATATCATTTAATTCAAACAATCAAATTATAGTTAATCAAATCGTTTATCATAGTTTATCCCAAAATCATTCATTGAGGAAATCATAGGTGTGTGCACTGCGATCAACCCGAGCTCTTCCTTTCTAAAATGATGATACCTGAAACCATAAACAAACTTGTAAGCACGAAGCTTAGTGAGTTTCCCAGAGCATACCATTCACACAAACTACATATCATATATCCTGTTAGCTATAAAAGCTACACACATATCATATATACTTTTAGGTATAAAAGTTACCATATATCACATAAGCCCTGCATACATAAAACCAGTAATAATGTCATGGGCTACCCCACATGGTCTTTACCTAGGACTGCCATGGGCCCCCCCATATGGTCTTACATACAATGTCATGGGCGACCCCACATGGTCTTTATCTAGGACTGCCATGGGCTACCCCACAAGGTCTTACATCAAATGCCACGGGCTTCCCCCGGGGTCTTCCCTGCAAATACCATATATAACTAAATAGCATATCATGCATCACATAAATATCTACACATAACACGTACGTAAACCTGTAAGGATGTCGTGGCTACCCCAGGGTCTTATACCATTGTGCCATGGGCTACCCCACATGGTCTTCCATGCAAGTATCACAAAGACAACTAGCATATCACATATTTACCAGCATACCACCTAGCATAAAGCTAACTATCATATCACACAACATAAGATGGGCCGGCCTTGGTGCCTTAGACCCATTGGTATGGTGAGAAGACTCACCTGCAACTGTTGGCTGCAGAAATAAGATCACGCTGCTCCAACCACCGACACGAACCCCTCCACTGGTCGACACCAAATAACTAAACTCAATAAATACCAATAATTACCAAAATACCCCTAGAAGTCAACTGGTCAACTCTTGGTCAAAGTCAAAGTCCTTAGTCAAATTCAAAACTTACTGACTGACTCTACTCGCCGAGTCAACCCGCTGACTCGTTGAGTCCAAGAATCTTCGAGTCCCATCCTGCTCAACTCACCAAGTCGTCCCTCGACTCACTGATTCACGACATAACCAGAAAAGGTTATGGTTCCATGACCAGACTCGCCGAGTCCAAGGCAATCTTCAACAGACTCGCCGAGTTGTTCTTCCAACTCGCCGAGTTCATGCACATATTCATACAACTCGTCGAGTACACTCATGTGACTCGCCGAGTATCTCCAATTCTCAATCCATTCATAGGCTTTTCAAGCCATGCAGGGGCTCCAATCCATAGATCTACCCTTCTACAAGCTATCCCTCACGTAAAGTTGCAAACTTTACATGATACCAAGGAGATATAAGCCCAAAACACACTAGGGATTGGGTTTTAGACAAATGGGCTTTACCAACAACCCAAGAACTGAAGCTTTATGACATTCTAAGCCATCATGAGTCTATATCTGGAGCAGCAACCCCAGATCTAACTCCCAAATCCGAGATAGGTCTCAAAACAAGCTAAGGGACTCCCAAAACAACCACCAAGGATAAACCAAAAAGGAAATAGCTTAAGATAAGGTTGCTTGCCTCAGAGATGAGCCCAAAACTGATGTAGATCACAGATCTATACAAGCCCTTGCTGCTAACTTCCAATTTCTCAAGCTCCTTCCACCAATTTCCTCTTCTAAGCCCCCAATCTCCTAAACAATGAAGCCTTACACGAATTTTGGGGTTTCTGGAACTCAAAGGGAAGGTAAAGAGGTTGAAGGAGGAACATAACATTCTTTATATAGGGCAAAACCCCGGGATTAGGGTAATTCTCTCTTCAGCACCAACTCGTCGAGTCCAACTACCGACTCGACGAGTTGGTCACTTAACTCGCGACCAAAATCCCGCTCCAACTCGGCGAGTCGAAATACCTACTCGTCGAGTCCCCTTCTTTATTTACACTTTACCCCCTGGAACTCTTGATTCTGACTTGGGATGTTACATTTCCTTTCTTGGCCTTTCTGATTTCGGGTGTTACAAAATACCCTTAAAGCACCCCAAAACAACCCCATAATCAACATGGAATAACCAAAAAGCTATGAAAACATTATTGTCCAAACCTAATAGCCTTATATTGAATTTGTCCAACCCAAAACAACCACAAATGCTCATATTTTAGCTACATTTTCTTTAACCTCATCCTAACCAGAATTCCTCTAAAGCGAGGGTAGACCTAAAGCCTAAAAGGAATTCCATTTACTAGTCGATATCTCTGCCAATGCCAATACCTAAAAGTGTGAGTGTTGAACTCGGAGAATTGTTATGACTGCAACAAATCAACTTTTTTAATTGAAAAACCATCATAAATGGTCCCTGTGGTTTCCTCAAATCTGAATTTTAGTCCTCATGGTTTAGAAACGTCATAGCTGGTCCCTGTGCTTTCAAAACTTTTGACGATTGGTCCTTATTGCTAACTCCGTTAAGTTATGTCCGTTAACAGAAGGGCATTTTCATCATTTCACTACCACAGGGACCATTTATGATGTTTTCTCTTATTTTATAAATAATAATAATAATATACAAAGGGTCTTTCTTTCTTTCTCTCTCTCTCTCTCTCTCTCTCTCTCTCTCTCTCTCTCTCTCTTTCTGTCTCTCTCTCTCTCTCTCTCTCCATATAAACGCACACTAGCATGGAATTCATTTCTTAGGAATCATCAATTGAACCCATTATTCTTTTAATATCAACTGGTTTTTGTTCCTTGAATGAATTTACTAATGTATCGAATGAAAATTTCCTACCATGCCTCCAATTCGCCACATCTGATGCCTCAAACTTAATGTTTCCTGAAACCCTAGATTGTCCACTGTGAGATCTTGACGCCATTAACAAACTAAGGCTCGAACCAGTTAAAATGTGTAGATAGAATCACAAAATTAAGTGAAAGCTTCAACTGAAGAACCCTAATCGGAACAACTAGACTATATTTATGAAAACGTTCATCTGTAACGTATTTACAATTATTTCTATTCAAAAATTCATCAAAGTTGCTATATGATTTCATATTGTCATTTTTCAATACAAAAAGTAAACGAATCTACAACAAAAGATCCAATAGAACCAACAGGCAAAGGAAAAAAAATCCACGTTTGAATCGAATAACAAAATCGCTTACAGTGTCCACCAGAGCTCCGACCTGTGCTTACACTCCACTCATGGCGACCTTCCAGCCCTGCCGCCACCACCGACGGAACATTGTTAAGATTCAATGGTTTTGAACCTGAATCAGTTTAATTCTCAATATCGTAACCTTCATGAACAATAAACAACAACCAGTATAAAAAATTGATTTCAATTCTTGATTTGACTTTTAAAAATCGAAACTTATAATCGGACTTTCTCCACCCAAGAATAAGTTCTTCTCTATCAAATACGATTTTGTACTGAGTCATGAAGTTCTCTACATTCAAAAATCAACCCCAAAGTTATACACCAGAATAAGATGAACAATCAGGTGAAGATGAACACACACGTAATGCTTGTTAGTGTTTCGGGAAATATGGAAATAACTCAAGTGAGTTTCAATTTTCTTTCAGCAAATACAGTTGGGGGTTTAACTGGTTCGAGTACCTGAATCAGATTTTTAGGAACTAAAAAATAAGGACTTTAGAAGAAGATAAGAACTCAGATGTTGGAGGCAACAATGAAGATCAGATATTGGAGGTTGGAGATTGGAGGCAGCAAAAAAGATCGGAGATTGGAGGTAGCGGCTGCTGATAACAAAACCATAGAGGTGATGGATTCCAAAATTGGTCGGAGTCGGTGATGAATTGTGTGATTCTGATCCAAAGTAGGGAATTGGGTGTGGCTCTAGAAGTGCTTACTCGATTGTTTATGGCAAAATGGTTGCTTTGACTAAAATTGTTTGTATCAGTTGTGGTATATTTGTGAGATAAATACAGGAGTCGAACAAAGAGGTGGAGGAGAAGAGAGAGGAGAGAGACCCTTTGTTTGTATATTATTTTATTATTTTATTTCTTTTTTTATAAAATAAGAGAAAACATCATAAATGGTCCCTATGGTAGTGAAATGATGAAAATGCCCTTCTGTTAACGGACATAACTTAACGGAGTTAGCAATAAGGACCAATCGTCAAAAGTTTTGAAAGCACAGGGACCAGCTATGGCGTTTCTAAACCACGGGGACTAAACTTCAGATTTGGGGAAACCACAGGGACCATTTATGGTGTTTTTTCTTTTTAATTTTAAAGAGGTGGTGACCTCTAAAGCAAGGCATGGGGAGTTAATGCAATCAAGAGAAAAAGATATGAGAACTTACCAATTTGCACCAACTCATAAAACAATCAGTTTGAAATGGGTCTTTAAAGTGAAGAAGGAAAACTTAGGAAAGATGGTGAAACATAAAGTTCGGCTCATTGCAAAATGGCATGTACAGAAACAATAAGTCAACTTTGATGATTATTTTTCATGGATAGAATGAATTAAATTTGTGAGGCTTATTCTTAATTTAATGATATAACAACTCAATATGGGTGTTTTGCCCACCACCTTGATGTCAAGTCAACTTCTTTCAATAAAGATCTTAAGGAGGTCTATGTCATCTAACCAAAATGATGTGTTGATTAAATATATAGTCATAAAGTGTTCAAGTTCTTCAAAACTCTTTTATGGTCTATGAAAAACACCTCGATCTTGGATATTCATTTGGATAAAAGCTTAAAAGGAACCCAAATGAAAATTTTAAAAGACCTGACAATTTACAAAAGGAACCCAAATGGAAAAATTCTTATAGGTAGTTTCTATGTTGATGACCTAATCATTATAGTCGAAAACCGAAGACATAGCTTTGGGACAAACAACTTATGTCAATGAATTTTCAGAACAATGTGGGCTGTTAGATTGCAACTTGGCTACATCACCAATGGAACCAAAGTTGAAGGTCATGAATGATGAATATGATGAAAAAGTTGACCCAACCAAATATAGCCAAGTGATGAGTTGTTTGAGGTGCTTGACACATACTCGACCAAACTTTTCATATTTGGTTGGTATTTTAATTCGTTTCATGGAGAAACTGACAACTTCGCATTTCCAAGTAGTAAAACATATTTTGTGACTCAACTAAGGAAAGTTCATGAAATTAAAGACTTAGTGGAGTTTACCGATAATGATCTTGGAGGTGACATAGGTAGCAAGAGTACAACTGGGATTATTTTTCTACCTTGGAAGGAATACAATCACTTGGCAATCTCAAAAGTAAAATGTTGTTTCTTTGTTTATGTGTGATTGTTTATTGTAGCCATAGCGACGACATGTAAATCGATTTGGATTGGGAATCTCGTGAAGGAGTTTATATAAGTTAGAAATTGTCTTGATGAAGAATCTTGTGTTTCATGGTCGAAGCAAAATATTGAAATTAATTTTCACTTCATAAGGAAGTGTGTTGAAGATGGATAAACTATAGTGGACTACGTCGATAGGAAGGATCAATAGGCATACATCTTTACAAAGGCTAACATACACGTGAAAAATTGTGAAATGTGAAACATGCTCGACATAATGGATACTAAGCTTGGTCTAGTTAAGGGGGAGAATTTGATATTAAACCTAATCTTGACAACATTATTTGGCATTTCTTTGCTTTCAAGAATAAACCTCACATGGGATGCTAACTGACCCACTATTGCTTGTTTTATTTTACCTTTCCAACTTTGTATTTCACTTTCCAATATGTTATTGCAATATAAATTTCACTATTTAAGGAGTGTAGTTTTTTAATAGAGCATGCATCACTTTTATTTTTCTATTATATTAGTGGTTATCTTATTTTTTCTTTGAAGATATTTGTGTATTCTTTTCTAAGTATATCTCTATCTATTTTCCTTTATCCACGACTTCGATTCCGAGCCTCATAACATTTATTTATTAGCTAGTTTTCCATCTCTAAATTAGTATCATAAATTTAATATTATTTCCAACAAATATACGTTGTCATCAGGAAATGATGATGATCATCAGAAACACATGCTTGAGCACTATCATGAAAGACAACATTAAACCGAGCACATTTTTTATTTAATTAACAAGAAAGCAGTTTAGATATTTCGAAAGTTGTTAGGTTTGAGAAAGCCAAGAAATCCATATTGAGAAAGCCGAGAAATCCATATAATCATATTACAACTTGCAACTTGAAATTTGAAAAAGAACAATGAAATTAAAGCTGACAAAAGCCACTAAGCAATATACCTTGTAGCTATTGTGTGTAAGATCTTATAAAGGCACATACCACAATATTGTCCACTTTGGGCCTCCTGAAAATAGACATAGAGTAGTATACCACATTGTAACGTAGCCAAATTACAAGAAATTTTTTTCGTTTTAAAATATAATAAAAACCCTCTCAAGTTTCATACTAAATAAAAGATAGCCATCATAAGAGTTCAAATCGCAAAACCAGTTATCAGTGGATGCAATACAATCAAGTTGTTCCCTTCCTCTTGCTACTATAAGTACCCAAAACATTTAAACTTAAACCGTAAGCACAAAGCTTAGTGATTTTCCAAAGATACCACATATATAGTACATATAATAATGGGCCCAACCCTAGGAGTATATTTCAACCCATGTGAATGATATGATCCAACCATAGTCTTACAGTCACTTTCGTTGCTACGATCCAACCATAATCTTTCCTGTTATGGTCCGACCATAATCTTCCATACATGTGCTGTGATCCAACCATAGTCTTTCATACAAAAGTCACAAAGATAGTTTAGCGTACCATGACACCTAGTGTCCTGCATAGTATAATGAGAAGACTCACCTATCAAAAGATAGATATCAACACTCTAAGTCTAACAGAGTTAGCTACTTGAATCACCTATAACAAATAGAGGTCACACCTCAGTCCAAGACCCAAAATCCTAAAGTTTGACCCAAGGTCAAAATTAGTCAAAAATTCAACTCTTGGTTAACCAGTTGTACCACAGCCTCTCCTAGGTGTGCCATATTCACTACATGACAAAATAGTTGCGTTTTCAGACAATAAAACGTGCATCTGGAAAAAATCAGAAATTGCGCTGCACCCAAGCTAGACACGTCGTGCCTTGACCCTTTTCATAATGGTTTTTCCAATTAATTCATTAAGTCATGGCTCAACTTTCTAGATCTAAATCTCACTAAGGTATTAATGGATAAAGTTTCCAATTTTATTCATTAAGACGTCCCCATCATGCAATATCTAAACTTTAACACACCAAAATGACCTAACAAATAACTTGCATGGATTAAAGGACATGCACAAAGTACCCACTTTCCAAGTCCAAAAGCTCCACAGATAATTCCTAGGTGCTCAAAAGGTGATGGAGTCATCTCAACTCCAATATCATAAACAAAATGGACCAAAAAGTGACAAATATGACCAATAACAAGATCTAATGAACAAAAGAGCAAGTTAGAAACTTTATACTCACAAAGGTCCATAAATAAGGTAACTTTGTTGGATCCAAACTTGAACCTATAACATCCCAAAAATCATGACAAAACTTTTATTTTTATAAGCATCTCAAAATCCATAATTCATACAAAATATAGTTTCCAAAACCATAAGTATAAATCAGAGTATCCCAAAAGCATAAGTCAAATAAATATCCAAGATGATGTGCACAATCACCTTTTTGCCTTGCCCCTATACTTTGATGTATGTGAAACATAAAACTCAAACTATAAGCCAAAGCTTAGTGAGTTCCCCCCAAAGTACCACACACAACAACATAATACAATGCATGCAAATAGGACTGCAACACTAGGATTGACCACCACCGAGCCTTCAGAAAGTGACAATAAGACTATGATTTGACCCATAGCATTCATTATCTTATGTATGGTATATGGTATTTTGGGAAACTCACTAAGCTTTGTGCTTATGGTTTATGTTTGTGGTTTCACGTACTTCCGGTTCAAAAGGGAAGGGCCTGATGTGAGTGTATAGCATCCCGCAGAGTCTATTCCGCATTGATAATTTTTACTCTGATGTTTAAATATTGTTTTTCACTTGAATTGGCTTGGGAACAAATTGATGTATGAATTATTGTTTCAAAAATGAAAATTTTTACCTTGGATTTTCGGGACATTACAAAAAGGCACCTATACCCGACCAAATCGGGTCCAAAGTCCGCGACCATCAGTAAAAAAATATGTCAATCTCACCTCCGATCCTCTCCTACTTCCATCTCTCCCTCTTGACCCCCTCGGTTTGATCCTCCCTGATTAGATCCAAAAGTGGGGAGTCGATGGTCATCCTCAAACAGTGCTCCAAGGCAGGAGTACTAGCCGCCTTACAGCTCAAAGCGTCGGTGACTACATTAGCCTTCCTCGGATGATAGAGAATCTTACAATCATAATCCTTGACCACGTCAAGCCATCTGCGCTGCCTCATGTTCAGATTCGGTTGATCCATAAGATATCTCAAACTCTTGTGATCCGGGTAGATGGTATAACATACGCCATATAGATAATGCCGCCAAATCGTGAGGGAAAAAACCACTACCTGCAACTCCAAATCATGAGTCAGATACCTAACCTCATGAGGCTTCAACTGCTTGGATGCATAACCAAGACTCTACCTCTCTGCAAGAGAACCGCCCCTAAACCTGTGATCGATACATCACAAAAAGCACAAAATGCTTAACACCCTTAGGAAGGGTCAATACCAAGGTCTCACATTAGTTCCTCATCAGAGTCTCAAATGCAGCCTACTGCTCAGGCCCCCAACAGAAATCCAAACCCTTCTTCGCCAGGCGAGTAAGAGGAACAACAATCTTGGAGAAATCCTGAATGAATCTCCGATAGTAACCAACCAACCCTATAAAACTCCTAATATCAGAAGGAGACTTCAGGACCTCCAAGTGCATCACTGCCTCGATCTTGGCCGGATCAACCCCCCGTTTTGATAGACGAGGTGTCCCAAAAATTAGACCACTCGTAACCAGAACTCACATTTGGCATAAAGCCTCTATTGTCTCAGCATCCCGATTAACTCTCTAAGATGCTCCTCATGCTGCTCTATGGTCTTGGAGTATACCAGAATGTCATCAATGAAAAAAATGACTGACCAATCAAGCATTAGTCTACACACCCGGTTCATCAAATTCATGAACGTTGCAGGTGTGTTGGTGAGCACAAACAGAATCACCACAAACTCATAATGACCATAACAAGTCCGAAACATTGTCTTCTCCACGTCTTCCTCCTGGACTCTCATCTGGTGGTAACTCGATCTCAAATTAATCTTGGAGAACCAAGATGCTGATGGGTTTTAGCCATAAGAACTTTCCTATGTGCGCATGCAAAACCCTAATGCTTGGATCTAGGTTTTCTAATTAAACATGTTTTGAATCCAAGACTTCTAATGACTAATTAGGTATAAGAACAATACAAAATTAGATCTAGAAGTTTACCTTTGAATCTCTTGTTTGATCTTGTTGTCTTGGAGCTCTAGAGTCACAATTGTCACTCCTCTAATGGCTTACAAACACCAACTAGCAAGGAGGATGATTTGAGAGAGAGGTTGGGAAGAAATCGGCCAGGGGTACTTTACTTTAGAAGAGATGCCGATTTCACATGCCCTAAGGGTCTATTTATATTTGTATGCTTCTAGGGTTTCACCCTTAAACCCTAGTTGGATAATCCTTACCCAAAGAAATCCAAATCCTTACCAAAGATAAGCCTTGGACGAATTTGAGGCTATCCGAAGCCCTAGAATTCGTCCATCCTCTATCCATGGAGGATTTACAGCCCAAAGTGTAACTATCAAACAATTTACAGTTTATACCCTCTTATTTAATTAATCTCCTTAAGTCACCAAATTAATACTAATTAATCTATGACTTATATTAATCAAATAACAATATTATTATTCCTTATATTATTCTCATAATATATTAATAATATCTATTCTCTCATAATAAATCATCCTGTCAAGTTGCTATGGTGAAGGCAACCCAAAAGGACCATGCACAATCGGGTCAAATACTTGCCTAATATAGTTGCAGCCTTAGACACTATTCCAACAGATGCACCCTGCAACTGATCGAAAAGATCATCAATCCTAGGGAGTGGGTACCAATTCTTCATCGTAAATTTGTTCAATTCCCGATAGTCAATCCACATACGATGAGACTCATCCTTCTTTTTCACAAACAGAATTGATGATCGCTAAGGTGAATTGCTCGGTCTGATAAACTGCTTGCCCAACAGCTCCTAAAGCTGTGAGGACAACTTATGCATCTCTGGTGGTATAAGGCGATACGTTGCCTTAGCAATCGGGGCCACACCAAGGATCAAGTCGATCTTGAACTCCACCTGCCTCATGGGAGGCACACCGGTTAAATCCTCCGAAAATACATCTGGAAACTCTCTTACCACTGGCACATCTAAAACCGAAACTCTCCCCTCATCCCGAGTGTCATCCACATAAGTGAGATAACCCAAACATCCATACTAAAGATACTGCTGAGTCCTGACAGCTGAGCAAAAGGCCGAACTAACCCTGGTACCCTCGCCATAAATAATCAGTTCTCCCCCACTTGGGGTTAAGACTGCCACTTGTTATCTCTCACAGTCAACCATCACTCTAAATATGCTCAACCAATCCATCCATACAATCACGCACACATCCCGTATAGGGGTGGGAATCAAATCGAACGGATAAGACATCCCGAATATCTCCACGGTACAATCCTGAAAAATGCTCAATACAAAAACCTCGTATTCGTTGGTGATGGAAACTTGCAACGGACACTCCAACTCCCCAAGAATCATATAGAAACCCCTACTAAAGGACTGAGACACAAATGGCTGAATTGGACCCAATTCAAAAAGCATAAGAGCGGGAAAGGAATTCACTAAGAAGCTACCTAGCAGAAATACAATCACAAGTATACAAGAAAATAACTTGACAAAATAATAAATGAGAACATACCAGTAATGAAGTCAAGTGCCACCCTGGCCTCCTCTGATGTGAGATAAAAAGCATGATCCCCAGCCTTCGGGGCCTTACCTCTCCCCTGGCGTCCATACGTAATCCTCAAAGTAGTTGAGGTTGGTGCCTGCACGGACCTAGAGGCAAGAAAAAGGACATTGG
Organism: Lactuca sativa; assembly: GCF_002870075.4. Taxonomy (NCBI): domain Eukaryota; kingdom Viridiplantae; phylum Streptophyta; class Magnoliopsida; order Asterales; family Asteraceae; genus Lactuca; species Lactuca sativa. The sequence goes on from NC_056624.2 coordinate 209,904,928, forward strand.
GCCTTCATATGGCCCACCTAATCACTATGATAACAAATCCTAGTACTCGATAGCAGAGCCTGCTGACAATAATCCCTCGCGAAATGCCCCTCCTTTCCACATTTATGGCACCCATCAACTCACTAACATGCACCCTAATGCACATTCCCGTACTAGCCACATGTGTGGCCCCTCTGACCTCCAGATTGTGAATCAACGGGCTTGAACCATTTCGTTTTCAGCTGTGACTGACCTAGAGTCTGCCTTTTCTCTCTCTTTTGGGTATCAATCTCAACCTCTCTCCTCCGATCGAAATATAACAACTCGGAGAGAAAAGTATATCGCTGGGTCAATACAAAGTACAAACTCACGAATCTCCGCTTGAGCATGCTCAAGTAGTGGGACATATGGACCTGTTTCGAAGCGGAATACTCAAGGAAGAGAAGGGAACTATCTTTAAACATCTTGGAGATCTCTGTCACCAACTCTGTCATCTGCCTTAGTGATAGATACTCCTGGGCTAATCTCCCCCTCTCCTCTAATGACACATACTCAGTAAGGAACATCTCGAAAATTTTCTCCCAAGTCACTTCGACTTTCTCTGTAGGAGAATAAGCACCGGTTACCAGCTTCCACTAGTCCTTCGCCCCAAACGAAGAAGGTTCAGGACGCACCCAACCTTCTGGTCCTCCGGACACGAACAAGTGAAGAAACTGTTGGATTAGTGTCTAAGTCCATAACTATTTTGGTATATACTTGACCCGATGGTGCATGATCCTTTTGGGTTGCCTTCACCAAAGCAATTTGATAAGATGAATTATGGAGAGAAAGGATTAATTATGATTTATTAATATATTATGAGAATAATATATTAAAGGAGAAATCATATTGTTTAATTAATATTAGTCAAGAATTAATAAGAATTAAGTTTGTGGCTAAAAGAGATTAATTAAACTTAAGGGACTGGAATTGTAATTATAAGATAATTGCAATTAGGCTATGGATTACCTTATAATATAAGGTTGGACGAATTCTATGGGGAAGCCCATTAGAAATCGTCCAAGGATTGTTAAGGAAGGAGTCCATGGGTTGCTTAGGGCTTAAGCATCCAAATTAGGGTTTCCTTCTTAGATAACCCTAATATCCTCACTATTTAAAGGACTCTTAAGCCCCAAAAACGTGGTGAACTATTTGATTAGGGTTTCCACACGTTTTGGGTAGCCTCCTTCTCTTCTCCTCTTCATCCTCTTGCTCTTGGTGTTTGTGAACCATTATAGGAGTGACATTTGTGACTCTAAGCTTTCTAAAATCATTACAAGGAGGATTTGAGATTGTTGTTGCTACATAACAATCAAGGTATGATCTAAACCCTAATTTATATGTTATATTGATTATCATGTACTATATCTAGGGTTTATAGTCTTGGATGAATGCATGTACAATAGAGAAACCTAGATCCAAGCATTAAGGTTTGTATGAGCACATAGGATGTTCTTATGGCTAAAACCCATCAGAAACAACCATCCACATCAGATAACCACATCATACCGACAATCGGGTCCTTGAACCCATCAAACTCTGGCGGCTTCATGTTGCTGAAGTCCCGATACTGAAAAAACCCTCTCCCCTGAACTCCTGTAGCAGCAACAACTGTAATGGTTGCAAATGTAGTAGCCTATGAGACAACAACATAGCGCTCGTCGAACATCTCAATCATGGTGGTCTTAAAAGACCCAAAAACCTCTGGGATCACCTCCATAATAGCCATGGTCACCTTAGTGGTTTTCATCTCCTGAATCTCATCATCCATCAATCTTGGCCTCTTTGGGCCACCCGCTCCTGATCCTGAGCCTCAAGTGATCGGCATACTAAAAACAAACCGGAATACATCATAAAAACCACAATTCCTAATATTACAGCATTACAGAATTACTAAACCCTCGGGTTTCATGACTTCCTTGTTATATGTACGGGTCCTATGCTTCCAGTAGTACGAGTCCATACTACCTTCTACACCTACCTATATTTGTCTCAACGGTTTATCATGGACCACCTGGCTACAAGGCCCAACATCTAGGATACGCATACATCCTATACATATTCTCTCAAGAGTGGGTAATCCTTCCTCATGTTGGCCAACTACAATCTACACTCACTCATGGAACTTCCACTAACAAACAAAAACATCTGTGTGCATGCAACCCTAATCTTGATCTATGTTGTACCACTGTAAATTTTCAATAAAATTTTCATTTTTAAAATAACATAAACTCAATATCACATTTCCCAAAAACCACAAAATGTATAAGTTGTCAAAACACAAGTCAACAATGTTTGATAAAATCCCATAGTCCTCAAATCACGATCTCTAACTGAGTAACTGGTGTGTATAATCAAGTCGGCGTCTTCTCGCGATCCTAAAAAGTACCTAAAACACATATCACACAACACGGTAAGCACGAAGCTTAGTGAGCTCCCCAAAATACCACACACAAATAGTTAGCCTCTCATGGCTATATCTCGATAAGGACCCTCCGGTCATGTGTCTTAGTGAAGACCCTTTGATCTCATAACTCAGGTCAGACCCTCCAGTACGGTATCTTAGTGAAGACCCTCTGGTCTCACAAGAACAGATTAACTCAATAAGGCACAAGAGTAATATACATCATAAATCACAAAGACAAAATGCATGATATCACACAACTCAGTATAAGCACATAAGACCCTTCGGTCACACAATGATTACCACTAAGTTAAGTATAGTGAGAAGAGTCACCTCAGCTGCTACGCGAGAAACCCTACACTGTCGTTTCTACCGCGCACTGACTCTTGAACTGGGCCAAAACAACCCAACACTATAATCAGAGACTATACAAGGCCACACCTAACAATATGCCCCATAGATGACCCAACTGACCAGGACCATTACTGAACCAAATCATTGGGCCCGCCAAGGCCCAAGACCAAAAAGGTCCACTAATGGACTAATTTTACAAATTGGGCCCAACCCCTTGCTTGGTCCTTACCCTAAAGCCCACGACTTAACTCTAATCCAAAACACCCTTTCTCAGATTCCCCAATCAATTACCAGCAATCGGGCCCAAGAATACATCCCAAACCGAAGCCCAAATATGCAAACCCACTCAGACAGAGTACGCAGGGCTTACACAGTGGTATACTGCGCGTACTCGCTTAACAACTTGTACGATGTGCGTACCGGCTTGTACGCCCAATGTACGTCCCTCTTAAACCAACTTTTCCATTAAGCACTTAATGCTTTAAGCCATAAGTCCAAACTACAGATCTGAGTCCCAAATCACATTTAAACCCATAAAGTCACTGGCTTGGTGACTTTGCATGCCCTACATAAACCCAAACTCCAAAAATGGCATTCTACTTCCATGAAAATGGTCTTAACTCTTGCATGAACCCATTAAGACTTCCAAGATAACAACTTTATGATTCTAGGTCCCAAATAACACTGAGAGGGGCAACTATAAGCTCAAAAAATTACTTGGACTAAAGGGACTTGATTAATGGGACCAAAAGAGTCGATAAACTCAACCTAAAAGAGATCTAAGAAAATAACCACCAAGTTTGATACTTTATACCTCAAATGAGAGCCAAAGGCTGATGAGATTCTGGATCTAAAAGCTCTAGCTTCTTCAATGAATCTTCAAGAGTGAGCACCTTCTTCAAAATCACCAAAACACTCTTCTAATGGTCTTCTATGCTCCAATAACACACAAGAAGGATTAGGGTTTTGTGAAAGTTGTCCAAGGGTAAGAGGGAGGCTGATCTTTGAGGCATTATGTTCTTTATATAGTGTCCATTCCTAAAACTAGGGTTTTTCATTGTGAACCTTGTACGTCCTGCGTACCTTCTTCTATGCCCTGTATACAAGGCCACACACCTCGACTGAAACCTCACACCTACGTTGTGTGTTCTTTCCAGCTACACCTCACATATACTTTTTCTCCTCGGTACACCCTGTGTATCACTCGGTAAGCCCAACGTACTAGGGTTTTCTCCCAAACCCTGAATCTTTCGAATGCCATAACTCACTCGATACAACACCAATCTCGACGATCCATATATCCATAGAAGGCATCGAGACGCTCAACACTATTATCAATTCATACTTGCCATCAGATCTGAAATCCATTTCCCATAAATCCCGATTGACAAGTTATCGAAATACTCTTTTTGCTCCAAGTCACAACCGAATACCCAAAGTATCTAATATAGCCTCCACCTCCCAATGAGCCTAATAATTAACTTCATCAAGGATTCTAACCCTGCTAACACCCAAACCTTGTTCACCATTTCAAATTTAAAAAGGTCTTGAAAACAGGATGTTACATATGTTTTCTGTAATTGAACATATAACTTTTGAACATCAAATGGAAACCCCTAAGAAGCATATACTAATTTCGAAATTAATAACCTGGGTTAGAATACATACCTTTATTGTTATTGAAGAATAACAAGAACCCTTGTATTGTTGTAGCTTAGAGAGCAAGCACCACAAATGTTGTGCCTCTAGTAGATCACACCCACCACTAGCAAGAGGATAAGAGAGGAGAGAGGAGAAGTAGAGCTAGGAATTTCAACTATTCATCTAGGGGTTCAAGTGGCCAAAAATCCTGGGGTAGAGGTCTATTTATAGCGCATCTAGGATGCCATGGATAACAATAATATGTATATAATATTATATTTCAAATTGGTAATTATCCAACTCCTTATTTATCCACATAGGATAATCTAGAAACCCTAGATTATCCATATAGAAACCGTCCACCTTCTGCCCTAGGAAGGTTCTGGAACTTCTTGCTCAACTATTAAACAATTGCACTTTAGACCCTGCACTTTTAGTTAATTCTTTTAATCTCAAAATTAATTCCAATTAATTTCTAATTAAATATTGATATTTCTAATTAATATATTACTCTCACAATATATTAAAAAATTATTTATTTCAATTTATTAATCAAATAATAAATTCAACCTCTCTCAAAGCTACTGTCGAACTCTGACCTAGTCAGTTATGTGTTCTAAGATAAGTGATCATATAATCCTCCGTTCTGCAAGATATCATGTGGACAATTGACATGGAATAGAATCAATCTCATTTTCCAATACTTTATTTCTCGATTTCTGATTTGTAATGACAAAGAACTACTAATCGAACACACCAATTTAGTCTTGGTCAGGCCCGACACTATAAGTCAACACCAAATCATCGAGGGGCCCAAGATATCACTTTTCCCGTTAGGGAAAAAGGAATAGATAAACTTTGACTTATGTGCTTGTGTTATTTATTCACCAGATCATACACAATAATACGTTTATAACATCAAGTTACTGATGCGTTTACATATCATCAATGTACAATTGATTTGTAGACCACAAGTCATATATCTCTATTTTAAGATTATAAGATATTATCATCTCATAATTACTCACGATAAATTCCATGAAGTAATTCTCTGAGCATGGGTTAATCCAATACTTAAATTCTCCATTTCAAAGTACTCATGAATACTGCATCAAACTATTGCTATGTCTAAACCCTTAGACAATCTACAACCCGATTCACAACAGTCTTAATTCACTACTTACTTCCAAAACTTTGATTGGTTGTGGATGTTTTCAATAATCTAATTATTCAAGAAGTAGAACATGAAAAATGAAAGACAATAATAAACAATTGACAAAATATAGTAAACAATACTCATAAATAATTCTCCATTACTTAATCATCAATAGTCAATTACATTTACTTTGTTACAAGTTTCTCAATACCTATCTAACTACTAAAACTAATATCATCTTTCAGACCAATGCTACTTGCATGTTGAACGTACTTAACCCTACTCAGACCCTTTATGAGGGGATCTGTAGGATTTTCTTTTGATGATACCCTCTTTACGATGACGTGTCCTTCTTCCACCCTATGTCAAATAAAATGGTATTTTCTGTCAATATGGCTTGATATGCCATGATCTCTCGGTTCCTTTGTTAAGGAAACCGCTAATTCATTATCAGAGAAAATCTCCATTGGCTCTTTTATGGTTGGCACAACTCCAAGGTCTCCGATGAAGTTCTTCAACTATATAGCCTCCTTCGATGCTTCGCTTGCTACTATGTACTCTGATTCACAGGTAGAATCAGCCACCGTCTCCTGTTTGGAACTTTTCCAAGTTACCGCTCCTCCATTTAAGGTAAACACCCAACCAGATTGAGAACAGAAGTTGCCTCTGTCTATCTGAAAGCTAGCGTCACTATACCCAATTACTCTTAAGTTATCACTGCCACCAAGCACAAGGACCCAATCCTTAGTTCTTCACAGATACTTAAGAATATTGTTAACTGCTATCCAATGAGCTCTACTCGGATTTCCCCGATATCGACTAACCATGCTCAAAGAAAAAGCCACGTTAGGACGAGTACATGTCATAGCATACATGATTGATCCAACGATAGAAGCATATGGAACTCGACTCATTTCTGCTACATTTGCATCAGTACTCGGACTATGAGTCTTACTCAGTTTGGTATTTATTACTCTAGATAGGCAGTTCTCCTTTCTTGGAATTTTCCATGCTAAAACGCTTTAACACCTTATCCAAGTATGTACTTTGACTAAGTCCAATTAGTCTTTTGCTCCTGTTTCTCAAAATCCTTATCCCTAGGATATAGGCAGCCTCTCCCATATCCTTCATAGCAAAACACTTTCCAAGCCAAGACTTAACTTCTTGCAAAGTTGGAATGTGGTTCCCTATAAGGAGTATGTCATCAACGTACAACACCAGGAAGATTACTATACTCCCACTAGTTTTGACATATACACAAGATTCATCTTCACTTCTAGAGAAGCCAAACTCTTTGACCTTTTCATCAAAGCAAAGATTCCATCTCTGAGAAGCTTGTTTCAATCCATAGATTGATTTCTCAATCTTATACACTCTATTCGGATACTTTGCATCCATAAAACCCTCTGGTTGACTTATGTAAACATCTTCAGCCAATTTCCCATTAAGGAAGGCGGTTTTAACATCCATTTGCCAAATTTTATAGTTATGAAATGCGGCTATGACTAGCATTACCCTAATAGATTTAATCTTAGCTATGGGTGAGAAGGTCTCATCATAGTCAACCCCTAGGGTTTGAGTAAAGCACTTCGCAACCAGTTGATCTTTGAAAGTGTGTACCTTTCCATCCATGTCGGTCTTCTTTTTGAAGATCCATTTGCACCCAACTGTCTTACGACCTAGTACATTGTCAACCATATTCCAAACTTGGTTGTCATACATGGACTTGATCTTGCTGTTCATTGCCTCTTTCCACGGCAAACTTAGGGCCCACTATTGCTTTCTTGTAGTTAGAAGGTTAATCCAAATTTCCCCGTGTACTATCACTGATAAACATATCACCATTTGTAGTAATATGGAATCCATAAAATTCTGGTGACATTCTAACTCTATTGGAACACCCAAGAGGTAACGACTCGTCAATTGGTTCAACTGGAATTTCTTCCTCAGGTTGAGCCCTAGTAATTTTAGAGGTTCCTTCATCATTTGACTCTTGAATTTCTTCAAGATTAATTGTACTCCCACTGTCCTCTTTACATATGAGCTCTCTCTCTCTCTCTCTCTCTTGAAAGACTCCCCTTCGTGCTACGACGACCACATTGTCACTAGGTCTGTAGAACAAATATCCAAAGAAATTTTGTGGGTAATCGATGAAATACATCTCCCACTTCAAGGTTCAAGCTTATCGTGAGTCTCTCGTCTAACAAAAGCTTCACAACCCCAAACCTTGATATATGCTAATGGATGAACCTTCCCTGTCGACATCTCATGAGGTGTTTTGGCAACCTTTTTAGTTGGGACAAGATTAAGAATGTGGGTGGCAGTCTACAAGGCATACCCCCATAATGAGATTGGAAGTGAAGCTCGACTCATCATGGAATGAACCATGTATAACAAGGTTCGATTACACCTCTTAGCCATACCATTAAGTCGTGGTGTCCTAGGAGGTGTTAACTGTGAAACTATTCCACATTCCTTGAGGTAGTCGTGGAACTCGATACTAAGATACTCACCGCCTCTATCAGATCTAAGCATCTTGTTTTTCCTGTCTAATTGATTCTTGACTTCTTGTATGAACTCTTTGAACTTTTCAAAGGTTTCTGACTTATGCTTGATTAAGTAGATATAGCCATATCTGCTATAATCATCAATAAAAATCACAAAGAATCGATTTGAATCCTTGTGGTGGATCTGATGGGCACATACACATCTGTGTGTATAAGATCCAACAATCCCTCACCTTTTTCACAAGAACCAGTGAAATGTGATTTCGTCATCTTTCCTAGTAAACAAGATTCCCACGTATCATCTGACCTTAAGTCAAATGATTCCAACACTTAATCTTTTTGAAGTTGGGTGATGCGTTTCTTGTTAACATGTCCAAGAAGACAATGACACAAGAATGCTTTGTCTATACTATTAGATAAATCAATTTAAAAAACACTATTTCCTAAATTGTCTACAATCATCACAGTTTCATACACACCATCACAAGGTAAAGCTTCAAAATAAAATACACCATTTTTAAAAGCAGAAATAGATCCATTCTCATTATCAAAAGAATATCTAAAACCTTGTTTAAATAAAGCATGAAATGAAATGATGTTTCGTGTCATCTCTGACGAGTAGTAACAATTTATCAAATCCAAACCTAACCCACTACGGAGCACTAAGTTATAAACTCCAATCTTGGTAATAGGTGAAGATCGTCTATTATCCATGATCAAGTTCATACTTCCATGCTGCACATCCTCACTTCTTCTTAGCCCCTGAAAATCAGAACAAATGTGAAAACCACATTCTGTATCAAGGACCCAAGAATGAGAATATGATGAGTTTTTAGATAAGATAATGTAAATACCTTATGAGGTTGGCTTCACCTTGCCATCCTTTATATCTTACAAGTACTTCGGGAAGCTTCGTTTCCAATGCCCTTTATCGTGGCAGTAGAAGTAAGTAGACTCTTTGGGACCGGAGGTAGGGGGAGCATCAAAATTGGCCTTTCTTTTGGGTCCATTGCTTGATCACCCAACTTGGGACTTTCCCTTCCAATTCTGCTTTGGAGGACAATTCCTCTTCTTCCCTTTTCCTTTCCCAATGGCCAAGACTGGAGCAGCAGCAGGAGTGGAGGCAACACCTTTTCCCTTCATTTATGCTTCAACAATTCGTAGGAGGTTCTAAAGTTTAGCCAATATGGTCTCTTGGTTTTTCAGATGATAAGTCAGGATAAACTGATCATAACAACTGGGCAATGAGTGCAAGACTATATCAATAGCCAATTCCTCATCAAAGTTCACATTGAGCTTTAGAAAGCATTCCACGTATCGTTGCATTCGTTTCATGTGGCTACTGACAGACTCTCTATCATTCATTTTGCTAGTGATAAGGGAATTTACTACCTCATACTTCTCTTGGTGAGCTCGTTGATGGTACTTTTCCATCAAGTCCTTGTTCATCTCGTATGGCCAGTAATCCTCGTATAAACTTTGCTGATCATGAGTCATAGTCGCCTCCATAATGCAAGAAACTTTTGTTGCATCATTATAGTGTTTCCTATACTCAGCTAGTTCTACAACAGTCGCTTTCATTTCATCAATCTCGAGAAGTTCTTTTTCGAGCACATATTCCTTGTCCTTGAATCGTAGATCCATTTTGGGGTTGCGCATCCAATCGTTATTATTGGTGCTAGGGATGAGCATATGGATCGGGGAACCGACCGGAATCGGAACCCGATGGAACCGGTCAGGTCGGGACCGGGACGATATTCTTGTGGATTTTTGGAACCAGGAACCGGTAGGAACCGAAACTAGTAGAACCGCCAAAACCGATAGAACTAGCAAAAATCGGAACCATATGTTGCTATTTCTCGAGGACTGGTTCCAACATTGAAGACATGGCAAGAACCAGTAGAACCGGCGGTCCGGTTCAGTTCCTATTTCCACCAAGTTCGGTTCCCGGGTCGGTTCCAGCCGGGTCAGTTCCTTTGCTCATCCCTAATTGGTGCTATCAAAAGTTACCCTCGACCAGATGTTCAACAGTGAGAAGTTGTAATTAGAGGAGGAACCAAAAGCAACGTTGGGAGTAGACATCTGAAAGAGAAGAAGGACTATTTTTGTTAGATAAGAATAGTCCTCAATATAACACCCAAATGAAATATTAAGGCTAGGATCTAACTAAATAATTCAAAACTTAGAAAAGGGATGTTGTAATCTAATTGTAAATTATATATAGGTAGGTAAATGACGATTTACCAATTTCACCATGAAAACGAAATTTTAAACAAATTAGGGTTTTAATGAAATTCCTAGATCTTTTGAGATTCATTGAACTATTCAATGACATGTTTAATCTCAATTATGCTCTTCTATTTGTGACTTGGATACCGAGGATCACAAACAAGATGTGAATAACCATGCAAATTAGTTTGGTACTCTCGATGTCATTTATCATCTCATGTTAATGTGTCGGTTAGCCACGCACTCCATTAATCAATGATAATTTACGAGATACCTATTTACACTCTTTATTAGTCGCTATTAGTGTGTCAGTTAACCACACGCGCTGCACTAACAACTTATAAAGTGCAATATGCAATTTCATGGGTTAGCATACAAATTCACATTTTTCCTAAAGTAACTAAGATGAAGAATTTTATAAAAAAATTAGTTACTTTGTAATTCATTATACTTATTAATGAGAATTATTTGTCCTATCAAACCCGTTCGGCTAACGACCCTACACCAATCAAGGAAGCAATGGGTGAGAGTGGACACTCATTCAACTACCATTTTATAGGCGGTTTCCTTATGCCCCCATATAGATCGGCTTCGTGAATGAGGTGTACTAGCGGTTTGATTGACTTAGTCTTACATATAATAAATATTAAACATTTAATTTTACATATAGTATAAAGTGTATTTTAAACTTTTCAAAATACTAGGGTTTTTAAATTTTAAATTTCGAAATAAAAAAAATAATTTAAAATTAAAATTAAAATTAAAAACAAATGATTTAATAATTATCTATTAATTAAAAATTTAATTAATTTATTAAATCAATTGATGATTATCCAATTAAATTAATCAAAATAATTTAATCCTAATCCTCTCCCCCTTTATTTTTGAAAATCATGGGAGAGATAATTTTTTTTTATAATTATCCAATTAATAAAATAAACAAATAATTACAAAAATAAGGTAACCCTACCAAAACCCTAGGATTTTCGAAAAAATGGCTTATCTTAGGGAGGAAGGCAAGGATTTCAATCCTTTCCATTTTCGAAACCTTGAGGGTTAAGGAATCCCTAATTCTAAAATTGTAGGGCAAGGGAAATGGTTAAAACCCTTCCTTACTTTCGAAACTTAGGGTTCATGAGAACCCTAAAATCAAAAATCCCTAAGTCCAAAAGGGTTTAATTGCCATAATCCATAATTGATCAAATTCAAACAATTGCAATCAATTCAATAGAAAACAAGCCAAGACTCTGATACCACTGATGGGTTTTAAGCATAACAAACAAAAACCTATGTGTGCATGCAACCCTAATCTTGATCTATGTTTTCTTTAACTAAACATACAACTTTTGAACATCAAATGGAAAATCCTAGGAAGCATATACTAATTTCGAAATTAATAACCAAGGTTAGAATACATATTGTTATGGTTATTGAAAAATAACAAGAACCCTTGTGTTGTTGTAGCTTAGAGAGCAAGCACCACAAACGTCGTGCCTCTAGTAAATCACACTCAGCACTAGCAAGAGGATGAGAGAGGAGAAAGGAGAAGTAGAGCTAGGAATTTTGGTTATTCCTCTAGTAGATCACACCCAACACTAGAAAGAGGATGAGTAAGGAGAGAGGAGAAGTAGAGTTAGGAATTTCGGCTATTCCTCTAGGGTTTCAAGCAGCAAAACCATGTTTCATTATTATACACTTTAGCCTGACAAATGTAGGAATCATCGTGGATGAAGAGGCGCCTTTCGTTCATGCATTATGGTCTGCATTGGTGATTTAAAGTGCCCCCACTAGGCGCATCCTCTGTTTCCTTTGTCTTGCACACCGCGACTACATCCAAACGTGATCTATTCACCCTTCAAGTGATTTGAGAATGTGGTTTATGGCCCTAAAGCGGGGAACATTTTGAAGATGCGTAGGGTCCATGAAAGACTAATTCTGGCCATGTTGACTGATGTTGACCAAGTTCTATGGTATACTTTTTAGTTTAGCTCATCCCGAGCTCATTTTAGTCTTGTTCTAACTTAAGGATAAGTTAGGTTTAAGCTTGGGGTGATTTGATAACTTACTTTATTTCCTTAGTTTTATTAATTTATTTTAGTATTTTTAGCTCTTTTTTATTAGTATTGCATTATATATTCTTTATTTTCTTTATCATGGATCGCGTCGGATACTTTCTATTTTGCATGAGATATTTTGCAGGGTTTTGGAGCTCGTTGCGGTTGCGGTTGGGCTTAGTGGGCTTTTCGATGCATTATTGGGCTTTACGGATCCATCAAAGGATATTTGGGCTTATAAAGTTGAAGATTTGGATGAAGTGAGCTTTTGGAGATAGGTCATGGATTCTTATTTTGGGCATGGACTATCTATATTTAAAGCTTGAAGGTGATTGGCCAAATTTGAATCATGTGAGGCATGGAGGGGACCAAGGGAATCTTGGATAGTGGAGTGGTGTAGTGGAGAAGAATGGACCAATAGCATTCCAACAACACTTGCGAGGGTGGAGTCTCATTTGCGCAACACTTGTGCAGGTACCCACACAACTGCACACTTTTGGGCATTTTGGTCATTTTGTTCACCGTTTACCTCGGGGGTTGGATCTTTCAACATTCACTTCAATTTTCCACCATTAGAGACCATTATAGGCGATTTTGGAGCTTGGATACTCATTCTTCTCATCTTTCTAAGTAATTGGAAGATTCTTGATTCAACTACACTTTTGTGATTGTTATTTTGTTGCCATGAGTGGCTAGTTTCTATATTTTGGTTAACTTTGGCTAAAACCCTTGGATATTTGTGGGTTTTTGAAGGATTCATGCTTAATTGTCATTTATCTTATGTTTATGATTCTAGTTCATATTTCTTATGTTTGTTTAATACTTTGATCATGAGCTTGGTACTTGAATGAGCAATTGTTGGTTTATTTCTTTGGTTTAGCATTGAATCATTGAATTTACTTAGAACAAGGGCTTTATGATGGTAGAAATCATCTCTAGCTTATGAATCATGACTCCTTTATGGATGTGTAAGCATTGACATCCTCTAGGAATTGGGGATTCCTTCATTCGTAAGGCTAATCAACTTCTTGAGTTCAATTGCTTCAATTGATCCTTGATTTTGATTAAGAAGGTGTGTTGTGGGCTTCCCCAACCTCCATACTACCTATAAGGAATCTTCGCATATCATGTTTCATGATTGCTATAACAAATTTGGGATGAATGATAAGCTTCATATTGAATCCTAATGATAAATACATAAATGTTCATTGTGTTGAATTGCCTTGGTTAGCCAATTCTCTCTAATATTTGAGCATCTCATCATCTTGCTTAATTGCAAGCTTTTTAGTTATTCAAGTCTTTTAGATTTCAAGCAATCACAACTTTAATATCACTTATTAAGAAGACAAGCAAAGAAAGCTATAAAACAACATAGAGAATTAATGTGGTTCACTTAATGTGACATATGTGATTATGTCCATGAGCAGAAACCGGATAATTCTTTTATTACTTGACTGTTCTCAAAAGTGATTCATTGGAATCCCTAGCTACTAATACTTTAAGCCGTAAACCCTAGCAAATATAGGATCGGACCCATATAGTTATCCTTTGAAATCGCAATTCATTCGAATCACCAGTTCCAAATCACATTCTAGCAAAAAGAATTTCCCAAATGAGCCCCCAAATTCAAAATTATTGAAATGTGTTGGTAATTTCCCAACTTATCATCTATAGAACCTAATCCATCTTAAACTGTCAGGAACGGCCACCAGAAAAATTGAAAATTGAAATATTGTCCGTAGGAAACCTGTCAGTATTTCTGATGGATATTTTTTCCATCGGTAAGAATCCATCGGTAATACCCCTATTTTGTGGTAGCTTGGTGATTGTTGGCACCATGATTGCAAATCTGTGTTGGATTTTAGTTTTTATTTCACCAAATTTTATAGATATAATGAATGAGCTTACAAGGAATTTGAAATTACTCATAAGAGACCAGATAATGATCGAGATGTCTACAGATGATCAAGATCCAATGTATCTGGGTTACAGCTGCAAAATTGAAGTACTCTATGAGTTTATGGACATGTAGAGAAATGAAAATCCATGATTCTATCAGGCATCTAATGATGTAATTGTTACTTCATTAACCGAAACTGATCCTGGTTTGGATGAAGTAGAATTTGGTTCAAGCTCAGAGAAGAATGCAGGTTGTTTAGGTGGAGGCAACATACCCTCGTTACCAAACATCAGAACCACAGATGACATTGTTGGCCTATCTTCAACATGATTTTGAACACATAATAGACCAATGTGTACACACCATAGTACTTCAGAAACGATGCATGATTTGCGTAGGGATTCACTAACCAGTTCAAGGGTCTTGTCATCTTTATAGAGTCTCCATGCCTAATGTATACCATGACATAAAAAGGAAATTAAAGGCATAGCAAATAACAGTTTTAGCTCCTATAGAAGGATTTATGTTCCAAAACTTACATGTCCAAGAAGATTATCACAGTGTTCGTGATGGGAGAATCCTCGATTCTTCATTCCACTAAATATTTCAAGCACCAATACTCCAAAGCTGAATACATCTGATTTTATTGAGAAGAACCCATGCACTGCATACTCAGGGGAGATATAACCGCTGCAGCAGGATCTGATAAATTAATAGAGACAAAAAAAAATATTTCTTTACCGAGTCCAAGATACAAATCAAGTTTATTAATTCTTACTAAGTTCCAACCACATTCTTTGTCTTAGCTCCGGTCTCGTATCCCTTAAACCTTCTAGCAAGGCCAAAATCAGAGATCTTTGGGTTCATATCATTGTCCAACAATATATTGTTGGCTTTCAGATCTCTATGTATAATGCGAAGCCGAGAGTCTTGATGCAAAGAAAGAAGCCCCCGTGCAATCCCTTGGATTATATGGAAGCGCAGTGTCCAATCAAGCATTAAATTTCTTGTTTCATTTGAGGAGAGAACAACTAGTCAATTAGTAGTAGCCTGTATTTGATGGAAATTTTAAATCATGTAATACCAAATAAAAATGTGTCTAGGCTTTTGTTGGGCATGTACTCATAAATCAACATGATTTCATTTCCTTGAGCACAGTATCCAAAAAGCTTCACAAGATTTTGATGCTGAAGTCTGGCAACAAATCTAACTTCATTTTTAAACTCATCAAATCCCTGCGTAGAAGTTTCTGATAGCCGCTTCACAGCTATCTCCCGTCCATCTTCCATCACACCCTAATAAATTTTTAGGTTAGTACTAAACAATCATGATCCTAGTTCAAATCTAATTAAGGAACAACACTCTAGTATGCACAAGACAGCCATGTATAAGTATTTTACCTTGTAAACTGAACCAAAACCACCTTCTCCAAGCTTATTGCTGACTGAGAAGTGATTTGTATATCTTGCTATTTTAGCCAAGCTAAACGACAGTAGCTCTACATTTTTATTCTGGCTCCCCTCTGTATAATCATCAACAAGGGATTGTACCAGATTACCTGCAGAGTGATACATCAAATTAAACCAAAAGTACGTAGGTAGATGGTTGAACCTTGTGTAGGCATGTATGCTTTTTTGAGTTTTTCCAGCTGTGACATATTATAATGAGAACTGGTGGCATTACCTGCTCTTGGGGAAATTTTTTTCTTATAACCATACAGTAGTACTGCTAATGTCAGACCAACAAGAACCACGCCAACAGAAGTCAAGAGGACCAATATGATTTTTCTTTTCTTGCTTGAGCCAGTTGACTCAGTCATGGCAATTCTTATGTAAAGATCTTGATTTTCCTCAAAGTCTCTGATATCCGTCAGATTTCCAAACCATAGCAAACATCCGCTTCCGCCATTTCTAACATCCAAATTCGCATAAGCTGTACATGAACAATTCCTCTTAAGATTGCATTCCTTTTTACATTCTGCAAGGCTCATGCTCACATTGTACCATGTTTGTCGAGAGTCTGGCAGTGTTACACCTGTAATCTTCTGAAATCCATCCCTATTCATACAGTCTAAAGGCTTTTTTCGTTGACCAGTTTGCTATATTCCATTCTTCGGGGTGTAGTGGTTCAAAGCCGTCAATACAACTGCATATAGGGGACTTGTTAATGTCACATATTCCATTTGGACCACATTGACCATATTGTGCACACATATCGACAGTAATAGCCGCATATTGAATCCAAGCTTGTATGGGATCAACCCAGTTCAAACGTGCCTGGTGGCCTTGTGGACTTAGATAAGCCCTTGAACGAAATGAACTATTGATAAGTTCCCATTTGAAATATACTTCCTTCTGATTCACAACAAATTCATATGTGTAAAATGGATTAGGCATCTCTCTTGGAAAGCCACTGAAACTAAGACCATTCCATGGCCCAAACCTATATTGTATGACTGAACCCCATGGCTTATAAATGTCTGTGGGTATCCATTTGTATCCATCCAATTTACATATAGACCTGGAGAAGGATCATCCAGACTTTTCCATGAACTCAATGCTATGTCTCTGCCAGAGACTAAGTCCTTCCCAAATTTCATTCCTGGTAGAATATGGTCACAAGGATGATCAAAACTTTGCCAGATGAGACTTAAGTGGTCAATGTCACTTTCATTCCTCACAATAAGATTTCCATTATCCTGAAGCTGTGCCACTGGATGAATATTCCCGACCAATACAGATGAATTCGATGACCAGATGTCTCGGCCTTCACCATTGAGGAGCAGCAAACTTCCCTGGCTACTGACTTTGAACACACCAGATGTATTGTTAAGTGGTATTTCTCTGTTGGCAACCCAAACAACTGTCTGAGATATCTTATAATACCATATCCCTAAGTATCGGTTCTTTGAATTTCCAGGGCTAAAAAAGCCCAGTTCAAACATTTCACCACTTGAGATGATGGTCTCACCGTCTCTTATGTACTCATTTGCACCTATGGTGTCCATTTCAGCAGAAATTATGTGGAGCAACTGAAGAAAAATAAGACAGCTGAAGTGATTGACTTTCATGGGTGTTTCTGATCTCAAAGTGTTTGTCGATCGGTGGTCAATAACGGATGGATATCATGTGTTGTTGAAACTTGAAACCAAAACCTACTTGATATACCAATTTTGAATTTTCGGTGATAGGAATCGTCAACTTTTGGTGTATTTTCTCAGCACTCCAATTTTGAGTTTCCATCTTCCATACATTGTTTTCTTAATTTTATATATACAGATATCCGTCAATATCAGTTACGACTTACGATGGAAGTCGTATCAAATTGTTTGTTTTTTGCTTAATATATCGGTCCTCTTCGAACTGTACACCTTTTTCAATTCAATTGCTTTCAATGTCTATCATTGGGCCCTACTGTCCTACACTGATAAAAATAATTTGAGCATTTAGGTCATCCTATTTTCCTTCCCGCGGAGAAGATAACTTGGTGTGACGTCAGCATTACTTCTTTATTTGTAGTCTAAGATTTTTATTTTTTCTTATTTAATGCCTTAATGGACAGTCGCATTATTACGAGATTATTGTGTTTCGTTTTTCCCCTGTAAACTGAACTTTTTTTTTTTTTTTTTAATTTATTGTAATTAAGTATTTGATAAAATTTATAAATTTTTCAAAAAGCTTGATATATCTTATTAATAAAGTTACTATACATTTTTTCACAAAATTTTCAAATGTTCCCCTTATACACCGCTAAAAATTGAGTTTATTGACATTTGGCATGTGGTAAAGATTTATTTGAATGCTTGCCTAACATGCATCCTTAACATACTACTTCAAGTTTATTGACATTTAGCATCCCACAAACCATATTATGCTTTACACATATATGGCAAGGAGGTAAAGTTCATGTGTGGTATTTGGTGATTAGTCAAATTAAATGACAAGAGTGAATCCTCTTGGAACTCTAACGAGAAATTCTATTTAAAGTCGTGTATACCTTTCCAATCAAGTTATTACAACTAGGATTTTTGATAAGCCCAAACTAATCCTAGAGTGCTTTTAGTTGATTTGCTTTAGTAGAGTTATTCTGCTATCTTTTTGGCTGTAGGGGTAGTTTGGTCATTTTGGTATTATGGCTGTTATTGGCTGTTATGTTAGTAGGAACAACACCTGATTATGTTGGTTGTTATTCCCTTTTGTCCTTTTCTTTAGTAGTAGTATATATATAGTAGTTAGGAGTATGAGTGAGATAGCTAAGAATTGATTTGTAAGAACTTTGTTCTTCTTTTGGAGAGACTCTCACCTCTAGAATTGTGAGAAAACTATCTTTATGAATATTATCAAGAATTTCTGTTAGTAAGAGTGTTACGATGCCTAGGGTTTACGATAGATTCAACAAGGATCTATCAATTTTATGTTATGGTCACCATAAACAATTAAACACCATGAAAAGGAAAAAATGCATATTCAAAATATGATACTATTGACAAAACTCAAAAGCATGCAACTTCATGATACATAATTACACAAAAACCATTAATGGTGGCTAAATGTACACTAAGATTTGGCATATGAATACTTATTTCCTACCGAGGATGTAACAGTGTTATAGTTGCTTCATCAACTCCTGAATAAGTGTTGAGTTTAGGAGAATCCTCTTCAGCAAAGAAAGCAGGTTGTTTAGGTGGAGGTAGTATTCCATCACCACCCAACATCATAACCACAGAGGACATAGTTGGTCTATCTTGTGCATGATTTTGTACACATAATAGCCCAACATGTATTGATCTTTTCACCTCTGAGATAATGCATGAGCTTTGTAAAGATGGGCTCATGAGATCAAGGTACTTGCCTTCTGTATACAGTCTCCATGCCTGAATGAAAACCAAAAAGTTAATAAAATATTTTCAAAAGAAGATAATTAATCCATGAGATTTACTTACATGTCCAAGAAGGTTATCATTGAGATCTTCATGTGAGAATTCTCTGTTTTTCTTCCCACTCACTATCTCCAGCACCAAAACACCAAAACTGAACACATCTGATTTTACAGAAAAGCGTCCATGAAGTGCATACTCGGGTGATATGTAACCACTGCAAAACCACCAAAAAGCATGATGTATATATAAGCATCAGGAAATGAGCCCCATGGTCATAGTATATACTATACATACAGATACTTACTATGTTCCAACCACTTTCTTCGTTTTTGCAGTGATCTGGTTTCCTTCAAACTCTCTAGCAAGGCCAAAATCTGATATTTTAGGGTTCATGTCATGATCCAGCAGAATGTTGGCTGCTTTGAGGTCTCTGTGTATGATTCGAAGGCGAGAATCTTGGTGGAGATAAAGCATTCCTCTAGCAATCCCATTGATGATGCAAAAACGTTGAGGCCAGTCAAGCATACAACTTTTGGTTTCATCTGCCAACACAGGATTACCATATATATAGATTTAGATTTAACAGACTACTTTTACTTTAAAATGAAAATAATAGAATGATGAAAGAGTTTAACCGAATAGAAGTAAGTCCAGGCTTTTGTTAGACATGTATTCATAAATCAGGATCCTTTCATCTCCATCCATGCAGTATCCAACAAGCTTCACAAGATTCCGATGTTGAAGTTTGGCAACACAAACAACTTCATTGTAGAACTCATCATAACCCTGTTCAGAAGTTCTAGAAAGTTGCTTCACAGCTATCTCTTGTCCGGTTTCCAACACTCCCTAAAGATTATAGTAGTCAGGAATATGATCAGCTTTACTTTTTCTGTTAACTGAGCAAAGATATAACTCAATGCAAGAAGTTACCTTGTAAACAGGACCAAAGCCACCCTCTCCAAGCTTATTGTTGATTGAAAAGTTATTGGTTGCCTTGGTTATTATAGATAAGCTAAAAAAATTCAGCTCTAGATCTTCCTTCTCTACATCTGAATAATGTCTATCAATGGAGTGTACCCTTCGACCTACAAAGTGATACACAGGAGTAACAGAAATGTCTACTTTTCCGTTTGTTTTACATTTTTCTGAAGAAAAAAAAAACTTTCATCTATTTAAAGCATGGAATTGTGAATTTTTTGCCTTACCTCGTCCTTTCATGTAAGACCTTTTCTTTTTCATCCTGAAAGCATACACTGCTACAAACATGCCCACCAAGACCACCAAAATTGACAAGACTATGGTGAGTATTTGGATCTTTCTATTGAAGCCAGGTTGGGAGACTGTAAGACCTGTATTTACAAAAATGAAATACATTCAACGGCTTTTCTTACTAAAGTTATAATCAATCTCATTTCTATAATAAGTAGTATTATCTGGTTTTTTCTCCTATCTAGTTCTGATATAATGTCTCCATCAAATAGTCTTCCTTCACTAGCCACAAAATATATTCATTCAATCATCTTAAGAGAGGATCAAGTACATGATATAAATATCCTTTAACAACGTGCAAATGGTGGATGCATAAAAATCCAAGGGGGTGGAAGGACCCGACTTGCTAGAAATCTTACCCAAAAAAAAAACGAGAGTAAAAATATGATGCTGTGAAGAATTTGTGTACCTGTTAGTAGGGATGAAGGCATTCTTATGTAAAGATCCTGACTCTCTTCACAGACCTTGAGATCCATGAGTTCACCAAACCATAGCAAGCATCCACTCCCTCCTTTTCTGATATCTAAATTTGCATAAGCTGTACAAGAGCAATTTCTCCTGCAAGCTATCTCACACTCGCCAAGTGTCATGCTCCTATTGTACCATGAATGTCGTGTGTCAGGAAATTTCATTTTAATAACTTTCCGAAAGGCATCCCCAGCCTTGCAATCTAAAGGACTTTGGAGCTTACACCCATTAGACCAGTCTGCTATGTTCCATTCTTCAGGGCTTTTTGGTTCAAAACCTTCCATACAATTACAAGGAGGATTTGTGTTGGTGTTACAACTTCCATAAGGACCACAGATTCCATAGTGACCACAACTATCAATCAGACCACTTGTATACACAAGCCAATCCTGACTTCGATTGTTCCAATGCAACATTGATATGCTTCCATCCCACTTCAAATGTATTATCTGAACAATTGAACTTTTCAGCTCGAATTTATAATATACTTCCTTCTGGCTGACAACAAAATCAAGAGAGTAAATTGGATTTGACATCTCAGTAGGCAATCCACTAAACCTGATGCCATTCCATGGTCCAAATCTTACATCTACTACTACACCTTGGCTCAATAATATTTGTGGATATCCATTTGTATCTATATAACTTACATACTGACCTGGAGATGGATCATCGGTACCTTTCCATGATGTCAAGCTCCTGTTTGTTCCTGTTATGTAGTCCATACCAAGTTTCATTCCAGCTAGCAAGGTGTCACCAGGATAATCAAAACTTTGCCATATGAAATTTGTCTTATTAGAACTACTACTACCATCTTTTACAACAAAATTTCCAGTATCCAAAAGTTGTGCCACTGGATTGTTATTGTACCTGACAGAAGCAGAGGAATTGGATGACCAGATTACTGTATCACCACAGCAGGAAAGCAACAGGAGTCCCTCACTACTGACTTTGAGTTTTCCTGTTCTATTGAGTAATGGAAAGTCTCTGTTAGCAATCCATACCACTCTACCTGTTGATATCTTCTTGAACCATATTCCCAGGTACCGATTGTTTGAGTTACTGGGGCTAAAAAAGCCCAGTTCATACATTCCTCCAGTTGAAACAATGGTCTCACCATCTTTGATGCCTTGATTTGAAACTACGCTGTTTACAGCAAAAGAACCTGAGAAGAGCAAGAATAAAGAAATGGTGCACAATAAACTTGTGAAAAGGCCTTCCATCAACGATTTACTAAATTATTTCTTCCTCGGGAAAATACTGTCAGGTTGGGAGCGCAGACATAGCTGACCGCGGGCGTGGACCCCATAATTGTGATTGAGATTTTATATTAAAAAGGAACAAAACCTGCCAAAAAAATAAATTTATTTGTATTAAAGAAAGCGTCTTGGATATTTATAGATTTCACAGCTTATCGTTGTTCACGTGCTCTTTCCTGTGTTGATCTGCTGACGAATGAACATATCTTATCTCCTTCGAGCTGTTCAAATTTGAAAGATTCAATTTAACTTATTTAAATGAATATTTTAGATACTCTGTCCAAGCCACAGCAATTAATATTGCTGCTTGCATCCGACAATAAATATAAGGGATACATAATAAACAATAAAACGTTTGACTATTACCGATTCAGTACTAAGTATTTCCATTTAACTCAGTCACATTCAATCAATCGAATATGTAACTCTAAACCGACATTGTACAGCAATTACAAGTAAAAGCAGTGAGCGAAACATCAAAATAATAATCAACTTATTTGTCAAACAAAAGTATAAACATGAAACTCAAAATTCAGTCAGAGATCATGTTCATACCTTCGAATCATAGCATCAAATAATAGAAACAAAATTAAATGCACCCGCGCTATGACACTGTTTTTTTACCTTCCTCAGAATAACTCGGAATTCAATTCGCATCCCGCGAGCATCAGTAGCAAAGTCAAAATCAAGAAGGAAGGCAAAGTCTCCAGAATTTAGACTTTTGATTTTTGTCTGCTTTAAAAAATCAAAAGAGCGACGAAATATGTTGCGGGTTACCCGGACCGAATGAAGATAAGGTAATTCGGTTCGGGTTATAACTTATAAGGGGTTGGGGTGTCAATTTATGACACGACACAACAAAAATACACGAAACGGAATAAAATCGGAAGGAAATCAAAATTCGAATTCGTGCTCGTGTCGTGTTCGTGTCAAGATTAAAAAACACGATATCGTGTCGTGTTCATAAATTGACACGATTAAGCATATAGTTGTCGTGTTTGTCGTTTTTGTCGTGCTATATATCTTTAAGTATGAATGAAATACACTAATAGTTATGTAATATTATCTTTTTCGTGTCGTGTCGTGTTTTAATTGGTTCGTTTTCGTGTTAATGAAAAAAAAAACACGACATCATGTCGTGTCGTGTTCGTGTCATCCAAAACCTTGTCGTGTCGTGTCGTGTCAGAAAAAAACACGACATGACTGTCCGATTTGACAGCCTTAATAAGGGGGTGTCACGAATTGTTTTTCGAAAGAAAAACCGTAGAAATGGTCGATGTGGTTTCCTGATTTATTTAGGTAAAGTCAAAAAAAAATTACGAAGAGGATGTCAGTAAAATGAGAAGACATGATATCATACTAAAAAAATATCATATAAGTCATCCCATCCCATGGTCTTATAATACAAAAATAGGAAATAAACAACATAATTTAACACCTATCAATTTTCATATCATTGTTTTTTTCGATTTCTTTTCTTTTATTTGTTTTTGGAAAAATTACTAATCTAACCAAATTCATTAATGACTTCTCACATTTTAGCCAAAAATTAGGATTTGTCCCAAACTAGCCCATGAAACTGTAGGTGGTTAAAATGGTCTAATGTTTCGCCCATTTACCTACTGTTTTGATTTTAGTATATAAAGAGTTTTTTTTTTTTTTCATTTTTCACTACAAAACCATAGACAAAAATATGGTCTACTGTTTCCTCTGAGAAGTCTACTGTTTCCCAAATAGTAGATTAAAAATGATCTACTGTTTCGTCTAAAAACCTACGGTTTTGTGTTTTTTTTAAATGAAAAAAACACTAACTTTTTTACTACTATATTGTACCTACTATATATTAAAAGAAAAAAACAAACTTTTACAGTAAAAGTTAGTGTTTTTTTTTTCATTAAAAAAAAACTAAAACTGTAGGTTTTAGACGAAACAGTAGATCATTTGTAATCTACTATTTGGGAAACAGCAGACTTCTCCGAGGAAACAGTAGACCATTTTTTCGTCTACGGTTTCATAGTGAAAAATGAAAAAAAAAATCTTTATATACTAAAATCAAAACAATAGGTGAATGGGCGAAACAGTAGACCATTTTAACCACCTACGGTTTCGTGGACTAGTTTGAGAAAAATCCTAATTTTTGGCTAAAAATCGTTAATCACTTCTTTAGTTTAGCTAGATTAGTAATTGACCCTTTGTTTTTTTATTTATATTATAATGTTTATAAAAAAAATATAAATCAATAAGATATGCTATTTAATTAAATCCTAAATTAAACATTACATAAAAAAAACTAAAAATAATGTTACACAAGAAAAAAATAATAATAAACACAAAAATACAATAGTCATAATTTAAAAATATAAAAACGTTACAATAGTCCTAGTCCAAATATTTATTTTCAATCTTCTCATTCATTTTTCGTACCACTTGCACTTCTCGTGGCGTTATATCTTCCTCCCGAGTGCGAAGAATTGTCAAATCTTTCGCCATTTGATCTTCCTCTACTTAACGGTCTCGTACCGCATAGTCTAACAAAAAATGTCATTATCAGGTGTTGTCCTCCCTCCTTTAGGTTGAGGGTTCAAGTATCTTCTAAGACATATGTGGATTTAGGAGTAGTTTAAGAATATATTGTACTTGCCGTTCAAAAAAAAAGGTTTTGGTTTTGGTTTCTATCTCATTAAGTTTAACAGTTTAACTGTTAATTTTTTTTTAAATGACAATTTTATCCTTAGAGATTATTTTTAAAGTTGTATCTTTTTTACCAAACTATAAGGACAATTTCTACAATTTTTATTTTTAATTTTATTGAAATATTATACATTAACTCTTTTAATAAGTTTTTTCTTAACTAATTTTTATTGGATTAATTTTTTTCTTGGATTATTATATATTATTAAATATTATTTTTAATAAATAATATTCATATATTATTAAATATTACTTTTATTGTTGATCTCTTCTAATTAACTTTTTTAATTGTTTTATTGTATTAATTCTTTTTTATTATATTATTAAATTATTTTTAATATATAATATTAATTTTTTAATTTTATTGTGTCCACCACAAAGTTGCGGAAGCACGCAAAAACACCGCCTCCTAACATCGAAAATCGGAAAGACCACTGCCAATCTCCTTCATTGGAGGTCCGATGGAAACCCTACCATTACACCCAATACCGCTAGTAGCCACCTACTACAAGTTCTTCACAATCTGTCGGAATTCTCCATATTTGCCACTAAATCGACCATTTTCTGCTATACCCACCACCATTCAAACCACTAGGAGGTTTGATCTACACACTCCTTGTTAGTTCATCCATTCATTGTCTTCTACTATCTTTCCCTGTCACATAATCTCATAGGAAATCGCGGATCTTCGCATACAATCATGAACTCTCGACAAAAAACTACACAAACTACACTGGCTGACTACCCACACAATGCATAACAAACCCATGAAAAGAAATAGATTGTAGTAGGGCATTTTTTACTAGTAAACTTTTTTTAGACCTTACCTAAAAAAAATCGTCAAACCACAAAGACCATTTTTGTAGTTTTGTCTTTTCGAAACAACGCTTAAAAAAAATTAATAAGTCACAAAAAAAGATTTGGCAATCTTAAAAAAAAAACAAAATGATTTTTTCAAGTTTTAAAAAGCTTTCAAAAAAAGATTTAAAAAGCATATAAAACTTGATTATATATATATATATATATATATATATATATATATATATATATATATATATATATATATATATATATATATATATATATATATATATATTTATGTTCTTATGTGTTTATGATTTTATGATTATTTCTGATTTTATGATTATAAGTTATATCAACTCATGTTTTTCACATGAAACAAAAAAATCTATTGAAAAAAACAGTAAACGTTCACATATGTCCAAATAATGATAAAACATGCAAATGGACCCCACGAACGATATAATACATGAAGGTTGTGATATCGGATTTGTTTGTGGCAAATCAGATTCAATGAAATGATATTCCAGACCATTGACCATTGACCGTTTGATCCGGTGACTTCAAAAACAAAATACGGCTTCCAGTCATGCAGATACGTTGTCACATTTCTCACTTTTGAACTTCAGATCATACTTCATCTTAAGGTTTAGGCAAGAGCTAATGAAACTTTTGTAACCGGATTGACACCCTTCTCTCTTAATCCCTAAATGTTGAATCTTTTTGCATGGGGAGAAGTCGGTATATTCAATAGAAAATAATTTGTTGATGGGGACGGGATCTTCTACCAGTTTGGTGTATTAATATACTTCTAAAGCATTACTTGCTCCTTTCCATGTGGTTTCTTCTTTCTTTATAATAAAGGTGTTGCAAGATCATCTTTATATTCCAATTGAATATAACATTCATTCTTCTTATAATCTGATAATCCAGAAAAGTATATCCCATATTATCCCAACCTAGTAAAAAAATATGTATTTCTTGGCACTTGCCTCGATTGTTTATGTCAGCACCCTTGATCTTGATATAAAAGACACATCCAAATACTCTTAAAGTGTGTAAAAGTTACTTCTCAATCTTGTCATCCCTCTTATAGAAACTTGAACCCTATAAAAACTGAATGTCCATGATTGATTAGGTGAGATTTGTAAGACTCAACAAGATATTTTGATAATCAAGTTATAAGAGTAGTGTTATGAATAAACAAGAATAAATCACACACAAAGCCAATGAACATCTGATGACATGGCATACAACCAATTTCTCTGTAGTAACGATCATATACAAGATAGTTATACCCCATGTAATGTGTATGTGTGTCTTTTGTTGTGTTGTGGCCACTATAATACCCATGGAAGGAAAAGGCATACTCAAATATGATACAAATGACAAAAGCATGCAGCTTAATGATACATAATACACAAAAAACAACTAATGGTGTAGGAGAAGAATGTGTCGAGGCTAAATATACATTACTATTTGGCATATGAATACAAATTTCCTACCGAGGAACTAACAATGTTATAGTTGCTTCATCAACTTTGGAAAAAGTGTAGTGCTTACGTGAACCTTCTTCAGCAAAGAAAGCAGGTTGTCTAGGTGGAGGTAGTGATCCCTCACCACCCAACATCATAACCACAGAGGACATAGTTGGTCTATCTTGTGCATGATTTTGTACACATAAAAGCCCAACATGTATTGATCTTTTCACCTCTGAGATAATGCATGAGTTGTGTAAAGATGGGCTCATGAGATCAAGGTACTTGCCTTCTGTATACAGTCTCCATGCCTGAATGAAAACCAAAAAGTTAATAAAATATTTTCAAAAGAAGATAATTAATCCATGAGATTTACTTACATGTCCAAGAAGGTTATCATTGAGATCTTCATGTGAGAATTCTCTGTTTTTCTTCCCACTCACTATCTCCAGCACCAAAACACCAAAACTGAACACATCTGATTTTACAGAAAAGCGTCCATGAAGTGCATACTCGGGTGATATGTAACCACTGTAAAACCACCAAAAAGCATGATGTATATATAAGCATCAGGAAATGAGCCCCATGGTCATAGTATATACTATACATACAGATACTTACTATGTTCCAACCACTTTCTTCGTTTTTGCAGTGATCTGGTTTCCTTCAAACTCTCTAGCAAGGCCAAAATCTGATATTTTAGGGTTCATGTCATGATCCAACAGAATATTGGCTGCTTTCAGGTCTCTGTGTATGATTCGAAGGCGAGAATCTTGGTGGAGATAAAGCATTCCTCTAGCAATCCCATTGATGATGCAAAAACGTTGAGGCCAGTCAAGCATGCAACTTTTGGTTTCATCTGTCAACACAAGATTTAGATTTAACAGATTACTTTTATTATGTAATGAAAATAATGGAATGGTGAAAGAGTTTAACCGAATAGAAGTAAGTCCAGGCTTTTGTTAGACATGTATTCATAAATCAGGATCCTTTCATCTCCATCCATGCAGTATCCAACAAGCTTCACAAGATTCCGATGTTGAAGTTTGGCAACACAAACAACTTCATTGTAGAACTCATCATAACCCTGTTCAGAAGTTCTAGAAAGTTGCTTCACAGCTATTTCTTGTCCTGTTTCCAATACTCCCTAAAGATTATACTCAGGAATTTGATTAGCTTTACTTTTCTGCTAAATGGGCAAACAATAATTTTAGGCAAAAAGTTACCTTGTAAACAGGACCAAAGCCACCTTCTCCAAGCTTATTGTCTATTGAGAAGTTATTGGTAGCCTTGGTTATTATAGATAAGCTAACAAAATTCATCTCTAGATCTTCCTTCTCTACATCTGAATTATGTCTATCAGTGGAGTGTACCCTTCGACCTACAAAGTGATATACATGAGTAACAGAAATGTCTACTTTTCCTTTTGTTTTACATTTTTCTGAAAAAAAACAATTCCAGTATGGCATTGTGAATTGTTTAATGTTTTCCTTACCTCGACCTTTGATGTAAGACCTTTTCTTTTTCATGCTGAAAGCATACACTGCTACAGACAGGCCCATTAAGATCACCAAAGTTGGCATGACTATGATGAGTATTTCAATCTTTCTATTGAAGCCAGGTTGGGAGACTGTAAGACCTTCATTTACAAAATGAAACAAGTTCAACAGCTTTTCTTACTAAAGTTATAACCAATCTCATTTCTAAAGTAGTATTATAGTTCAGATTGGCTTGTTTAGCTTTCTTGTCCCTATTTGGTGTTTTCCCCTATGTAATTGTTGATGTTAAAAATATGAAGTGTTGTGAAAAATTTAGAGTACCTGTTAGTAGGGACGCAGGCATTCTTATGTAAAGATCTTGGTTCTCTTCACAGACATTGAGATCCATCAATTCACCAAACCATAGTAAGCATCCACTCCCCTCTTTTCTGATATCTAAATTCGCATAAGCTGTACAAGTGCAATTTTTCCTGCAGGCTATCTCACACTCGCCAAGTGTCATGCTCCTATTGTACCATGAATATCGCGTGTCAGGAAATTTCATTTTAGTAACTTTCCGAAAGGCATCCCCACCCTTACAATCTAAAGGACTTTGGAGCTTACACCCATTAGACCAGTCTGCTATGTTCCATTCTTCAGGGCTTTTTGGTTCAAAACCTTCCATACAATTACAAGGAGGATTTCTGTTGATGTTACAGCTTCCATAAGGACCACAGATTCCATAGCGAACACAACTGTCTATCAGACCACTTGTATACACAACCCAATTTTGACTTCGATTGTTCCAATGCAACAATGCTATGCTTCCATCCCACCTCAAAGATATTATCTGAAAAATTGAACTCTTAAGCTCGAATTTATAATATACTTCCTTCTGGTTGACAACAAAATCATGAGAGTATATTGGATTTGACGTCTCAAAAGGCAAACCACTAAACCTGATGCCGTTCCATGGTCCAAATCTTAAGTCTATTACTAAACCTTGGCTCACAATTAATTGTGGGTATCCATTTGTATCTACATAACTTACATACTGACCTGTAGAAGGATCGTCAGGACTCTTCCATGATGTCAAGCTCCTGTTTATGCCTCTTACAAAATCCTTACCAAGTTTCATTCCAGCTAGCAAAGTGTCATCAGGATAATCAAAACTTTGCCATATGAAATTTGTTTGAATAGAACTACTACTATTACTACTACCATCTTTTACAACAAAATTTCCAGTATCCAAAAGTTGTGCCACTGGATTGTTATTGTACCTGACAGAAGCAGAGGAATTGGATGACCAGATTACTGTATCACCACAGCAGGAAAGCAACAGGAGTCCCTCACTACTGACTTTGAGTTTTCCTGTTCTATTGAGTAATGGAAAGTCTCTGTTAGCAATCCATACCACTCTACCTGTTGATATCTTCTTGAACCATATTCCCAGGTACCGATCGTTTGAGTTACTGGGGCTAAAAAAGCCCAGTTCATACATTCCTCCAGTTGAAACAATGGTCTCACCATCTTTGATGCCTTGATTTGAAGCTATGCTGTCTACAGCAAAAGAACCTAAGAAGAGCAAGAATAAAGAAATGATGCACAATAAACTTGTAAAAAGGCCTTCCATCAACGATTTAGCCTCTTTGATTATTGCCTGGCTGTGGACCCGATCGATATGTTTTTTTAAAAGACTGCCAAAAAAATAATTTTATTCGTATCAAAGAAAGCGTCTTGGAAATCTACAGATGATTGAACATATCTTATCTCCTTTACGCTGCTCAGGTTTGAAAGATTCAATAGAACTTGTTTAATATAATAGTTTATCCAAACCACAACAACTAATGCTGTTTGCATACGAAATCAAATATAATCTCTGACCACATACATACCAATAAAACGTTGATTATTACGGATTCAGTATATTTCCATTTAACTCTGTCGAACTCGCTGTCTAAAAAGGGCTTGGAAGCTATAATCCGTTCTCCTAAATTCAATCAATTGGATAGGTAGACTGTAAACCGACATTATACTGCAATTACAAGTAAAAGCAGTGAGCGAAACATCAAAAGAATAATCAACTTATTTGTCCACAAAAGTAGAAACATGAAACTCAAAATTCAGTCAGAGATCATGTTCATACCTTCGAATCATCGCATCAAATAATAGAAACAAAATATAAATGCACCCGCGCACTGAGACTGTTTTTTTTATCTTTCCCAGAATAACTCGGAATTCAAAACAAAATTCCGAATTCGCATCAGTAGCAAAGTCAAAATCAAGAAGGTTTGCAAAATCTCCAGATTTTACACGATTAGTTACGTTCAACAAAGACGTGAGGGGAATTCCATACCTTTGTTTGGTGCCCTCCTTCGTCTACTGTGCACCAGTATTTTTCGATTCAGCGCTTTGACTTTTGATTTTTGTCTACTTTAAAATCGAAGAGCGACGAAATTGTTGCGAGTTAACAGGACCAAATAAAGTTAAAAGTTATTCGGTTCGGGTTATAATCAAAGTAATAAGCTAATTTTAATAAGAATCTCTCCCTATAT
Organism: Lactuca sativa; assembly: GCF_002870075.4. NCBI lineage: Eukaryota > Viridiplantae > Streptophyta > Magnoliopsida > Asterales > Asteraceae > Lactuca > Lactuca sativa. The sequence goes on from NC_056624.2 coordinate 209,936,069, forward strand.
TTATTACTTATTGTTTATTCCCACCACAAATAAGCTAATAAGCTAATCCAAACCACCCCTTAATCAAACAGAAATATAACCAATGTAAATGTTTGTATCTATAAAAAAATTTATATTGTTGGCAAAATGATCAATTTGTTCGGAACATCGTGATATTTTGGAGTATAGACAGAAATCATGATGAGCCATTTTGGAATTTTTTTTATGTTTTTTTTCGTGTTTATGTATTACGAAGATTCCATTGAGCCAGAATGTTTTTTGGTGCTTATGTTTTACAAAAATTTCAATTAATAGCGGTAAAATGACATAAAAGTCTTAAGTTTCTAAGAAATTGATGATTTTACCTTCGGCCTCTTTTAGGTTCAATAAAGCTTAAGCTTTTGTTTAATTTGCCGGTTTTATCTTTTATGTTTTACGAAAATTTCAATTAATAGTGGGAAAATAACATAAAAGCCCTCAAGTGTTCAAGAAATTGTTGGTTTTACTCTTCGGCCTCTTTTAGGTTCAATAAAGTCTGAACTTTTGTTTAATTTTTGCACTTATGTCCATTTAGCTGGTTTCAAGGTCGAGATCCGATTACCTACAAAGATGGACTGACATGTCAGTGTTGACTGTGCATTTTTGACTGACATGGCTCTAGTTAGTCAACTTCTTAAAAACCTAAGTCTTAAACCCTAAACCGCCAGTCAAAATACATTTCAAGAAATTGTTGGTTTTAACCTTCGGCCTCTTTTAGGTTCAATAAAGTCTGAGCTTTTGTTTAATTTTTGCACTTATGTCTATTTGGCCGGTTTGAAGGTCAAGATCTGGTTACCTACAAAGATGGAGCGCCTCGTCAGATTGTGCATTTTTGATTGACATGGCTTTAGTTAGTCAACTGCTTAAAAAATTAATAGGGAGAATTGACGTATGTGGGTTTCAAACCCTCGTCCTCCAATACGCTAACAAGCTACATAACCACTCGGCTGCAACACACTTTGAATATTTACGTGTGACAGTTTAAATATACCCTAAAAAAGATGATAAGCAAAAGTATTTAGAAATGTAGAAATATAGCTTATGAGAATTGAACTTGAGACCTTCCAAATAACAGGACATGTAACCAGTAGGCTAGATCGAGTCTGATAGTTTTCTTTCCAACACATTAAATATAAAGATAAACCGAAGGAATTGTTTCATTGTTGTTGTTGTTGTTGTTATTATTATTATTATTATTTATTATTATTATTATTATTATTATTGGTAATACAAGTATTATTATTATTTTTTATTTTTAAAATCATATTTATATCTGTAAAGTTATATTAAAACGCTTCATAATATATAAATAAGTTAGTAAATGTATATAAATGTGTATATATATTCATTCATTTTAAAAATATGCATACATATTTATACATTTTAAATACGTATTATTATTATTGGTAATACAAGTATTATTTTTTTTTTATTTAAAAATGTTATTTTTTATTTTTAAAATCATATTTATATCTGTAAAGTTATATTAAAAAGCTTCATAATATAAAAATAAGTTAGTAAAAGTATATAAATGTGTATATATATTCATTCATTTTAAAAATGTGCATACATATTTATACATTTTAAAAGCATATAGATACATGTAAACATGTTTTTAAAATGTATAAGCACATATTAATACATATAAATATGTTCTAAAAATATATAAACATACTAATACGTTTTTAAATTATATAATTTCATATAAAAACATTTTTAATATTCATAAATATGTTTTAAATGTTTAAATACATAAAAATATGCTTATATACATTCGTTTTAAATGAATAGATACATATACGTACGTTTTTATGTAACGCCCCATCTCTGGTATGTTGTTTCCGTGGCATTTATTTAGAAGTTTTCTTGAGGGACTCGGCGAGTCTATGGCTTGACTCGTCGAGTAGGGTCGAGTTTTCGAGCACGTGTTAGTCGACGACTCGGCGAGTCCATATTCGGGACTCGGCGAGTCTGCCTGCCAGGTAGAAACCCTAAATCCCCGGGTTTGCACCTTATTTAAACCACCTTATGAGCCCCCAAACTCGTCCCCTTCACCCTCAGAGCATCATTTAGCAAACCCTAATCATTTCCTTGATTATTTGTGCATTTCTTGTGTGAATCTTGAAGTTTTGAAGAGAAGAAGGAGGCTAGATCCAAAGGAGAAGAAGAAGATTCGAAGTCTTGCTCCCATTTCAGAGTTCATTGAGGTATTAGCCGAATTCCTGCTGTTTCTATGATTGATTTCTCTTTAACAAGCATATGTAACCTCTTTTAGCCATTTCTTAGCTTGTTCTTGGTAGAGATCACATTTGATTGATTAGCCTTCGGATCTAGCCATGTTTCAGTCCCAAAATCGTAGATCTACCACCTTTATGGAGCCATTTTGCATGATAGCCCTAGATCTACTCTTTTAAGTGCCTTTTTAGCCTTTATATCCCTTTTCATGCGTATGTACACGTAAAGTTGGAAACTTTACGTGGTGAATCAACCTTAGAAACTCAGATCTATAAATTGTATGCAGTGGTTTTGATCAGAATCGAGTTTTTAGGATCTGCATGCATGTGACTCGGCGAGTCGTTCTTCGGACTCGGCGAGTCAGGCCGCGAGTCCCCGATTTTTACCCCCCCCCCCTTTGAGTGACTCCGGGTGGAGGTCAGTGAGCAGTAGGATGGACTCAGTGAGTCGGAGGTTAAACTCAGTAATGGAGGGACTCGACGAGTTGTTCATACAACTCGACGAGTCCAAGGCAATCTTCTTAGCTCAAGAACAACTCGTCGAGTCGGGTGCAGATTGTCTAAGTTCTTGAATCGAGAGGATACTCGTCGAGTCGATGCCATACTCGATGAGTAGCCACGAGTAGGGTCAAGAAGTGAGACTAGAGACTCGGCGAGTTGGCGGCCCAACTCGGCGAGTTAGGTCAGCCGTAGGTTGACTTTGACCGGGGGAGTTGACTTTGACTAAGGGTGAAAGAGTCATTTTACCCCAGTGCAGTAATTAGCATTTGATTGAGTGTGTTTATGGATTTGTAGCCGGGGAGATACCGGAGCAGCAGCAGTTAGCTTCCAGAGCCATACACTCAGCAGCCAGTTCACGAGGTGAGTTTCCTTCCAGTAGGAACGGGTCTACGGCCACAATGCCGGCCCGTTTAGTTAGCAGTTAGTTCCGGACTTCAGTCCGATGCAGCGGTTCAATATGCTTGATATCTATGTGATTCAAGCATGTTTATGTGTTATATGTTCCGGAATTCAGTCCGATGCAGTATGCAGTATATGTGTCTATATTAGTTGATATGTGTTGTGCTATGTTATGATCAGTCAGTTCCGGACTTCGGTCCGATGTAGGGAACAAGGTCCCAGTCAGTTCCGGACGTCGGTCTGATGCAGTCAATTCTGGACTTCGGTCCGATGCAGTTAGTTCCGGACTTCGGTCCGATGCAGGGGACAAGGTCCCAGTCAGTTCCGGACTTCGGTCCGAGGCAGTCAGTTCCGGACTTCGGTCCGATGCAGCTAGTTCCGGACTTCGGTCCGATACAGTGGGCAAGGCCCAGTATGTGCTTTAATTGTTATTGTGTGGTATGTGGTAGTTTGAGGGAGCTCAGTAAGCTTCGTGCTTACAGTTTCAGTTTTGGTTTCGGGTACTTCCGCAAGCAAAGGGAAGAGCTCGGGATGATGGCATCGCACACACCACAACTTCAGTTTTTGTCCTGGGAGTTGATTCAGTTTCTTAGATATGTTTTGATACAGTTGTGACACAGTTTTTCTCACAGTATTTTAGTATGGTTTTGAGATACGCAACGTATGGTTTTATTATGTGATACGCAGTTTTATGATTTTGTTATATTAAAAATGGAATTTTTGGGTCGTATTTTTGGGTCGTTACATTTTATATATTTTCGAACATATTTATACATCACGAAGCGTCTTTATACACTATTAATGGTATGAACACAATTTTTAAAATATGAATACGTTTCTAAAAATAAAAAAATGCGCTTTTAAATATATAAATACGCTCTAAAATGTATTTATACATTTATAAAATATAGTTATGTAATAATAATAATAATAATAATAATAATAATAATAATAATAATAATAATAATCAATTTCTTTTGTTTCTTGTTATATATGAAAAAAAATCAAACATAAGACCATCAATCTCCTCTTAGCCTGATGGATAAGGCGTTAACCCCTCCTTTCAAAGGTCTAAAGTTCGATCGCTAGCATGGTCATTGCCTTCAAAACATGTGTCCTTTTTCTACTCACACTGATGTGGCCTTACGTCAAGAGTCACGTCATCCATATTAACTGCTCATGCACACATGGAGCATGACCGGCAGTTTACCGTCTTTACTGGAAAAAAAGGGTAAAAGTGAAAAGAAAAATGCAAACTTAAAGACTTTATTGAACTTAAAACCAACAATTTCTTGAAAATTTAAGGTTTTTTATGTCATTTTTCCATTAATAGTGTAACATCCGAAAATTCAAGGCCAAAAATTTCATTTTTAAATAAGTTATTATAAACCATAAGTATAAAATCATCCATAATAACATCTCATGTCAAAACCAAAGTGTCAATAGTCAAACATGTTATCATAAAATAATATCAGAGTGTAATCTCAAAGATCTCATGTGCGGAAAACATAGTGTGATGCGCTGCGATCAAGCCGGCTCCTTTCCTTTGGAAACGAAGTACCTGAAACCAAAACTAAAAACCGTAAGCACGAAGCTTAGTGAGTTCCCCCATCATACAACATACTATACCAAACACATACTGCAAGTCAATTCTGGGGTGCCCGACCTACCCTGCCAGACAAGTATGGGGTGCCCGACCTACCCATGTCAAGCATTTTTGGGGTGCTCGACCTACCCTGTCTGGTAATTCTGGGCCACCGACCTACCCTCCGATTTATCTCAACCGGCTACGTGGACTATTTCACCCCTACTACTACTACATAATAACATATCATAAACATACTATTAGGCATATCTGGGGTGCCCGACCTACGTGTCGGTTCTTATAACCGATACTGGGGTCTATCCTACCCCTCATAGCATACTAGCACATAACACATAACAGATAGTGGCATACAAGAGAATTATCACAAAAACAATCATCTCAACTATAATCAACTACTATTGGGTCGGCATTGGTGCCTTCGACCTACTTCTACTGGAAGGTAACTCACCACACACTGCTGAAGTCCCGAAGACAAAACTCTAGCTGCTGGATGACAGGTTCTCAAACTGTCAATCATCAAAATAACACCCAATCAGCAATTGGGTTCCAACATATACACATAAGTCCATGCTTGGGGTAAAAGACTGCTTTACCCCCTATCTTAGCTTGATTCAAGCCCAAGGCCCAAAAGTCAACTATGAGTCAAAGCCTAACATATGACCCAATTTTCCAAATTGGGCCCAAACCTTTACACGGTCTTATTCTAAGGCCCAACCATTTAGTCCACTCCAAACATTTGGCATTTCTAATGGCCCAATATCTCATAATCATAAAGGCCCAATTATGGCCCACATATGGCCCAATTTTCCAAATTGGGCCCGAACCTCACATGGGCCTTACCCTAAAGCCCATCCATAAATTCTTAGTCCATATGATTGTTCTTGGATGGCTCATCAATAGCCCAATCACCAAAGCCCAATAAAAAGGCCCAACTTAAGGCCCAAGCAAGATTAGGGTTTTCATATAAAATGACAATTAAGGTTAAGTGTTTCTCACTTAACCCATTTATGGCTTAATCCATTAAGTCCATCACTCTACTAGATAAATCATATGGCGTGGTCAGGCTGAATACATAGTACAATTCTGATAGTTAGTTTTGTTTACTTCTTTTTATAGTTTATTTTAGCATATTTCATTCATAATTTAGATAATTTCCATGCATATTTTCCATTTTGTTATTTTATGACTATTTCGGGTACTTTCGAATCTTGTGAGCATAATTGCAGGTTTTCGGGTCTAGCGGGAGTGTTCGGGAGTATGGGAAGCGATGAGATTTGATAGGCAAAAAGGATGTTAGGCTTGGTGATTATGGAGATGGTGCATGGAGCGAGCTTGATGGTTATTTGAAGGTTTGGAGAGAAATAAACTTTAAATTTGCAAGATGCGGGCATACGTAGATTTTTAATCGGGAGAGTGCACGAGCTTTGGAGGATGTGGAGAAGCCAAATTGGGCTTAAATTGAAGAAAACTTGAAGAAAAATGGGCTAGGAGCTGATTGGGCTCGCACTGGGCCAAGTGGGCTAAGCTATGGAGGCCCAAAACCTCAAAGATGCTACATTCAGGGACCACCCGCGCAACCCACCCGCGCAACAGCACGCGGGTCGCGCAACCTCCTGCAGGGGCAATTTCGGAAATCCATTTGGAAGGCTATTTGAGGAAGGTTGGTGCCCATCTTTTAGAGACTCTTAGACATCCGATTTTTGGAGATTCTCTCTGGAGTTTTGAAGACTTTTGAAGGCCAAGAACACTTGAAGAACATCATATTTTTACCTCTTGATTCTTGCTTAATGTTTGGTACAATTTTCTCTAACTTTGTTTCTTTGGGTTTAGCCATGCTTGGCTAAACTAATCTTGGTTGACTTTTGGTTAATCCTTTGAACTTTTGTTGAATGTTGAAGAATCCATGAACATGTTCTTAAATCTTTATGGGAATGTTTTGTGTTTTAACATCTTATCACTACTTGTATGTTTTAGTTCATGAGTTTAAATGTGTTTGTGGTGATTAGTTGGCTAATTTCTTGATTAAGTAAAGGATCCTCAAATTAGCAAGCAACAAATGATTTTTGTGTTGTTTTTGCTTCACACAATCATAAAAACATTTCCTCCAATATGGTGGTGAAAGCATTTGACCCCTCTTGGATTTGGTGACTTTTTGGTTCTTAATGCTAGTTGACTTTCACTAATTACATGCTATTTGGAATTAGTGACTTTAACTAAGGAAATTGTTATGAGCTTCTCTAGCCATTTCAACAATTAAGAAAAGTCTAGGTAATCTCAAGCTCCTTGGATTACTATAGCCAAATTAAGGATTTAAATCAAAGTATTGCACCATTGGATTCTAATGATATGTTCATCAAAAGTCAAAGTGAGGAAACTTTAAGTCAACCATCTTTCCCTCATTGATTTTACATCAAACTCTTATTTTTGTTGCATTTGTCTATTTAAATCATAGTTAATTCTAGTTTGTTTCAAGTATTTCAAAACAACAAAACCCCCCATTTTATTTTTATTGTCATTTTACAAGTATTTTTACAAAGAGATTTTTCATAGAGTTATAAATTGAACCAATCTCCGTGGATTCGATCCCTTTACCACTATACACTATTTTAGTGTGTAATATTTAGGGTTATTATTTGTGTTGGCCTCGACAACCACCAAATTCCAATGGCCCAAAATGCGGGTCCCGATAAGTCCAAGTCAATGATTCCAAAATTAGGGTTTTCTTAACCTTAATTAGGGTTTCCAACCCAATCCCATCCCAATAGGCCCAAAAGCTAAGTCCTTAGATCCATTAAGGTTTCAATGGCGGCTTACGATGGCGGCCACCATCTCACGGTAGTGGTTATGGTTCCAGTCCATTTTGTCCAAGCATCTCAAATGAATCAAAACACAAACAAGGCACACCGCCACCCAACACGGCGGCTGGTAGCGGTAGGAGGAGGAAGCCACCACCTCACGGTGGTGGTTATGGGTTTTCTTATTATACAGTTCACTAATTACAATTTACAATGCTTTAACCCAAAACAAATACACACACAAATACATAAACACACACACAACCACCATTGTGGTGGGCGGCAGTGGCAGACGGTGGCAGCCACCACCTCACGGTGGTGATGGTGGCCTTTTCTTGGTTTTCCAGCCACACAAGACACACATCAACACACTTCATATTAAAGTATACACTCCATCCACCCACCTTGTGGCTCACGGCGGCGACAACAACGGTTTTGGGATGGCAGCCACCACCTCGCGGTGGTGGAAGTGGTTCCTTTTGGCTCCTAATCACGCAGCAACACACACCAGCAAACAGAAAACCCACGAACCAGTGACACTCGTCTTCAAAAGGAAATAGCAGCAGCGGCGCCATTGACCGGAGATAGCGGCGGCAGGGGAGCATTCACGGTGACAGCAAAGTAACAACCACACGTATGCATCGCCTGAGATCCGGGAGCAGCCACCCACCTGGTGGCGTTCAACGAACGGCGGCAACAACACATAGTATCTGGCGACAACTTGTCGTCAATGGAAATGGGCATTGACGAAAATGGCGCATCGGCAGTGGTGGCGGCGCTCCGATTGCGAAGTAGCGGTGGTGGATGAGACTTCTCATGGCAGCGACCGAAGAAGGAGATGGAGAAGAAGAACGGAAGTCCGAAGGTATTTTCGTCGGATGCTGATCGGAGACGACATAGCGGTGGCGCCGACGAGGAGGCATAAGGGTGGAGAGGTGGCGGCTGTAGATGATTGATTAGGGTTAGGGTTTGTATGGGTTATATACCCGACACTTGAAACTTATGGCCATAATGATAGGAATGGTCCCTGGGTCTCCTTTTTCATTCAAAATAGATCCACAATTTACCCTTTTTACCCCAGCCATCCAAAATCCCTTCAAATTAAGTCCGAAATTTACCCAACAACCCCTCCCTCTACAAATCCTTTTCAGATTAGGTCCAGAATTTACTCTTTAGCCCTCAACATTCTAAATTCATTTCAATTTAGTCCAATGATCAAACTTCAGCCATGTTAACATTTTTAGTCCCTCATCCTCTCATTCTTTTCAGCTTAAGTTCCAATAATTGCCACGGAGCCCCTGTCTTCATAAATATTTACAACATGAATCCGAATTTTACACTTTTAACCCCCAATCTCTAAAATTATGACAATTAGCTCCTCAAGACCAACACCTTGCTCTATAATTATTGATTTTAGGGCTACTATATATTCATTAATTAATTAATTTATTTATTTAATAAGTGGGGTGTTACAAATAGTCACTTCAATAATTTATATATGTTTTTCTATATGTTTATAGTTTTATGGTCTTTTTAACGTTATATTTATAAAATAAATCAAGACAAATCTTCATAAATGGTCCCCTTAATTTCTCATAATATCAATTTTAGTTTCTAATTTTTTAGCTTTAAAATAAATCACATGGGCAAAAGGCATGGCCATGCTAAAAACCCATGGTCTTATGATAAAACAAGGGGGGTCGACACTTATGAAAGGGAGACGGTTTTTGGAGATTTCTATGATGATTTTGGGAGATTTTTGGGAATTCTTGAAGGCTACTAATCATTGCAAACACTTTTGATTTCCTTTTGTAAGCATTAAACATTTCCAATTTCATATTTCTTTCTGATTGATTTGTTCTTAGCCATGTGTGACTAAGAAACCCTAATTTCTATCAAAACATGTTGATTGCTTGACTTGAAGCATGTGATTTGATGTTTGATTTGTGATTCAATTCTAGTGATTATGTTTTTGTTTAAACTATAACCCTTGAATTTGATTTGTGTTTGATTGGGCACTTTCATGAATTGAATTTTTGTGTGGTTATTTAACTTTTAGGGCACCTAAACATTCTATTAAGTTAATAATTGGTAACAAGCAATAAGTTTTCTTATTGTAAAACATATATCACATGTTTTCGCACTTCCGAGTGTATAAGAAGAAATGAACATTGTTGGGAAGCTTGTACAAAACTTAATGCAATTTTTCAATACAATCTAAGAGTGTGTTTAGGTTGAATTAGTAAAGCTAGGTCTAGTCAAAGAGCGTGTTTTGGTTAGATAATTTGGCAAGCGAGAGGTATTAGAGTGTGTTAATATCTTTCAGTACCAACTTAGAATAACAATCATGAACTACATCAAGTCATAATCAAGTTGAACAACAACATTGACAACCAGAACTAGAACCATTCAATCAAATTGTTTACAAGTTTTTTTCATTTTCTGCATGTTTTTAAAGTAGTTTGTTATTTTATTATTTTACTTTAGTAAACAAAACCCCCTTTTGTGATCAAAGTACCTTGCGCAAAGAGGTATATACTTTTATCTCGTGTCTCTGTGGTTCAACCCTGTTTGCCTTGTACTACTTTTTAGTATATTAAAGCAGTGTATTTGGAGTCCGTTGTACCCCTATTATTTGTTGAGTTTGACAAGCCTAACAAGCTCACTTGATGAAACCACAATTAGTGTTAGCCTTATCTATGTTTGGGTGGTTATTATTATTATTAAAAAAAAAAGAAAAAAAAAACTTAATCTTTGGCTAATTTGTGGAAATTTTTTTTAAAAAGTGGCTATATTTGTAATTTTCTATTCTTTTTTATTTTACTACCTTGTTGCTTTTAGATGTAATTCTTTTGCAACTATTACGCCTAAAACCTATATGATAGTGACCATCTTCACAACTTGTAAAAAATATCATAATAATAAACTTCATTTTCAAGTTGCAAGCACCGATCTAGACTTGTATAATTTGTTGTCATCGTGGTCATCAACTTCCGTGAACACCCACCCACTTATTATGCAGTGCTTTTTTCATATTTATTCTTATCAAATGAATTCATCTCATCATCTATAACTTTCTTCCATTATATGAATCATCCATTCTCAAAGCCTTTGGATAAGAATATAACTCATCATTCTCAGTCGACAAAAAATAGTTTGTTGCTGGAGAGTATGTATCCAGAAGTCTTCTTTATCTAGTGGATCTTCTAACAGTTTAGGTGCTGTTTGTTTTTCTGAAGTCAAAATGTCTGCAGTCTGCGGACTACATCTGCAAGCCTCTGCAACAGAAGAGGTGGACCAAACGTCTGCAGTCTGCAATAAGAAGACTGTTTGTTTTTTAACGTCTGCAAGCTGCTAAAATAAACTGAATTTTAAATAAAATTATTTTACAAACTTCAAATGATTTTTCAACACCAAAATTTTAATAATAATAATCATACAACACTGAAAATAAAATTCATTCAACTAAATTAGTCATACAATAAAAAAATGGTTTTACAATAACCAATATATCATAGACAAATAAGATTTTATAAGGTATTGTAAAAAGTATTTTCAACAAAAATCACAACATTCACAACAATATTTCATATTTCCAACACAATTTTTCATATTTTAATCAAAAAAAAAAAACTTGATTTCAACAACAATTTTCACAGCAATATTAAACAACAATTCACAACATTTTTAGCAACATCTAACATCAAATTTAAGAAAAAACAACTATTTTCAGCAAAAAGAATCAACAAATTTGACTAGATTATAGACTTTTCAGTAAGAATAAACAACATTCACAATTTTCAACTTAAAAGGGTCTTTCAACATCAAAATTGAATTTTTCAGTAATGTTATGGAATTTCTAGAAATTATTTTCACATTTTCAGTACTATTTTCTTATTTTTAGCAACAAAAAATTTGATTTTCAATAACAAAAAACTTGATTTTCAGCAATCTTATGAAACTACTAGCAAAATACACAAGGAATATGATTTTCAGCACTATTTTCATATTTTCAACAACAAAAAAGTTGATTTTTAGCAACAAAAAACTTGATTTTCAGCAATCTCATGAAATTTCCAGCAAAATACACAAGGAATATGATTTCCAGCAACATTTAATAAGAAATTTACACAGGAAAATCTATTTTCAACCATATTTTCGGATTTCCAATATTCAACAACAAATTCATACAGCAAGAAGCAATTTTAGCAAAATTAAACCACATATTTCAGTACATTAGAGAGTTTTCAAGCAAGATTAATCATTAATTTGACGTTAGAACCGGAAAAGAAACGAAAAAAAGAAAGCAAACTTGTTCGCTGTGTTGTTGTTCGTCTGCGATGGGAGAGGAGGCGTTTTCTGTTGCCTGCGATCAGAGAGGAGGCGGCGGCGGACAGCGGTGCTGATTGGAGAAGATGAACGATGAAGAAGATGTTGGAGCGAGGCAGGAGCGTCGATGGTGGGTGAAACGTGAGAATGGATGGGCCGAATAGAGAAAGAAAAAAAAAAGACGTGTTTTTTAGGTTAAAAGGACTTTGCAGATCTTAGAAGATGTTAGTCCATGTCTGTGTGGTGAAGACCTCGCGCAGACGTTTTTGAATCTGCCCACTTTGAAAAAACAAACACACTGCGAGGACCTATGTCTGCGCGTGGTCTGCGCGGCGCAGACAAAAGTGATTTCGCAGATCTGCAGCAAAAAAACAAACAGCCTCTTAGTGTTTGAATATACTTCATCAATAGTCTAGAATTACGAGCTCCCACTATCTTAGATTCGTCTATCATGTTTAAAACTCCTACTTTTCTCTGAGTTATGGGTCTCTCTTATCTCTAAAGTAATTATAAGATACTTACCATTGAAGAAAGTGATGTAGGGCCATACTCATCAGTATAAAACACTCCATCTTCCCAATCTTGAGTGACATTCCCATATTCATTAAGGTAACATTTTTCTATTTGCCAAGGACACATGGCTCACATAAATCAAAATCTACATGCTTGAGTTATGGAATCCTACATTTGTATCTATTGGGAAGTTTAGGGTTTGTGGTGGAGATCTGGATACCAACTTGGATCGTGATATCACTTTCCGAACTAATATTTCTATCCTATGTCTGGGTTACAAGAAATTAAGCCTAGGATAATCCAAGTGGACACTTACGATTCTAGGCACAGAAATCGTAAGTCAATATGCTAGAAGATTCTGTAAAGGTATGATGAAAACGAGAGCTTAAGATCGTATATGTCTTCTAAAAAGAATAGTCGTTTATATAATAAACGATATTAGGGTTGGGCCTCTATGGATTCCTTTGGAAGCAAGTCAGGGCAAGTCAGCGGGACCCCAGCCAGGGGCTCTACCCCTTGGACCCCGCTAGGGGCACTGCCCTTAGACCCCGCCAAAGCGGCGCTGCCCCCGGACTCCCGACTATTCGTCGAACCGGCTACTAATTTGATCTTATACATGCGTGTACTCTGCACCAACCCGTACACATATTAGAAAACAAATTAAGAAGCCCCTTAGCTCACATGCTAATTCCAGTTACATAAAATGACATGATGACATTAAAATCACCAACAATATCTAGTATCTTTATACATTTCTCACTCATATTCTCCGGTCTCTAGTCTCTAGTGCCAAAGGGTAGATGTACCCATATCATTAACATCGTTTAGTCATGTGATCTACGTCCACAAAGGTTTTTTTTTTTTTTTTTTTTTTTTTTTTTTTTTAATTTTAATTAACAAGCTTGAAAATCAATATTACAATATAACCCTAGCTATCAGTCGTATTATATATGCAAAGTACAACACGTAACCATAACCAGAATAAGGTCGGGCCTAGCTGTGTCGGGTTTCTTTACTTTGTTCCGTTGGGACAATATGCATTCGAGTCGTCAATTCCCAAGTTGCATTTAACAAGTAGTAATTAGAACTATATGAACAAATCAATTACAAAGAAAACAAATATGAACAATCTTATCAACAACACTTGCAACAGACCATACGAGTAATTGACACAATAACCTGATCACATCCACTACATAGGTTGTTGTGGATAAAGAAGGGCAGCCTGTTCTTTCTGGTATGAAGAAAAAAAAAGAACTAAAATGTAATAAATGTATTTGCTATGAACACTCTTATGTTTTGATTTTGAAGTAATTACAAAGATATCATGAAAGGGATACTGGGATAGTATTAATACACCAATAGAAGGAGAAAAGCCGGTTAATATAGATTAGTACAAAACCCACATGACACTAACATCTAATGACATGGCATACAACCAACTTCACTAAGAGTAACGATCATATACAATATAGTTATACCCCATGTAATGTGTATTTGTGTGCTTTGTTGTGTTGTCGCCACTATAATACTGATGAAAGGAAAAGGGCATACTCAAATATGATACAATTGACAAAAGCATGCAGCTTAATGATACATAATACACAAAAAACCAATAATGGTGTAGGAAAAGAATGTATCGAGGCTAAATATACATTACTATTTGGCATATGAATACATATTTCCTACCGAGGATCTAACAATGTTATAGTTGCTTCATCAACATCTGAAAAAGTGCAGTGCTTACGTGAACCTTCTTCAGCAAAGAAAGCAGGTTGTTTAGGTGGAGGTAGTAATCCATCACCACCCAACATCATAACCACAGAGGACATAGTTGGTCTATCTTGTGCATGATTTTGTACACATAATAGCCCAACATGTATTGATCTTTTCACCTCTGAGATAATGCATGAGCTTTGTAAAGATGGGCTCATGAGATCAAGGTACTTGCCTTCTGTATACAGTCTCCATGCCTGAATGAAAACCAAAAAGTTAATAAAATATTTTCAAAAGAAGATAATTAATCCATGAGATTTACTTACATGTCCAAGAAGGTTATCATTGAGATCTTCATGTGAGAATTCTCTGTTTTTCTTCCCACTCACTATCTCCAGCACCAAAACACCAAAACTGAACACATCTGATTTTACAGAAAAGCGTCCATGAAGTGCATACTCGGGTGATATGTAACCACTGTAAAACCACCAAAAAGCATGATGTATATATAAGCATCAGGAAATGAGCCCCATGGTCATAGTATATACTATACATACAGATACTTACTATGTTCCAACCACTTTCTTCGTTTTTGCAGTGATCTGGTTTCCTTCAAACTCTCTAGCAAGGCCAAAATCTGATATTTTAGGGTTCATGTCATGATCCAACAGAATATTGGCTGCTTTCAGGTCTCTGTGTATGATTCGAAGGCGAGAATCTTGGTGGAGATAAAGCATTCCTCTAGCAATCCCATTGATGATGCAAAAACGTTGAGGCCAGTCAAGCATGCAACTTTTGGTTTCATCTGTCAACACAAGATTACCATATAGATTTAGAAAGTATGGGGCCTATAAAATGGAGAAAGGTAAATGGATGTAAATGTGCACGTGAAAAGCAATAGTAGTTATTATGTAACAAAAAAAAAAAGAATGATAAAAGAGTCGAACCAAATAGAAAAAAGTCCAAGCTTTTGTTAGACATGTATTCATAAATCAGGATCCTTTCATCTCCATCCATGCAGTATCCAACAAGCTTCACAAGATTCCGATGTTGAAGTTTAGCAACACAAACAACTTCATTGTAGAACTCATCATAACCCTGTTCAGAAGTTCTAGAAAGTTGCTTCACAGCTATTTCTTGTCCTGTTTCCAACACCCCCTAAAGATTATAGTCAAGACTCAGGATTATGATAAGCTTTACTTTTTCTGTTAACTGAGCAAACTACAATTTCATGCAAGAAGTTACCTTGTAAACAGGACCAAAGCCACCTTCTCCAAGCTTATTCTCAACTGAGAAGTTATTGGTAGCCTTGGTTATTATAGATAAGCTAAAAAAATTCAGCTCTAGATCTTCCTTTTGTACATCTGAATTATGTCTATCAATGGAGTGTACCCTTCGACCTACAAAGTGATATGTTGTATTATTAATATTATATATATAAGAGAAACAATAACATGTACTCTTCCGCATGGGTTACATTTTTCTAAATAAAAGAATCATTTATTAAAGCATTGATGTGACTCATTCGCCTTACCTCTTGCTTTCATATAAGACCTTTTCTTTTTCATGCTGAAAACATACACTGCTACAGACAGGCAAATCAAGAGAGCTACAATTGGCAAGACTATGGTGAGTACTTGAATCTTGCTATTGAAATCAGGTTGGGGGACTGTAGGACCTTCATTTAAAAAATGTAATATGTTTAGCAAACAGTTTATTCATTGTAAAGGGAATAGGTAGTTTGTGGTATCAAGTTTATTCATTAGATTCCATAAAACCTAGACTAAAAACATGGACTATTCTGAAGAAATGTGTTTACCTGTTAGTAGGGATGAAGGCATTCTTATGTAAAGATCTTGATTCTCTTCAATGACCTTAAGATCCATCAGTTCACCAAACCATAGTAAGCATCCACTTCCCCCTTTTCTGATATCTAAATTTGCATAAGCTGTACAAGAGCAATTTCTCCTGCAGGCTATCTCACACTCGCCAAGTGTCATGCTCCTATTGTACCATGAATGTCGTGTGTCAGGAAACTTCATTTTAATAACTTTACGAAAGGCATCCCCACCCTGACAATCTAAAGGAATTTGGAGCTTACACCCATTCGACCAGTCTGCTATGTTCCATTCTTCAGGGCTTTTTGGTTCAAAACCTTCCATACAACTACAGGGAGGATTTCTGTTGATGTTACAGCTTCCATAAGGACCACAGATTCCATAGCGACCACAACTATCTATCAGACCACTTGTATACACAACCCAATTTTTACTTCGATTGTTCCAGTGCCACATTGCTATGCTTCCATCCCATTTCAAACGTATCATCTGAACAACTGAAGTTTTAAGCTCGAATTTATAATATGCTTCTTTCTGGTTGACAACAAAGTCAACCCAGTAAATTGGATTTGGCATCTCATTAGGCAAACCACTAAACCTGATGCCATTCCATGGTCCAAATCTTACATTTATAACTAAACCTTGCATCAAAAATATTTGTGGATATCCATTTGTGTCTACATAATCTACGTACTGACCTGGAGAAGGGTCATTGGGACCTTTCCATGATGTCAATGTCCTGTTTGTGCCTGTTATGAAGTCCATACCAAGTTTCATTCCAGCTAACAAAGTGTCACCAGGATAATCAAAACTTTGCCATATGAAATTTGTCTTATTAGAACTACTACTACCATCTTTTACAACAAAATTTCCAGTATCCAAAAGTTGTGCCACTGGATTGGTATTGTACCTGACAGAAACAGAGGAATTGGATGACCAGATTAGGGTATCGCCACAGCAGGAAAGCAACAGGTGTCCCTTTATGTTGACTTTGAGCGTGCCTGTTTTATTGGGTATCGGAAACTCTCTGTTAGCAACCCATACCACTGTACCCGTTGATATCTTCTTGAACCATATTCCCAAGTATCGATTGTCGGAGTTAGCGGGGCTAAAGAAGCCGAGTTCATACATTTCTCCAGTTGAAACGATGGTCTCACCATCTTTGATGCCTTGATTTGCAGCTATGCTGTTTACTGCAACAGAAATTGGCAGGAGCAAGAACAAAGAAATGGCGAACAATAAACTTGTGAAAAGGCTTTCCATTAACGATTTACCTTCTTTGATTACTAAATTGTTTTTCCTCGAGAAAATATGTTGTCTGGTTTGGAGCGAGGACATAGCTGACGTAAGGAATGGAGTAAATACTAAATAATTGTGATTGCGATGCCATTTCCAAGGAACAAAGACTGTCAAAAATAAATTCGTTTTTAATAAAAAAATGCGTCTTGGAAATTTAAAGATTTCAACTTACGGTTGACCACATGTTGTTTTGAACTTTTGATGAGCATATCTAATCCTCTCTGAACTATTCAAAACTTCAAATTGAATATTTTAGATACTCTGTTCAAACTTCAACAATCAACACCAACAAATCAATGCTCCTTCTATTTGAAAATAAATATGTCGGTAATCACAAAAATGGTCTACCATCTTTTTTTTTTTTTTTTTTTTTTAAATGACAAAACTGCACAAATGGTCCCTGTGGATGTCGAAATTTGCTATTTTGGTCCAAAAAGGTTTGGACTAGCACCAGAGGTCCAAAATTTTTATTTTGTTGCAAGTTTGATCCATTTTATAATTGGAAGTATATGAAAGGACCCTTTTGCCCTTTCTATTTGATTTTCCATTTTCTTTTTATTAATTTTGAATTTTTCTAATTAACAATTAAAGAAAAAAGAAAACAAATATAACCCTACCCTACCCATACTCCCTCCACCAACTCCTTATCTCTCTACTGTCAGAAAAATATGAACCCCACCCTTATTTTATCCGGCACCAACTTCTCTCACACTCACACGCTCACCCAACTTCACCTTCTTTCCCCCACAAACCGATGACTACGAATTCAGTGCACCAACAACCCAACCTATCTAACTTCACCATCTCAAACCGACACCCTTCTCTCCTCTCTCTTAAATCGCCGCCTTCTCTCCATTACCTTCGTCTTTCTCCTTATCCGGCGAGCCGCCAGTGATCTAGGTTTTTAGCAGATCATTTAGCATCGCCAGTGGCGGTGGTGGATTGTGGTTTCCAGCGGCGAAGAAGACGATGACGGTGGTAGATTCCGGTTTCAGACAACATTTGGAGTTTGCCATGTGCAAGATCGACGGGGTACGGGATCGAGTTGCAGCAGATTTGTTCATGACTGCACAACCCATGTATTTCTCTCTTACAAAAAACGATTCCAACATCATCTATGTGATACACTGTCATCACCCTAATCTCCAATCGGTAATGTGATTTTTTTTTTTGGATTTGATGTAGGGATTTGCATGTCTTTTTCATTTGAAATCAGGACTTTTGGGTTTTATGAAGGTTTTTTTATAGAGTTTAGGTCATTTTTGGTCACTTAACTTTTGGTTTTGTGCTCATTTGGTCACTTAACTCTTTTTAAGTTTTAAAAGGTCATCAAAATTTTGGCTTTGTGCTCATTTAGTCACTTAACTTTTGGTTTGGTCATATTTAGTCACCTAACTTTTAAAATTGTGCTCATTTAGTCACTAAACTTTTAAATTTTTTTAAAAGTTCAGTGACTAAATGAGCACAATTTTAAAAGTTAGGTGATTAAATGAGCACAAATCTAAAAGTTAAGTGACTAAATGTGACCAAACCAAAAGTTAAGTGACTAAATGAGCACAAAGTCAAAAGTTTGATGACCTTTTAAAACTTAAAAATAGTTAAGTGACCAAATGAGCACAAAACCAAAAGTTAAGTGACCAAAAATGACCTAAACCTTTTTTTATAAACAAAGTTTTAATTTCTTTTCCTGGTTTGATACAAGTTGAAATCGAGGACCGAAATCAAGTTTTTATTTGGGAATTGATGCAGTTTCTTAGAAAAATGGTTTAGGTTTCTTTTTCCGGTTTGAATCGTTATTTTTTATGGTATTAAGTGATGGTTGAAATCTGAATTTCGTTTAATCTATTTTTATTTTCTAGGTTTGATTCAAGTTTGATTTTGGTTTGCTTTTAATTTCAAGTTTAAGGTTTCCTTTTGATTTAGTGTCATTAGATTTAGTATCAGTGATTATTGGCGATGTTGTTGGCCGGTGGTCGGAGTTTGTTTCAAGAGTGGTGATGTTGGACTGTAGATTAAAGGGGAATTATTTTGGATGGTGGCGAGAGAGAGAGAGAGAGAGAGAGAGAGAGAGAGAGATTTATTTTTATTTAATTTTTACTTTTTTAAATCTGAAAATCGGAAAAACAAATAAGAAAAAAGAATAAAATCATATTAACAGGGGCAAATCAGTCATTTTGAAAAATATCAAAACAGATTGGACCAAACAAGCAACAAAATAAAAACTTTGGACCTCTAGTGCTACTCCAAACATTTTTGGACCAAAGTGACAATTTTCGACATACCACATGGACCATTTGTGCAATTTTGTCTTTTTTTTATTAATATAAATACAAATATTTTTTCGATTAAACCCAAATTTCATTTGGTAATTTTACTAGTTTTTTCTGAAAATCAGGAAAAAGTTAAAAAGGATTTTTTTCAAAAAGAAAGTAAAAAAAAATTAAGGGTTTTCTGGAAAAATATTTAAAAGGTTAGAGGCTTTTTTTTTTTTGAAAAAAAAAATTCAAAAGCTAAAAGTCTTTTCCAGAAAAAAAAATCTAAGATATTAAAAAAATAAATAAATAAAATTAAGATTCAATTTTATAAAAGATAAAATTGCAAAAATAGTCTTATATTTGTCAAAATTATGTGTCTTTTGTCCAAAAATGTCGGTGATACACCAATGGTCAAATTTTGAATCCTTATGCGTTTTTTTGTCCAAAATTGTTAACTTTAATAGTTTAGCTGTTAACTTTTTTTTTTTTAATTATAATTTTACTTCATGGAACATTTTTGCAACCAAACTATGAGTACCATTTATGCATCACTTTTTATTTTATTTTATTTAATTACTAGCTTATAGCCCGTGGAAACCATGGTTACAAAAATAATTAAAATTTTATAGTAAAAACTCATAATTATTAATCGGTTATTTTCAATAAATTATTAATTAAACATGATTTTGTAAGATTTTCAATATATAAATACAATTAATTATCGATAATTATAACCGAAACTTATTCAATATGAATTTAAGTTTCTCATAAAAATCAATGATAATAAACAATTGCTTAACTTATTATCAACATCAATATTTTTAATATTTATTAATATATAATAATTCAATAAAAAAATCAAAAATGATTAATTAAAATAATTAATGTATAATAATTGAATAAAATAAAAAGAAGAGATGTAATAATGGTTCTTGTAGTTTGTTTAGAGGTAAAATTGTTTGTTAACACGCTATCGTAGGCGTATTAAGCAAATACTATTTTATTGCTGGTTGCACTTAGGGGTGCAAACGAGCCAAGCTACTCGAGATCGGATCGTTAAAAGTTCGACTCGAAACCGATTTTAAACGAGTCTGAGCCGAGCTCGAGCTTAATATTAAGCTTGTTTATTAAACGAGCTCGAGCTCAAGCCTATGTCACAAAGCTCGATTAGGCTCGCAAGCCTAAACGAGCCTTTATATAATATTATTTATTATTATTTATATATATTAAAATAAAAACATATTGCAGGAATTATGAATTTCGGGTATTAGTAAATGAGTTTTTTAACGAGCTCTAGCCGAGCTTAAGCTTATTTAGGCACGGCCGATAAAAACGAGCCCAAGCCCGAGCCAAGCTTGTATAACTCTTTACGAGCTCAAGCCGAGCTCAGTAAAAGAAAGCTCGAATCGAGCCGAGCTCGAGCTCGAGCCTCATATAACTTAAACGAGCCCGAGCCGAGCCTGGCCAGGCTCGGGCTCGGTTCGGCTCGTTTACACCCCTAGTTGCACTAAAAGGTAGCATAGGGAAGCATAGTCGAATCCTCAGGGACACAGCCTAACGGTCACTGCATTTTTACGTAAGGCACATACTAGTCATTAAAACATAAAAATAAAAAGGGAATTTTTTTATTTAAACTAAAAACTAAAAATTACGGTGAAAATAAACTAAATTAAACTCAGTAATAAACACGATTTCAGTTCTGCTGTGAATTTCCTAATCATGCAATCAACCCAAATCTGGTTATTCAGAATGCGTTCTATCTAAGCTGGTATTGAGAAAAACTAAAAAGATCCGATATAATCTCTTTTAACTAGTTAAATTAACCAGAACAAGCTCTTTAGTTAACCCTAAATTTTTACTGTCTAATTAAATAAGCTCTTAATTAAGATCATAAAAGATAGATTAAGATCTGTGTAAAATTCCCAGCAATACCTAATACTTCTCACAAGCTCGGAAGCGTAAATGTATGAAATTTCAGTTTATATTAGAATTAAATCCCTAACATGGAATCATTCTGATACTTGTTACTTATTACTAGTTGACAAGAACAATTACAGATTCTATTAACTGATTAACTGGAATGATAAAATCCTAGCTAGGTGGTCATACTAATAAGAATTAAATATCAAACATTCATTAAGTTCAAAACTGAAACAACTAGATAGAATTATACAAAGAAACCCA
Source organism: Lactuca sativa (assembly GCF_002870075.4). NCBI lineage: Eukaryota > Viridiplantae > Streptophyta > Magnoliopsida > Asterales > Asteraceae > Lactuca > Lactuca sativa. Next base: position 209,957,756 of record NC_056624.2, read on the forward strand.
GAGCTGATACATGAAAAATACTAGTCTAATAATAAACTAAAAACCAGGGTTTTAGCCAGACATGGCTAAAAACGAATCTAAACTAGTAAAAAGAAAAACGAACTGATTAATCTTCTAAAATAAGTGTAGAAGATGATGCACAACCTTTAGATCTTTAGAAAGTGTTGAAAAGTGTTAGAAATTGCCTTCAGAAGTGTTTTTTCGTCACCTGGAACCATCTCACTCTTGAATTTGATCAAGAGGGTCATATTTATACGCAAGATAGAAGCTTCCAAAACAAGTTGGTAGAAAATGTGATCGCAGATGTGCGATATGCGATCGTAGATTTTCAAAAATATTCAGGATTGGCCTTAAATGAAGTATGATGCTATTTCTGAAGCTTCTGGAGTTGCCTCTCAAAAATGTGATCGCAAATATGATATATGTGATCGCAGAAATAAGCTTTTTTCTCCATATGCCTTTTTTTGACCTTGCAAAACATCGACACATTTATGCGAATGCACATATAAAAAAATGCGATCGTGGATTTGGGTTTTCGGATGCGATTCTTTAGTTTAAGCACTCCAAGTCATTTTGTATCATCCATAAAATTCATGAAAAATTTAAACTTTTAAAGCTATCCCACAAATCATCATTGTTTTCAATTTAGTTTTCAAATCATGTTTAATATCAGAGTTTTCCCAAAATCATAAATCAAAACACGAGGAGGTGCACGATCACGCCTTCGTCTTCCCGTGATCATCTGAGGTACCTGAAACATAACCCAAAACTGTAAGCCTAAAGCTTAGTAAGTTTCCCCTAAAATACCAACACAAAACATAATCATAACAATAACAACAAACAACATGCATACAGAGGCTTCAGTCTGACTGGAACGCCCCACTGACCTTCAGTCTATCCAGGACACCCTGGGTTCGTTGGCCTTCAGCACAAAGAAGGACCACCTCAACTCAACCACACATAAACTATGTCGACACACATATATGACAAACACGCATACAAATAACTAACCAATAAACAAACAGACAGATATTATAGATCACTAAGCATAGCATCATCCTATCTACTAGGATACAGATCTTATAAATCACTATAGTACACAATCATACGATAAACCAGGATAACAATCTAAAGGGACGGCCTTGATGCCTTCAACCCGTAAGTACAGTAAAGAAAACTCACCTTGCAAACTGAACCAAACCGATAAGGCCCGACTCTGAATCTCAGCTCTCAAACCGATACCTATTTCCACTAAATGACCAATTCCATAAAAATCCCAAAATACCCCCAAGGTCTAACCTGGTCAAAGTCAACTGGTCAAACCCACTAAGTTGACCCAGTGTGAGTAAGCATGGAATACTCTGGAGGTACGCTTAGCGTACTCCAAGCCTCGCATTGACTACCATCAGGGTGGTTGACCGAGTACGTGGGGCGTACCCTCTCACCTCCCATAATCCCCATTAAGTGCTTAATCCAACAAGTCCAAACGTCCAATTTTAGATCCAAGCCTAAAAGGTGTTGCAAACCATAAAGTTTCCAACTTTATGGTTATACATGTCTTATTAAGTCCCAAAACCAAGATCCTAGTTTGTCTTAACTACTGATGTAACACTCTAAAAATCTCAACCAATTTAAAGTTTTCAAAAACAACCAAGTTTCATAAAGTTATTATAAAAAGGTTTTCAATACAATTATTATCAGAGTCTTCCCAGAACCACATCATAAAACATAATAAGGAGGAGCGGTACGATCATGTCTTTGCCTTGCCACGGTCTCCTGAAGAACCTAAAAAACATTAAACCACAACTGTAAGCCCAAAAGCTTAGTGAGATACCCCCAAAATACCAACCACATACACCATACACGCACAACATGTCATATCATAACAGAACACAGAACAACCATGCACTTCGGGTCTACTGTGTGACTGGTCCGCCGCACCGGCCTTCAGTCCACCTGGTCCACCCTCCGAGTCTAGCCACATACATCGAGTCTATAGTGTGATTGGTCCGCCCGCATCGGGCCTTCAATCCACCTAGTCCACTCTCTGAGTCTACAGTATGACTGGTCCGCCCGCACTGGGCCTTCAGTCGGCCTAGTCCACTCTCCGAGCCTCGGCACGTCTGGTCCGCCCTCTTGGGGCCTACAGCCTATCCGGACCGCTCGCTGGGCCTTCGGGATAACCGGTCCGCCCTGGGTATGTTGGCCTATAGCACAAAGCAGGACCCGCCTCAACCCAACCCCAATCCAACAACCATGTGCACATAAACATTCAATCATATAACGAATCACATCCAATCAAACCAATCTAACAGATCACATAGCATAACATCATCCTAACCAGGATACCGACCTAACCGGTCACTAGCATAACATCATCCTATATACCAGGATACCGACCTTAACCAGGTCTCTAACATATACCATCATAACTACCGGATGCAAACATAGCAAAGCAAAACATAACAATGATACCTGGATCACAATCCGATAAAGGGTCAGCCTTGGTGCCGTAGACCCTGTCGATATAGTGAGGATAACTCACCTCGCAACTGCCGACTGAAAAGATAAGACCGAGCTGCTCCGACCACTGACACGATCTTCACCACTAGCCAACACCAACACTGAACTTAAAACAAATGCCAACAATTACCAAAATGCCCCTGGAAGTCAACTGGTCAACCCTTGGTCAAAGTCAAAGTCAAAGTCAACCTCCTGACTAAATCTACTCGCCGAGTCAACCCGATGACTCATCGAGTCCCCATGCTCAGAACTTCCCCAATCTGCGACTCAACTCGCCGAGTCACCCCGAGACTCGCCGAGTCCAACAACTCCGAGTCCCCTCGCACTCAACTCACTGAGTCCTCCCTTGACTCACCGATTCACGGCTCAACCAGAAGAAGGTTAGGACCTCACGACCAGACTCGCCGAGTCCAAGGCTATCTTCAACCAACTCGCCGAGTTTTTCTTCCAACTCGTCGAGTTTCTGCCCACCTTCATGCAACTCGCCGAGTACACCCATGTGACTCGCCGAGTGCCACTAGCTCTTAACCCATACAGAGGCTTTCTAAGCCATGCAGGGTCTCAAATCCATAGATCTACTCTTATACAAGCCATCCATCACGTAAAGTGGCAAACTTTACGTGAATCCAAGTAGATCTAAGCATTTTACACTCTAGGGTTTGGGTTTGGGACAAAAGGGCTTCATCAACCATTCTTGGGCAGCACCTTTACAACAAATAGGATCATTACAAGCTTGGATCTGAAGTTTCAACTTCAGATCTAGCTTCTAAACTTGCAATTGAATCCACTCAATCCATAATCCCCAAAATAGCAACTAAGAACAAATCAAGAAGAAGGAAACTCAAGGTAACAAATTGTTACCTCAGAAATGATCCAAAGGAGGAGTAGATCCCTGATCTACAATAATATCCAAATGCTAGCCTCTTAATCTTCAACCTTCTTCTTCTCAAGTTCTCTTCCCAAGCTCTAATTCTTCATCAATGGAGGTTATACACGATTCTAGGGTTTTCTGGACTTCAAGAGAGGGTAAAGAGGCTGGGGAGAGGGTATAATGTCCTTTATATAGGGCTCATCCTCCGAAATTAGGGTTTTCTCCACACAGCACCAACTCGCCGAGTCCAGCCGCCGACTCGCCGAGTTTGCCACTTAACACGCGACCAGAATCGCGACCCTACTCGCCGAGTCCACCCATGTACTCGCCTAGTTGCCCTTTCACATTTACACTTTGAACCCTAAACTTGCACTTCTGAACTCGGGATGTTACAAATGAAGACCTATATAACTTTCATGCATGCACCAAATGAGCCAAGATAGCATTTTATGACTTAATGCACCTCAATTCTTCAGAAAGGACAGATCCTTTGGTCTTAGAGTAGTTCATGCTCATTAAGGCCAAGAAAGGGACTAAAAACACATAAATTTATCATGGAAAGATCTTAAAGAAATACAATTCAAGATCAAAGCTTTATACCTTCTGGAACTTCTCAAGAAGGTAAGAATCCCAGATCTACAAGTTGCTCTAACACCAAGGCTTTTCCAAGAATCTTCTTCTTCATTCAACACACCAAGAAGAAACTTGAGCTCCAAAACACACACTCAAGGGTTAGGGTTTGCAAAAACATCTCAAAGGAGGTGGGATAAAATGAGTCTTAATGTTGCTTAAAACCACCCAAACCCTAAAAATTAGGGTTTTCCTCCTCGAGGTAGTACACCCCGCGTACATAAGTGTACACCCAACGTGTTAGGGCACGTCCCAGTACGCTCAACGTACACACATAAAGTTGGTGATCAAACAAACATAAGCCTAATTTGTATTTAATGGTCATAAAACAACTATGAAACAAGCCAATAAAACAGGGTTGATCGTCTAAGTTCTATTATCATTAGCAATAAGTAATGAAAATAAGATCTTTAACACATAAGGTTGGTGATCAAACAAACATAATTAAATTAATAAGAATAAATAAACCACATAGCAATTAATCCAAAATCTTTATGATTAATCTAATCTAAAAACTAAGTAAAAGGGTTTTAAGAGGAAATGGCATTTTAGCCCAAGAATGTTTTTGGAATTGATCGAATCAATCCCTAAACTCCTTTGTTGCTTTTGATGGGTTTTGAGCATTCTAACACTTCCTAAGTGTACATGCAACCCTAATAACCTTGGATCTATGTTTGTCTAATAATCATGCAAAGTTGTTTTCCAAGGTTATGAACCTATCTAGCATACATGGGGTACAATTTTATTTGTATAAAAGATAGAACTACATACCTTGTTGTTGAAAGTGTTCCTTGAAACCTTGTGAGCCTAGCCCCTCAAGTGTGATGCCTCAAATGCTTCACACAACACCAAATGCAAAGAATAAACTTGAGAGAATACTCTAACACATGCAAAATCGGCCAAGCCCTCTTGTTTCTTAGTGTAGCCGATTTTGGGGAGAGTTACATTGCTTATATAGTGTGTTGCATTAGGTAAACCCTAATGTTCCATGACTCTTCATTTCTTGATCTATGGGTTAACTCCATGGAGCATCTTATGGGTGGAACCCAACTTGATAATCCATGGAGCCTCTTAGCCCACTATATAAGATATGGAAGATTTACATAATCTACCCATATATTTAATTAGTTATCTTTTGATCACTTAATTAATTCTAAATTAATTCTTGATCAAAACTAATTAAATAATATTATTGATATATTAGAACTTATAATATATTAATAAACCATATGTGTTATTTCTCTCATTTAGTTTATCCAATTGCATGGTGCCATGCAACCCAAATGGACCATGCCGGGTCGAGTCAAGTACTTACCAGAAATAGTTATGAACTTAGACACCTTATCCAACAGTCTCCCACTTGGATAAGTCTAATAACTATAACTGCAATACTTCAGGAACCGATCGACAATCGTAGCTCTTTCAAGGTCTCTCGGAACTGAGAAGATGTTGATACGCCATTTAAGATAAGTGATCATATAATCCTCTGTTCTAGATATCATCCGGACAATTACATGGAACAATGTCTTACTTATTGTCCAGCAGTTTGTTTCCCGATTCCTGATTTGTTTGACAAAGAACTTAATTGAACACATCAACTTAGTTCTGACCGGGCCCGCTACATAGGTCAAAAAAAAATCATCGAGTGGCCCAAATATCAGCTTCTAATCCAAGAAGGAACAGATAAACTTCGACTCATATGTTTGTTCTACTACTAGTTGAGTTATACACAAAAGCATATTTTATAACATCGAGTTACCAATGCATTTTCATACAATCAATGCATAATCAATTCATAGGCAACAAATCATATCTCTAGGTTTGAAGACTTATATGATATTACCGTCTCACGATCACTCGAGATAAAATTCCATGAAGTGATTCTAGTGAGCGTGGGTTGATTCCAATACTCAGAACTTATGAGCACTAATGAAGTGTTGTCTTATATCCTGACACCTACAACCAACTTCATGACAGTCTTACTTCATATCTACTTCCAACATATGACTGACTGTGGAAAATTTGAATAATATGTGAAACCACAACATACTATTCTGGAAGTCAAAACATGCAAAATAAATTATAGTAAATGATTGACAAAAGATAGCAACACTTTACTCATGAATAAACACAACTTTTATTCATCATCAAATGTCAATTACACTTTACAAATTTCATAATTTATCTAACTACTAAAACTTATATCATCCTTCAGCCCTATGCTCCGAGCATGCTGGAGATGCTTAACCCTACTCAGTCCTTTCGTGAGGGGATCTGCTGGGTTCTCATCCGATGATACCCTCCTTGCCACGAGGATTCCTTCTTCTATGCGATGTCTGATAAAATGATATTTTCTATCGATGTGTCTGGATCTCCCGTGATCCCTTGGTTCCTTGGCTAAGGCAACAACACTTTCAGTATCACAGAAAATTTCCATGGGGTCCTTTATAGCTGGTACTACTCCAAGGTCTCCTATGAAGTTCTTCAACCATATAGCCTCCTTTGCTGCCTCGCTTGCTGCTATATACTCTGATTCACAAGTGGAATCACCCACTGTCTCCTGCTTGGAACTCTTCCAAGTGATTGCTCCTCCGTTTAGGGTGAAGACCTAGCCCGACTGAGAGTGGAAATTATCCCTATCAGTATGGAAACCAGCATCACAATACCCTATAACTCTCAAGTCATCACTCCCACCGAGGGTAAGGACCCAGACCTTAGTCCTCCGTAGGTACTTGAGGATATTCTTTACCGTAATCCAGTGAGACTTGACAGGGTTCCCCTAATACCTGCTAACCATGCTCAAGGCAAAGGCTACATCAGGTCGAGTACAAGTCATAGCATACATGATCGAGCCTACTGTCGAAGCATAAGGCACTTGACTCATTTCTGCTATCGCAACCTCAGTACTAGGGCTTTGTGTCTTACTCAATCTGGCATTACTCTGGATGGGTAACTCTCCTTTCTTGGAGTTCTGCATTCTGAATCTCTTCAACACCTTGTCCAAGTAGGTACTTTGACTAAGTCCAATTAGTCTTTTACTCCGGTCTCTCAAAATCCTTATCCCTAGAATATAGGCAGCTTCTCCTAGGTCCTTCATAGGGAAACACTTCCCAAGCCAGGACTTAACTTCCTGCAGAGTTGGGATGTCATTTCCTATGAGTAGTATGTCATCCACATACAATATCAAAAAGCTAACTATACTCCTACTAGCCTTGACATACACACAAGATTCATCTTCACTCCCAGAAAAGCCAAATTCCTTGACTTTCTCATCAAAGCAAAGATTCCATCTGCGAGGTGCTTGCTTTAATCCATAAATGGATTTCTCAAGCTTACACACTCTATTAGGGTACTCGTTACTGACAAAACCTTCTGGCTGACTCATGTAAACATCTTCAGTCAACTTTCCATTAAGGAAAGCAGTTTTGACATCCATTTGCCATATTTCTGATGGGTTTTGGCTATAAGAACATCCTATGTGCTCATACAAACCCTAATGCTTGGATCTAGGTTTCTCAATTGTACATGCAAGTTATCCAAGACTATAAACCCTAGATCTAGCATATGATAACCAATATAACATATAATTAGGGTTTAGATCATACCTTGATTGTTATGTAGCAATAACAATCTCAAATCCTTCTTGTATTGACTTTAGAAAGCTTAGAGTCACAAATGTCACTCCTCTAATGGTTCACAAACACCAAGAGCAAAAGCATGAAGAGGAGGAGAGAAGGAGGCTGCCTAAAACATGTGGAAACCCTAGAAGGAAGCTTGTCCACGTTTTTGGGGCATAAGGGCTCTTTAAATAGTGAGGCTATTAGGGTTATCTAACAAGGAAACCCTAATTTGGATGCTTAAGCCCTAAGCAACCCATGGACTCCTTTCCTTAAAGGCCTTGGACGATTTCTTATGGGTTTCCCCATAGAATTCGTCCAACCTTATAATATAAGGCAATCCATAGCCCAATGGCAATTATCTTATAATTACAATTCCAGTCCCTTAAGTTTAATTAATCTCTTTTAGTCACAAACTTAATTCTTATTAATTCTTGACTAATATTAATTAAACAATATGATTTCTCCTTTAATATATTATTCTCATAATATATTAATAAATCATATTTAATCCTGTCTCTCCATAATTCATCCTATCAAGTTGCTTTGGTGAAGGCAACCCAAAAGGACCATGCACCATCGGGTCAAGTACATACCAAAATAGTTATGGACTTAGACACTAATCCAACAATTTCGTAGTCATGAAATGCAGCTATGGCTAACATAACCCTAATAGACTTAATCTTGACTACTGGAGAAAAAGTCTCATCATAATCCACTCCAGGAGTTTGAGAGAAGCCCTTTGCCACCAATCGAGCCTTATAAGTGTGTACATTACCATCCATGTCGGTCTTCTTCTTGAAGATCCATTTGCACCCTACAGTCTTACGACCTGGTACATTTTCAACCAAGTTCCAAACTTGATTGTCATACATGGATTGTATCTCGCTATCCATAGTCTCTTTCCATTTAGCAGACTCAAGGCCTGCCATGGCTTCTGCGTAGCTGTTAGGTTCATCCAGACCTACTAGTGTCTCATCACTAATAAGTGTCTCACCTTCCACAGTAATATGGAAACCATAGTAATGATCAGGTGCATTCCTAACTCTCGTGGAACACCTTAGAGGTACATACTCGTCAATTGGCTCAATAGGAGTTTCCTCCTCAAGTTGAGGGCTAGGGTTTGAAGTTCCTTAACCACTTGACTCTTGAAGTTCTTCAAGGTCAATTTGCCTCCCACTGTCTCCTTGGCTTATAAAATCTCTCTCTCGAAAGACTCCTCTTCTTGCTACAAAGACCACATTATCACTAGGTATGTAGAAGAGGTAACCAAAAGGATCTTTGTGGGTAGTCGATGAAAATACACCTCTTGCTTCGGGGTTCTAGCTTATCATGAGACTCGCGCCTCACAAAATCCTCGCAAACCCAATCTGGATGTGGTCTAGTTTGGGTACTTTACCAGTCCACATCTCGTGAGGAGTTTAGGCAACTTTCTTTGTAGGGACTAGATTAAGGATATGAGTGGCAGTCTCTAAGGCATACCCACAGAATGAGATTGGTAGCGAAGCTCGACTCATCATGGAACGAACCATATCCAACAAGGTTCTATTACGCCTCTCAGCCACACCATTCAACTGCGGTGTCCTGGGAGGTGTCAATTGTGAGACAATCCCACATTCCCTAAGATAGTCGAGGAACTCTGAACTAAGATACTCACCACCTCGATCGGATCGAAGCATCTTAATGTTCCTGCCCAACTGATTCTCGACTTCCTGTTTAAATTCCTTAAACCTTTCGAAAGTCTCTGACTTATGCTTGATTAAGTAGACATATCCATATCTATTGTAATCATCAGTAAAAGTCAGATAATAACGATTAGCATCCCTTGTGGCATGTTTGAATGGTCCACACACATCCGTGTGTACAAGGTCCAACAAACCTTCACCCCTCTCACAAGAACCTGTGAATGGTGACTTTGTCATTTTTCCAAGTAAGCATGATTCGCAACTATCATCTGACTTTAGGTCAAATGACTCCAAGACTCCATCCTTTTGGAGTTGGCCTATGTGTTTCTTGCTTATATGTCCAAGACGACAATGCCCTAATGATGCTTTATCCAAGTTATTATTATTAGGAGAATCAATACACAAAACATTATTTCCTAAGTTATCAACCACAAATACAGTTTCATACACACCATCACAAGGTAATGCTTTAAAATAAAGAATATTATTAAAGAAAGCATTAATTGAACCAACTTCATTATCAAATGAAAAGGTAAAACCTTGTTTATACAATGCATGAAAGGAAATAATATTTCTTGCCATTTCTGGCGAATAACAACATTTATTCAAATCTAAACTAAACCTACTACTTAGCGATAAAATATAAACTCCAATCTTGGTGACAGGTGAAGCTTTACTATTTCCCATGATCAAGTTTATTCTTCCTTGCTCCACATTCTCACTTCTTCTTAGTCCCTGTAAATCAGAACAGATATGAATACCACAATCGGTATCAAGGACCCATGAGTTAGAATGGGGTGAGTTATTAGATAAGATAGTGTAAATACCTGCATGGATGGGTTTGACTTTCCCATCCTTCACATCTTGCTGGCACTTTGGGCAGTTCTGCTTCCAATGTGCCTTTTCATGGCAATAGAAGCATTTAGCCTCTTTTGGGTCAAAAGAAGGAGTGATGAAACCTTTCTTGGTTCCACTTGAAGAAGAGCCATCAAGGGTCCTAGCCTTGGTACCTATAACACCGTAAATTTCAAAACAATTTTTCGCATTTTATAAAAACACAAATCATTTAACATTCATAAAAACATCAATGTTTGAAACTCAATCCATGCCATATAAAAATCCCAAGATCTGATAACATAAAAATCCCGTGTGTGTGTACTGATCAAGCCGGCGCCTTCCCACGGTCATCACTAGTACCTGAAACAAATAACACCAACACTGTAAGCACAAAGCTTAGTGAGTTCCCCAAAATACCACACGTAACACATATTAGCCACTCGAGGCTATAACTCTGTGGGTCCGTGGACCCTACTCTATGAACCCTCTGGTTCTATCTCTGTGAACCTTCCGGTTCCAACTCTATAAACATGCACAACATAAATCACATAGAAATAATGCAGTACAATACATAACATACATATAGCATACAAATACTCTGTCACATAACTTTGATTACCTACTCAAGGTAAAGTATAGTGATAAGACTCACCTCGCGTATCTCGATAACTCGCAAATCCCGGAAATCACTCGCGCTTGATCCCCCGAACTATAATCCTCCTATAACACAATATATCTCTAATTAACACTTTCACAACTAAGGTTGAATAACCCTATCAAGTCAAAAATGGTCAACTCTGGTCAATGGTCAACGGTCAACTTTGACCGGACTCGGCGAGTGCACTAGAGCGACTCGGCGAGTCTATACATGTTCACTGACTCCCTCGGATCCTCTCTTGACACGTCGAGTACTTCCCTACTCGACGAGTTCCACCTGTCATGAATCACGGGGCCACCACGACTCAACTCGCCGAGTATTAAGAACAACTCGACGAGTTCAGGCTTGACTCAGCCCCCTATTGACTCTCCCTGACTCACTGGGTCATCCCCCAACCCGGCGAGTCTACTCGCTGAACAATTTACGTGAGACCCCAACCCTACTCGCCGAGTCTCAAGAACAACTCAACGAGTTCATGCCATGCACAAACTCTATTGACCTTCTGAGGTCAAATCTGCTTTCCCAAACCATAGATCTGGCCTTCCTAAGCATGAATGTCACGTAAAGTTCGAAACTTGATGCTTGTACAACCCCCACAAGGCATCAAAAGGAGATTTGGTCCCAAAAATGACAACCTAGGTCCAATAACTCCATAATAACCCAAAAACCTCCAAGGGTTAAGGTCTCTGGACCTCTTTGAGTCCAGATCCAAGGCACAAACTCGAAGAGGGACCATTTGCTTCACATAATCACTCTCCAAAGGGGGTTAGAAAACCCTAACTCTAAAGATCAACCCTAAAACTGAAGGAGGTTCGAACTATTACCTCAAAATGAAGCCTCTGGACTCTGGATCTGCTGGAATCTCACCTCCTCCTTGCTCTTGCCACCTTTTTCTTACTAAACAAGGAATACAAAGGCCCAAAAGTGACTTCCTCTCTCCTAAAACGAATTAGCTCTCTTAGGGTTCTCTCAAGGGACTGGTAGCTGCAATGGGAGGCTATAAGTGCCCTAAATAGGCTCCAAACCCGGGGAATTAGGGTTTCATTAAACAACGTGGACTCGCCGAGTCCAGATGCGAACCCGTGCCCATAGTCGCGATCATACTCGGCGAGTTTGAGCTCCAACTCGCTGAGTCTCCTCACAAATCACCAAAATTATAAGAATGAATAATACCTGGGAATCCGGGCTGTTACAATTCTCCCCCACTAGAACTAGACTTCTTCCTCGAAGTCTCGCTCTGCAAATAACTCCGGATGCTGCTCACACATCTCACGCTCCGGCTCCCAAGTCATCTCGGACCCCTTCTGATGCTGCCACTGAACCAAAACCAAGGGTACCTCCTTGTTCCTCAGAACCTTGATTTTCCGATCTCTGATTGCCACTGGTCTCTCAGCATAATTCAGGCTCGCATCCACCTGAATATCCTCTAATGGAACCACTGTCGACTCATCGGCTATACACTTCCGCAATTGCGACACGTGGAAAGTGTCGTGAATCTGCCCCAACTCTGCTGGCAAATCCAGACGATAGGCTACCCTGCCTACCCTCGCGACCACCCGGAATGGACCAATATATAAGGGCCCCAACTTGCCCCTCTTCCTGAATCGAATCACTCCTTTCCAAGGAGAGACCTTCAGAAGCACAAAGTCGTCGACTTGAAACTCAAGCTCGGACCGGCGTCTGTCCGCATAACTCTTCTGACGACTCTGAGCGGTCAACAACCTCTGTCTGACCTGCTGGATCTGCTCTGTCGTCTGAAGCACGATCTCTGTACTGCCCATCACACACTGTCCGACCTCTCCCCAGCAAATGGGGGTCCGACACCTCCTCCCATACAACAGCTCAAAGGGCGGCATACCAATGCTCGAATGATGGATGTTGTTGTAGGAAAACTCTGCCAAGGGCAACTACGTATCCCAACTTCCCCGAAATCCAACACACATGCCCGGAGCATATCCTCGAGCGTCTGAATCGTCCGCTCACTCTGCCCGTCCGTCTGGGGGTGATATGCGGTACTAAAATGCAGCCTAGTACCCAACTCCTCATGAAACTTCTTCCAGAATCTGGAAGTGAAACGTACATCCCGGTCTGAGACAATCGAGATTGGCACCCCATGCCGAGATACCACTTCCCTCACGTACATATCTGCTAACTTCTCTGCAGAGGAGCTCTCACTAATAGCAAGGAAGTGGGGCTCTTCGTCAACCTGTCCACAATCACCCAAATTGCATCGACTCCCCTAGCAGTCCTTGACAATTTGGTAATAAAATCCATGGTGATCTGTTCCCACTTCCATTCGGGAACCTCCAACGGCTGCAACTTACCATGCGGTCTCTGGTGCTCAGCCTTAACCCTACGGCATGTTAAGCACCTCTCAACAAACCACGCAAAATCCCTCTTCATACATCTTAGTGGCCCCAGGATGGATCAAAAATTTCGACCGATGAGCCTCTTCCATCAAAATGGTACGCGCCCCTCTAACAAACGGTACCCATATACGCCCCTGAAAAGTCATAAGCCCCCGACTATCGGTAACGAACTCCGATACCAACCCAACAACTCGCTCTCTCTTCTGGTTCTCCAATCTCACGACCTCAACCTGTGCTCCACGAATGGTGTCCAACACCGGAGCCATCACAGTCAATCGCAAACATACACCTCGCAATGGGGCGCTCTCCGCCCTGCGACTCAGGGCGTCTGCTACCACATTAGCCTTGCCCGGATGGTACAGAATCTCACAATCATAATCCTTGACCACATCCAACCACCTCCTCTGCCGCATATTTAGGTTGGGCTGATCCATCAAATACTTTAGGCTCTTATGGTCCGTGTATATCGTACACCGAACCCCATATAGATAGTGACGCCAAATCTTGAGGGCGAACACCACTGCCCCCAACTCTAGATCATGGGTGGGATACCTCGTCTCATGAGGTTTCAGCTGCCTCGATGCGTATGCTATTACATGCCCTCTCTGCATCAGTACCGCTCCCAACCCCAAGATCGATGCATCACAGTATACCACAAAGTCCTCCATCCCCTTCGGGAGGGCTAACACCGGGGCTTCATATAACCTTTGGCGAAGCGTCTCAAAGGAGGCTTGCTGCTCGGGGCCCCATGAAAAAGCAACGCCCTTCCAGGTCAACCTGGTGAGTGGCACTGCGATCTTAGAGAAATCCTTGATAAATCTCCGATAAAAACCCGCCAACCCTAGGAAAATCTTGATCTCGGAGGGTGACCTCGGCACCTCCCAACTCATCACCGCCTCAACTGTGGCCGGGTCGACCAATATCCCTTTCTGGTTAACGAGATGACCCAGGAACTGGACCTCTCACAACCAGAAATCACACTTGGAGAATTTAGCATAAAGCCTCTCCGATCTCAGAACTCCGAGGATCTCCCTCAAATGCTCCTCATGCTGCTCTCTAGATATCGAATATACCAAAATGTCATCGATGAATACAATCACTAACCGATCCAGCATTGGCCTGCACACTCGGTTCATGAGATCCATGAACACTGCCAGGTCATTGGTGAGCCCGAAAGGCATCACCACAAACTCGTAATGCCCATAACGCGTCCTGAACGTTGTCTTCTGGATGTCCTCATCTCGCACCCTCACTTGATGATATCCAGACCTTAAATCGATCTTGGAGAACCAAGATGCTCCCTGTAACTGATCGAACAAATCGTCGATCCTCGGCAACGGGTAATGGTTCTTGATCGTCAGCTTGTTTAACTCCTGGTAATCAATGCACATCCGGTGTGAACCATCCTTCTTCTTGACAAACAGGATAGGCGCTCACCACGGCGAGCTACTCGGCCGAATAAACCCCTTTCCCAGCAGCTCCTGAAGCTGCGAGGATAAATCTTGCATCTTTGGAGGTGCAAGGCGATAAGGCACCTTAGCGATAGGCGCGGCCCCCGGGACCAAATCGATACTGAACTCCACTTGCCTCACAGGAGGTACACCCGACAACTCCTCTGGAAATACATCCGGGAACTCACGCACTATCGGAACCTCCTCAACTGACCTTGGCCTCTCGGAATCCACCCGCGTATCCATCACATACGCCACAAAACCCTTACATCCCTGCTATAGACACCGACTCACCCTAGCGGCCGAACAAAACGCTGATCCAGAACGTGTACCCTCGCCGTACACCGTAAGAACTCCCCCACTAGGGTCTCGTATGGTCACCAGTTGTCGTTCGCAGTCGATAACCGCACCGAATCTGCTCAACCAGTCCATGCCCACAATGACACAGACATCACCCATCGCAATAGGAACCAAATCAATCGGGAACTCAACACCGAAAATCTCAAACACGCACCCCCGGAGAACCTCCGTGGCATATATCACCCTCTCGTCAGCTATGGAAACTCTCACAGGCCAACTCAATGCCTCACGACTAACACTGATATGCTGACTAAAAGCCAAAGATACAAAAGACCGACTTGCACCCGAGTCAAATAACACCAAGGCAGGTACAAAATTCACAAGAAAGTACCTACGCATAACATAATATAAGCATAATATCTCAACATCAAAATAATTACACGAAAGAATACATACCAACCATGACATCGGGCGCTGCGCGGACCTCCTCCGCGGTCAACTGAAAGGCTCTTCCTCGTGCCCTCGTAGCCTCGGCCGTCACTGGCCGACTCTCGGTAGCTCTGATGGCGGCAGGGGCAGATCCCTGAGGCGCTCCCTGAGCTGATCCCCGCAACTGCGGACACTCCGCCTTCCGGTGTCCGGTCTGGTTGCAGTGAAAACACACTGTAAACCCCTAGGGGCAGTCCTTGGCCATATGCCCCTCTTTGCCACATTTGTAGCAATATCCAGCTCTACATACTCCATCATGACCTTTGCCGCACTTTCCACAAGTGCGGACCTTCTGGCTCCCCGATTTGGGATCAGCGGGCTTGGCCCGCTTGGCTGCCGGCTGGGACTGTATCGGTCGCCGATCCCTCCCCTCAGACTCCGCCTCCTCCCTGGCCTGAGTCTCTAGCTCAATCTCCCTCTTTCGGGCATTTGCCTGAAGCTCGGCAAATGTCCGGTACGAGGAGTTCGCCACGAACTCCCAAATGTCTTGCCTCAAAATACTCAAATATCGGCTCATACGTGCCTGCTCAGTGGACACGTGCTCAGGGCAGAACATCGCCCTCTTGTGGAACATCCTGGTAATCACCATAACAGACTCAGTACCCTGCTTGAGGGTCAGAAACTCCTGGTCCAAACGCTCCCTCTCCACCTGGGGAAGTTACTCATCTCGGAACATGGTAGTGAACCTCTCCCAGGTCACTGCCGCAAGCTCAGCAGGCGTAAAGTGCGCCGTCACAAACTTCCACCAGTCCTTCGCTCCCAAGTGAAGCTGGTTTAGCGCGAACCGAACTCTCAAATGCTCAGGAGATGAGCAAGTGAAGAAACACCCCTCTATGTCAGAAATCCATCTCATAGCCGCCACCGGGTCTTGGGTCCCATCAAACTCCGACGGTTTTGTGTTGCTGAACTCTCAGAACAGCAACGTATCACCACCCTGCGGCCTCGCAGCAACAATAGCTGCGGTGGCCGCTGCAACAGCAGCCTCAGAAAGAGCAACATAACGCTCGTCGAAAGTCTCAATCAACGTGGTCTTAATAGACCCGAACATCTCTGGTATCTCTGCCCTGATGGCCGCAGCCACCTCCTCATGGATGATCTGGAGGATCTCCTCATCACTGGACCCACTGCTCTCAGGCATAAGACGTGTCCTCACCATGATCTACCTCTGAAATACAACATACGATAAATTAGAATCCATTCGAGCATACTCACACTCGACAACTCATTCATCCTTGATCCTTGGCATTCCAAAGATTCTTACTTGGGCTGTATACCGCCCCGGTGCTTTCAGTAGTACGGGCCTAATACTACTGTCCACACCGTATCAGAATACACCCCAAGTCCTCCTCTTCGGATCCCAAATTCCAAGTACTCTATTATGCATAATCCACTCTCTAACAGATCTCTCATAAGCCCCTCGCTGCTACCTACTCACTCTCAAGCATCTCATAGCAACTCACCTCTCCCTAGGCTAAGGCATCACAAATCAGGCCACTCTAGTCCTAATAGGAGTACCTAGCTTACTCTAGCATGAGAATACATCATATCAATATCAATATCACATAACATGAGGGTATTTTGGGAAATCACCGTTCGGGCGCGGACTGATCGTACACACAACTCTGCTCTGTGTTTTTCCAAAAATCTTTTACTCTTTTTGAAAATACTTGTCAAATCCTCAGTTTGAGTTCAAATACGCCCGAAGGTGTACTCGAATCCCTCAAACCAAGGCTCTGATACCAACTTGTAACACCGTAAATTTCAAAACAATTTTTCGCATTTTATAAAAACACAAATCATTTAACATTCATAAAAACATCAATGTTTGAAACTCAATCCATGCCATATAAAAATCCCAAGATCTGATAACATAAAAATCCCGTGTGTGTGTACTGATAAAGCCGGCGCCTTCCCACGGTCATCACTAGTACCTGAAACAAATAACACCAACACTGTAAGCACAAAGCTTAGTGAGTTCCCCAAAATACCACACGTAACACATATTAGCCACTCGAGGCTATAACTCTGTGGGTCCGTGGACCCTACTCTGTGAACCCTCTGGTTCTATCTCTGTGAACCTTCCGGTTCCAACTCTATAAACATGCACAACATAAATCACATAGAAATAATGCAGTACAACACATAACATACATATAGCATACAAATACTCTGTCACATAACTCTGATTACCTACTCAAGGTAAAGTTTAGTGAGAAGACTCACCTCGCATATCTCGATAACTCGTAAATCCCGGAAATCACTCGCGCTCGATCCCCCGAACTATAATCCTCCTATAACACAATATATCTCTAATTAACACTTTCACAACTAAGGTTGACTAACCCTATCAAGTCAACACTGGTCAACTCTGGTCAATGGTCAACGGTCAACTTTGACCGGACTCGGCGAGTGCACTAGAGCAACTCGGTGAGTCTATACGTGTTCACTGACTCCCTCGGATCCTCTCTTGACACGTCGAGTACTTCCCTACTCGACGATTTCCACCTGTCATGAATCGCGGGGCCACCACGACTCAACTCGCCGAGTCTTAAGAACAACTCGGCGAGTTCAGGCTTGACTCAGCCCCCCTATTGACTCTCCTTGACTCACTGGGTCATCCCCAACCCGGCGAGTCTACTCGCTGAACAATTTACGTGAGACCCCAACCCTACTCGCCGAGTCTCAAGAACAACTCGGCGAGTTCATGCCATGCACAAACTCTATTGACCTTCTGAGGTCAGATCTGCTTTCCCAAACCATAGATCTGGCCTTCCCAAGCATGAATGTCACGTAAAGTTCGAAACTTGATGCTTGTCCAACCCCCACAAGGCATCAAAAGGAGATTTGGTCCCAAAAATGACAACCTAGGTCCAATAACTCCATAATAACCCAAAAAGCTCCAAGGGTTAAGGTCTCTGGACCTCTTTGAGTCCAGATCCAAGGCACAAACTCGAAGAGGGACCATTTGCTTCACATAATCACTCTCCAAAGGGGGTTAGAAAACCCTAACTATAAAGATCAACCCTAAAACTGAAGGAGGTTCAAACTATTACCTCAAAATGAAGCCTTTGGACTCTGGATCTGCTGGAATCTCACCTCCTCCTTGCTCTTGCCACCTTCTTCTTGCTAAACAAGGAATACAAAGGCCCAAAAGTGACTTCCTCTCTCCCAAAACGAATTAGCTCTCTTGGGGTTCTCTCAAGGGACTGGTAGCCGCAATGGGAGGCTATAAGTGCCCTTAAATAGGCTCCAAACTCGGGGAATTAGGGTTTCATTAAACAGCGTGGACTCACCGAGTCCAGACGCGAACCCGTGCCCATAGCCGCGATCATACTCGGCGAGTTTGAGCTCCAACCGTCTTACCCTTAAGACCACTTTCCGCGGTCTTTAAGAATCCTTGAAGTTTGCTAAGAGTGACCTCTTCCTTGTTCATGTGGTATGTCATGCGGAATTGATCATAACATGAAGGTAAGGAGTGCAAAAAGATATCTATTGCAAGCTCCTCGGGGAAGTTCACATTAAGCTTCAACAAACGGTCCACAAATCTTTGCATTTTCTGCATGTGGCCCGTGATGGGGTCACCATCCTTCATTCGGGTTGTTATCATGGAGGAGATGATTTCATACATCTCTTGTCTTGCACTTTGATGGTATCTTTCCATCAAATCTTGGTGCATTTCAAAAGGGTAGAACTCCTCGTAGGACTTTTGGAGGTCGGCTGTCAGTGGCCATCATGATGCATGCCACCTTGGTGGCATCCCTTTCATGTGCCCTAAAGTCAGCGATCTCTTGAGGAGTAGCAACTGTCTCATCAATCTCCTTAAGCTCCTTATCGAGGACATATACTTTGTCCTCGTAGCGGGTAATCATTCGGATGTTTCTGATCCATTCATTAAAGTTGGATCCATCAAAAGTGACTTTCCCACACAAGTTCATTATAGAAAAGGAGCCATTAGGATTAGAGCCAGAAGCAGCAGTGTTTGCAGACATCTGAAAAGAAGAAGAGTTTAGTTTAGAAATAGAGATAGTCCTTAATAAAACACCCAAATGTAGTATTAAGGCTAGGACCCAATCACAATATATTATACTTAGAAGAGGTATGTAGTAATCTAAGTAATAACATATTTGAAAGGTAGGTGAATGACGATTCACCAATTTCCACCAAAGACGAAATATTAAAAATATTTAATTTGGTTCTTAGAAAATCCTAGATTCTTTTGAGATTCAATGAACTTTTCAAAGGCATGTTTCAATCTCGAGTGTGCCCTCCAAGTTTTGTGACTGGGATGCCGAGGATCACAAAACGAGGTGTGAAGTAACCATGCAAATTACTTGGTACCCTTAATGTATTACCCCTCAATCGATGTGCCGGTTAACCACACACGCTCCATCGATACTATGATAAACATTAAGTCACCCTTTACCTACCTTGTTAAGTTCAAGTTAGTGTGCCGGTTAACCACACACGCTCCACTAACGACTTAGACAATGTGTAAAGTGTAATTTCATGGATTATTAGCACCTTATTCACATTTTTCCTAAAGTAACTAAGATTGGGTATTTAATAAAGTTTAGTTACTTTAGTATTATCATTATACTTTTAATGAGAATTTATAAGTCCTTGTCCTACCCGTTCGGCTAACGACCCTCCACCAGTCAAGCAAGCGGTGGGTGAGAGTGGACACCCATTAAGTTGCCATTTTATAGGCAACAACCTTATACCCACCTTATAGATTGGCTTCGTGAATAAGGCGTACTAGCGGTAAGACGACTTTGATCTTATATATATATATATATATATATATATATATATATATATATATATATATATATATTATTAACTTATAATATTATAAGTATAAGGGTTGAATTTTAACTTTTAAAATTCTAAGGGTTGGAACTAAAGTTTTAATCAAGACTTTACTTGTTCCAAAACTTGAGGGCAAGTTTTGTAAACTTTCAAAACTTTTCATTTCTTGTAACTTATGAGTTAATTAGAGTATTAAAAACGAAGACTCTTCATTTTGATAACCCATGTGTTCTTTTAATGGTTTTAAAACAAAGTGACTTTTGGTTTTCCATAACTTGAGGACAAGTTATGGACTCCATTAAAACACATAATGATCATGAATTAATCTACCACACAGGTTACAAACAATTCCTATGATCATCTAAACATCATAAGATCAAGAATATGAATATGAACACTTTCATGAATCAAAAATTACACTTAAAACTTTTAATTTTGATAATAGCCATTGAAAATGGATTAGTACAAACATTACACCATCTAAAACGAGTTTTATAACACCAAAACAGTTTAGGGTAATGTTTCTAGTCCATTTCCAACAGCAACACACGAGAAACTGCATTCTGCAAGCTAAACTTGTCTAGTTCCCTAAGGAACTCGTCGAGTTCATGTGTTAACTCATGAACTAGACGAGTTTTTGGCCAGAACTCATCGAGTTTTGCAGTCTGTACAGTTTTAGGTTTTGAAAAACAAGTTTTGCATCAAGTATCATACAAACAAGCCTAGGCTCTGATACCACTGATGAGTTTTGAGCATTCTAACACTTCCTAAGTGTACATGCAACCCTAATAACCTTGGATCTATGTTTGTCTAATAATCATGCAAAGTTGTTTTCAAAGGTTATGAACCTATCTAGCATACATGGGGTACAATTTTCTTTGTATAAAAGATAGAACTACATACCTTGTTGTTGAAAGTGTTCCTTGAAACCTTATGAGCCTAGCACCTCAAGTGTGATGCCTCAAATGCTTCACACAACACCAAATGCAAAGAATAAACTTGAGAGAATACTCTAACACATGCAAAATCAGCCAAGCCCTCTTGTTTCTTAGTGTAGCTGATTTTGGGGAGAGTTGCATTGCTTATATAGTGTGTTGCATTAGGTAAACCCTAATGTTCTATGAATCTTTATTTCTTGATCCATGGGTTAAGTCCATGGAGCATCTTATGGGTGGAACCCAACTTGATAATCCATGGAGTCTCTTAGCCCACTATATAAGATATGGAAGATTTACATAATCTACCCATATATTTAATTAGTTATCTTTTGATCACTTAATTAATTCTAAATTAATCTTGATCAAAACTAATTAAATAATATTATTAATATATTAGAACTTATAATATATTAATAAACCATATGTGTTATTTCTCTCATTTAGTTTATCCAATTGCATGGTGCCATGCAACCCAAATGGACCATGCCGGGTCGGGTCAAGTACTTACCAGAAATAGTTATAGACTTAGACACCTGATCCAACAACTTTATGGGGGAATAAAATGGAAGTCAACCTGCTTTTTTGGTCACTTTTACTTCATATAACCAGTCTAAAATGCCCTTAAAGCTTATGTGTTTGCCTTGTCAGCAATGAAGCAACTGAATTGTTAAAGGTGGCTGCTTAGTTGGAGCATTACTATGGCGTTCTTTCTAAACATATGCATAAACAATGACGTTCTCTGCTACCTTACTTTATTCATTATTTTCTTTATAAATTAAAATTATATGTATTTAGAAAAATTAGCAAGTAAGCCCAATTTGGCACAACGTTTCATACTTTGTAGTGATATTAAACCATATTGAAATCATCAAAACCTAATTCAGTATAGTTTGGCACACGACCAATGAATTCAACGCTATTTTCGGATTAGGAAGCAAACTGATGATCAAAACTAGTATTTGATAATACCACGCCTCAAGATACAACATCACTGCCGAAGTTGTAGATGTAGATGCTAGGGTTGATGATGCTTTGTGCTTGAAGGAATTTTTGGGTTGGGAAGTTGCAAGTGTATGTGAAGATTTGGGGGATGATTCTTATGATGAAGATAGAGGTTGAATTGGTGATTTCTTTAGATATGCCGATTAAGATGAGAAGTGGTTTGGATAAAATGTAGACGAATGTAAGAGGAATGCATATGAGCACTAAAAAGATGGTGGATCTTTGGAAAAAACACTAATAGCTTTAACTGCCAATATTTTAGAGTTAGAGAAGAATAAACAGAAGAAGAGATAAGAATAACAAAGCCTAGACGAAGAGTGTGTCATCATAGTCGAGGCAGTTGATTTGCAACTCCTAAGTGATGAAGAACCATACCAGAAGGATGGAGAAGAGATTGAGGGAATAAGAGGAGGAGAAGTCATTGTCGATTGGGGGAGAAGAAGGCCAATGGAAGTGTAAGAATAACCATCCTAGTTAAAGAGATGGCAAGGGGTAAATGGGTTACTCGTTTAGATTTTCGAATATAACCATTTAAACTACCTAAAATCGACTTTATGCCCCCATAAAGCAACAAAAAAAATTAGGTACTAAATTCGACCAATTTTGAAAACATTGTTGGGCTAAACTGTCATTTCCTAGGTTTTTAATCCCTAATTCAGAAAACAAATATATAAGGAAAAGCAATTTGGAATACTAAAACTGGTCGGAACAACAAACCAAATGACTCCATTGACAAATCGGCTCTCTAATCCTTCATATCTTCGCTCCATTCATCTTAACGGACTTTTCAGCTGCCCTCTAGACTCTTAAAACCTCAGGTTTGAGGTTTCTTGTTGACTAAGGTGATGGGTTTATTAGGTTACAACAAAATGCTCAATGCAGAAAATCACTTAATAATTAAGAAGGGCACATGCAACCTAAAAGGATCTACATCTTCACATTAAGGCAACATACTTTGAATAACAGAAACTAATATGCATTCTAGTAGGTTCGAAAATCATCTAAAGATGCATACCTCAAACTTGTTATAGTAAACAAGTTACTTCAATCATTCCTTTGAAGAGCTTGGAAAGCTAGCACCAAAAGGATGATGCCTCTAATGGCTCACACCCAAACACTAGAACTAGAAGACACTTGAAGAGAGAGGAAGAGAGTGTAAATTTTCGTTAATAAACTTATAAGAAAGAGTAGTCACAAAAATTGATGCCCAAGGGGTCATATTTATAGTTTAGATAACTTAGGGACAAAACAATCTTTGAATAATTAAATAATGGATTTAATTCCAATTCAAATCATTTCCTTATTAATATCTAGGAAGCTTTTGGAAACCCTAGAAGGGCTCCCAAAATCGCCCACCCTTGGATGGTTCTAGAATTACCTCTTTTGTTCAACTATTAAACAATTACAATTCACCCCTGCACATTTAATTGATTCCAATTAATTCCAAATTAATTCCAGATTAATTATGATTAATAATTAATTAATTCTAACTGATTTACCATTAATTTATTAATCGTATAAATTAACAAATCAACTATCTATTTCCAATTAATATGTTAATTATATAATATATTAACAAATCATTTCCTCATAATTTCCAATTAGTTTATTAACCAATATAATAATATAATAAATCATTCTCTCTCTCTCTCTCTCTCTCTCTATAAATGTCATTCTAATCAAGTTCTAGTTATGAGGGCAACCTTAGAAGGACTTTGCTTCTAATTACAAGAATATATCAATTTAGTTACTGGCTTAGACACCTTAATCCAACAGTTTCCCACTTGGATAAGTCTATAACTACAATTGCAATTATTGACCTTGAAATAAACAGAGTGCTTTCCTAAGTCACTTCTGAACTCTGATTCAAATCAAACGTTGGCCCAAAGATAAGTGATAATCTATTCCTTCGTTCTACAAGATATCGTATGAACCGAGTCATGGATTAAATGATCAACCTCATGTTCATTTGTTCATTTGTTTCCTGATTTCCTGATTTGTGACCAATTTAGACTAAAAAAATGAACACATCAATTTAGTCCGGACCAGATGCCTTGTTTTCATAGATCAACTCAAATCACCGATGGGCCCACATATATCGCTTTTCATGTTAATGAAAAAGGAACGAATTACTTTGACTACATAGTCATACAATTTAGATAGGCTCTGGTACTAATGACTTAACTGTTGATGGAAGGAACTTCACTCAAAGCTGGGGAAGGAAAGGAAGGGTCAATTTCGTAGATAAGAAGGGCGTCGTTAGCAGGATAAGGGCTAGACAGATATTTCATTAAGAAAGAGACGATTCGCCGAGGAACTCTAACTAGATCTAGCGAGTGTCTCCGTCAGATAGATGTCAAGTCACACATGGAATATGTTGAGTTTTTTATATGTTACAAAAATCTATTTTTTCAGAAAAAACATAAATCCTAAGTTCACATGCACCCTAAAAGATCTATGTTCTCACTATGATTTGCAAACAACTATTGAATATCAAGAACCCTAGAACTACATTTCTATTTTCGAAAATCACTAAATGGTTATTAGAAAATACATACCTTATGTTTATTGTAGTAAATAAACAATGATTCATTCTTGATCTAGGTTTAGAAAGCAAGCACCAGAAGTCTTGTGCCTCTAATGGCTCACACCCAAACCCTAGCAAATAGGAGGCTAAAGAGGAAAGAGGGAGGGGGGGGGGAGAGGGAATTTTCGAATTTTTCTTTGGAATGAGGTGAATTTCGAAATTAATAACACAAGTGGGTTTATCTAATATTTAAAATCCTTATTTCCAAGTACTCATGAATATGGTACCAATCCCATGCAATGTCCAATCCCTATGGACAATATACAAATTGATTCATGATAATCTTAATTCACTACTTACTTCCAAAAATATGAACGACTGTGGAATTTTAAATAATATTTAAATTACTTAGGGAAGTAAAACATGAAAAAGTGAAATACAATAATAAATTAATTAACTTTGGCATTATGCCTATTGAATATAAATAAATCCTTATTATTTAATCACCATGCATAAAAATTATGAATTTATTCATTGCATACTGTTTTGAGTAATCAACTAACCACTTGAATTAAATAACATCAGTCATGCCATGTAGTGAACATGCATACCATGCCTCTTGATGTTCCTTCCTTTGTGAGCAGATCGAATGGACATTACTCCAATGATGCTCATTTCACAATTCCAAATTCTTGTCCTTTTTAAGATGTAGCGAAATTTCATCTTTACATGCATTGTCTTTCTATGATGATGAGGTTCTAAAGTCAAAGAGAATGAGCCTTCAATATTACAGAATGTTCCACTGGAACTTGTTACTAGAAAAAATTTCATGGTTCTGAAGTTTCAAATTCAAGGTACATTTGAACACTTCTCTTGCATTAAAGTTTCCAGCTCACATGTAGATTTTACAAACATATCTCATTATAGAAACATTTCTATATTCCCCAATTGTGGGGTTGTTAGCCTTATTTAAAGGCTCTAACTCCTTGAGGGCCTCTCCATGCTCATCCTCCACCCTCATGTTCGGTCATCTCGAAACTCTATCCACCTTGTGAGATTTTAGAAGCCTTAGAGTGTTCTTGTGTGCATTCTTGAAGCAAGAGTCCACTGTAGGAGCATTTAGGAGCTCCAAGCTTTATGGATCCAAACTTTTCACTTCATCATCCATCTCCAAGAGGTATAAAGTTTGCATCTTGATGTTCCTTTATGCTAGATCTATTTATATCATGAATTTTTATGCTTTTTGTCCCATAACCTTAGTCTTAATGGGTATGAGCTACTCCAGACCTTATGAGTATCATTTCCAAACGTTTCTGAGCTTGTAGAGTCATAAAAATGGGAGCTTGGTCAGTCTCATCCATCTTTGCATGAAATCTTGAGCATTAGAGTGTTTTATGGACTTAAGGTTTGGCCTTGTGCTCTTTTTTTTTATCAATGCAAAGGAGTAAAGTCAGAGACTTTACTGTTGGATAAGGTGTCTAAGTCCATAACTTATTTGGTATATACTTGACCCGACCGGCATGGTCCATTTGGGTTGCATCTCATCCAAACTATTATGGATAATTTTATGAGAGTTATACACATATGTTTATTAATATATTATGAGTTATAATATATTAATATGAAGTTACGTTATTTAATTAGTTTTAGTCTTAAATTAATTATGGATTAATTTAGAGATTAAAAGGAATACTAATTAAATTATGGGCTATTTGTTTTATATAGTGTGGGCTAATACTCATTTGTTAATGGGCTAGGCTTATGTGGAAGTCCATGGATGATCCATGGAGCTTTTAACCCATGGATCCTTGGAATAGGAAAAGACATGGGTTATTAGGGTTTCACCCTAACCATGCATACTATATAAGCATGCTTATGGAGCATGAAAGAGAGCCTAAGATAGCCTAAGAGAAAGCTAGTGTTCTAGTGTGTGTGTGCATGTGTGTGGCCGAAAATACAAGAGTGTGTATACTCTCTCAAAGTTTTCCAAGAGTTTGTGGTGTTTGTGATTCCATTTGAGGCATTCACACTATTGGTGCTTGGCCCTCAAACTCCTAAGAACCCAACACAACAAAGGTATGTAATCTCTTCTAACTCTTTTATGTTGAAATGTTCCCCATGCCATGTTAGATAGGTTATAAACCTTGGAAAATTATTATTTTGCATGTATTTAGACAAACATAGATCCAAGGTTTATTAGGGTTGCATGCACACTTAGGAAGTGTTAGATTGCTCAAAACCCAACAGTGGTATCAGAGCCTAGGCTTGCTTGTTTGATACTTGATGCAAAATAGTGAAAAAAGTCGAAATCGTTGCTGTCTGCATGCTAGACTCGCCGAGTCCATTGGGGGGACTCGCCGAGTCCAAGGCAAACTTCAACCTACTCGACGAGTCCGTTCGTGCACTCGGCGAGTAGGATCGAAAGAATGCAGAATCTCGACTTTTGCTGCTGGAAATGGACTGGAAACATTACCCTAAATTGTTTTGGTGTTGTAAAACTTATTTTAGTTGGTGTAATGGTTGTTCTAATCCATTTACAATAGCATATATCAAAAATCCATGATTTTATGTGTTCATATAATTCTTGAATTTTTGATGATCATGTTCATGTTCTTATGAATTTAGAAAATGATAGGAATTATTTGCTGAATTGTTTAGAATTAATTCTTAATCATTTATGTGTTTTAATGGAGTCCATAATTTGTCCTCAAGTTATGGATTACCAAAGGTCACTTTCATTTAACACACACTTAAAACACATAAGTTACATGAAAATGAAGAGTCTTCATTTTTATGAACCTTTAATTCATAAGTTATGAAATGAAGAGTTTTGCAAAGTTACAAAACTTGTCCTCAAGTTTTGGAATTTGTAAAGTTTCACACACTTTAATAAACTTTAATTCCAAACCTTAGAGTTTTAATAGTTAAAATTCAACCCTTATACTATTTATAACATTAATGGTTAATTATTATATATATGTATAAGAATAAGTCGTTTTACCGTTAGTAGGCCTCATTCACGAAGCCGGTCTATAAGGTGGGTATAAGGTTGTTGCCTATAAAATGGCGACTTAATGGGTGTATACTCTCACCCACCGCTTGCTTGATCGGTGGAGGGTCGTTAGCTGAACGGGTAGAACAACGACTTTAAATCCTCATTAAAAGTATAATGAATATTATAAAATAACTAAACTCTTTTAATTCCCAATCTTAGTTATTTTAGGAAAATGTGAACATGGTGCTAATCCATGGAATTCACACTTTGTACCTTACCAAGTCGTTAGTGGAGCGTGTGTGGTTAACCGGCACACTAATTAGACTAGTAAGGATCACGAAGGGTAACTTAATGTTGTCATAGATCGATGGAGCGTGTGTGGTTAACCGGCACATTGATTAGGTGATAATATTAGGAGTACCAAGTGAGTTAGCATGGTTATTCACACCTTGTTTTGTGATCCTCGGCATCCCAGTCACAAAACTTGAAGGGCACAATCGAGATTGAAACATGCCATTGAAAAGTTCAATGAATCTCAAAAGAATCTAGGAATTTCAAATCCAATTAAACCTAATTAATCATTTCGTTTTCATGGTGGAAATTGGTGAATCGTCATTCACCTACCTTTCAAATATATTATTACTTAGATTACGGCATCCCTCTTCTAAGTGTAATATATTGTGATTGGATCCTAGCCTTAATATTACATTTGGGTGTCTTATTAAGGATCCTAAATATCTAATCTAAACTTACTTTCTTCTTTCAGATGTCTTCCAACACTAATGCTTCAGGCTCTAACCCAACTGGTTCTTTCTCTCTCATGAATCTTTGTGGGAGGGTCATCTTTGATGGTTCCAACTTCATGGATTGGATTAGGAACATCAGGATGGTTACTCGTTACGAGGACAAGGAATATGTCCTCGATAAGGAGTTAAAAGAACTTGATGAGTCTACTGCTACTCCTGAGGAGATCGCTGAATTCAGGACTCATGAGAGAGATGCTACTAAGGTGGCATGTATCATGATGGCCACGATGACAGCCGAGCTCCAAAAGTCATATGAAGATTTCTACCCTTTTGAGATGCACCAAGACTTGATGGAAAGGTACCATCAGAGTGCTCGTCAGGAGCGGTATGAAATAATCTCCTCCATAATAACTACCCGCATGAAGGACGGTGAATCCGTCACGGGCCACATGCAAAAGATGCAAAGGTATGTGGACCGTTTGCTGAAGCTGAATGTTAACATCCCCGAGGAGTTAGCAATTGACATCATTTTGCACTCCTTGCCTTCTTGTTATGATCATTTTCGAATGACATATCATATGAACAAGGAGGAAGTTACCCTCAGCAAGCTTCAAGGACTCTTGAAGACCGCTGAAACCGGTCTTAAGGGTAAAGCGGTTGTTACCTCTACTACTCCTACTCCAACTTCTACCCCTGTTTTAGCTATTGGGCAAGGCAAAGGGAAAAAGAGGAAGCACCCTTCGAAGGGTACCAAGGGAAAGTCTCTTGAAGGCTCCTCATCCAAGACTAAGAACGGTTCTGTCACTCCTTCTGCCATTCCAAAGGATGCTGAATGCTTTTATTGCCATGAAAAGGCACACTGGAAGCGAAACTGCCCTAAGTACTTGCAGGATCTAAAGGATGGGAAAGTGAAACCCACCTATGCAGGTATTTACACTATATTGTCTAATTACTCAACATATTCTAACTCTTGGGTGCTTGATACAGGATGTGGTATTCACATATGTTCTGATTTGCAGGGCCTAAGAAGAAGTGAGGATGTGGAGCACGGGAAGATAAACTTAATCATGGGGAATAGGAAGGCTTCACCTGTTTCCAAGATTGGAGTTTATACTTTGTTGCTTAATAATGGGTTAAAATTAGATTTGAATAAATGTGTATACTCGTCTGAAATGGCGAGGAATATTATTTCTTTTCATGCTTTGTACAAACAAGGTTTTACCTTTTCGTTTGATAATGAATGTGGTGGTATTAATGCTTTCTTTAATAATGTGTTTTATTTTAAAGCATTACCTTGTGATGGCGTGTATGAAACTGTGTCGATTGTAGACAACTTAGGAAATAATGTGTTGTATATTGATTCTTCTACTAGCCTAGATAAAGCATCATTGTGGCATTGTCGTCTTGGACATGTAAACAAGAAACGCATAGACCAACTCCAAAAGAGTGGAGTCTTGGAATCATTTGACCTCAAATCAGATGATAGTTGTGAATCTTGTCTACTTGGAAAAATGACAAAATCACCCTTCACTGGAACTTGTGAGAGGGGTGAAGGTTTGTTGGACCTAATACATACTGATGTATGTGGGCCATTCAAAACCGCCACAAGGGACGCTAATCGGTATTATGTGACTTTTATTGATGATTATAGTAGATATGGGTATGTCTACTTGATCAAACACAAGTCCGAAACCTTTGAAAGGTTTAAGGAATTCAAACAGGAAGTAGAAAATCAATTGGGCAGGAACATTAAGATGCTTCGATCCGATCGAGGTGGTGAGTATCTTAGTACCGAGTTCCTTGACTATCTTAAGGAGTGTGGGATTGTCTCACAATTGACTCCTCCCAGGACACCACAGCTGAATGGTGTAGCTGAGAGGCGTAATCGTACCTTGTTGGACATGGTTCGCTCTATGATGAGTCGAGTTTCGTTACCAATCTCTTTTTGGGGGTATGCCTTAGAGACTGCCGCCCATATCCTTAATCTAGTCCCTACAAAGAAGGTTACCAAAACACCTCATGAGATGTGGACTGGGAAGATTCCCAATTTGGACCACATCAAAATTTGGGGTTGCGAAGCCTTCGTGAGGCGTGAAACTCATGATAAGCTTGAACCCCGAAGTGAAAGGTGTATTTTCATCGGCTACCCACAGAAATCCTTCGGTTACCTTTTCTACAGACCCAGTGAGAATGTGGTCTTTGTAGCACGAAGAGGGATCTTTCGCGAGAAAGAATTTATAAGCCAAGGAGACAGTGGGAGGCAGATTGATCTTGAAGAAATTCAAGAATCAATTGGTGAAGGAACCTCAGACACTAGCAATCAACCTGAGGTAGAAACTCCTGTTGATCCAGCTGACGAGTCTGTACCTCCGAGACGTTCCACACGGGTTAGGAACACACCTTCGTTTTATTATGGTTTTCATATTACTACGGAAGGTGATACGTTTATTAGTGATAGTACACTAGTAAATTTGGATGAACCTAGCAGTGTTAAGGAAGCCATGGCAGGCCCGGAGTCTGCTAAATGGAAGGAGGCTATGGACAGCGAGATACAGTCCATGTATGACAATCAAGTTTGGAACTTGGTTGACAATGTACCAGGCCGTAAAACAGTCGGGTGCAAATGGATCTTCAAAAAGAAGACCGACATGGAAGGAAAAGTGCATACTTATAAGGCTCGACTGGTTGCGAAGGGTTTTACTCAAACTCAAGGTATTGATTATGATGAAACCTTCTCGCCGGTGGCCAAGATTAAGTCTATTAGGGTTATGTTAGCCATTGCAGCATTTCATGATTATGAAATATGGCAAATGGATGTCAAAACCGCTTTCCTTAATGGAAAGTTGGCTGAGGATGTGTACATGAATCAGCCAGAGGGTTTTGTCAATGCAGAGTACCCTAATAGAGTATGCAAGCTTAAGAAATCCATTTATGGATTAAAACAAGCATCTCGTAGCTGGAATCTTTGTTTTGATGAGAAGGTAAAAGAGTTTGGCTTCTTGAGAAGCGAAGATGAGTCTTGCGTGTATGTCAGAGCTAGTGGGAGTATAGTTAGCTTCTTGGTACTGTATGTGGATGACATACTACTCATAGGAAATGACATCCCAACCTTGCAGGAGGTTAAGTCCTGGCTTGGGAAGTGCTTTGCTATGAAGGACCTAGGGGAGGCTACCTATATCCTAGGGATAAGGATATTAAGAGAAAGGAGTAGAAGACTAATTGGACTTAGTCAGAGTATCTACTTGGATAAGGTGTTGAAAAGGTTCAACATGGAGAATTCCAAGAAAGGAGATTTACCGATCCAAAGCAATACCAAACTGAGTAAGACTCAGAGTCCGAGTACAGAGGCTGAGATAGCTGAGATGAGCCAATTACCATATGCTTCCGCAGTTGGCTCGATCATGTATGCTATGACTTGTACCCGTCCTGATGTGGCATTTGCTTTGAGCATGGTCAGCAGGTATCAGGGGAACCCTGGCAAGGCTCATTGGACCGCGGTAAAGAACATTCTCAAGTACCTGCGGAGGACTAAGGATTGGGTCCTTACCCTTGGTGGCAGTGATGACTTGAGAATATTAGGGTATAGTGATGCTGGTTTTCAGACTGATAGGGATAATTTCCGCTCTCAGTCGGGCTGGATCTTTACCTTAAATGGAGGGGCAATTTCTTGGAAGAGTTCCAAGCAGGAGACGGTGGCTGATTCGACTTGTGAATCAGAGTATATAGCAGCGAGTGAAGCAGCGAAGGAGGCGATATGGCTAAAGAACTTCATCGGAGACCTTGGAGTTGTACCAGCTATTAAGGAACCTATAGAAATTTTCTGTGACAACAATGCTGCGGTTATCTTAGCCAAGGAACCAAGAGATCATGGCAGATCCCGACACATTGACAGAAAATATCACTTCATAAGGCACAAGATTGAAGAAGGACTCCTTGTGACAAGGAGGATATCGTCAGATGAGAATCCTGCAGATCCCCTTACGAAGGGACTGACGAGGGTTAAGCATTTTCAGCATGCGAAACGCATCGGGCTGAGGGACGATATTAGTTTTACAGATTAGATAGTTTTCCTGAAACTTGTAAAATGTAATCGACGTTTGATGATGAATAAAATTTGTGATTTATTTATGAGTAAAGTGTTACTATCATTGTCAATTATTTTCTATTGTTTCAGTTTTGCATGTTTTGACTTCCAGAATAATTAATTTGTTCAAACCTCCACAATCGATCATACGTCGGAAGTAGGTATGAATCAAGATTGTCATGAATTGGGTTTGTAGATGCCTTAAAGGTGTTTAGGCATGGCAATGGTTGCTGCAACATTCATGAGTACTCATAAGTTATGAGTATTGGTATAAACCCACGCTCACTTGTATCACTTCATGGAATTTATCTCGAGTGATCGTGAGACGATAACATCATATAAATCTTTAAACCTAGAGATATGAGTTGTTACCTATGAGTTGGTTGTGCATTGATTGCACGTAAACGCATCAGTAACTTGATGTTATAAAACGTGCCTTTGTGTACAATTCAATAAGTAGTAGAACAAGCATATCAGTCGAAGTTTATCTGTTCCTTCTAGAAATAGAAGTGATATCCGGGCCCCTCGATGATTTTGTGTTGACCCATATACCAGGCCTGGTCAGAACTAAACCGATGTGTTCAGTGAAGTTCTTCGTCAAACAAATCGGATAATCGAGAAACAACTGCTAGACAATAAGCAAGACATAGTTCCATGTGTTTGTCCGGCTGATATCATGAGAACAAAGGATTATGTGATCACTTATCTAAAATGGCGCTTCATAGTTCGACAGAGTCTTCATTGTTCGAGGGAGTTTTCGAGAGCTACGATTGTTGGTTGGTTCCTGAAGTTATAGGCAAATATAGTTATTAGACTTATCCAAGTGGGAGTCTGTTGGATAAGGTGTCTAAGTCCATAACTTATTTGGTATATACTTGACCCGACCGGCATGGTCCATTTGGGTTGCATCTCATCCAAACTATTATGGATAATTTTATGAGAGTTATACACATATGTTTATTAATATATTATGAGTTATAATATATTAATATGAAGTTACGTTATTTAATTAGTTTTAGTCTTAAATTAATTATGGATTAATTTAGAGATTAAAAGGAATACTAATTAAATTATGGGCTATTTGTTTTATATAGTGTGGGCTAATACTCATTTGTTAATGGGCTAGGCTTATGTGGAAGTCCATGGATGATCCATGGAGCTTTTAACCCATGGATCCTTGGAATAGGAAAAGACATGGGTTATTAGGGTTTCACCCTAACCATGCATACTATATAAGCATGCTTATGGAGCATGAAAGAGAGCCTAAGATAGCCTAAGAGAAAGCTAGTGTTCTAGTGTGTGTGTGCATGTGTGTGGCCGAAAATACAAGAGTGTGTATACTCTCTCAAAGTTTTCCAAGAGTTTGTGGTGTTTGTGATTCCATTTGAGGCATTCACACTATTGGTGCTTGGCCCTCAAACTCCTAAGAACCCAACACAACAAAGGTATGTAATCTCTTCTAACTCTTTTATGTTGAAATGTTCCCCATGCCATGTTAGATAGGTTATAAACCTTGGAAAATTATTATTTTGCATGTATTTAGACAAACATAGATCCAAGGTTTATTAGGGTTGCATGCACACTTAGGAAGTGTTAGATTGCTCAAAACCCAACATTTACCCCTTAGGACAGTCAATAGATTTATACATAAGGATTGGATGGTTGGTCTTTATGTATTAAGAGCTTAATAGGAAGTTGGCAGATCCAACCCATAATTAAGTCCTTAATCTGGTAAGCCAGCCACTCATACTTTCCAAAAGGCTTCTTTGCAGCCAAATAATTCATAAAAATCCTAACTTTATGGACATGCATGTCCGATGCATGTCCCACACTTACTTAGGTGAAAATGATGAGAAATAGGGTCAAAACCTCATGGATGACACCTAATCAACATAGAAGTCTAGATCTAAAACATATAATGGACTTGGGACTTCATTAATCCATAAAGTTACAAACTTTATCAAGATGAATTACTAAAATCTCGCAGCATGAAGAACCATACTCAAAAATCTAGATCTGGATAGAAACAACTACAAAGGTGATGGTTTGAGGGGCTTACAAAGGTCCAAAACATGCACAAAGAGTTGGAGATGATCTTTCTTGGTGATTCTTTGCTCTACAAGACCTTCATTCTTCCTTCAAGGCCACAAATCACCAAAATGAGCACTAAAATATCACAAGATCTAACAACCGCATTTCTCGCTAAGCATTAGCTAAATAATTAAGGTCAACAATTATAACTTATTTGATATAATAAAGAGAAATTATTTGACTATTATGTAGTCTATTTTTATTTATTTGTAGTATACGTG
Source organism: Lactuca sativa (assembly GCF_002870075.4). Taxonomy (NCBI): domain Eukaryota; kingdom Viridiplantae; phylum Streptophyta; class Magnoliopsida; order Asterales; family Asteraceae; genus Lactuca; species Lactuca sativa. The sequence continues at coordinate 209,992,599 of NC_056624.2, forward strand.
CTTACAACAATATAATAAAATAAGAATAAAATATGCATCCAAAATAGAATAATAATTAGGCTGAATACCATTGACGAAAATTGAAGTAATGATTACTGGGATATAACGAGCGCTTAAATCGGAGTTATAACGAAGAAGTTATGGTCTGTTGAAGTTTCGCGATTCAACCAAATTAGGCAACGCGCGTCGTAAATAGTAAATTTTTGTTAGATTAACTTTTAGCCTTAGTGGTCTAAACGAAAGACATAGTAGTCGTTAAACGGAGAGCGTGCATATAGAGAACATCCAAATCTGACTTCAATAGATGAAGTTATGATTTTTCTAAGATTCAGCGTACCAAATATCAAATTTTAGATCGGTTGATTGTTAGCCAAAACAATCTAAACGAGAGTTGAAGATCTCGTTAATAGGAGTCCAGCAATAAGAAGACAGTCGAAAACGGACGTCAGATGAAAAAGTTATGCATTTTATACGAGCTTTAGTAGTCTAAGCATGTGTAAAATAAATAAAGTCAAAATTAGCCGACATATTCTAAATGAAAGTTGTAGATCCCGTCGATAGCTACACGTGGATATAAAGAACATAAAAAAGCTCGTATGAAGAAGTTATGCAATTTTTAAGTTTGAAATTTGTGGTGCGCGTCTGCGCCCTGTGCACGAGCTTCTAGAAGTCGCTATGTCGCCCCAGCCATTGATCGCCACGTGTCAGCAATCCTGAGGAGCAACGTCGAACATGTGCACGACGGACATGGCCCTTGAAAGGTGAGGATGGTCACTGATCAACCTATAAATAGAGGTCTTGAGTTCATTCTTCCTCCACAACATTCAAATCAACTCCCTATCGATTTCTACCCCTTGGTCCGAATTTCTCCTTAGTAGTTAGGATATTTTGACAAGTTATCCTTAGTAGCCCGGTATCTAGTAGCTATCAGCCCGAAGTTTTGCCAACGTAATTTCCAGACTTTGGTCTAGGGAATCTTTGTAAATTAAATTACACTCTATTTTATTCTATTGTAATTTATGTTTAAAATTCATAGTCGATGTTATGAAATTATAAATAAGATTCGTTAGTAGTTCCAATGTCACATTACTAATTGATATACTAACGAGGATGATGTCTAGGGTGGATTAGTGAGGTGTTTAAAGTGAGATTTCTAAAAAATATACTCTACATACTAAACGGACCCTACCTTCGATATGATCATACCTGGTTATCCCTTATCAGCTATAGACCAGTAAACTTGGGAATTAATGATAGATCTAGGTTATCTTTATTCATAAGGAATACTAGCCTAAGACTTAGTGTTAATTGAACCTAGGTCACGTCAAAGGGAAAGAAAAGTGCTAAATTGAAGCGTTGTCCGAATTTCGAATCATCACTTTAGCAAGTGAGTGCATAATTATTTTCATCTTACACATAGATATAAAATATTTAAGATAAATTACATGCTATATATGCCTATTATATGTGTTCCTGATATCTAAGCTAGATGAACGATTTATATATGTTTTACTTGATTTAAATTGTATATGTATTTTATACTTATAAATATATTAGTTAAAGATGGATAGATGAAAGATGATATAGATCATGGGGGATGAAAGATGATATAGATGATGAGACGCCTTGATTTTTAAAGATGATACAGTCGTCTAACGGAGTATAGATGACGACCACAAACTATTCTAGATAGTCCCGTGGAATGCTAGCAGGGTCGCAACTTGTATGTGTTTTTGAACTAAGTGTTCAACATATGTACTCCATCCCACCATGGTTGCCTTATTGACATATAATGCTTAGGAATCCCCTGAGCATTATTGTCTATCACGAAGATAATCCTTAGGATAGGTCCCCAGAATTAGATGCTTTAGGGACAAAAAGTGAGGATCACGAGAATGGGTAATTGGGTTGCATGTTTTGATGAATATACATAATTAGAAGAATATAATTATTGTGGGTTGAAAACCCTATGTGCTCACCAGACCCCAAAGTCTGACCCACTCAGTTTCTTGTATTACATGTATTGACACGAGAGCACAAATGTGATGTTACGATGAACGATTTATGGATGCCTATAGGCCAAGAGTTTAGATAAACTAGTGTAAGGCCTATATTATTTCCGTTTATGCTTATGTATTGTATTGACAATGACATCCCAACAATTTTAATATAAATAAAATACATTTCTTCGGGAATGTTTTGATAATATCATTATCATGTTTTTGAGAACAAATTACGCAATATTATTTTTTAAAAATGATACTCTGATTTTAAATAAGCATAAATAAATCGGTCTTTTCTGGCAGTAAAATTGGGGGTGTCTCACAAGAGGCTAGGGTTTTTCTTGGGAGTTCTTCTGGAGTAATGGGGGTTGAGGTTGCACAAAACCCTATCCCTCATATCCTTTTATATAGGATCCAAAACTTGAAAATTAGGGTTTTGTATGGTGGGCGGCACCACGTCATGGTCATTAAATCACCACGATGTGGTGAGGTGACACTACCATGTCGTGGTAAGGTCAAAATACACAAACTCAAATTGAATATACAAGAGGACTTTAAAGAATAATACATGAAAATCCGGATGTTAGAGGTATGTAGCCAAATGTGGGTCGTCTAGACATTTCCATGGTTCATGTGGTTGTTTGCGGGTATACCGCCTTCGTGATTATAGGGAATGGCCTGTGTTTCGACATTATCCGATGATGTTGCACCGAAGTTGGGAAATGACTCAATGAGGATGAAGGGATGCTTCTTCGATACTCTAGTCATATGCAGTTCATGTTTGTGGTTTTCATTAATGCTCCTAAGGATGGCATCAATGATGAATACCTTACTCCACGAAAGAATCCAAGAGTGGAAAACAACTCGAATCAGTGACGTTGATATCACCTCAAAAAAATGGTTAGATATATCCCAAGCCAAGACTCGAAGATACACTCTGTGGTTGACTCGACGATACACTATGTGGTTACATCAATTATGTTGTAGGAGTGAATAACAAAGAATCTGAGAGCGACATTTAAGAATTCGTAATTTTCTTACCTTTTCGGTGTCTCCTCTTTGGTATTTGTAAGTTGTGGTATATACCCTTAGGGTATACAAGTGCAATTAAGATATCGCCAACCATGTGTGGGTTGTAGGCCATCATTGCCTCATTGGGATAAGAGTACCTTGTGTTCCATTGCTAGCCGATTAGTTTGTTGAAACGAGCATCCAAGGTTCGAGAAGATAGATACAAAACACCCATGAAGAACTTGTGCTTTGGCAGCTTGGCCAACCTTGAAGAAGAACATATTGAGGACCCTCCACCAAGGCTGGCCAAGCCGCCGATACTCTAGCTCTTCATAAGTGTTTGTTGTTTGTCTTCTCGAAGTTTCAATGCTCATTTCAACAAACTAATTGGCTTGTAATGGAATATAAGGTACACTTAGCCCAACTACGGCCCACATACCCACGCATGGTTGGCATTTGACAATATCATAACTGCACTTTTATACGGTGAGGGCGTATACCACAACTTATAAATACCAAAGAGGACAAGACAAACAGGTTAGACCGTTATGAATCCTAAACTCTGTCTCTCTCCGATTCTCTATTATTCTCTCCCATAGTGTAATGACTTAGCCATCAAAGTGTATCCTCAGCTCCCGGCCTGAGATTTGGCTAACCGGTTTCTTTTCAGGGATACCAACCTCAAAGATCAGAGCTCTTTTCCATTTCCAGTCTTAGGTTCCTTTGTGAGGTGAGGTATTCATCATGTAGTAAGTCGTCTAACATTTTATCAAATACTTAAAACATATTTCTTGCAAGCTCTAGCACATACAATAAATCTATTTCTATAACCATAATGAGCAAAGGCTTTTTCATCAATAGGTAATTGTAAATCACAAGAATTTAATACAAGACCGAAAACAAATTTACTTCAATTTTTACTGTCCGGATGGAGTAATCCAAAACTATGTTCAGGAGTTAAAGCTGCATTTATATTGTATGGTTGATGAACTTTGAAATATATGAAAATTCGTTCTATCGACCTGTCAATGATGTAGTGATATTAACAGCAGAATATTGTTGTGTGGTGGGTGCAAGCAGGTGGAGATCAGGCTCGGTGAAAAAGGCAGGTGGTTTAGGCTGAGGCAAGACACCATCATTACCAAGCATCAACACCACAGATGACATTGTCGGCCTATCTTCTGGCTGATTCTGCACACATAACAGACCAATGTGTATTGACCGGAGCACCTCCAAGATGATGCATGACTCCCTTAAAGATCCACTAACCAGATCAAGACTCTTGTCGTCTTTATACAGTCTCCATGCCTGAGTGATATCATCATCATATGTAATAAATCACAAGCATATACAATCGATAATCACACATAATAGTCAATAATAATAGCAGGAAACCAAAAACATCAGATTTATTAAACTTACATGTCCAAGAAGGTTGTCGCCGTGTTCTTGAGAAGAGAATTCTCTGTTTTTCATCCCACTTACTATTTCCAGCACCAAAACACCGAAGCTAAATACATCTGATTTTGTGGAGAAAATCCCGTGAACTGCATACTCTGGGGGGATGTAACCACTGTATAGAATTTGACAGATCAGTTGATATGGGGATATATCTGAGACGCAGTTAAAATTAAGTGGTTTGTGATTCTTACTAAGTTCCAACCACATTCTTTGTGTTAGATCCAGTTTCGTATCCTTTAAATCTTCTAGCCAATCCAAAATCTGATATCTTTGGGTTCATGTCATTGTCCAACAAAATATTACCAGCTTTAAGATCCCTATGTATGATACGAAGGCGGGAATCCTGATGCAGATAAAGAAGCCCTCGTGCAATTCCACTGATGATGCGGAATCGGTGATTCCAATCAAGCATTGAACTTCTAGTCTCATCTGCATGAAATTAACACGTTTCTAGTAGACATCCAAATAAAGATTTGAACGGAGTATATCATAAGAAGAGTTCTTACCAAATAAAATTTGATCTAGGCTTCTGTTGGGCATGTATTCATAAATCAACATAAATTCATTTTTTTGAGCACAGAATCCCAGAAGTTTTACAAGATTTCGATGCTGAAGTCTTTGGATACATCTAACTTCATTTGTAAACTCAACAAGTCCTTGTGTAGAAGTTTCAGATAGCCGCTTTACAGCTATTTCTCGCCCATCTTCCCTTACACCCTAAAGATTAGAGAGATAGTCATCAGCATTGTGTACTCCTGCTTCTAGAACATAAATAACACAGGTATAGATTGATATGTTACCTTGTAAACTGGACCAAATCCACCTTGTCCAAGCTTATTATCAATCGAGAAGTTATTGGTTAACTTAGATACTTCAGAAAAACTGAAAAATGGCAACTCTACATCATTGTTTTGGCCTCCCCCTGTATAGTCTTCACAAAGGGTCTTCACCAGAGTACCTAAAATGTGATACATCCGACTATTAAAAGATGGACACTTGCACATTCTTGTTGTGCTTGATCTTTTTCACAAGTATAAAATAGGACTCAGTTGCATTACCTTGACTTTGTGCTTGAGACCAATTTTTCTTCCAAACATACCCCACCACAGCTAGGCATATCAGAACAAAACCAAATGAAGTTGTAAGGGCCACTTTGATTACTTTTTTCTGGTTAAAGCCAGATTTTACGCCTGTAACACCGTAAATGCAAAAAAATCAACACATGAAAGAAAGACGTGACAATAAATTATGTTTCTGTGAATGAGAAATAAAAAAATCTATGCACCTGTTAACTCAGATGCGGCCATTCTTATGTAAAGATCTTGATCTTCATCAGCTTCTCTGATATCCATAAGATCATTAAACCATAGCAAACATCCACTTCCACCTCTTCTAATATCCACATTTGCATAAGCTGTACAAGAGCAATTCTTCTTGCATTCCCTTTTACATTCTCCAAGGTTCATGCTAAGATTGTACCATGATTTCCTGGTATCTGGAAATTTCAAACCTGAAATTGCCTGAAAACCATCTTCATTCCCACATTTTAATGGTTTTTTACGTTGACAACCACCTGACCAATCTCCTGCATTCCATTCTTTTGGGTGTTTTGGTTCAAACCCTTCCATACAACTACAAACAGGTGAACTGTTTATGTTACAGCTTCCATATGAACCACAGAGTCCATATGGTGCACATATGTCAACCGTTGCAGCCAAATATGGGACCCATCCTTGGGTCGGATCATTCCAGTTTAACCTCATTTCATGGCCTTCAGGACCAATAACAACCCTTGAAAGAAATGAGGTATTGATAAGATAAAATATAGAATACACCTCCTTATCATTCATAACAAAGTCATATGTGTAGATAGGATTTGGCTTGCTAGGAAAGCCATTTACCCTAACACCATTCCATGGTCCAAATCTTAGTGTTATAACTGAACCTCGTCTCTGAAATGCTTGTGGATATCCATTTGTATCCCAGTAACTTACATACAGACCTGGAGAAGGATCATCTAGGCTCTTCCAAGATGTCAAGCATCTGTTTATTCCTGTAATAAAATCCTTCCCGAATTTCATTCCAGATAGCAAGGTGTCAGTAGGGTAATCAAAACTTTGCCAGATAGGATCTTCGTCTGTGCTACTACTGTTATCATGCACAACAAGGTTCCCAGAATCTAGAAGCTTTGCGACTATATTAACATTAGTGACAGATAAAGAGGAATTTGACGACCAAATCAAGGTATTATTACCATTGAGAAGCAGAAGTGTTCCCATGCTATTGACTTTGAACACACCAGAGGTATCAGTAAGTGGAGTCTCTCTGTTAGCAACCCATACAACTGTCTGAGGAAGAATCTTTTTATACCATATCCCCAAGTATCGATACCTGGAGTTACCCGGGGTAAAAAAGCCGAATTCATACATTTCACCATCTGAAACAAGCGTATCATTGTCTCTTATTTCTTTATCTGTAGTTATGGTGTCTACTGCAGCAGAAATTGTCAGAAGTAAGAATAAAACACTGGACAAGAACAGAATATTTTGGAAAGTTCTCATTGATGTGTTTTGCAGCCTTCTGTTAATTTCCTGGAAGATTTTGGGGTAAGAAATAATAAGACCAGGATCAATTATTTGAATAGAATTGGGTCTTTGGATAATATCTAATAGAGGTTGTGGAAAAGGCTCATTAATGTGTTTTGCAGCCTTCCACTTCATGGAAGACTAGTTTGCCGTGTAGGAAATTATAAGCTCTCAATTATTTGATTAGAACTGTCTCTTTTTCAGTTGAAGGTAGTCAGGAACATAGACCCACTAAAAAATTAAATGTTCTCCTCCCTTAAAAACCATTTCTTTAAGCATGGCAATAAATACTAGAAGGCTTGTGTTTTCTTCTTTGAGATAGTTGCCTTGCATGTGGGAATCCATAAGAGAGGTCTCATGTTCAAACCTTGGCATCAGCTTTCTATGTTGGTTGTGGGACCTGTTGTACATGTTTTCCTGGCTTTGACAGTGGATATTTTCATGAAACTTGATATTGAAATCATTTTGTTATTCTATTTGTTAAAGCAAATGTACATCTTGACATATGATAGATAAATCTTGTTGGTTTTTCAAATAAAATTGAATTTGATAGCATATCTTAGGTTAAAACGTCATTTGTAGTACTTATCACAATTGCAATATTGTGATATATCGCTGTGTTGTTTGAACATCAGAAACATTCAACTAAAACTTGAGTTAAAATATGAGCTTTTTGATCACTTGAAGTCGATTAACCTTAGATGTGTTAACTCAACCTCAAAGTCATGTATCTGAAAGCATTGTTAAATTTATTTACTTGTTTAATTATCTGGATTCTAAACAAACAATGTGCACTAACTATAAATTGCAATTTTTCAAACTTAACAATGTGCTCACAGAATGTGAATGTATATCTAAATTTATATTAAAAAATGTTCATCAGGTAGTTTCTCCACTCCACACAAAATAAGGATAATCTAACTTTTAAAAAAACATTCATGTGCATTCCCCATGTATTTGGATTAGCAGTATCAACTGCAAACCATTTAATGTAATCATCAAATATTCAAATTCATATATGCCATTGAAGTATTAATTATTTGTTATACCATCACTTTCCCCAAATTTGCAAATTAATTATCTAGGTTATGACTTACGAGGAACAGAAAATAGCACAAAATTTAACTCGGTTCGAAACAAAACTAAGTTTCTTGAAATTCTTATATTCGTAGTAATAATTATGTCAAAAACCTAATTCAACACCCCAGTTCAAAATTGAGACATTGAAAGTTGAAACAACAACGAAGAATTAAAAAACTCGAAGAAGGAAGAAGTCACCGCAACAGAAGATATAGCGGTGGTGGTGCTGACGAGGAATTAAGTGGCGACAACGATCGTAGAGTTGAATTTTGTTTCTATTGGAGTACAACTGAATTCAACTAACTCAATCGTAAAATATCAGCAAACGCCGTTAATTTGTGGTTGAAGAAGTGGAAGAAAATTATTAACGTCGTTGGCGGAGTTCATAAACAAGTTGACAACTTGGGTGGTCTACCAAGTGATCGTTTGTCAACCAAAAATAAATGATTTCTATTTCTTCATAAAGTTTCTTTTAAAAATATAAAAAATATTATATTATATTATATTAGTAGGTTTAAACCCGTAGTTGAAACCACAATTGAAAGAAAAAACTAATCAGAATTTTAAATTGTAAAAATTAATCGTTAGGTTATATTTTTGATCAAAATAATTGGTTACCAAAAAAACACAATAAATAGAAAAGAAAATAATGGGCACTTCTAACTATGAAAGTTTGTCTTGATCTTAGTTTTGTATTTTAACCGGCTTTTAGAATACACTAATTTTGGAACAATTTGTTAAATCAGTTCTTAAGATTTTGAAACCGATTTCTAGATAGTTAAAAATATTTTATTCTCAAAAGTTTAAATAAATTAACATTCCTAATTTATTCTATGTATAAGAAGAATAAGTTGATTTTCAAAAAAAAATGTTTACATGCTTGGTAATCGGTGATATCATCAACCATAACAATTTAACATTTTCTTTTTTTATTACAATATCATACTTTCATTTCGATCTATAATACCGTTGCTAATATCAAATTTATGAACATCAGGTAGAAGAAGATGAGATCGTACTTCACAGCACACCAAGAAATTGCAGAAGAATTGGGATATTATAACAAACAAAAAAGTGAAAGTGTCTATTTTCTTGTATTTAGCCAACTTATAAGGATAAATGCAAAAAATAGAAACATACTTTGACTTATTTGTTAATTATAACATTCTACTTTCTTATCACGACATTTTACCATTCTTTTTTTTAGAACGATAAATCTAACTACTCCTAAACGACATTTTACCATTCTAATTACAAAATCAGCACCTTTATATTTGGAAGATATTTTACAAAGTATAATGTTGTAATAGGAAAAGTTAAAGTAGAATGTTATAATAAACAAATCAGTTAAACCTGTAGAAACCACGGTTAAGAAAAAAACATAGAATTTTAAAAAAGTGCACTAATTTATAAAGTGATGTAGTCAAATAACCATAAACATGAGAAAGAGATTAGAAGAGATCGACATCATGCTTACTTGACCAGTTAAAAGGAAATAGTAGCTAAAGGAATTTTTTATCTAAAATAAAAATGGTTTTTAAGTGGTGAAAGGCAATATACAAAACATTTCATATAAAACAAATCCTAAACATCTTAAAGCAATATGATTAGAATTTTTATTACGCCAAACGAATTTGCAATCAATATCAAAAGTGACAGAAATAGGATTATAATTTTTTTACACCAAAATTGTAATCCATAAAAGGAACAAAATACCATTTTATAATTTAACTGCACTAATCCTAAAATTATACCATTCCTTTATATTCTTGCTCCAACCATGGTCACAGGTTCTTGCAATAGATGAAAACAAACCTAATAAACCCGTTTAGCTGCAATTTAATGGAAAATAGAGAAAGCATTATCAATACATAGAAGTATTACACTTATATAATAAAATCAAGCAAAATCCAAAACCAACATATACTTTTAGGCCTAAAAGGTACGACTATATTTTGGGACTGAAAATGCAAAAAAATAAAAAAGGGTCATGAAACACGAATTGCAACTCCATCTTAACCATGGGCCCTACATTGTAGCTTTTCAACAACATACATAAGCTTTTCAGAAGGCCATTCACCGGTTAATGTACTAATATTTGATAAAGTTGTAAAAATATCATTAGGCCTAATAGATTCTTTTCCCAAGAAACATCATATATTAAATCAAAGATAATGGTTTTATAAATTATTACACAAATATACAAAAAAGGGAGAAAACTCAAATTAGATGTACCTGAAAGGGGTTCATCTAGCCTATCAAAACGTAAATAGTAATGTACTGCTAAGCATTTGATGAAACAAAAAACAAAAGATTGAAACATAAATATAATAAAAGTTTATTAAAACATGTATACAAGTAGAGGTAAAATTGTCATTTTACATCTGATAAATCTTTCATGGTTTGTGTTGGATCAAAAATGCTACGAACAATTGCTGCTAAGACTTTGGAATTCTTATATTTTGTGATAAATGGATGTGAAAGAAGCTGCATAAGTACCTTATGAATTGGCACTACTTTTACTCAAATATTGTTTCCACGGACAGGAAAAAATCTCTTAAAATGTTGATAATTATATTTATTTAAAAAGGCTCTTTTTACACAAAGAGTAGCAATTGGTTAAGGTTTCTTTTGTGGTGAATAACTCAATTCTGAGTTAATCACAAAAGTTACAAAAAATAGAGATGCCATATCACAAAATGATATCATTTTTTGCAAAAATCTATATTATTTTCACAAAAAAAAAATCGTGAAATATGACTATATGCACTATGAAACAACCAAAAAATTATTAACAGCCAAGAAATATACTCGCCTTTTACCTAGTCCAGAAAGTTAATAAATAAATGTACAACATCTTACATTGATTATAAGCTTTGCACTTTCATTCTAAATGCCATTAAAACCAAAGCAACAAAGTACAACGTTATTTCTGGTATTTAGCCAAACGAAAAAGACATTAATTAAAGCAAATAAAATACATACATACATAGTCATACAGTCACATACACACACAGCCAAATACATACATGTACATACATACATTCACATGCATACATTAATAAAAGAAAAATTATGCCACCTCAAACTGTGGATGATCTATAATAAAAAGCACATGGAAACTTTATACGGTAAAACCTTCATCAAACCTGTGAAAATAAACACACCTCAATTCCCACATTGGGTTCAATCTACCAAATATTTAAACACACACACACACACACGTACAAAAAAACATGAATATTGATTACCCCGAAAAAGAGATGTAGTGTTCGTTGGTCAAATGTAGGCCTAGATGTTATATATGGTTCTAAATTCAAATGAAACCTAAGAATTCAATAAAAAGAAAATGATTAAATATTTACTTTAAAGGAATTGATTTCAGATCCTTGTTTGTCATCTCAAGTTTATTAACAAAAGGGAAATCATAATTTACTATCACCTTGAGCTTGAGTAGCTGATAAAAATATCGTTTTTTCGATTTCTTTATAGCCCAAAGAAAATCAAGAAATCAAATTAATCGTAACTACACTAACCAGTTCTTTCAATCATTTCATCAAGCACGTGGTGTGCATCTTCAAACCTGCCAACTTAATCATAACTACACTTACCAGGACTTAAAATGCATGTCTATTAGAAGGTTTTCCTATGATCTTCATAAAAAATAAAGTTAAATTCGCTATTAATTCAAAGTTTTATTACCTTGCATTGGCAACACTCCTCATTCTCTCATTTCGCTCTCCGTTCCTTCTGCTGGCAACCTTGGTCCCTCTCGATGACCCTCATGTTATAGTTTCAATCTCCTTCTCTACAACGTAAATTACAGAAACTTAAAATCGAATCAATCCAGGTCACTCATGAAGGCGACTTCTTGGAAATACCCTCCCCAAAATCAAAGTAGTGGTCGACGTTTGGAAATTCCCTCTTCAAAATCCACCCAAACTTCTAATGATTTGTTCTATAATATCTATTGGTGATACATCAAACAATCTTAATCTAACAGACGGATGAAGCAATGGTAGAAGAAGAAAAAGAAGAAGAAGAAGAAGAAGAAGAAGAAGACGACGAAAGACAAAGACATTAGCAGGGAGAGTTTAATGTTTGAACCCAAAATTCGAGATTTAATATGGTTTAAATGACAACAAAAACACAACCATTCAATTTCGTTCCTCAAATCTTGGGATGTTCTTAATCAGATCACAAATTTTTCGTGATTAGACGGTTGATTATTTCAATCTTGTGCCATAGTGTAGGATTTCATTTTGAAATTTGAAATTATTCATACTGATTGACGGATTCACTTCCTAGTCTTAATCTACATGACTTTTAAGCATCAGAAGGGAAAAATAGGAACATTACATCAGAAAATTGAGCGGGAATCAAAGCCGGAGGAGGGCTGAGAAATTGACACGTTTTATTAGGATAGGATGATAAATATAAATTCATTATAGTTTACTATGTGGTACCAAAGTGTAAATCGTGTATCTATATATATATATATATATATATATATATATATATATATATATATATATATATATATATATATATATATATATATATATATATATATATATATATATATATATTACTAGGTTACAACCCGTGGAAACCACAAGTAAGAAAAAAAAAACAAGTTTGATAATTAAAAAGGATAATGAAAAATCAAAGATTTATCTTTGATCCAACCTATAAAAAATCTCAATCAATCAATAAATTAAAAATATACATACATAATATAAAATGAAAAAACCAATCAACCACAAACAAACAATTGGTCATTCATTGATAGTTAATACCTTCTCTCCTTCAAGATATTAGTTCTTTATCCGGACTCTGAATAGAAAGAATTAGTATATACCCTTATTGTTATTAAATAGGTAAATATTGTATTTGCCCACTTAAACTCTAAATGTCATATTTGTCTTTCCTAATGTTTAAAATATGAAATTTGCCCAAATCTATTTTTTCAATAGTTTTTATTACTTAATAATCCTTTTTTCTAATTTTAAATCATTATTGGTAATTAAATAATAGGATCTTATTTTACCTGTGACCCTCTTCCTCACGATCGTCCATTTTGTCTTCCTCCTTGCCCTGTCACACCTTTCTTCTTGCAAACAAATATTAGCTTCATAATGTGGAAGCAAAACTACCTCGAAAGTAGAAACTATGATAGGGTTGGCATTGAGAACTTGATTAGGGAAAAGTATGAAGAAAAAAGAGGGGCTGCTAAAGATAGAATACTCAGTTCGACCTCAGAGGTTTCAAGAAAACAAAGCCCCTACACAATTTCAGAAACCTACTGAAAGATGTAACCCCATAAAATAAAAAAGAAATCCCAGACACGTGTCACAAAGACCAACATGCCCGCTATAAAAATCAGTCTTCATGTGCCTCCAAAAGCATTACCTAGTCACGAAGATCCGAGATCGAAACCTCTCCAAGGAGAATAACCACTTGCACCCAGTTTCCCTTTGTGGGGCTTCACGCATTAACTTGGATCTAAACTCAGCTACCGCTCTCGGAAAAATCACCCACATATGATCCAGCCAGGAGTAGAACCCACGACCTTCATCTACATGGGTATATAACCCAGTACCTCTACCCGGTTGAACTGGACAAATAAAAAAAATGTCATTAAATACAACATTTGAACACCTTTGAGCAATTAAAATAATATAGACAACCTCTAAACTGTTTAAAAAAACTCTACCATTATTTAAGCATTATGATATTAAAAGCTTTAACATTAATAAGTTTTATCAAACAACGTTTAGTTAAAAAGCAAATTAAATTGACTGATTATTTGGAGCCAATTTGTAACTTATCGGCTAGTTCTTTAAGATCAAATGTTTCACTTGTTGACAAAACGCTTTAGATGTGAATAAATATTTCCATAACCAGCCCTATCAAATGACTGAAAATAAATTTACAGCTCTTCAATAAGTCATCATAAGAAGAGAACCTGAAAAGCATATTTTTGAATACTCCTACATGGTTAAAAAATGAAAACATTAATGCTCTTAGTAAAATCAATAATTTTTTTACATAAATCATGGCATCTACAAACAAAACACTAAAACAGTAAACTAATGTGAACAAAAAGCCACACAAAATTGTTTCAATTTATTAAAAAAAAAAAAAAAAAAACTTATTTTTTTAATCCAAATGTGAGACGGATTTCAGTTCGGATTTTTGCATTCAAATAATTTTTAACATTTAAAGAAAAAACAAACATTATTTTTTTTTATAAAAGAGACATATTCTTCACTCTTAATTGATAAGAATGGTCAAAACTTGCCAACAAAGATAGTTGAGTTATATATTTGGTAGTGACACCAACACATATCTATTTAAGAATTGTCAAACCTACATAAAAAAGAAACATATTTTTCACTCCTAATTGATAATTACTTATTTAACCCCAACTAAACAAATTTAGATACTTTTTCTGTGTCATTTCATTTATTACATCCTTTGAAAATAGGAACTTGAAGGCCTCAATACCATCAAAAGTTATTATTACTTCAAATGGCAAAAGCAAACAAAGTGTAGCACATGAGGTTGTCATAGTAGTAAAAAAGAAAGTAAGATGCCATTTTACTTGTCTGAGAGATGAGAGATACCACAGCAAAATTCTTTCCATCATCATTTGTTGGCAACAGTCTATAGTCTATAATGTATTGTTTAACTGGCAGCTAAAAAGTTGAATTATTAAAATTTTAAACATTTTCTTTCAGCTTGTTAAACTTCCACAGAAACAGCACGATCCACATATCTGTGAAACACTGAAACACAATGTTATATTAATCATCACATGGTCACATGTTTGACTGGAATGTCAATATGATTTACTCAATTGAGTGCTAGTCACGTTCCTAAATCCCAAAAATTTATATCTACATCTTATAAAAGCTATAATTTAATATCTTTTCTTGATGACTAAAATATGCTTTTATAACAACACTCGAATATCGATAGTGTCCTTGAACGTGCTGATCCTTTGCCGGTCAGGTGAGATTACAACTACTTTGCTATCTCTTGCTTTCAACCCGAATTATAACATACATAAGATAGTTTTATAGGAGATTGGATAAGAAAATCAAAAGAAAAAAAAAACTTTTGGATTTGTGATTACTTTAGGATAGACTTGTAGACTGTTCTTTGACAAAGACGTGGGTGGTAATTAGTGATTAAGTTAATTATACACTACTGACATAAGCCCTTTACATTGATTTTGAAAGGACATACAGGTCGATTGATAGTATGTTCCATTGTTGTGCAATTTACCATTTCTTTCAAGCCCAAAAGTAACTTAGCTACCTTAAATCAAACCAATCAATTAACTAAAAACCACAACAAAATAGTTTCGTGGTTTGTGATGCCAAATCTACAGAAAAGAAAACACTGCGGAGTATTAATATACGAGACCAAATAATAGCTACCAAATTGATCTGTGATAGAAATTGATAAGTCTAATTTAATTTTACAGGAACATGGAAATTGGTGCCAAGAAGTCTGAAATATATATTGTAGAGTATAGACCTATCAAAATTTGATAATTTTAAAAACATATTGAATGAAATGAAATTATTATCGTATTGAGGTAGAATCATTCCTATGTTCTTCATAGATTAAAAAGATGAATATAAAGGCTTAAAGATTTAGCACACAATACAACAATATTACGAAGAAATGTCCTAATTCGTACAAAAAAAACAAATAAATAAAAGATTTTTTAGGATTAGTTAGTAGCACCTTATCAGAATTTCCATCATTCTCATAATGATTCTAGATGGCAGCTTTCTGATAAACCTCCTGGGAAGCGCTTTTCAAGGACACCGAGGATCTAAATGTTTTGAAAACCAAATAGCAACCTTGATGTTAAATACGACGAAATGCTAAAAATTTTGCTAAAACATAACCCTAAACATTTAAAGCACCAAAAATGTTCAAAATAACACAATCTATTTAAATCTAAAACCCAAAGAGAGAACGGGGTAGGGATAAAAAGAGAAAAATCAAAACAAACCTGTTCTAGCAGTAAATACCTTAATTCGTTCTTATTTTGCTTTGTTTTGGAGCTTCATCGAAAAAAATTGATAAATGGTGGAGTTAGGGTTTAGAGAATATAGGGAGAGAGATGGAAGAGTGTTTGAATTCAATATTTGAAATTCCAATTGGGTGGCATTTATTTGGAGAGACGCCACGGGTTCCTCACAACACAGCTATTGATAGACTGGAAAAAAGAAGATTAGGGTTTAAAAGAGGAAATAACGAAGAACGATGATGACGCCGGTTTTCGTAGAGAGAAGAAGACAAGTAGTGGAGTAGGAGCGGTGGGGATAAGATGAGATTCATGTTGACGGAATTGATTTGGTTTCAAATCGATGCGGAATTAGAGGAGCTCAGGAAGGAAAGATAAAAAGGAAGCAGGGCACTTTCGGAAAATCAGTTAGATGAAAGAAGCGGGAAAAATCGAGGGGATGGGCTAAGAGAATGCCACGTGGCAAAGATGTTCTTATTTATTAGATTAGGATTAATTAATGCAATATACAATTGGAGTTTTTTTTGGCCAAATTCCATTATGGTATCAAAGGCTAATTACTCTAGCCACATTATTTTTTTTCTCTTTCTCCTAAAACCTTTAATCACAAATTCTCCCTGTCGCATCTCCTTCTTCTTGTTCTTTTTTTTCTTTCTATCCTACTCCATCGACAAACATCAGTACCTTTTGATTTTCTGCTCCTATTCTAATCAATTAATAGCTTCATTACATCCTGCTGTTACTATCACAAACATCAGAAACTTCATCCCAATCATTCTGGAGAAGGATGACGGGCAAAACACATCATGGGTTGAATTATTCAAGATTCACTATCGGGCACACTAAGTCATTCATCATATTTTACCACAGGAAGCTTCGATCTCCCTCTAAAAGACAAAGATAAGGAAAAAGTAGATGCTTTGGCCCTTCACAAACGTCTGGATTCCATTGTCCTCCAATGGATTTACAATACGATTTCAAAAGATTTGTTAATTACCATTCTAAAACCTGATTCCACAGCCAAACAAGCCTGGAAATCGTTGGAAAACATCTTCATTGACAGTAAACCTTCAAGGGCACTATACCTAGAAAACAAGTCCAACAATGTCAAATTGGAATCCTTCTCGAATGTTTCTGTTTATTGTCAAGAACTCAAAACCTTGTCTAATCAACTCACCAACGTTGATGCCCCGGTTTCTAATGATCGTCTAGTTCTTGAATTAATCAACGGGCTTAGAGACAAATTTGAAAGCCTTGCTACTATACTCCAACAATCTACACCTTTACCAGATTTCTACACCGCCCGATCAAAACTAATCCTGAAGAAACCCGCAAGAATCATAATTTCAGCACCATCCTAAGTGTAACCACCTCCAAGGCATTGACTGATAAAACAACAATCGCCTTGAATACTCAGACAACAGCCACCACTGACCGGCGACACCATCCACTGCCAACCGAACAACAGTACGGTAGTAGTAGTGTGTGCGGTCAGTTCGAACAATTTGACTATGGTGGCAGGGGCGGCACAATGGTAGAGGGGGTCGGGGACGCGGTCGCGGACGTGCAGCACATTTTCATCAAAATCACTATCTGTAACAGCCGGAAATCAGATGGAATGCCCCTTGGCAGCCACAATAATGGAATTTTCCACCCACACCATACCGTACGAACCCAGTGAACAGTTATCAAAATAGAAATCCTAACTTTGCAGGTGTTCTTGGTGCTAATCCATACGGCTATGCGGCTTCTGAGCAATCATATACCCCGACCAACTTTGACCAGGCGATGCATACTATGACATTAAACCCGAATCAAAACTGGTATCTCGATTCTAACATTACCAACCACATGTCGAATACAATAGGTAACATTTCCAATTATTTCAATAATGGTATACAAAACAATATCATCGTTGGCAACGGTTCTCAAATACCCATCCATGGAACCTGTCACACAACCTTACAACCACCTTACCCTCCTCTAAAACTTAATAATATCCTTCATGCACCTAAACTGATCAAAAACCTACTTTTAGTTCGACGTTTAACAACCGATAACCCCATTTCTATTTAATTTGATCGTTTTGGTTTTCTTGTGAAAAACTATCAGATGCGGATCCTATCCTTCGATGTGACAGTATTGGAGAACTCTATCCCCTCTCACTACCTTCTGCTCAAGTCACACCACCTTCTACCTTTGCTGCTTTGACACAAGATCTTTGGCATAAGCGTTTGGGCCACCCTAGTTCATCTTTATTGAGAGTCTTAAATAAACGCAATTTCATTTCTGTTAAGACTTTTTTAGAAAAACATTTATGTCAATCGTGTGTTTTTGGTAAACATATCAAATTACCATTTTACGATTTTGTTTCTGTTACGTGTTTACCGTTTGATATTATACATAGCGATTTATGGACCTCCCCAGTTCCTAGTTGAGGGGGTCACCATTATTATATCCTATTTCTCGACGATTATACAAACTATCTATGGACATACCCACTCACAAAAAAGTCACATGTCTACTCCACTTTCTTAAATTTCTACAAGCTCATTAACACACAATTTGAATGAGAAATTAAAAGTTTTCAGTGCGATAATGGAACTGAGTACAACAATAAATCGTTTCATGATTTCTATGCTCAACACGGGATGGTTTTCAAGTTCTCTTTCCCTCGCACATCCTCTCAAAATGGGAAAGCTGAACGAAAAATTCGATCAATAAACAACATTATTTGTACCCTTCTTACCCACGCCTCTCTACCACCAATTTTCTGGCATCATGCCCTACAAATGGCCACCTACATTCTCAACATCCTACCATCCAAAACCAAAAACAACTCAACCGCAACACTACTTATCTACAACAAACATCCCACATACACCCACCTACGAACGTTTGGATGTCTTTGTTATCCTCTTATTCCCTCTACTTTTGTTCACAAACTTGAAAACCGATCCACAGAGTGTGTATTTCTCGGGTACCCCTCCAACCATAGGGGTTATAAATGTTATGAACTCTCCACCAGAAAGATAATTATCTCTCGTCACGTTCTCTTTGATAAAAATGTTTTCCCATTCAACCTTCACTCCTCACCACCTTCCTATGACTTCCTTCACTTAAACCAATCCAGTGATCTTCATCCTTGTATCTGGGAATTCGTCACTACTACCTCACCAACCCAAACGCCTCCTCCCACTCCTCCAATACCACAAACCGAAACCACCACTCCACCACAATCACCTGCTCATGCTCACGCTCAACCAACATCTACCCTCAAAACCTACACCCACCGAAATAAACAACCAGAACCTCACCCCACCCCCTAACTGAAACCCAACTGCCCCTACTATCACAACTAGCACCATCATCCACCAAGCTTGTCCATAATCCATCACCGCCACCTACTCGTGCCATGTGCACACATAGAATGACCAGCTTATCCAAACCCAAACAAATGTTTATTCTCCATACTTCTGCACCTTTTGATCCACTCCCCCACACCACAACCGAATCCCTTAACAATCTCATTTGGAACCGTGCCATGACCGATGAGTTTAATGCCCTTATTAATAATAATACATGGGAATTGGTACCGATACGTCCAAACATGAACATTATCAGGTGCATGTGAATTTTCAAACATAAAACGGAATCTGAAGAATCACTTGAGTGCTACAAAGCGCATTTAGTTTGTGATGGCAGGTCACAGTAGGTTGGAGTTTATTGCGACGAGACATTCAGCCCAGTTGTTAAACTGGCGACCATTCGAATAGTCTTCAGCATTACATTATCTCACCAGTGGGAAATTTATCAACTGGATGTTAAAAACACTTTTCTACATGGGCATTAAGCAGAAACGGTATACATGTATCAACCCGTGGGCTTCCAAAATTCTTCTTATCCATATCATGTTTGCCGACTGAAAAAAGTCCCTATACGGGTTGAAACAAGCACCTCGTGCATGGTACCAAAGATTCACATATTATGTCACCATGCTCGGATTTCGACATAGTGCTTGTTATCATTCCTTGTTCATCTACAACCATGGCATCCTTGTTCATCTACAACCATGGCAGGGATACAACATATCTTCTTTTTATATGTTGACGATATAGTTCTTACCACATCATCACCGACTCTAAAACAACATCTTATGACTCGTCTATCCATCGAGTTTTCCATGAAGGACTTGGGCCACCTTAGCTATTTCTTGGGAATTTCAATCAAGCGGGACCCAAAAGGTTTATTTTTATCACAACAGAAATATGTTGTTGATATTCTTTGTAACAACGTAAATTTCATACCAAAATTTTTCATTTTCAAACATAAATAAACACATGTCATATTTCTAAAAAATCTCAAATATCAAACATCAACATATTTTTCAAAAATTGTTTATCACAGATCCAGAATCCTCCAAAAACATATCTCTAATGCGAGTGTGTGTATAATCAAGTCGGGGCCTTCCCATGATCTTCAGGAGTACTTGAAACACATAACACATAACACGGTAAGCACGAAGCTTAATGAGTTCCCTAAAATACCACACACATCGCGTTATCCACTCGAGTCTAACTCAATACGATCCTTCGGTCAATGTGTTCCAGTGGAGACCCTCCGGTCCCACAACTCAGGTGGACCCTCCGGTCCTAACTCAATAAGCTCAAAATAATAATAATACTCAACATAAATCACAAAGACATAATTCAGAATATCACAATACACAGATAAGCACATAAGTCATCTCAGTCACACAAAGATACCACTCATGGTAAGTATAATGACAAGACTCACCTCGTAAGCTAGCGAATAAAAGTCTCGTACTCAGAAATCTTGAACTAGCTTCCGCCTAACACATTGGATAGTTATTTCTAATTAATACTCTACTCATACTCAAATATACCAAAACTTTCTCTCTAACTATTGGAATAGGTAAAAGAACATTTTACCCCTCCATGGTCTCCATTACTCATGTTAACCAAACCCTAAAGTCAACAAAAGTCAAACTCGAGTCAACAGTCCAAGTTTGACCTAACTCGCCGATTGCACTCATGCGACTCGTCGAGTCCACTCGTTCCTCATAAGTCTCGCGAAGGTCTAGCTCGTCGAGTTAACCCCTAACTCGCCGAGATATTCCATGGTCCAGCTCATCGGGACAAACCCTAACCGAGTCGTCGAGTAAGCTCATGGACTCGGCGAGTCTCTTCGATCAGATTTCTCATTCAGACGTTTTAAGGTAGATCTATCACTCCAAACACTAGATTTACCATCCTAAGGCTCGATGGTCACGTAAAGCTTCGATCTTGTGACATCCCCAAATTTATCGGCTAGAAAAGACTGATTTAGTTTATGCTTTTAAAATAAAATCAGAGTAATCTTTCAAAAGATGTTGCGGAATTTGTTCCAAAAACAAAATATAATAAAAAAAATTCAAAGTATTTCTTAAATAAATATATTTTCATTATATAACAAAACCTCGGGATGTCATGTTCTGATACAGACCAAAAGCATAAACAATATATTATAAGCCTTACAACAATTTTACATCTACTGACCTATAATCCAAAATATGTTGTCATCGTCCAACTATGCCCTTGTTTCTCTACCTGTAATATAGAAAACTGAGTGGGTCAGGCTTGGGAGCTTGGTGAGCATATAGGGTTTTCAACCCACAAATGATAAATTTATTAATTTCATCAACCAACAATAAATTTATTAATTTCATTGACCAACTATAACCTTGATTACCTGTTCCCATTATCCTCACTTTACTTCCCTAAAACACTTATCATAAGAGATCTAGCCTAAGGATTTTCATCGTGGTGACAACACTGCTTCGGGGTTTCCTCAACAATTTATGTCAAATAGGTACGAAGTACATCGTCGTCAGGGTTTATAGAACAGGCACTAAATCCATAGTTGTCAGGTCCATAGCTGCTAGGCTTTATACAACATGTGCCTTAGACCCGTTCCTACTGGAGGAAAACTCACCTCGTGTGACTGACTGCTGCAACTTTGGGTGAGGAATCTCTGTCTGCTGCTCATGCGACTCTCCGACTATAAATTTCCATAAAAGTACTTAGTCAAAAACTGATAACTACTCTTAGGGTAAAATGACCATTTTACTCCTGCCTAAAGTCAACATCCTGGTCAAAGTCATCATCCAGTTGACCTGACTCGCCGAGTTGGTTCACCAACTCGTCGAGTCCCTATTCTTTCATATGTTCCCACCCCGACTGTACTCATCAAGTCTAACAAGAACTCGACAAATTCTCCTTCAAACATAACATCAGGACTATCTTCATCTGGCTCGCCGAGTTCATCCTTGAACTCGTCGAGTTCGTCTTCATGGGTTGGGAGATTGCCTTGGACTCATAGAGTGTGTTCATCCACTCGCCGAGTCCCATGGTTTCCAAGTCCATAACTACATCTATTTCGTTGAGTCCTTCTTTTGGACTCATCTAGATCCCTTCTAAACTCAACTGGGTCCCTTCGAATCATAAAAGGTTGGACAACCAAACCCCCGACTCGCCAAGTCTCGAGAGCGACTCGTCGAGTCGACTTATGTCCAAGTCCATAACTCGATTTCTGTTGTGCAAATCTCATCCAACAGGTAGATCTGGGATCCTAAGGCCGATATAACAAGTAAAGTCATGAACTTTATGTCCATGCATGGGACTTTTAAGCTCAAAAGACCAAAAATAAGGTTTATTACATGCATGGGGTTCTCATGGCCATAGAGATGGCACCTTTATACCATGAGGACCCTCCAAGGTTCCATATCTAAAGCTTCTACCCTACATTACACCCTAGAATCCAAAATGACATGGAAATGCCCCCAAAGATGTTGGATTAGTGTCTAAGTCCATAACTATTTTGGTATGTACTTGACCCGATGGTGCATGGTCCTTTTGGGTTGCCTTCACCAAAGCAACTTGAATGGAGAAATAAATAAAGAGATAGAGGTTATTATGATTTATTAATATGTTATAAGAATAATATATTAAAGGAGAAATCATATTTGTTTAATTAATATTGGTCGATAATTAATTAACAATTAGTTTTGTGATCAAATGTAATTAATTAAACTAGAGGGGCTGATTTGTAATTATGTGATAGTTAGAAAATAAGGTAAGGATTATCTTATAAGTATGGTGAACGAATTTAAGGTTGGAAAGTCTTAGAATTCGAGTATGATAAGGATTCAAGGATTATCTTATTGGTTGCTTAATGGATAATCAACTAGATAAGGATAATGACTGAAACCCTATCTCTACACCTATATAAACAACCCCAAGGTCATGAATTCGTGTATCCCTTCCCAAGAAGTCTTAGATACGAATTCTAACCTCTCTCCTCTCTCTTTATACCTTCTCCACTTGCTTATGGTGTTTGTAAGCCATTAGAGGAGTGACACTTGTGACTCTCTGCTTTCCAAGGTCAATTCAAGGAAGAATTGGATTGTTATTGCTACATAACAATCAAGCATGTACAATAGAGAAACCTAGATCCAAGCATTAGGGTTTGTATGAGCACATAGGATGTCTTATGACCAAAACCCATCAGTGGTATCAGAGCCTTGATTGGTTTCTATTGTATTGATGCATATTTGATCGAAATAAGCACTGAAAATCGATTTTTTAGAGTTTTGAAGGTTTGACTCGCCGAGTCACTTGGTGAACTCGCCGAGTCAGCTGGACTCGACGAGTCCAAGCCCAGACTCGACGAGTCAAAGTGTCTGACAGCTCGTTTTCGCGATTTTCTTCCTGTTTTGGTTTTGGATAATTACCATAAACTCGTTTTTGTGATAAAATCCGAATTTTTTCATTATTATGTGATTATCCTTACCTAAATAGAAGATAATTGTCAAAATTTAGATAATCACTTGTTTTATTGGATAAAGTTTGATTATTTGTAATTTAGATTTGAATTATCTCGTGAAATAGTTTCAATTTATCCCTTTAGGTTTTATAGTTTAAATTTGAACCCAAAAGTTTTGTAGTTTTGAAATTTAAATGGTTGAAACCCTAATGTTTTGAAAAAGGTTTCAAAAACTTGCCCTCAAGTTTTGGAATTTAAATTTTGATTAAATGGTTTAATTTTGATGTATATTTAAATTCTAAACCCTAATGTATTGAAATGTTTCAAAACTTGCCCTCAAGTTTTGGAATTTAAAAGTTGATTAAAAGTTTAATTAGGAATGTTAAATTCTAAAACTCTAGTATAGTTTTGAAAAAGTTCAAATCACACCCTTATGGTTTTGTTAATTAATTAAGGTGTATAATTAAAAGAAGTTTAATAAATCCATAAAAGTTTAGGTTTACAATTTAATTGAATTAAAGGTATAATTGTTAAATTAGACCACCTAGTATTTTGAAAGTATAAAATACACCCTATACTATATATAACATTAAAAGTCTAACATTATATATATGTATGAGTAAAAGTCAGTCTTACCGTTAGTAGGCCTCATTCACGAAGCTAGTCTATAAGGGGTGTTTAAGGAAATTGCCTATAAAATGGCGATTGAATGGGTATCCACTCTTACCCACCGCACTCTTGACTAGTGGAGGGTCGTTAGCCGAATGGGTAGGATAGGACGAAACCTTCCATTATAAGTATAATGAATTATAAAAGTAACTAAATGTTTTCAAAATTCCCCATCTTAGTTACTTAGGCAAAAGTGAATTGATGCAATTCCATGAAATTACACTTTGTGCCCTTGCGAAGACGTTAGTGGAGCGTGTGTGGTTAACCGGCACACTAAATGGTTCTAAGCAAAGGTAGTAAAGGGTGACTCAATGTTTGTCATAGTTCGGTGGAGCGTGTGTGGTTTACCGGCACATCGAATAGGTGACTGTAACATGTGAGGGCACCATGTAAGTTTGCATGGTTATTCACACCCACTTTGTGATCCTCGGCATCCCAGTCACAAACGAGAGGGGCATATCGAGATTTAAACATGCCATTGAAAGTTCAATGAATCTCAAAGGATCTAGGAGTTTTCATAGATTTAAAACTTAAATTTCTTTTTCGTTTTTCGTGGTGGAAATTAGTGAATCGTCATTCACTTACCTTCAAATGTTCTGCAATTAGGGTTACGACATCCCTCTCCCGAGTTGTAGAATATTGTGTTGGGTCCTAGCCTTAGTATTTCATTTGGGTGACTTACTAAGGACTCAATCTATCAACTAACTTGAATTTGTTTTTCTCCCGTTTTGTAGATGTCAAAGTTCGACAACTATGGTCTTCCCAAATCCCGTGGAACAAGCATTCCACATGAAGATGGTATTCCACGATTCAATCGAGGAACGAGAAATCATGCTTCACTTCCTCCTCCTCCTCCTATTGTTCTCCCCAACCCACAAGATCGAAGAATTGAAAGGTTCAATATCACTAAAGCCCTATTGGAAATGAAACATGAAGATGGTAAACCCGTGTGTGCCCACGTTCTAGGAATGAAATCACACATTGATAGGTTGATAATGTTGGGTGTGTCATTCCCAGATCAGTTGGCTGTGAATTGGGTTTTGCAGTCACTTCCTGAATCATATAATGAGTTCAAAAGAAAGTATTATGATGAATCATGACGACAACCTCATTGACCTAACTTACATGCTCATTGCTGCTGAATCAGAAATGATTTGGCAAAGCAATGGAGCGTATTTGTTGGAAAAGTCAACCGACCATGCTTCCGAGGACGTTCTAGGAGAACCAACCTGCGTTTACTGCCAAAAGAAAGGGCGTTGGATACAAGTCTGCCCAAAGAGCCTGAAGAGTCCAGAAGATGGGAGAGTCAAAGAGTATGGCTGCGCTTCAGGTAAAATCCACTATCTAACTCCATTAAGTTCCTATTCATTAATTCTTAATACATAGTGTAATAAGATTGCATTTGAATATTTTACAGGATCGGTGAAAAGAAAGAAAGCTTGGTGAAAGAGCAAGATGAATCTAATCACAAGGAATGGATCTTGATCGCATGGACTTGAAGATTAGATTTTGATCTTAGATAGTTATGATAAAGTTGTTAGAAAATTTTCTTTTGAAACACATAGTTTTCAATGGATTTTGCATTGTAAGGACAAATGTTTTCCGCTGCTTTTATAAATAAAATAAATTTTCGTTTGACTTATTTATTTATTTGTTTATTTCCTTGCAATGAAATCGTTATGAAAATTGGTGTTTGCATATTTCTACAACAAATGGATAGTGTTTATGGAAAAGTCGAGAATTTACCAAATAGGGAGAGTTTCTCATCGCCCAAGTTTCAATTGGACAGAAACTTGGAATCATGCAACGTGGATGCACGATGAATGAGAAATTTCGTATTTGGAAATTAGACTAATTCATTGACAAAGAGTCAAGTGAAGGACTAGGAGATCGAGTACACAAAGTTGTGTGTTGATCAAAATCCACCATAAGAGTAACAAGATATTCGTCATAATTTACTAAAGGTTTAGTAAATATGATTATACTTATAAGATTAAGTGTAATTCTGAATTGATTGAAAATGTTTAAATCAACAGCAGAACGAATAAGAAGAGTCAAGTAGGTAGAAAGATAAAAGTTTCTCCATTCTAAGAAGAAGGGAGAGTAGCTTTTATGCTTTATGATAGGTCTTAATGATTATGAACCATATCTCAATTGATCCTCTAAGTGAATCTTAGTACAATTGTATGTCTAAGAAGAGGAATCAAGAATTGAAGAAATGGTTAAATCAAAAAGCCAATCATACTTCGTTCCAAAACAAGTCTTAAAGTTAAGATTGTGACAATGAGTGAAAAGTATTAAGAAGGTTTAAAACATTCATTAAATGTGGTAAGTTGTGATGTTTTAGATAAGACAAAGACCAACTAGGACCAATTTATGATGAGTTTTGATAAAAGCTACACTAACTCTTGAATATTTGTTTGTCAAGAAATGTTTTGACAAGAGAATGTTATATGTCAAAGAGTCAGTGGGAGTCTTAATGGTCTTGAAAGGTTTTAAGAAACAAATCAAATAAACCTTATCGATCATCACTAGCACACGAGTTGAGGTTTACAACCTATCGTGTTAACATTATTTTGATTCTGTGCCAATCCAATCGAGTTAATTATGCATGTGATTTCTATGAGTTCTCATTTTGAAAGCATAAAAGGCAAAGCACCTTAATCAATGAAAGGTACATTGATAGGAGAGGGTGAGCTGCTTAACTACTTGGAAGACATGGTGGGCAGCTGTGCTACCATAAAGGCAAGAAATCGAGATCAAGAAAGTTCGATCCATAAGAGTTTGAATTTGTCGTAAACTTTGGTTTTGACAAATTCACATGGATAGGAACACATACACCGCTCAAATCTAAATGTCATAAGATTTCCTCCTTCATGAAAATGATTGTGAGGAAATGCTTTCACTAAGAAAGATTTAAGAAGATAGTGATTGTAAAATTGCATTCTCGAATTCGATTATGGTTACGGTATCCCTTTCCATAATTTGAATTGTGAGGTTTGGCAATCAGTCTTAATTGTTTAGACACACATATGAACTATCGAAGGCAAATGTGTATAAGTTCAAGAAACCTTGATAAAAGATTATCAAAGCACTAAGTATTAAAAACATGAACTTAAGAAATTCAATAAGTATTGTTTTCTGAAAGTTAAGATGTTTATGAATACATGTCGAAGCTAGTGGGAGCATAAGTGTTATGTTTTATAATAATCATCATGATAGTGGGAGCATAAATGTTATGATTGTATGATTATTAAGGAAAGTATTGCAAGGTTAGCAATATTAATTATAGAAAACATGAGTCATACTTTGCAAAGTCGCAATAGTTGAAAAGTTGTTTTGCTATAATTAAGGGAGAGAATATTATGCTTCATTTCAAATCTAAAGGTTTAGGTTGAGAAATGTTAATAAAATTTAGTCAAAGGTTCATAGTGTGTTCTTAAAATTTCGATTATGATTACGGCATCCCTTTTCACAATTCGAATTTTGAGAACATAGCAAATAAAACATTATGCGTCGTGTCCCATACGCTTCGGGTATAGGATCGATTGCAAATGTTTTAATGTTTGACCATTCTAAAATTTTCCAAATGTCGAGCGCATTTAGAGGGAAAAGGGACTAGAATTGGTTTTGACTAAAATAAGTAAACAACTATCAAAGGACAATCCAAGTTCGACGAGGATTGGTCGCTTGTGAGTAGTTGGAAGTATAGTATTGGAAAATATGGAAATGTTTCCATATTGGATGGACCATATCAACATCATTACGAATAGATAAGATTCTATTAAGAATAAGTTGTCATATGGAAAATATGGAAGCGTGTCCATATTAGGAATTGAATATTGAGAAATCTATGACTATATTAAAAACTTCTATGCAAAAGGATGTTCAAAGAAAGTACTTTGAGTGAGAGACATCACATCTATGGAATTATTTTGTAACAATATCCGATAGAAGACTTTGTAATATCATTGGCAATGTCTTTGTGACTTTGATGCAGTGACATTACGAAAGGATAGTTGCATAGAATGTTAGAATCTAGCATATTCTATAAGTAACAAGAATTTGATATTCTTTAACTTATGAAAAAAGGATTTGGAGTTGAGAAATGAGAATGATTGGAAATGTGTTCAATATGATCTATTTCACAAAGTAAGAACCATAGGTAAACATTGTGTGCATGCTAGGAGCATGGGACAAATATTGTCATTCAAGTAAGAAGTTGATTACCCGGAACTACAAATAATGAGTAATCAATATGGTAATAAATAAAAGGTGTTTTATTTATGCTCAAAGGGTTGAGGCCATATGGGATTAGTATTATTCTTGTGTTTCACATTTGCATGTTTTGACTTCCAGAATAATTGAGTTTATTAAGAATAATCGAATTATTCAAACGGGCCACGGTCGTTCATATGTTGGAAGTAGATATGAATGAAGACTGTCGTGAATTGGTGTGTGGATTGTCTAAAAGAGTATTAGACATAAGCAAATGTTTGCTGCAACGTTCATGAGTGCTTATGAATGTGATTTGAGCATTGGATTAGACCCACGCTCACTTGGATCACTCCATGAATTGTATCACGAGTGATTGGTGAGACGATAACATCTTATATTCTTGAAACCGAGATGTGTGAGTTGTATCTTGCGAATCAGTTGCACATTGATAATATGTAAACGCACTAGTAACTTGGTGTTATAAAACATATTGTTGTGTGTGATTTGGTGCGTGAGTGCAAGCGAGCATTGTATCAAAGTTTATCCGTTCCTTTTATTCAAAGTAGAATAAAAGCGATATCTTTGGGCCCCTCGATGGTTTAGTGATGACATACGTAAATGCTCGGCCGGGCTAGGGCTAATTTGATTTGTTCAATTAGTCAGTCGTCATAAATCAGAAATCGAGATATAGTACAAAGAGAATGATTTGAAATCATATCTCATACGATATCCAGAATGGAGGAATATATGATCTCTTATCTAAGGACACGCGTATTTGATATGATCAGAGTTGACAGCGGCTTTGGAAAGCTACGATTGCAGATCGGGATCCGAAGTCATACGCAGAATAGTTATTAGACTTATCCAAGTGGGAGACTGTTGGATTAGTGTCTAAGTCCATAACTATTTTGGTATGTACTTGACCCGATGGTGCATGGTCCTTTTGGGTTGCCTTCACCAAAGCAACTTGAATGGAGAAATAAATAAAGAGAGAGAGGTTATTATGATTTATTAATATGTTATAAGAATAATATATTAAAGGAGAAATCATATTTGTTTAATTAATATTGGTCGATAATTAATTAACAATTAGTTTTGTGATCAAATGTAATTAATTAAACTAGAGGGGCTGATTTGTAATTATGTGATAGTTAGAAAATAAGGTAAGGATTATCTTATAAGTATGGTGAACGAATTTAAGGTTGGAAAGTCTTAGAATTCGAGTATGATAAGGATTCAAGGATTATCTTATTGGTTGCTTAATGGATAATCAACTAGATAAGGATAATGACTGAAACCCTATCTCTACACCTATATAAACAACCCCAAGGTCATGAATTCGTGTATCCCTTCCCAAGAAGTCTTAGATACGAATTCTAACCTCTCTCCTCTCTCTTTATACCTTCTCCACTTGCTTATGGTGTTTGTAAGCCATTAGAGGAGTGACACTTGTGACTCTCTGCTTTCCAAGGTCAATTCAAGGAAGAATTGGATTGTTATTGCTACATAACAATCAAGCATGTACAATAGAGAAACCTAGATCCAAGCATTAGGGTTTGTATGAGCACATAGGATGTCTTATGACCAAAACCCATCAAAAGATGCCAAGGTTGAATCCCCAATTTAGATCTAACACATAGGAGGTCAAGATAGGGGCTATTTACCTCAAATAACTGGACGTCCAACCATAACTCTGGATCAACTGACTTGCTTCTTGATTCACTAAGCTTTCCTTTTCTTCTTCTAACTTCAAATCACAAGGAAAGGCACAAATTTCTGAAGAATGCTCACAACTGATTAGGTTTTCGAGGACAAAGCTTGAAGGTGATGGAGGCTGGGGTGGAAGCCTCATAAGATGTTTAAATAGGGTGCAAACCCTCCAATTTAGGGTTTCACTCAGTTAGCTCCTACTCGCCGAGTCGGTCTTCCGACTCGTTGAGTAGGTCACTTAGTCCCCCTCGACCCAGAGTCGATCCTACTCAACGACTTGGGTATCCAACTCACCGTGTCCAAGGGTAAAATATGAAGTTTGGCTTAAATTTAAATGCGTACCAGAGACCGGATGTTACACAACTATTTCATATACCCATGTTTTACCCAACATTTTTGTAGATATAAAATACATATAAAGTTTAAATCATTTAAAACTTGTATAAATCATTCATTCAACATCCATCTCAAATAAACAAACAATATATATTCACACACCACATATTTTATATAAAATATTTCATATCTATGTGTAAGATGAAAGTGACTACACACTCACATGATTTAACGATAATCGGGTAGCACTTCGTTTCTTAAAACGATCGTGTCTGATAAAACCAGGATGTTTTCCCAAAAACCGGGCTTCACGCATACAAAGTTTCAGATCGAAAACTCTTTTTCTCGGGATGTTCGGGCTCTCCAGGGCTTGCTTACGATGCTAGGATGATATAATATTTCTTGTAACAAAAAGGAAAGTAGAATGTGATAGGAGTAAAATTTTGTAACCAAAAATCGGCTGGCCTCAGTCACTCTTTATAGGGGTTGAACACTTGAGTTACGTTGGGTGTAACTTTAGAGTACGCTGGGTGTACTCCTTCTTCAACCAGTACGATGGGCGTATGAGAGGATCATATCGAAAGTGTTAAGGCTACGAAACGTGTCTCTCATGTGAAGAAGTAGGGCTACGTGGCCAATCTCGAACCGTGAACACGAGTACGCTGGGCGTACTCCGAATTTTCAAACTTCAAAAATTCGTAACTTTCGCATACGATCTCCGTTTTTGACGTTCTTTATATCCACGCGTAGGTGAGATTATGCTCTATAACTTTCATTTAGACTCTGTCGGCTAATTTTGACTTTATTTTTAAAGTTATATTTTTAGCAGGCCGAGACATAAAAAGTTCGTTAAAAATTCATATCTTCTTCATCCAATGTCCTTTTTTGTTTGTCTTTTTACCGTTAAACTACTATCGACGAGATCTTCGATTCTCCTTTAGGTTGTTTCTGCTAAAAATCACTCGATCTAAAATTCGAGTTTCGGACTGCATACTGCTAAGTTGAAACTTAGAAAAATCATAACTTCCTCATACGAAGTCAGATTTGGGCGTTCTTTCTATGCACACTCTTGGTTTAACGTATACTACGACTTTCATTTAGATTAATAAGGCTAAAAAGCACTTTATCGTAAATTCACTTTTTACGTCATACATCGTCGTGCCGGTTCTGTCGCGAAACTTCAACAGGTCATAACTTCTTCGTTATAACTCGGATTTCGGTATTCTTTATATCTTCGGAATCCTTGTTTCACCCACTACAACTTTCTTCATAGATATCGAATTTATCTAATATTTATTTTCGATGCTTATTTTTATCCTTAATTTATTAAATCATAATAATTAAGTTTAAAGCACATTACACTCGTTTAGGGTTTCACTTCACAACGTCTACTCGGTGATTCGAATCTCTAACTCATCGAGTAGATTATTAATCCCACGTGGCACAACACGACTCTACTCAATGAGTTGTAGCACCAACTCGTCAAGTTGCTCAATAGTCCTCAAAAATAAATAAATAAACAGTATACCTGGAAGTCCGGATGTTACATTCTTTTACGGGAAAATATGGCCTAATGTAATCCGGTAGATACTCCTGTCGACATAGATGGGAAGCTCAGTAGCACCACAAGGGAATTGATTGTTGATCCCACTATTTATCGCAGTCTTGCTAGTGCCTTACAATATCTCACGCTCACACGTCCAGATATTTCATACATCGTACACAAATTTGCATGCATATGCATGCTCCACGGACGTCACACATGAATGATCTAAAATGCATTCTAAGATACATTAAAGGTACAATTGACATGGGATTATACTTGCATCATAACACGGCCTCCACTCTTACTAATTATACCGATGCTGATTGGGCCGGTTGTCCAGACACACGATGATCTACTTCTGGCTATTGTGTGTTTCTGGGTGACAACTTACTATCATGGTCATCCAAGCTTCAAACGACCGAATCCCGTTCTAGTGCTGAGGTGGAGTATAGAGGCGTCGCTAACGTTATTGCAGAGATTTGCTGGCTCAAAAACCTCCTTCTTGAACTTGGTCACCATCCGACAAGCGCGTCTCTAGTTTATTGTGACAACGTCAACGCCATTTACATGTCGGGAAATCCAATTCTACATCAACGAACCAAACACATTGAGATTGATATACATTTCGTATGAGAGAAGGTTCAATGCGGTCATATCAGGGATTTACATGTCGCATCTCGCTACCAAATAGTTGATATATTCACAAAAGGGATACCACGAGTACTTTTTAATGACTTCAGATCCAGTCTAAGCATTTGTTGTCCTCCTCTTTAGACTGAAGGGGTATATTAGACTAGGAAATTCATTATTGTAAACTATGTGTTACCAAAGTGTAAATTGTATATCTATATGTACATATTATTAATGCAATATACGAGAGGAGTTTTTTTTTGGCCAAACTCCATTAATAAATTTATCCATCATAACCATTCAGCCAAATCAATCCCAACTTTTTATTGTTTTCTTTTAATTTTCTTTTGTTCTCACTGTTAGGGACGATCAATCGATATCGAGTCCCAATCATGGACCAGTCTGGTGCTTATATTATGCTAAATTTAGTATCCAGTATTTTTGGTACCGATGCAAATAAAAACTAAAAAAGAATCAATACTACAAGAAATAAGGTCATTACCGGCGATGCTATTATCAGCGAGATGAGACATATACACATAACACGTATCTCATAGAGAATAAATCATATCTATGAGGTAGAAGAAAGTGAATATACATTCACACATATAACAACAAAATATACACATAACACGTATTTCGTATAAAATACTTCATAATTATCTATTAGAAGAAAGTGACTACACACTCACTTGATCAGAAGATGATCGGACAGCACTACGACTTGTAGAAGTAGTATCATTCGGTGAAACCGGGAGATCTTCACAAAAATCGGGCTTCTCGCAGGCAGAGCTTCGGCTCGGGAATTGCACTTCTCGGGATCTTCGGGGCTTCGGGACTTGCTTCGGGGCTCGGGAATGATACCGGGGCTTCGAGATAATTCTGGAACGAAAAACGAGGCAAAACGGGAGAGAGAGAGAGAGAGAGAGAAGAGAAAAGGAGCAAAATGGTCGGCTGCCCTCGCATCCTTTATATAGGGGCAGAAGCCTTGCATTACGCTGGGCGTAATGCTCAGCTACGAGGGGCGCAGTGCTTCGGAAACGTCACTGCATGCGTCATCGGAGCACTCGAGTGCGAGGCAGGTCACGCTTTGGTGTATGCTGGGTGTATAGCTTTACGCTAGGCATAGTTCGGATAGGATCAGCGACTCATTCGGATAAGCTTTGGTATGCGTGCCACGATCTTCAAAAATTCATAACTTTTGCATACAAGCTCTGTTTTCGACGTTCTTTATATCCACGAGTAGGCGAGACTAAGCTCTACAACTTTCGTTTAGACTCCGTTGGCTAATTTTGACTTTATTTTTATTTTAATATTTTTAGTAGGTCAGGACAGGAAAGCTCCGTTATAAATTCATAACTTCTTCATCTGACGTTTATTTTTGCCTGTCTTTTTACCGTTGCACAACCATTGACGAGACCTTCGATTCTCATTTAGATTGTTTCGGCTAAAAACCGCTCGATCTCAAATCGAGTATTCGGGCTGCATACTGCTAAGTCGAAACTTCGGAAAATCATAACTTCCTCATGCGAAGTCAGATTTGAACGATTGTTTTAAGGACGCTCTCAGTTTAACGTATTCTACGACTTTCGTTTAGATCGCTAAGGCTAAATATCGCTCTATCGCAAATTCACTATTTACGCTTCTCGGTATCGTGCCGGTTCCGTCGCGAAACTTCGACGGGTCATAACTTCTTCGTTATAACTCGGATTTCGGCGTTCTTTATATCCCCGAAATCCTTGTTTCGACCACTACAACTTTATGTAAAGATATCGGACTTATCTCATACTTTAATTTTGACGCTTATTTTTATCCTTTATTAATTATATCTTTATAATTAAGTAATAAGCACACAAATACACATAATTCACATAGAATTTAAATATTTCATTTTTATTACTTCAAAAAGAGTTATAAGGGTTAACCCAGACTATTACATCAACAATAATGTCTAGCCTGCAAACGCGGGCGTTACAGTTTCTGTATGTAGTTGTATAATCAACAGTTTTATGTTCCAACTTTTTAATGTTTTGTCTCTACTAATTTTTTGTTATTGATTTTATTTTGCAGCTTGCTAATAATGGTTGTGGTTTAAAATTTGTTGGTGTCTCACCTAATAATTACCTAAGGGAATCAATGTAAGAAAAATTAAATGTTTTGGCAATATT
Source organism: Lactuca sativa (assembly GCF_002870075.4). NCBI lineage: Eukaryota > Viridiplantae > Streptophyta > Magnoliopsida > Asterales > Asteraceae > Lactuca > Lactuca sativa. Next base: position 210,027,890 of record NC_056624.2, read on the forward strand.
ATGTTTAGAGAAATATAGGTTAGACAAAATTGATTTCGATAATATTACTAATGATTTTGCATCTTTAAATCTTCAAGAGAAGCATTTTGGTTAGTTGTTTTTGTAAATGGTGTGGTTATATTATTAATTCAACTGTTTCATACAAAAAAATATTATTAATGATTTTTTCTAAATGGTGTCTATTTCAAATATTTATTATATCATGGCTTTGGTGGGCCTTTTTTTCTTTCTTGCCCCGGGCCCAAAATATATATGGACCGGCCTTGAATATGAGAATCATTCTTATTCTCAGTTAATCATTTATGTTTGCCACAAAACTTTCCATCGTACCGGCGGAAAAAGCAAATGAATACATGTGTATTTTCAACCAAACATGTTTCCTTAAATTATGGTAACCGTTATATATATATATATATATATATATATATATATATATATATATATATATATATATATATATATATATATATATATATATATACAAACATAGTTTTTTTGTTTCTATTAATTTTTAAAGAGTTATTTTTGTCGAAAACGATTTTAAATATATCAAAATTCATAATTTTTTTATTCTCTATAAATAACATCAATATTGATATAGTTTTAAAATTATATATACACACACACACACACACACACATATATATATATATATATATATATATATATATTATTAGTTTCAGCTCTTATTATTCATAAGTGAATAAAAATGCATCAGATTTTTATTACAGTACATTCATTAATCACTTATGAATAAAAAATATGCTTAATTTTTTTTACAGTTTAAGTATCATTAATATATGAATATACCATGTAATAAAATTGTTACAATTTACATCTGTTCTGGCCACATGTTATATTCACATACGAATAAAACGTGTATTAACTCTTCTCACAAGTTATATTTATATATTAATAACACATTTAACAAAATTTTGTTACAGTTCATTTGTTATTCATATATGAATAATGAGTTTGAATTTTTTAAAAACTTCGTCTTTATCAAGATAACATTTATTCATATATGTATAACAAATGAACTATAACAAAAATCTGATAAATGTTTTATCCATATATGAATATAACATATGTCAAGAGCTAATACACGTTTTATTCATATATAAATATAACATGTGACGAAAAATGATGTAAGAAAAATATTTTAGATAAGAAATCTCTATTACGTGTTATATTCATATATAAATGATAGTTAAACTGTAAAAAAGATTAAGCATATATCTTATTCATAAGTAAATAATAAATGTACTGTAATAAAAATCTAACTCATTTTTATTCAATTATGAATAACGAGAGTTGAAACTACAAAAATAAATAAATAAATAAATATTTTATCTTAAAACTATATTACACTACTAAAAAAGGCATTATAAGACTCGCAAAATAGGACCCGGTTTTTGGAAAACCAGGATATATTATGTAAAAACCAGGACCTAAATGGGGATAAGCTATATGACCCACAAATCAAGGAGTTTTGCGACACACAAACACGTTTATATCAGTTTATATTATTAACTAATGGTTGGTTATTTAGAATGTCTATATTAACATAACTTCTTTATCAAAGCATACTTTTTTGTATTGAATTTGTGTTTTGGATGTAAGTTTAAGTTGTCTTGGTGGTTAATTGTAACATAATGTAATTTTGGATGTACAATTTGTTAGTTATTTTCATAAAAGAAACTATTATAAAAAAAATCAGCTTTCTTTAAATAACCCGGTTATTAGAAAGGAGCTGATGCAGATGTGATCGTTATAAGACCCAGTTTTGAGTGGTAGAACCTTGTCTAAATCTCCTTGTGTGGCCTAGTTCTGTGGACTCTGATATCGTTATATGTCCCGGTTGTTAAAATAAAACGTGTCGTTTTTATATTAATAGAACCCAATTTTGAAACCGGGTTTTATTGTTATTTCACATAGGGCTCGCCGACAATAAGACCCGGTTCAAAACCGGGTTATTTAACTTATATAACCAGGTCCTATAAGATTTTTTGTAGTAGTGGATGTCTACTTATAGTGAATAAAAAAATTATGAATTTTGATATATTTAAAATAATTTTCGATAAAAAATAGCTCCTTAAAAATTAAAAAAAATTAAAAAACTATGCTTTGTATAAATTAAGGTAATGATCATCATAGTTTAAGGGAACATGTTTGGTTTGAAAACACATGTGTATCCCTTGCTCATTTATGTCGATACCTCCAAGTGTTTTGCGCAATAAATGTAATTAAACCCTCGTGTGTGTGTGTGTGTGTATATATATATATATATATATATATATATATATATATAGAGAGAGAGAGAGAGAGAGAGCTAGATTCAAGTGTTTAAACTAATTATTGTGTTATTGTATGCATGAATATGGGTCAATCAAAATTAAATGAATAATTAAATAATTAAATAAATAAATAAGGGTAATAAAATAATTTTATAAATAACTTCCACAAATACTTCCTATAATTATGCTAGTTATTTTGACTTTGACCTAATTTCTTCTCGTTCTTATATACGCCATTCACTATCAAAAACCCTATTCCACCATTAAAAACACTTCCACCAACGACCACCATCAACACAAACACATGTCTAAATATGGCATAGACCACCGCAGAATCCAATCTTGTGTGCCTCCTTCGCACGTCTCTACTCTCCATCCATCTTACAGGCCAGCAGCGCTACCATTGCCTCTTCGAACTACCCCTCATTTTTCTCCAATACCGAACCCTAATTTTCAGAACTACGGGGTTCAATGTCAAGGCCAGGTCCAATCCAGGTTTAGTCGTAGGTGTGATGATGCAAGTGCCCTCGCATGCAAGTGGCGCGATGTCTTCGATTCCATAAATGATGCCGCCACAGTGCAAACAACACAACATGTCCAGCAACCAATGAGGATGTATGCGCCAATGCCTAATGGTTATCAAATGGTTGTTCCCTAAGGCACAATGAATCCTGTAGGTGGGTCATTTATATTTTATTTGTATTGATTGTTCGTATTTTATTTTGGAATATATAATTGACTTACTGTTGATATCTAGCTGCAAAAAAGTGGAAAAAGCCTTTAAATTTTGGTCATGGGTGGTTGATATATTTGTTCTTTTTGTATGTATACAAATCATTATAGGAGTCTGTTTATACATGTGTGGATTTAGTCATTATTGGTGATATTAGCTGTGAAGAATTACGAGCTGCTGCATATGATGATGCAAAACGTGGGATGAACATTCAATCAGTTGTAAGTTATCAAATCAATTACAATACGGTTATTTTCGTCAAATTCTGATTCAATGTCAATTAAGGAGGGTGAAGTAGTTGCGGTCGATGGAAGTTTCGGCGGTGGCTGGAGATTATGAACGAGGGTAGGAATCGATCTTTAGCGAGCCCCTCCTTATTACATTGTTCGTCACTGGCAGTCCAATCAAGGGGAAGAAGAATGGATCGAAGGCAGATCGGATGGGGTTGCACGTGTTTGGACTGCACATAAAAATTTGATAGTTGAGACCCAAGAACTTGAGGGATATGCTTTTCTACTTTCGCATTACAAGGGCAACAAGTATCTTTCCAGTTTTTCCCTTTTGTACTGATACCACAAAAACTTGTAAATACGTGTTTGATGTGGATATTGGAGATGGTGAACCTATTCGCAAATTTCCATATTCTGTTGATGCACATAATTCCGATTCTGTTGGAATGGAAGAATTCCAATTCTGTTGGAATCTAAACTACATCTGATTTTGTTTTGACAGAAGTTGATGCTTGAAGAACGGACCGCAAATTTGAAAGTGATTCTAAGCATTCTCAGAGAATATTATTCTTACATGATTTGATTCATGACAGTTATTTTCGTTAAATGTCTAATTTCATGGATGATCAAGGAAAGAGTTATTCTTTTGATAGAATAATCTACAATAGAATGATAGGAGTATATGTAATAATATATTCTGATAGAATATTCAGGTCGAATAATATACATATTTTTTATTTGTTATTAGTGAGTATTTCATTATCATAGACTATTATATAAAGTTTTTACTTTTTTAAGAATGTAATGAAAAATTTGAAGTTGTATCCAAAAATGTGTTATTAGTCGGTGTTGGCATTCTCATACAATATCATTCTAATAGAAATATTTATCCTAAAATTAGTAGAGAATATGATTCTAACAGAATAAAATCGGGTTTAACTAAAAAATTACGTTATTATTAGAATTAAAGTAATTAAAAAAATTAGAATTTCAAAATCAAGAGAGTTAATTATCCCAAAAAAATATGGAATTTTCCTTTTTTAAATTTACCTCAATTGTCTAAAATACCCTTAGAATGAAATTAGATGATATTTTTCAATTATCTTTAATTTAATAATATATGTTAAACACTTGCTTAAATTAAGTAAAATGATTGGCCCACATTTATGCATACAGTAACACAATAATTAGTTTAAATAAAATAACCTAAGCCTATATATATATATATATATATATATATATATATATATATATATATATATATAGAGAGAGAGAGAGAGAGAGAGAGAGAGAGAGAGAGGTAGGTTCCGTTGAGATTAAAAACAAAAATAAAGATCTTGAGATTCAACCTCAGCCACATATTTCACATCTGTGCTGACTAGGGTTGGAAGCTAAATTCAGTCTTATAATAACATAAGAAAGTCGTGGAGTGCATAAGCCCCTTTAGAGATAGGGGCTACTCCCGCAGGCCCTCTTGGTGGGGAACCTCTTCTGCCACGTGAGGCTGGTGAGAAGGCCCGGGAAGCACCCAATGCCCGAGGGAGGCGTTTGCCTCCGGAGTGACGAGTGCTCGGCAAGCACAGCCAATCACGAAGGCCAGAGCTGCGGGGCAGCCCATTTTTAAAAACAGTACTGAAACGGCCTTCACTCCGAGGAAGCCGGCCACCCTAGACACACTAATACTCCGACGTACCGATGCGACAGACATGTTATAATCATAAATGATTATATGGTGCCTCCCATTTCTTTCTCCTCCGCCAACATCCCCACCACCACAACCGCCACCGCCACCACCACTACCACCACCTCTGACATCATCCGACCCCACTACTATCAACTTTGTCACTTATACCATCGTCACATCTGCCATCACCACCTATTCTACTACTAATTGTCATAATGATTATGCAATCTGTGAATAGAGATATACGTATAATCATTTATGATTAGGCATACCCCACTGTTGTCAGTACGCTGGAGCGTTAGAGCGGCAAATGAAAAATATGTGGCTGATGTTGAATCTCAAGATCTCTATTTTTTTTTAATCTCAAGTGAACCGTCACACACACACACACACACACACACACACACACACACACACACACACACACACACACATATATATATATATATATATATATATATATATATATATATATATATATATATGGGAAAAGTGAATATGTGGCTATTATATATGTAATATTATGTATAGAACCATCAGAATTTACTTCATTTTGATTAAAAAAACATAATTTTTTTCATTGTTAGCTTCTTTCTATTGCTTTTGAGCTCATATTATTTCTGATTTTATAATTTATCCCCAACATCTATGTATTTCGAATGTGTTGTTTATATTAGACCTCTAGTAGAATTTATAACTTTCTTTGACGTCTACCATATGTATACTTGTATGGTTCTTTTTGATGTGCTATGGGAAGAAGTTTATTGGATTTTTAATGAACAATTTCAATATTTCATTATAGTTTTCTATATTAAATTTGAATATGAAGTCTTATAGGTAATTGATAATGTATTCTTGTACATGATTTGTGATGTAAAATTAAATATTTAAAACTCAATAAAAATATTTACAAAGCCTATCATGTAGTCTTATGGATGATACAAGATGGATTGTAGAGAGATTTAGTTGCATTTTGTTAAAACTATGTATTTTTTGATGATTTTATATCTAATATTAGATACATAATAGTCACATATTACTTAAAATGTAAATAGGGTGAAAACATAAAAACACTACTTTTACGATATTAGTTTGCAATAAATTTTATATGCACAACTTTATATCATTATTTAGCAAGGAATAAATGGTTACTCACAGGTTAAAACTAAAATTGGAATTTACATTATGTCGCATCGGTAAATATTAATATTAATCAAACGTTAATATTATGTATTAAAATTACTTCAACAATACGCATATACAACATTCATTGCAGAATAATAACATAAACATAATGTTTTTATGTTTTCACAGTATTTATTGTTTTTGTTTGAACTTACTTATACTCACGTATTTGCATATGCACATATGTATTTGAAAAAAAAAAAAAAAAACATTTTTTTGGTTTTTTGAATGGATGACTTAGACATAACTATGTGTTTGTTTGGTGTTGTTTTATTAGTTGTTGTATATATATATATATATATATATATATATATATATATATATATATATATATATATATATATATATATATATATATATATATAGGTGCAGAAATACAAGACCAAAAACATATTTACTTCAGTTTTTTACTGTCCGGATGGAGTAATCCAAAACTATGTTCAGGAGTTAAAGCTGCATTTATATTGTATGGTTGATGAACTTTGAAATATATGAAAATTCGTTCTATCGACCTGTCAATGATGTAGTGATATTAACAGCAGAATATTGTTGTGTGGTGGGTGCAAGCAGGTGGAGATCAGGCTCGGTGAAAAAGGCAGGTGGTTTAGGCTGAGGCAAGACACCATCATTACCAAGCATCAACACCACAGATGACATTGTCGGCCTATCTTCTGGCTGATTCTGCACACATAACAGACCAATGTGTATTGACCGGAGCACCTCCAAGATGATGCATGACTCCCTTAAAGATCCACTAACCAGATCAAGACTCTTGTCGTCTTTATACAGTCTCCATGCCTGAGTGATATCATCATCATATGTAATAAATCACAAGCATATACAATCGATAATCACACATAATAGTCAATAATAATAGCAGGAAACCAAAAACATCAGATTTATTAAACTTACATGTCCAAGAAGGTTGTCGCCGTGTTCTTGAGAAGAGAATTCTCTGTTTTTCATCCCACTTACTATTTCCAGCACCAAAACACCGAAGCTAAATACATCTGATTTTGTTGAGAAAATCCCGTGAACTGCATACTCTGGGGGGATATAACCACTGTAAAGAATTTGACAGATCAGTTGATATGGCGATATATCTGAGACGCAGTTAAAATTAAGTGGTTTGTGATTCTTACTAAGTTCCAACCACATTCTTTGTGTTAGATCCAGTTTCGTATCCTTTAAATCTTCTAGCCAATCCAAAATCTGATATCTTTGGGTTCATGTCATTGTCCAACAAAATATTACCAGCTTTAAGATCCCTATGTATGATACGAAGGCGGGAATCCTGATGCAGATAAAGAAGCCCTCGTGCAATTCCACTGATGATGCGGAATCGGTGATTCCAATCAAGCATTGAACTTCTAGTTTCATCTGTATGAAAATTAACACATGTTAAGTATATAGATTTGGCTTGAAACTTTACCATTTGAATAGATTCTCACCAAATAAAATTTGATCTAGGCTTCTGTTGGGCATGTATTCATAAATCAACATGATTTCTTTTTTTTGAGCACAGAATCCAAGAAGCTTCACAAGATTTCGATGTTGAAGTCTGTGGATACATCTAACTTCATTTTTAAATTCGTCAAGTCCTTGTGTAGATGTTTCTGATAGTCGCTTCACAGCTATTTCTCTCCCATCTTCCATTACACCCTAAGGATTTTGCCAACAACAAACATTTTCATTCATATTTTTGATATTTATTTCTCTTATATATACAAGCAATATAAATTAAATCAGGCGCATATTAATATATATATATATATATATGTTACCTTGTAAACCGGACCAAATCCACCTTGTCCTAGCTTATTGTCGATGGAGAAGTTATTGGTCAACTTAGATACTTCAGAAAAGCTGAAAAATGGCAACTCTACATCTTTATTTTGGCCTCCATCTGTATAGTCTTCACAAAGGGTCTTCATCAGAGTACCTACAAAGTTATACATTCTTAATTAATTATTATGCGTTCTTAATTTTTACCTCAAGGAATTGATTGCATTACCTTGAATTTGTGCATGAGACCATTTCTTCCTAATATACACTACCACAGCTAGGCATATAAGAATAAAACCAATTGAACTTCCAAGGGCCACTTCGATTACTTTTTTCTTGTTAAAGCCAGATTTTATGCCTGAAAGATATAACACGTCAAAGAAAGATTACTATGTTTCTATGAATGAGAAATAATTTTTTTTATCCACCTGTTAACTCAGATGCTGCCATTCTTATGTAAAGATCTTGATCTTCATCGGATTCTCTGATATCCATCAGATCATTAAACCATAGCAAACATCCACTTCCACCTCTTCTAATATCCACATTTGCATAAGCTGTACAAGAGCAATTCCTCTTGCATTCCCTTTTACATTCTCCAAGGTTCATGCTAAGATTGTACCATGATTTCCTGGTATCTGGAAATTTCAAACCTGAAATTGCCTGAAAACCATCTTCATTCCCACATTTTAATGGTTTTTTACGTTGACAACCACCTGACCAATCTCCTGCATTCCATTCTTTTGGGTGTTTTGGTTCAAACCCTTCCATACAACTACAAACAGGTGAACTGTTTATGTTACAGCTTCCATATGAACCACAGAGTCCATATGGTGCACATATGTCAACCGTTGCAGCCAAATATGGGACCCACCCTTGGGAGGGATCATCCCAGTTTAACCTCATTTCGTGGCCTTCAGGACCAATAACAAGCCTTGAAAGAAATGAGGTATTAATAAGATTATATATAAAATACGCCTCTTTCTCATTCAAAACAAAGTCATATCTGTAGATAGGATTTGGCTTACTAGGTAAACCATTTGTCCTAACACCATTCCATGGTCCAAATCTTAATGTTATAACTGAACCTCGTCTCTGAAATGATTGTGGATATCCATTTGTATCCAGCCAAGTTACATACAGGCCTGGAGAAGGATCATCTAGACTCTTCCAAGATGTCAAGCATCTGTTTATTCCTGTAATAAAATCCTTCCCGAATTTCATTCCAGATAGCAAGGTGTCAGTAGGGTAATCAAAACTTTGCCAGATAGGATCTTCGTCTGTGCTACTCATGTTATCATGCACAACAAGGTTCCCAGAATCTAGAAGCTTTGCGACTATATTAACATTAGTGACAGATAATGAGGAATTTGATGACCAAATCAAGGTATTATTACCATTGAGAAGCAGAAGTGTTCCCATGCTATTGACTTTGAACACACCAGAGGTATCAGTAAGTGGAGTCTCTCTGTTAGCAACCCATACAACTGTCTGAGGAAGAATCTTTTTATACCATATCCCCAAGTATCGATACTTGGAGTTACCAGGGGTAAAAAAGCCAAATTCAAACATTTCACCATCTGAAACAATCGTGTCATTGTCTCTTATTGCTTTATCTGTGGTTATGGTGTCCACTGCAGAAGAAATTGTTAAAAGTAAGAATAAAACACTGGACAAGAACAGAATATTTGGGAAACTGCTCATTGATGTGTTGTGCAGCCTTCTGTTTCCTGGAAGATTTGCAGCTAAGAAAAAATAATCATGGTATCAATTATTTGATTAAAATTCTCTCTTTTTTGTTCAGTCAAAGCACTGCATTTTATGTATTTTGCAGCCTCCATTTCAAGGAAGACTATTTTACGGGTAAGAACTCAATTATTTGATTAGAATTGTCTATTTTCCGATTGAAGGAACATAGACCCACAAAGAAATTAAATGTTCTCCAATCTTGATAACCATTTTTATAAATGTGATCATAAAGACAAGAAGGATTGTGTTTGTTGACCTGGTCTTGTCTCTGTGTCATTATTGATAACATAAAGGTGTGTCTTCTTCTCTGAGATACTTGTCCCAGCATGAGTGTGGAATCCATAACAGAGGTCTCAGGTTCAAACCTGGGCATCAACTTTTTTGCTCTTTATTTTCTCCAGCCATTCTTGCTTTCCCAGCTTTGATAGTGACTACTGTGCTGCAACTTGGTATTGAAATCATTTTGTTATTATCTTTATTAAAGAAAATGTACATCTTAACATTTGATAGATAAAACTTCTAGGTTTTTCATAATTTTAAATTTGATATCAAGTCTTTCACATCTTATGTTAAAAACTTTATTTACTTAGGATGATTGCAATGTGATATTAGCATGTTGTTTAAGAGTTAAAAACATTCATGTATAATTTGAGAACTATGCATGTGCACCAACTATCGAATGCAAATTTTCAAACTTAATAATGTGTTCGTGGAATTTTTATTTAAATTTAAATTTTAAAGAGTTTAGTTTAAGCAGATAAATTTTCCCTTATTGATATGTACAATCCCAATTTCTTTGAATTAGCAGTATCATCTGTAAACCATTTAATGTAATCATCATTTATTATGTGGAAATTATTCGAATTCATATGATCTGCTTTTAAAGTGTTAATTATTTGTTAAACCATCACTTTCCCCAAATTTACAATTTATCTCTAGGTTATGAATTAAGAGGAACATAACATAACGTGGAATTTATGTTCATTTAGTTCTAAACAAAACTGATTTTCTTAAAATTCTTACATTCCTATAGGAATAGATTATCTCCAAAACCTAATTAATCACTCACGCACACCGGAACATCATCGAAGAATTAAAAACACAAAAATACAGAAAATAAAATAAAAAATGGAGCAACTCACCTCAGCAGAAGATATAGCAGTGGCGGCGCCGACGAGGAAGTGTGACAGTGACCATAGAGTTGAATTTTGTATCGAAAATAACTGAATTCAACCAACTCGTTCGTGAAATGTCAGCAAATGTCGTTAATTTGTGGTGGAAGTGGAAGACGTTAACGTCGTTGGCGGAGTTCATACACAACTTGTCAACCAAAATCAAATGGCTAAGACCATTTCCATTTCCATTCCCATTCAGAATCAAACAAACCCAATCCAACTATCGTTCTTAGAAACTAATTTTTCTCAATTCCCCCATAACCAACTTAATTCAAATTTTCAACCCAATAAAAACCAACCCATGCCTATATTTTATTAAATAATATAATGTATAATTATTTCTTTATTTACTAAAAATAAATATAAATATTAAAAAAAATTGTTTATATTATATATTAGATGAGTTTATTGAAAAAAAAATAAACAAACATAAAGATCTAAGAATTTAAAAAATGTAAATTTATAAGAAACAATAAAATATTTAATTATTAAAATTGAAATGCTTATTTATTTTTTAAATTTAAATTAATAATTTAAATAAACAAACAACTAAAATAATTGGATTCAATTTAGAAATTTAGATATTTAAAAATTATAATGAAAATTGTATAAATGAATTGGATATACATTTATTACATTTAAGTATTATATGAAATTTAATAAAATAGAAAAAATCATAAAATAAAACATGGATATAATTTATATAAATTTACCACAAAATGACATGGGGCAAAATGCATAATAAGATGATAAGTGACAAAATTATTTTCATCTATTTATTAAGAAGGATGGTTTTAGTCTTTCTAATTGATATTTTAATATGTTTTTTTGTTCAATACCCAACATGAAATGATAAATATACCTTTAATTGATTTTTTTAAATCTTTTTTTACTTATTTTTTATTATTATTTTCATTAAACCATAAAAAGAATCACCACCACCAGTCAACCAAGAGGAGTCGCACCACCGCCATTTCTATTGGAATTCAACTTAAACGTGGCAGCTCAGAAATGGACATCAGTGCTTACCTTATCAACACTGTCACTCTCACCAGTGTTATCCTTACCTTCATATTTTAGATATCAAAATCACCATCACCATCATTTGAAAAACCTTAACCTCATCGTGTATGTAACACTAACCCTAACACAGATCTGGAAAAATCCTCTGTCACTACCATTTTAATGTCTACTTTCCAGAACCCTAACTTCACCGGTGACACCGACTAATCCCCTCATCTTCTTAATTCTTCACATTCTCCCCTATAGTGGTGGCTATAGAACCATATTTGTCTCCAGTTTGATCTGTGAGAAAAGTGGTGGTGGTGGTTATAGAATAAGATTCGGAGTTAGAGATGCTCGATGTTACCATGGTGGGTGCATGCATTAGTTAATGGAGGTGTAGCGTTGTGCTAGTAACTAAAAAATGGTGGTTGTCAAGTTAAAGATGTTCGATGTTATCATGGTGGGTGCAAGCAACGATGTAATGGAGGTGTAGGGTTGTTTTGGTAATTAAAAATGGTGGTTGTCAATGTAGTTTTTTTTTTACATGATAGGGTAGTGGCAGATTAGGTGGCGAATTGTCACACCCCCAAACCAAGGATGGCGGAAACGTTCGAGGGTGTAACGACCCAAATTTTTTTTTTGATATTACTTTAGAAAACATTAATAAATAAAAACATTGTCTAAATAAAAAGAAACATTGTTTGTTCACATCATAACACATTGCAACCATGTTCTCAAAAGCCAAACCGTACATCCCATCAAATATCAGAGTACAATCCCAGTAAATCTCATAAATGCGGAAACCGAAGAGTGTGTGTATGACGTGCCGCTACCGCGCCGGCTCCTTCCCCTTCGATGCAGAGGTACCTGAAAACAAAACTGTAAACGTAAGCACAAAGCTTAGTGAGTTCCCCCAACGTACCGCATACCATACAAACACATAACATATATACTGCCAGGCTATTCTGGGGTGCCTGACTACCCGGTACGGCCATTCTGGGGTGCCGACCTACCCATACGGCCATTCTGGGGTGCCGTCTTACCCGTGTCAAGCCATTCTGGGGTGCTGACTACCCATCGGTCCTAACAACCGATCCTCGGGGACTATTTCACCCCTACTACTACGATCACATATAACATAACAAGCCAGCATGCATACATATCGTCACATACTGTCAGACGTATCTGGGGTGTCTGACTACCCTTCGGTCCGAACAACCAAACTCTACTACCATCACATACAGCATATCATGCTAGCATATAACATGTCAGGTACTAGCGAACTTAGATGATATCACAAAGACAATCATCTATCATACAACTCCTACTGGTGGGTCGGCATTGTGGCCTTAGACCCACCGCTACTGGAAGGTAACTCACCTCAAGGTAGCTGCTGAACTGATCGGGAACTAACTGACTGCTGCTGCTCCGGGAGTCCTCCGGCTGCAATTTCCACGACATACTCGATCAAACACTGCTAACTGTCCTTTAGGTAAAATGACCATTTTACCCCTGGATTAACTTTAAGCCAAAGCTGGAGTCAACTTTCAGTTGACCCGACTCGCCGAGTGGATCACCACTCGCCGAGTTCCTAGCAAACCAATGTCCTGGGTCCCTGGTTCTACTCGTCGAGTCGGGCTATGACTCGACGAGTTCGCCTTCTAACTGCCATTCAACACCTTCATCCTACTCGCCGAGTTGTATGAACAACTCGTCGAGTTCATCTTCATCCGAAGAACACTTTATGCTAAGACTCGCCGAGTTGTATGAACAACTCGCCGAGTCTGTTCTTGAGCTATGAAGATTGCCTTGGACTCGCCGAGTCAGGGCATTGACTCGCTGAGTCCTAACATGGTGAGTTCAGCTCCCAACTCACCGAGTCACCCCCTGTGACTCAAGGCTCAACTCGACACATGAAGAAGGGACCAATTCGGTGACTCGCGACCAGACTCGCCGAGTCACCTATGCGACTCGCCGAGTCGTCGCCATGCACTCCTTAAATATACCGATTTGCTCGGTTCCAGACCATGCCATTCATAGATCTGGACTTCTAGGACACGAATCACACGTAAAGTTTCCAACTTTACGTGTGGATATTCACCAATATGGATTATAAGGCTCAAAATGTCTCAAAATGGTAGATCTAGGGCTAACAAGCCTCATGAGGCCAAAAAGCTAACAGATCTGAGCTCCTGGAGCTCAATCTTACATAGATCCAAAGGCCAAACGCCTTATTACAACATATAATGAACATGCAAACTTGGGGAATTGACCAAGAAGGACCCAAATGAAGTTTTAAGCATAGAATCAAAGGGGAAAACGGGTTATACCTCAAAGGAAATGTTGAAATGACACAAGGATGGCTGATCTCCTTCTCCTCTTCTTGATCTACTCCTCTTACTCTTCAAAACCTTCAAGAACACACCAAGAACACCTCAAACTCTCAAGAAAACAAGGGAAAACGATGTAGGGGGAGTTCTGGGGGTGAATGGGGACGAGTTGGGGCGGAATGAGAGTTTAAATAGGGTGCAAACCCTTGAAACTTAGGGTTTCATCCCGCAGCGGTGACTCGCCGAGTCCAGGGTATGGACTCGTCGAGTCGCCTACTTAAAACGCGTCCTGAGTCTCGTCCCTACTCGGCGAGTCGGACCCTATGACTCGCCGAGTCTAAGGCTAAATTAGGGCAATGCTCAAATAAAATTCACATACCGGAAACCAGGTGCTACAAATCTCCCCCACTGATTTTAGACTTCGTCCTCGAAGTCTGCTGCCTGATCCTGAAACAGCTCGGGGTAGTGCTCCATCATCTCGTCTACCGGCTCCCAAGTCCACTCTGAACCCTTGCGGTGCTGCCATTGCACCTTCACTAGCTCCACCCTCTTGTTCCTTAAATCCTTCGACTTCCTGTCGAGGATTGCGACTGGGCGCTCGATGTAGTTCAGGCTGTTATCAACCTGAATATCCTCCAAAGGTACTACTGCAGAATCGTCCACTAGGCACTTCCGCAACTGCGAAACATGGAAAGTGCTGTGGATCTGGCTAAGCTCGGCTGGCAGATCCAGCCTATATGCTACCTTGCCCACCCGGGCTAAGACCCTGAACGGTCCGATGAATCGCGGGCCCAACTTGCCCCGCTTCCTGAATCGGATGACGCCTTTCCACGGTGACACCTTCAGGAGGACCATATCCCCGACCTGGAACTCTAAATCGGATCGACGCTTGTCGGCATAACTTTTCTGTCGACTCTGAGCAGTCTGAAGCCTGCTCCGGACCTGCTGTATCCTCTCAGTCGTCTTGAGCACCACTTCGGTGCTTCCCATAACTCTCTGGCCAACCTCACCCCAGCATATCGGGGTCCTACACCTCCGTCCGTACAACATCTCGAAGGGAGGGCGGTCGATACTCGCGTGATAGCTGTTGTTGTAGGAGAACTCAGCCAAAGGAAGATAGGTATCCCAGCTACCACCGAAATCCAGAACACACGCCCGCAACATGTCCTCCAAAGTCTGGATGGTCCGCTCACTCTGTCCATCTGTCTGCGGGTGAAAGGCGGTGCTGAAATGCAGACGAGTGCCCAACTCGTCATGGAATCTCTTCCAAAACCTGGAAGTAAAACGCACATCCCTGTCCGAGATCACCGATACTGGCACCCCATGCCGTGCCACAATCTCCCTGATATAGATGTCGGCCAATTTCTCGGCCGATATGCTCTCCGGAATCGGAATAAAGTGAGCACTCTTGGTCAATCTATCCACGATGACCCAAATCGAATCCACTCCACGCGCGGTCCTGGGAAGCTTCGTGATAAAATCCATCGTGATATCTTCCCACTTCCACAGTGGAATGTCCAACGGCTGCATCTTGCCATGCGGCCTCTGATGTTCGGCCTTGACCTTCCTGCAGGTCAAGCACCGCTCGACGTACCATGCCACATCCCGCTTCATGCAGGGCCACCAATAGTCTAGACGAAGATCCCTATACATCTTCGTCGCCCCGGGATGAATAGAGAATCGGGACTTGTGCGCCTCCTCCATCAAAATCTGGCGCACGCCCCCGTGATACGGCACCCACACCCTATGGTGTAGTGTCAATAACCCTCGGCTATCATAATCGAAGGAGGAAACCTGACCTACTACGCGCTCGCTCTTCCGATGCTCCTCCTTGATAGCCTCCTGTTGAGCTTCCCGAATCTGCTCCAACAGGGGAGTCACCACAGTCATCCTCAAACAGGCGTCCCTGATCAGCGCCGTCTTGCGGCTAAGCGCATCGGCCACCACATTGGCCTTTCCCGGGTGGTAAAGGATCTCGCAATCATAATCCTTCACCACATCCAACCACCGACGCTGCCTCATGTTCAGATTCGGCTGGTCCATGAGGTACCTCAAGCTCTTGTGGTCCGTGTAGATGGTACACCGAACCCCATAGAGGTAATGTCGCCAAATCTTGAGGGCAAATACCACCGCCCCCAACTCCAAATCGTGCGTCGGGTAGTTCGCCTCGTGAGGCTTGAGCTGCCTCGAGGCGTAAGCAATGACATGCCCCCTTTGCATCAGCACCGCGCCCAACCCAGAAATGGACGCATCGCAATAAACCACGAAATCCTCTACGCCCTCTGGCAGGGCTAAGATCGGCGCCTCACACAATCTCTGTCTCAGCGTCTCAAATGCAGCCTGCTGCTCGGGTCCCCACCGAAAGACCACGGCTTTCTTCGTCAACCGCGTCAGGGGCACGGCTATCTTGGAGAAATCCTGGATAAATCTCCGATAGTAGCCTGCCAATCCTAGGAAGCTCCGAATCTCAGATGGGGACTTCGGAACTTCCCATCTCATCACGGCCTCGACCTTGGCCGGATCGACCAAAATCCCGTTCTGGTTGACGAGGTGCCCCAGAAATTGCACTTCGCGCAACCAAAACTCACACTTGGAGAACTTGGCATACAAGCTCTCCCTCCTCAGGGTCTCTAACACCTCTCTCAAATGCTCCTCATGTTCCTCCCGGGTCTTGGAATAAACCAAGATATCATCGATAAAGACTATCACAGACCGGTCCAGCATCGGTCTGCATACACGGTTCATGAGGTCCATGAACGCGGCAGGAGCATTGGTGAGCCCAAACGGCATCACCACAAACTCGTAATGGCCATAGCGCGTCCGAAACGCGGTCTTCTGCATATCCTCCTCCCTGACCCTCATCTGATGATAACCCGAACGCAAATCAATCTTGGAGAACCAAGATGCGCCCTGAAGCTGGTCAAAGAGGTCATCAATCCTCGGAAGCGGGTAACGGTTCTTCACCGTTACCTTGTTCAGCTCCCGATAATCTATACACATCCGATGCGACCCATCCTTCTTCTTCACAAACAGAATCGGGGCTCCCCAGGGCGAACTGCTCGGCCGAATAAATCCCTTGTCCAGCAGCTCCTGCAGCTACGTAGACAACTCCTGCATCTCGGGAGGAGCCAACCGATACGGTGCTTTGGCTATCGGAGCCGCACCGGGAACGAGGTCAATCCTGAACTCCACCTGTCGCTCCGGAGGTATCCCAGGTAGTTCCTCCGGAAAAACATCAGCAAAATCTCGAACCACCGGGACCTCGCTCACGGTCGCCTTACCCGCCTCCCGGGTGTCCATCACGTACGCGACATAACCCGCGCATCCCTGCTGAAGGTAGCGCCTAGCCCTCGCTGCTGAACATACAGTGGGTCCACACTGCGGCCGCTCTCCATGAATCACTAACTCTCCCCCGCTTGGGGTCTTGACTCGCACTAGCTGCTGTGCGCAATCTATCACTGCCCCATTAGGGCTCAACCAATCCATACCAATAATCACCTTGTTCCCACGCAATGGAATGGGAACCAAGTCTACCAGGTAACACTCCTCAAACAGTCGCAGGACACAATCTCGAAACACCATCGATGCTCGCACCGATCGATCATCGGCAATCTCTACCTCTAACGGGCAATCTAACTCGCCTGAAGTCTCATGAAATCTCTTGCTAAGAGCAAGAGAAACGAACGATCGGGATGCACCCGAGTCGAACAATACCTGAACCGGGATGTCGTTCACATGGAACGATCCTAATACACATGTATACACACGGAGCACATATCAATATCATAACAACGTAAAATAAAAGATAGAAGGAAGGAATCATACCCGTCACCACATCGGGCGCGGCGCGTGCCTCCTCGGCAGTCAACTGAAATGCCCGACTCCTCACCACTGGAGCCTCTGCCTTGCCCTGACGGCCATCCGTGATCCGCAGGGTCGCTGGAGCTGGCGCCTTCACTGGCGCTGAAGCTGTCAACATGGGGCAATTGGCCTTCTTGTGGCCCCTCTGGTTACAGTGGAAACACAGCAACTCCGATGTCTGAATAACGGTCGCAGGAGCAGTGCAATCCCTGCTGATATGCCCAAACTTGCCGCACTTGTAGCAGCCTGACGATCCCATCCTGCACGCCCCCTCGTGCGGCCTGCCGCACCTCCTGCAGCGGCTCGGTCCCGACTGGCCTTTCGGCCTCCCATCTGATCCCTTGGGCTTCTTCCCAGAAGCCCCCGATGACTGACCATCCTCAAGTTTCCGTTTCCGGATGTGCTCCAAATCTATCTCTCTCTCCCTAGCCCTGGCAATCATGGAGTCCAGGGTAGGGCAAGCCGAAAAACTAACATGCTCCCGAATGACAGCTCGTAGCATATCGTGGTAACGAGTCCTCCTCATATCCTCGTCACCTGCATACTGGGGCACCAATAAAGCCCTCTCCCGAAACTTGGCGGTGATCTCCGCCACGGTCTCTGTCGTCTGCCTCATGTCTAAGAACTCCCTGGCCAGCTGTTGAAGCTCGACCGCTGGCGCAAACTCTGCCCTGAACCTAGCCACAAAGTCCGACCAGGTCATTGCCTCGATAGCCGAGGCTCCCATCGAGTCACCCACTGACTCCCACCAATCTCGGGCCCGGTCCCGAAAACACCCTGCTGCGTACCTCACCTTCGACCCCTCGGGGCAGAAGCTGATCAACTGGGCGGACTCGATATCCGCAATCCACCGCCTGGCGACAATGGGGTCCTTCACCCCATGGAAATCCGGCGCACCACTGCTCCTGAAGTCCTTGAAGGACAGTGTGCGAGATCCTGACTGGCTAGAGGCCAAGTCGCTCCTGAATGCCCGTAGGCGATCCTCCATCATCTCCACGATCCCTTCCTTGATCGACCCAAAGATGATGGGGGTCGACTCAAGGATGCCCCTAGTGATCTCCGACGTGATGAACTCACGTAGCCTCTCCTCAATCGGCTCGGTGCCAGATCCCGAACCTGACCCCTCTCCTGACCCGCCATCTGTCGGTCTCGGTCGAAGTACCACCATTCTGCAAAACATCAATAATAATCATTAGTGGTACTGCTACTTTCTGAGGGATCTCAACTACTTACAGGTTCCTTGGTCTCGTCTTGGCCTTCCTCGGCTCGGGTACGGATCCTCTGCTTTCAGTAGTACGGGCCCATACTACCTTCCACATCTATCCGTACCTTCTCCGAGGAATTCCTCGACTCCACCAACTCCCCTCTACTACTGCTACTCTCCGATATTCTCACCCTAGGCTTGCCCTAGGGAGAACTCAAGTTCATCACAACTGGTCCTCAGCTGCTGTAGGTCTCCTCATAATGCCAGTTAGCCACCACCTAAACACCACCACCTGTGATGAGGATTAGATCATCCTTCAAGTAGAAGGCCCGTCCCTACAACGGTTGGACTCAAACAAGAGCTGCGCAATAGGGCCAGTTCCAACACTTTGGGATTATTCAACCCCGATTACATGTGGTGTGACGTGTTTACCTAGTGGCTCACTCCCATTACTCAGAATCCCACCGAGCACGAAGCAAGCAGCATTCGGATAAGGAAAAAAAACAGACTCAAGCCAAAACTGTTCTTAGAACAAGAAACGACACTTAACATAGGATGCTAAGCTCATACTATCAGGCATAACCTAAACAAGCTACCCTACTGCTGTCTACTCAATTCTAGCATGCAATATTCAATAAGCTGTAACAAATAAACAGGCACATAAGGCATCACTCCTAGATCCTTAGCCTATTCTAGCATGCAATATTCATAAGGCTGATAAACATAACATAAACTTGTATGGGTACTATGGGGAATACTTACTTGAGCTCGGCCGGTCGCGCACGTCACACACTTTACTCTTTCTCGAGACTCTTTTCCGGGTTTTAAAGAATAATTTCTTTTGGAAAAATCTTTCAATCCCTCGGTTTGAGTCCAAACACTCCCGAAGGCGTGTTCGAATCCCTCAAACCAGGGCTCTGATACCAACTTGTAACGACCTAAATTTTTTTTTTGATATTACTTTAGAAAACATTAATAAATAAAAACATTGTCTAAATAAAAAGAAACATTGTTTGTTCACATCATAACACATTGCAACCATGTTCTCAAAAGCCAAACCGTACATCCCATCAAATATCAGAGTACAATCCCAGTAAATCTCATAAATGCGGAAACCGAAGAGTGTGTGTATGACGTGCCGCTACCGCGCCGGCTCCTTCCCCTTCGATGCAGAGGTACCTGAAAACAAAACTGTAAACGTAAGCACAAAGCTTAGTGAGTTCCCCCAACGTACCGCATACCATACAAACACATAACATATATACTGCCAGGCTATTCTGGGGTGCCTGACTACCCGGTACGGCCATTCTGGGGTGCCGACCTACCCATACGGCCATTCTGGGGTGCCGTCTTACCCGTGTCAAGCCATTCTGGGGTGCTGACTACCCATCGGTCCTAACAACCGATCCTCGGGGACTATTTCACCCCTACTACTACGATCACATATAACATAACAAGCCAGCATGCATACATATCGTCACATACTGTCAGACGTATCTGGGGTGTCTGACTACCCTTCGGTCCGAACAACCAAACTCTACTACCATCACATACAGCATATCATGCTAGCATATAACATGTCAGGTACTAGCGAACTTAGATGATATCACAAAGACAATCATCTATCATACAACTCCTACTGGTGGGTCGGCATTGTGGCCTTAGACCCACCGCTACTGGAAGGTAACTCACCTCAAGGTAGCTGCTGAACTGATCGGGAACTAACTGACTGCTGCTGCTCCGGGAGTCCTCCGGCTGCAATTTCCACGACATACTCGATCAAACACTGCTAACTGTCCTTTAGGTAAAATGACCATTTTACCCCTGGATTAACTTTAAGCCAAAGCTGGAGTCAACTTTCAGTTGACCCGACTCGCCGAGTGGATCACCACTCGCCGAGTTCCTAGCAAACCAATGTCCTGGGTCCCTGGTTCTACTCGTCGAGTCGGGCTATGACTCGACGAGTTCGCCTTCTAACTGCCATTCAACACCTTCATCCTACTCGCCGAGTTGTATGAACAACTCGTCGAGTTCATCTTCATCCGAAGAACACTTTATGCTAAGACTCGCCGAGTTGTATGAACAACTCGCCGAGTCTGTTCTTGAGCTATGAAGATTGCCTTGGACTCGCCGAGTCAGGGCATTGACTCGCCGAGTCCTAACATGGTGAGTTCAGCTCCCAACTCACCGAGTCACCCCCTGTGACTCAAGGCTCAACTCGACACATGAAGAAGGGACCAATTCGGTGACTCGCGACCAGACTCGCCGAGTCACCTATGCGACTCGCCGAGTCGTCGCCATGCACTCCTTAAATATACCGATTTGCTCGGTTCCAGACCATGCCATTCATAGATCTGGACTTCTAGGACACGAATCACACGTAAAGTTTCCAACTTTACGTGTGGATATTCACCAATATGGATTATAAGGCTCAAAATGTCTCAAAATGGTAGATCTAGGGCTAACAAGCCTCATGAGGCCAAAAAGCTAACAGATCTGAGCTCCTGGAGCTCAATCTTACATAGATCCAAAGGCCAAACGCCTTATTACAACATATAATGAACATGCAAACTTGGGGAATTGACCAAGAAGGACCCAAATGAAGTTTTAAGCATAGAATCAAAGGGGAAAACGGGTTATACCTCAAAGGAAATGTTGAAATGACACAAGGATGGCTGATCTCCTTCTCCTCTTCTTGATCTACTCCTCTTACTCTTCAAAACCTTCAAGAACACACCAAGAACACCTCAAACTCTCAAGAAAACAAGGGAAAACGATGTAGGGGGAGTTCTGGGGGTGAATGGGGACGAGTTGGGGCGGAATGAGAGTTTAAATAGGGTGCAAACCCTTGAAACTTAGGGTTTCATCCCGCAGCGGTGACTCGCCGAGTCCAGGGTATGGACTCGTCGAGTCGCCTACTTAAAACGCGTCCTGAGTCTCGTCCCTACTCGGCGAGTCGGACCCTATGACTCGCCGAGTCTAAGGCTAAATTAGGGCAATGCTCAAATAAAATTCACATACCGGAAACCAGGTGCTACAGAGGGTGGAGGACTTCATGTAGAGTATCACAACAATGAGTATAATAGTGCTCAAAGTAAATACAACCATCATAAATATAACTGAAAAAGTTACGCCAATGTATATGTTTACATGATTCGAATCAATTACATTATGAAACAAAATGAACTGTTTGACGACTTATCGTCCCATCCTCAAAACGTTGTTGGTTTCCTGTTTTCACTGAATTCCTGAGAATACAAGTAGTTTTGAAAAGTGTCAACACAAAGGTTGGTGAGTTCATAAGAGGTTTTATTGGAGAAATAGACTGTTTTCCTTGTAAGAATGATATGATATGTATTCAGAAAATCCGATATTTTCTTTATAAAGTGTATGTAATGTAGTCTCATAACCGACAACCAAAATGTATAAGTAACCTTTCTTATTAAAGGAAAATAAAATGTGCTTAAATTGACATAAACGCACTTGAATTAAATGATGTTCCCGCAAATTCTTATGTTTGGTAATACTTAATGTATATGTAGTCCTAAGTCTCAGGACCGAGAAAATAACAAGTATCGTCTATACTTAAAGTTATAAATGTGGTTTCAAATGATGTGTAGTCATAAATACCATAAACCGAATGTAGACAGTAATATCGGTACTTATTGAGGTAAAAAGGTGATTTTAAAATCGTCATAAAACCCATTAAAGTTTTATAAAAATCCCGTTAACTTTATGTATTGTTATATCCTTATGTGAGCCGCTATAATCATACTTAAGACTAATGAACCTGCCACGACGTTTCTCAGGCGTCGAATAACTGAAATGACAATTATCACCCGTAGACCTGCAGGTCCAACTGTAGCTAGCAGCAAGGTGTGGGGTGTCAATCCCAATATAGATCTATATATAACTATCACGTTCTCCCTCCAGGAGACTCTGATTATAACGTACAGGATTTTATATTCCGCACTCGGACGTACGGAAAGAGAATGTCTCACAATTTAGGTTAACAAGTTTACAAATTGTATGCGGGAGTGTAAAACCTTTCCGTATGAATGTACCCTTCTCGTACGTGTGTATTATGTGATGTATTGAAAACTATACCTATTATAGTTTTATCCAAAACGTTTGTAATATATAAGAACTTCTTTTATGAAAAGGTGTTAGGATTATAAAATCCATTAAACTATGCTTATTATAGTTTATATATATACATGTTCTAAATGAATGAATAATCTTATCATGAATGACTTATTTTCAGTTTATGATGATAAAATTTACAACGTATCACATTCAATACTTAGAACTTGACCTTATACACTTTGCTCAACATAATACAAAGTGTGGTAAAAATTACAAGCTGTTAACAAATTTTCAGCCTTTCTACACTATTTTTGAAAATTCACAGAAAAATCATACGAAGTCGAAAACTAAATCCGTAAATTCTGGGAGTTCCCAAAATGTGTCTAGTTTACTCATAATTTTTATCATGATTTTTAATGACCTCCAACTTGGGTGAAAAAGTCCATAATCACAGACTGGTCCGGATTGGTGTTTGAAATGATAGGCAGTTTTGTAAAAATCACCATAAATTGTAGAAAAATCGTATGGCGATGTGCAAGTAGTCATTTTAAAGCTAAGAACTGGAACTACTTACACCTAATACAGTTTTGAAAACTAAAATGTTTAAGTGGTCCAAAACAGTCCGTGAATGGAGTTGAACTTTTCTGATGAAGGCTGTTAGAAAAGTGTAGTTATGTTCTTGGTGTTTTAACTTGTATTCTCCCCCTAAAAACTCGAGAAAACATGAAAATATGGGGGTATGAACTCACCTTGTGTGATTTCAGTAGATAAGTGTTGAAGAAGAGAAGTGTTCAACCCAAGAACACTTGAAGAATCGCTTGAAGATTCGAAGCTCTAACACAAATTTAATAGAGTTTGTGTAAGATACTCATGATTTGAGTGGAAATAATCGAGATAATCTTAAAGGAAATGGATTATGCTTACCAAAGGTGGAGGAAACTCTCAAGATCAGCCCTTGAATCTCAGATTTCTAGAGAGAGAAAGTGAGAGAGAAAGGAGTTTGATCTTCTTGTGAAATGAGAACAAATGAGAGAAAATGAGGAGAGAGGATGAATATCCAGCTCTTCAAAAACGTGGGAAGGAGTGATGATTGAGTGGAAAGGACATTAATGTGACCTAGGTAAGGTGGGGAGGTATGGCTGGTCATAGAGTGGGTGTGGGAGTGGTTGCTTGTGTCATAAAGTAAAGCAAAGTCAACACTCCACCTCTTTGTACTTTTACCCACTTGCTTTTATTATTTAAATAGAGATTTTTATGAATTTATGATTAAATTGTGAATATTTAGGGTTTATTATGTTAAAATATGATTTTGGGTGAAAACCCCGCGTTAAAATAATTAAAAACGGGTCTTAAACGCAAAACTACGCGAAAACCGGGAGAAAATGCGTTCCCAGCGAGACCTCTCGGTCCTAGGCCGAGGTTCGGTCCCTAGGCCGAGGTTCGGTCAGGAGGGTGCATGGTTCGGAAGCGAAGGCGCGAGCCAGAAGAAAGAAGCGAAGCGAGGCCGGTCCGAAGAGAAGCAGTCCGAGGCGAAGGCAAGGGGGTTCGGTCCGAAGTCTGGCTAGAACCGAAGGTACTGTTGTGAACAGTAATGAACAGTACTTTCGGTTCGGATTTTTCCTTCTTGCATGGTTCGGTTCGGACCTCCTTCAATGCCGGGTTCGGTTCGGATGAACAGTGGTTTCGGTTCAGCTCATGAACAGTACTTTCGGTTCAGACCCTCATGAATAGTGCTTTCGGTTCGGTTCATGAATAGTACTTTCTGTTCGGAGGGTTCGTTTCTTAAGTCCGTTTTTCGCGTAGACTTCCATTCTTGGGCTATTTTTCGCCAATTTCGAGGGTCGGGATGCCCCGAGTGATTATAGAAAGTCGGGGAGAGATTTCGAGAGAGATTTGAGAGAGATTCCTCGTTCTCAGAGAGATTTGGGAGAGATTTGACGTACTTGGAGAGATTTCACATACAAAGAGATACGTGAGAGAGATTTCACATACTTAGAGAGATTTGGGAGAGATTTGACATACTTGGAGAGATTTCACATACGGAGAGAGATTTGGGAGAGATTTCACATACTTAGGGAGATTTCACATACGGAGAGAGATTTGGGAGAGATTTCACATACTTAGGGAGATTTGGGAGAGATTTGACATACTTGGAGAGGTTTCACATACGGAGAGAGATTTGGGAGAGATTTCACATACTTAGGGAGATTTGGGAGAGATTTGACATTCTTGGAGAGATTTCTCATACGGAGAGAGATTTGGGAGAGATTTCACATACTTAGGGAGATTTGGGAGAGATTTGACATGCTTAGAGAGATTTGGGAGAGATTTCACATACTTAGGGAGATTTCACATACGGAGAGAGATTTGGGAGAGATTTCACATACTTAGGGAGATTTGGGAGAGATTTGACATACTTGGAGAGGTTTCACATACGGAGAGAGATTTGGGAGAGATTTCACATACTTAGGGAGATTTGGGAGAGATTTGACATTCTTGGAGAGATTTCTCATACGGAGAGAGATTTGGGAGAGATTTCACATACTTAGGGAGATTTGGGAGAGATTTGACATGCTTAGAGAGATTTGGGAGAGATTTGACATGCTTAGAGAGATTTGGGAGAGGTTTCACATACTTAGAGATATGTGGGAGAGGTTTCACATACTTAGAGATATGTGGGAGAGGTTTCACATACTTAGAGATATGTGGGAGAGGTTTCACATACTTAAAGATATGTGGGAGAGATTTCACTGGTGTCCTTTTTGAGTGTCCGGCTACGCACTGCCAGGTCCTTAAACCCCGTTAAGCCTTGATTAGGGATCTTGCATACTCCCGATGAGTATGTAACATTGTTGTATTGGTTTGGCTTTCCACGCCACCGTTTTGGGTTAAGGAGATCTAGGTGAACGCACTTTTCGATTTATGATCTCTCATTAGAATAGAGAGTTGTTTAGAAGTTACATAACGTAAACTTTAGTACTCACGGCAAATTGAGTTGACTGGTTTGACTTGTTGACTTTAGTTGACTTTGACTTGACTGAAAATTGACGATTGTCACATCATCCCCCCGTTAGAGGGAATTTCGTCCCGAAATTTGAATTTAGGCAAGGAGTTTATAAGTGACTAAGGTCGGCTCTACATTATTTTGATTCTGACTAAGAGATGAGTTATTATACACGAAATCTTAGCTCATACACATTATGATATAACCAATACTGGGCGGATAGTAAAATGTGTGATTCTACTTCAGTTTCACATCCCAACGAGGAAAAGAAACTAAGTAAGAATTCTCACATGCTATTATCTACCAGGTATTCGTTATATATAACTGGGGAATGTATAAGTGAGGAAATCATAACAAATAACTTAGTAATTCTCCTTACTACGAGGGTAGATAAGCAAGTCACTTACAACGACAACGATGAACTGATCCTAGTAAGAATGGCACACCCTATGAATACTGCGAACGGGTTGGTCCTATCCGAGGGGTATCACTACAGACTTGCAGCGTCCGCATCGAATTTGGAGGGTTGTCCTCGGACATCCTTATCCAATACTCGCGACTGGTGATATTCAGATCTCAGGTCTGATTCCTAAAGGGTACCTCGTTCCTTGTGGTTGGTCGGCCTATTTGTTTATGTGAGGCAGATAGTAAAGGTTTCTATAGAAGATATTGTCAGGGCCTCTGAAGTTAATGGAACTATGAGCAATTTGCCTTTCTATTTGAAGAATAAGACCAGAGCTTTCCAGGGTGAAAAGTTTGGTCCTTCAATTTTATTGTTGAGTAGTTCGACAGGTTTGACCTAAGAGTTCTTGTAGCTCGGTAGGAAGCATGAGGGTTTGGTTTACACGATTAGGCCTTCTTAGATGGTAGGACATTTACTCGCCCACCTGGGCTACCTTGGCCCGAAGTTCAATGCAGAACTCGTGCCATGTCTTTCCCAAGCTTCTGTGCTTGGACCTTGTCTGCTACATGCGTGACATTCCCAAGGGTCTCCTGTAAGCACTTGTGATAAGGTTTTGGAAGTATAACACTCTTCTGATGCGTGTTTTGGGGTTCCATAGCAAAAGATAATTCGTAGGTTCGAGCTGGATGTTTATGAGAGACGAAGGTTTTGATGTTTGGAGGGGTTAGGTGAAAGGTCCTTTTGTAGATGTTAAATTGGGAAGATGAGGGCTATATCAATGAAGATTGGATGACGACAGCAATATCTTTTTAGATAAAATTAGCTAAGCTGTATTCGCACGAAGAGATTACTGGAGTGATAGAGTATCTTGTGTTTCTTTTTAGGGTGATAAACTTTGTTTGATGTTATCATTATCGTAGATGATTTATACCACAGTGCCTAGTACTGGCGGCAGGTGTGTTTCGAGAATTAGTAATGATATTTGACATCATGACCCCTGACAGGTCTCCCTATGATCGAATGGTATATGAACGTCGTATGTGATCTGATGTTGGGGAATCGTCGAGTGGGTGGCCCCACTCAACTCTTACTATTAGACATGGATTAGGAGTCAGGATGAAATTATTTGTTTCAAAACTTCAGTATTTCGATTATAAATTAACCCCGATGTATGTACAAAGTCATCACATCTTAGAGGTAATGATCTTTAGATCATATATGAATGTATTTGGTTTGATTTAAACGAGAGAGTATTTTAACTACTTTTAGAAAGACGGTGACTTTAGCAAGCATAACAATTTCATTACAAACATATAGTACTTAAACGTTTTTGTCGTTGGGAAACATTACAAAAGTCCTAATATGGTTTCCTACTGATCCTGCCGGTTCGTTTGTTACATTCCTCCGGCTCCTCCGTCATTCTTCTTGGTTGGACACTTTCTCTTGAAGTGTCCCATTTCACCGCATGAGTAGCATACTGGGTCCGCCCTGATGCTGGTGGTTGAAGGGAGATACTGGGTCGGGACTTTACAGAAACGGGTGGTATGTCCTTTCCTGTTGCAGTTATCACATTTTAAGATTCGGCAAGCTCCTGTGTGATGGAAACTGCACTTGACACACTTTGGGAGAGATCCCTCATATGGTATGGCCGACGTTTGGGTGGTAGATCCTGTGGCTAGTATCGGGGCTTGCGTCGTGACTGCTGTTGTGATGGTAGGGGTGGCCATAGGTTGTTGTCTTTTAATGGATTTTTGTGATTGGTGGCGCTCTTTCATGTTCCAAAACTTTCTCTTCTTGTTCGTAGGTTTGAGACCTGAGGTATTTTTGCTGGCGGACACCCGCTGGTGTTCCTGAATATTACCATTATCTGTATTGTCAGCACCGCTTCCATTTCTGCTGGCGTTGTTAACATTGAACTGTGCCATGACGGCTGCCACGGCTGCCGTGACTGCAGCCTGAAAAGTAGCAGCGTCTATCTGCAGAGTTGGCACCTTGCTAGTTGGTTGGTTCCCTCTTGGTGAAGACATAGTTCTGTTTCACGATGAAGAACATCTTCGTTAGTGGAAATGGTTATCTTAAGTGCATCCTTACAATTTATATTAACGCATATAAATTTTTGCACATTACTGTACTACTCCTAGTGTTTCCGCTAACATTCTTGAAATAGGGTTACAGCAGTGGGTAGGGGTAGGTTTCATACGGGCGTCAAGCTTTACCCATCTTAGAATCATGTGTGTCCAAACACGCTTGGCTGGGGAGTTTTGATGGGCTCCAGTGCATTAGTGTTGGTATGATTCGTAACCGTGAGTCTATGATGAAGGAACTTCTCAACAAAATGATTAAGGGTGAGGTGATAATGAGTTTTTAGAATGGCTACACGTCGTGAGTTTCCAGCTAAGATTTATCTTATATTGATTTGTAACGTAATTTGGTCGTTAAGGGCGTTCTGAAAACAATTCATAACGGGGGTCTTTATATGGTAACCCATGAATTTTTAGTAGTTCTGCACCCAAGTGGTGCCTTATAGTTGACCCAGGCTAGGTCCTTATTATGACCAAATGGGAACATGTTCTCGAAGGTTTGACCTGCATCCCTATGATGCAGTCCTAATACAGAGTAAAAGTAAGTTTAGGTAGTGATCTTTTGATGTTGGTTGTTTAAAACCGGGTTCCATTGGTTGGTGAATGACATGATCCAACCTTGGAGAGAAGATCAGGAACGATTCCGGAGCTAGATTACTCTAGTTTTACAACTTGAATAGAGTGGGTTTTGGGCAGGCTCCTATGGCAGCATGATGGGAGTGTTTGAACAAAAGGGTGACACAGAACTCGGCCGATTGATACGTCATTGATGTTTAAGATGTAACAAATTAGGGAAAATCGACCTTGTAGAGGGTCTTATATCATATCAAAGCAGGGGTGTCTTGGCCGCCTAAAGGCCTCACTAAAGGTACTTACAGTACAAGATAGTTTCATAGGAAATACCACATAGGGCATAGATAGGAATAACGATTCCTTTTTAACATGAAATGAAGTAAGGCGTTTACTACTGGCGGCGGTCATTTTTCTTGTGATCTCTCAGTTCAGCTAGCTGCCGCTCCATATCAAGCATGTGCCCTTCGTACACCCTCTGGCGTACTCGAAGTTTTATGACGTCGGTTCGTGATTCAGCCAGTGCTTGCAGCAGGGTTTCCTAGTCTTCCTCAGACTTTTCACGAGTGCTCAAGGCGATTGATGCGGATTGTATGTATTCTTGCATTTGCATCAACCTCTGCGATACTATGGAGAGTTGTTCTATCCTGAATCTCGTCTCGGGCAACTCTACGGACCAGGATTGGAAAAATTCTATCTGCTGGGGTTCCTTCGTTTATGTTGTAGAAGCTTCGATTTCCATCGAATGACATAGGTTGGTCTTGCTCTTCGCTCCAGATTTCCAAGCACTCTACCCAAGGAGGCATCGGGCCTTGGAAAGTCGGTCGAGGATCGGGATTGGGAACACGGGTCATCGAGGATAGGTTCACCATTTCAGGTTCGGAGTCGAAACCGTCAGCAAGGCCTTCAACTTGGTGACCATCCACAGGGATTGGGTGATCATTCTCTGGCTCCTTTCCGAGCCATTCAGTATTGTTGTGGCTAGGGTAGTACGGGTCGTCGTGGGGATGAAATCCAGCCATGATATCTTCGCGAGAAATGGGGATATAAGAAGTAACTAAGTAGATGTACTAATTAGATAATTATAAGATGATCTTTATCAGGTACTTCAATACACTGTTTAGTGCATACTAGTCATATGTATTTGGGACAGGATAGACCTTCGAATAAGCGACCCTAACTCTAAATCCCCAATCCAACGAGAACAGGAAGTAAAGCAAAGATTCACAGATTCTAAGTCTATGATGTCCTAGCTACATATAATTTTTAATGTATCCACTAAGCAATTATTGACCTATTGATAAAAATCTATTTAGTTCTCAGATAAATGATTATAATAGCACCAAATACCCCTATGGTATTTCATTGTGGTAGTGTTGGTAAGTTTTTAGACTTGTTGCCATATCACAACCATTCTTGGGCATGTGCTAATCACTCCTCGGACGAGCATAGTTGATCAGGCTATGCCAATCCCAAGACTGACCATACATCCCCGAGCTTACCTGTGATATCCAACAATCATTACTTTTGTTTTGTTCTAGAACGACGTGACCCTAGTATGTATGCATGCGTGTATACTTTTAATAAGAAACTACTTATTTCTAAAAGTATAGTTGTTTTGAAGACATAAAATCAGAGACTCTAGTCCCAATGCATTTATAGTTTGTATATCTTATGTGGTTCGATATACTGAGTTCACTATAAACAATGCTCTGATACCAATCTGTCACACCCCCAAACCAAGGATGGCGGAAACGTTCGAGGGTGGAGGACTTCATGTAGAGTATCACAACAATGAGTATAATAGTGCTCAAAGTAAATACAACCATCATAAATATAACTGAAAAAGTTACGCCAATGTATATGTTTACATGATTCGAATCAATTACATTATGAAACAAAATGAACTGTTTGACGACTTATCGTCCCATCCTCAAAATGTTGTTGGTTTCCTGTTTTCACTGAATTCCTGAGAATACAAGTAGTTTTGAAAAGTGTCAACACAAAGGTTGGTGAGTTCATAAGAGGTTTTATTGGAGAAATAGACTGTTTTCCTTGTAAGAATGATATGATATGTATTCAGAAAATCCGATATTTTCTTTATAAAGTGTATGTAATGTAGTCTCATAACCGACAACCAAAATGTATAAGTAACCTTTCTTATTAAAGGAAAATAAAATGTGCTTAAATTGACATAAACGCACTTGAATTAAATGATGTTCCCGCAAATTCTTATGTTTGGTAATACTTAATGTATATGTAGTCCTAAGTCTCAGGACCGAGAAAATAACAAGTATCGTCTATACTTAAAGTTATAAATGTGGTTTCAAATGATGTGTAGTCATAAATACCATAAACCGAATGTAGACAGTAATATCGGTACTTATTGAGGTAAAAAGGTGATTTTAAAATCGTCATAAAACCCATTAAAGTTTTATAAAAATCCCGTTAACTTTATGTATTGTTATATCCTTATGTGAGCCGCTATAATCATACTTAAGACTAATGAACCTGCCACGACGTTTCTCAGGCGTCGAATAACTGAAATGACAATTATCACCCGTAGACCTGCAGGTCCAACTGTAGCTAGCAGCAAGGTGTGGGGTGTCAATCCCAATATAGATCTATATATAACTATCACGTTCTCCCTCCAGGAGACTCTGATTATAACGTACAGGATTTTATATTCCGCACTCGGACGTACGGAAAGAGAATGTCTCACAATTTAGGTTAACAAGTTTACAAATTGTATGCGGGAGTGTAAAACCTTTCCGTATGAATGTACCCTTCTCGTACGTGTGTATTATGTGATGTATTGAAAACTATACCTATTATAGTTTTATCCAAAACGTTTGTAATATATAAGAACTTCTTTTATGAAAAGGTGTTAGGATTATAAAATCCATTAAACTATGCTTATTATAGTTTATATATATACATGTTCTAAATGAATGAATAATCTTATCATGAATGACTTATTTTCAGTTTATGATGATAAAATTTACAACGTATCACATTCAATACTTAGAACTTGACCTTATACACTTTGCTCAACATAATACAAAGTGTGGTAAAAATTACAAGCTGTTAACAAATTTTCAGCCTTTCTACACTATTTTTGAAAATTCACAGAAAAATCATACGAAGTCGAAAACTAAATCCGTAAATTCTGGGAGTTCCCAAAATGTGTCTAGTTTACTCATAATTTTTATCATGATTTTTAATGACCTCCAACTTGGGTGAAAAAGTCCATAATCACAGACTGGTCCGGATTGGTGTTTGAAATGATAGGCAGTTTTGTAAAAATCACCATAAATTGTAGAAAAATCGTATGGCGATGTGCAAGTAGTCATTTTAAAGCTAAGAACTGGAACTACTTACACCTAATACAGTTTTGAAAACTAAAATGTTTAAGTGGTCCAAAACAGTCCGTGAATGGAGTTGAACTTTTCTGATGAAGGCTGTTAGAAAAGTGTAGTTATGTTCTTGGTGTTTTAACTTGTATTCTCCCCCTAAAAACTCGAGAAAACATGAAAATATGGGGGTATGAACTCACCTTGTGTGATTTCAGTAGATAAGTGTTGAAGAAGAGAAGTGTTCAACCCAAGAACACTTGAAGAATCGCTTGAAGATTCGAAGCTCTAACACAAATTTAATAGAGTTTGTGTAAGATACTCATGATTTGAGTGGAAATAATCGAGATAATCTTAAAGGAAATGGATTATGCTTACCAAAGGTGGAGGAAACTCTCAAGATCAGCCCTTGAATCTCAGATTTCTAGAGAGAGAAAGTGAGAGAGAAAGGAGTTTGATCTTCTTGTGAAATGAGAACAAATGAGAGAAAATGAGGAGAGAGGATGAATATCCAGCTCTTCAAAAACGTGGGAAGGAGTGATGATTGAGTGGAAAGGACATTAATGTGACCTAGGTAAGGTGGGGAGGTATGGCTGGTCATAGAGTGGGTGTGGGAGTGGTTGCTTGTGTCATAAAGTAAAGCAAAGTCAACACTCCACCTCTTTGTACTTTTACCCACTTGCTTTTATTATTTAAATAGAGATTTTTATGAATTTATGATTAAATTGTGAATATTTAGGGTTTATTATGTTAAAATATGATTTTGGGTGAAAACCCCGCGTTAAAATAATTAAAAACGGGTCTTAAACGCAAAACTACGCGAAAACCGGGAGAAAATGCGTTCCCAGCGAGACCTCTCGGTCCTAGGCCGAGGTTCGGTCCCTAGGCCGAGGTTCGGTCAGGAGGGTGCATGGTTCGGAAGCGAAGGCGCGAGCCAGAAGAAAGAAGCGAAGCGAGGCCGGTCCGAAGAGAAGCAGTCCGAGGCGAAGGCAAGGGGGTTCGGTCCGAAGTCTGGCTAGAACCGAAGGTACTGTTGTGAACAGTAATGAACAGTACTTTCGGTTCGGATTTTTCCTTCTTGCATGGTTCGGTTCGGACCTCCTTCAATGCCGGGTTCGGTTCGGATGAACAGTGGTTTCGGTTCAGCTCATGAACAGTACTTTCGGTTCAGACCCTCATGAATAGTGCTTTCGGTTCGGTTCATGAATAGTACTTTCTGTTCGGAGGGTTCGTTTCTTAAGTCCGTTTTTCGCGTAGACTTCCATTCTTGGGCTATTTTTCGCCAATTTCGAGGGTCGGGATGCCCCGAGTGATTATAGAAAGTCGGGGAGAGATTTCGAGAGAGATTTGAGAGAGATTCCTCGTTCTCAGAGAGATTTGGGAGAGATTTGACGTACTTGGAGAGATTTCACATACAAAGAGATACGTGAGAGAGATTTCACATACTTAGAGAGATTTGGGAGAGATTTGACATACTTGGAGAGATTTCACATACGGAGAGAGATTTGGGAGAGATTTCACATACTTAGGGAGATTTCACATACGGAGAGAGATTTGGGAGAGATTTCACATACTTAGGGAGATTTGGGAGAGATTTGACATACTTGGAGAGGTTTCACATACGGAGAGAGATTTGGGAGAGATTTCACATACTTAGGGAGATTTGGGAGAGATTTGACATTCTTGGAGAGATTTCTCATACGGAGAGAGATTTGGGAGAGATTTCACATACTTAGGGAGATTTGGGAGAGATTTGACATGCTTAGAGAGATTTGGGAGAGATTTCACATACTTAGGGAGATTTCACATACGGAGAGAGATTTGGGAGAGATTTCACATACTTAGGGAGATTTGGGAGAGATTTGACATACTTGGAGAGGTTTCACATACGGAGAGAGATTTGGGAGAGATTTCACATACTTAGGGAGATTTGGGAGAGATTTGACATTCTTGGAGAGATTTCTCATACGGAGAGAGATTTGGGAGAGATTTCACATACTTAGGGAGATTTGGGAGAGATTTGACATGCTTAGAGAGATTTGGGAGAGATTTGACATGCTTAGAGAGATTTGGGAGAGGTTTCACATACTTAGAGATATGTGGGAGAGGTTTCACAT
Organism: Lactuca sativa; assembly: GCF_002870075.4. Lineage (NCBI taxonomy): Eukaryota > Viridiplantae > Streptophyta > Magnoliopsida > Asterales > Asteraceae > Lactuca > Lactuca sativa. The sequence goes on from NC_056624.2 coordinate 210,062,742, forward strand.
ACTTAGAGATATGTGGGAGAGGTTTCACATACTTAGAGATATGTGGGAGAGGTTTCACATACTTAAAGATATGTGGGAGAGGTTTCACATACTTAAAGATATGTGGGAGAGATTTCACTGGTGACCTTTTTGAGTGTCCGGCTACGCACTGCCAGGTCCTTAAACCCCGTTAAGCCTTGATTAGGGATCTTGCATACTCCCGATGAGTATGTAACATTGTTGTATCGGTTTGGATTTCCACGCCACCGTTTTGGGTTAAGGAGATCTAGGTGAACGCACTTTTCGATTTATGATCTCTCATTAGAATAGAGAGTTGTTTAGAAGTTACATAACGTAAACTTTAGTACTCACGGCAAATTGAGTTGACTGGTTTGACTTGTTGACTTTAGTTGACTTTGACTTGACTGAAAATTGACGATTGTCACACGAATAGTGATGGCAGGCGGAGATGGAGAGGGTGTTTGGCTTTCCTTTTCAAATGACTTTTTGGACTTTTGGTTTTTTCAAAAAGTTAAAAGTTTAAAATGTTGTTTGGTAACTCCAAACGTTCTTTTAGATTGTGTTTAAGAAGTCACGAATTTGTGACCTTTAGTAACTTTTGGCTTTTTCCCTTTGAATCCTCAAAATTTCATACAAACACATTTTAAAAAGTTTCTTTTGGAAAAAGACGTAAATCAAAAAGTCTTTTTCTAAAAAAGACTTTTTAGTTTAAAAAGCAATCCCAAAACACCCCAGGAGGTTTGGATTTTCTTGAAAGTGTTTGTTTTGAAAAGAAAAGAAAAAAGAGAAGATGAGAGAGAGAGTCCTTTTATTTTTAATTAATTAAAAACATTAATCCTCTAATATAATAAATAAAACCAATTTTACCATGTGGCATTCTATTATCCCCCAATCGATTTATCCCGCCAATAACATCTAAGTGAATTTCTGATAATGCCCAATCGATTTATCCCACCAATAACATATAAGTCGATAACTTAATCCCTGATTCTTTGGGATACTTATCAATTGCTCCGACAAGTAACTTCCTCTAATTATAAAATCGATTGCTATTTTTTTCTACTTTTTCAATGATCTCTGCTTATTTTAGGGCTTGATTCACTACCCCAATGATCGGTTTGTAAGGTAAACTCTGATCTATGAAATATTTCTTGCAAATTATGTTTTATGTATTAGGTTAAATTTCGTTTGACTTTGGTTGCGATTTTTCAATGGGATTCTACAAGGTACATATTGACTTTCTGATTACTTTCCCCTATATAAAGATGCATGCATCTAAGTATCTAACTACTAAATGAAATTCATCATTGGCCTTACCTTGATTTTATACATGGGGAAAACAAAGGAACATCAAGATTGTTCTAAATGATGCTCATAGATGTCTAATCTCTAGCGTTGGGTAGTAACATAATCTTATATTTGATCATAGTTTATGAGGAGTTTTCAGTTAGATGGCCATAATATCCATGGTGAGAAAAGCTCATGTTAATAAGATAATTTTTCTAATTCAATAACAAAATTATAAAACTTGTACCTGACTCTACTTAATGACATTATAGTTGATTCTTTTAATTATAAAGATTTTCAGTTTTAGTTGAGTCTAATGAGCATAAAAATTAAAGAACATTGTTATTTCTTACATTTAACCATGATTGGCCAAATGCAGGAAATGCTAAAACCAAGTTCTCTATTTAAGTTGCAAATCATCATATTGATCCTAGAAAAGACCATGTATTTCATGTAACTTCTTTGATCTGTTATAAACAATGCATTACATTTCTTCACATCATACTATATTATAAAGGTAATATTTTTCCTTTCACTACATTCATTTGAAACTCCCATACATTTTTTCTTTCACCACATTCATTTGAAACTCCCATGACTTTTCATTTTTTTTAATAATAATTATAAGTTGGTTAATAAGGTTAAATAAATATCAAACCTAAAGTGTAATCATATATAAACTTAATTTCAATATTAAAATAATATATTTACTTCTACTTATAAAGTTATGTTTTTTCTTTTTTAACTTTTAACATATTATAGTTAATTTATTAGTTTTAATATAGTATTGGATGTAAACCATTATCTTTTTAAAAATACAATTTTGGAATAATTTGTATAAAATACTTAAATTATTAATTTAAATATAACATTACAGGGTCAATTTAAATATAAATTTTAGTTTAACTTAAACAACCTAAAAAATATTTTGTCCATAGTCAAAAGTGATAAATTGTAGTGTTTACTAATAATAAAGTTAAATAAATATCAAACCTAAAGTGTAATCATAAATAAACTAAATTTTAATTTTAAAATAATATCTTTACTTCTACTTATAAAGTTATGTCTTTATCTTTTAATATATTATACTTAATTTATCAGTTTAAAGCTACAATATTTGAACAATTTAGACAAAATATTTAAATTATTATTTTAAATATAACATTACAGTATCAACTTAAATATAAATTTTAGTTCCACTTAAAAAAACAAAAAATATTTTGTAAATAGTTAAAAGTGATAAATTGTTGTGATAAATGCAAAAACTAAATTGTAATCTCAATTTAACTAAAAAATTTCTTAAAGTTATTTTTATAATCATTAAAAGTTTTCAAATAAGTAGTTTAAAATAACTTACAATAACAATAGTTAGAAATAACTCTATATAAATGATTATATTGTTACCTTTAAAATAAAAAAATAATGTTTGATGTTTTAAAAAATTATAATGACAAAAATTAAAATATTAAGCAAATAAATTTAAAAAAATTAATTAACAATAACAACAACTATAAATAACATTAAACCATATATTATATTAATTTTATTCATGTGTATCTTACGGGTAGAAGTCATTGAAACGATTGACTAAACTACAATATTAAAATCTCATGTTATATTTCTATTTATAAAATTATGACTTTAATTTTTTAACATACTATAGTTAACTTATTAGTTTAAATATATTGTTGTATGTGAACAATTATAATTTTAAAGTCACAATATTTGTATAATTTATAAGTTGATGCAAAATAGTTAAATTATTAATTTCAATATAGTATTAAATAATTAACTTAAATCAAATTTCAGTTAAACTTGAAAAAATTCGAGAGACTGTTTTATAAATAGTTAAAGATTATAAATTATAGTGTTAAATCAAAATTGTAATCCTAAATTAACAAAAAAAAAACCATGAAACTGTTTTTTATAACCATTATCAATTTTTAAATAAATAGCTTAAAAATAACTTACAATAAGAATAGTTAAAAAAATAATATTATATAAAAAACTATAATATTTTCTTAAAAAAAACAATGTTTTTTGTTTTAAATAACTACAATCATAGAAACTAACAATATTCATCAAATAAATTTTAAAAACGTCAAATTTCTGAAACAAAATTAAAATAATTAAGAGTTTCGAAATAAGTTGTTTTAAATAACATACAACAACAATAGTTAAAAGTAAAATTATATACAAAAATTATATTGTAGTCTTTAAAAACAAAAACCATGTTTGATGGTTTAAATAATTACAATGATAAAAATTAAAATCTTAAGCAAATAAACCTTTTAAAATTAATTAATCATAACAACAACTATAAATATCATTAAATCATATATTATATTTATTTTTATTCATAAGTAACCTGCAGGTAGATGTCATTAAGAAACTTAGGATTGTATAATTTTAAAATATATCTACATTGCCATATAACTTAAAACAAACAATGTTTATACCAACTTATTAAAAGATTTATTATATAAAAGCTAGTAACAATGTCATTGATATATTTAAAAAACATATATTTGTAAAAATTTAAAATATATTGTTGTATTCTGCGCAACGTGCGGGTATTCGCCTAATGTTTTATAATCCCGTGTTTTATTTATACAGTTTTGTCAAAGAAAGGTGTGATAATACTTACTAATATATAATCCAGTGATAGAGGTGTGATTAGTAGTTATTTTGAATGGTTAAAGTATTAACACTAAAGATGCTTTAATTTCCCCCACTTCTACGTCTCTTTGCAAGATTATTGCTATGATTTTATGATATATATAAAATCAAGAGTTAATTTTTTTCCAAATTTACCTAAAAGTGTCAATTTAAAGGTTGGGCCACATGCTAATAATTTTTAACACATAATTGACTTCTGTATTCTAATAAAGTTAATCTTTGTACTCTAAAGAGAAGTTGACTATTAGAGTGTTCTTGTTGGAGTTGTTGAGAGAGTAGGTGGCATCAAATAGACATTTGTGAAGCCATTTAAATTAAAGGTACAACTTACTGGATTTTGGTTTGATTTATACATGAACTTTTAAGTAAACTTTTGAAATTTATAATTGGATGTTGGTTTAATTTATACATGAACTGTTAAGTAAACTTTTGAAATTTATAACTTGGAAATGATATTTTCTCATTTTGTGTAGATTGGAACTTGGAAGTAAGAGTGGTAGAGGGTTTATTTTTTAGTAAGCAATTTACTGATTGTTAATAAACTAAAGTGGGTTGATTAAAAACATTATAACCATATTGATTTATTAAATGTAAAAAATTTAGTTAATTGATATTTGTTTCTTTTAAATATGCTAAAAACTTGGTTATTTTAATATTTTAGTTTTTTTCCCAAATATTTAATTTGTAAGTTTTCATATTTTTTTTCCTATAATAGCAACACACTCAAGTTCCACTACCAAAGTGGACAATCTACTTTAGTCCCATATTGTTCTTATTAGTAGAGAAATATAAATATTTATTTCAACTGTCGCTTTCTATATTCTAAAAAATAGAGTGTTTATTCTTTATGCTCTTAAAACACCAAAAATAAAGGTTTTTTTGTTTTTTTTAAGCATTTATTTCCATTGCCACCTCTTTCTGTATATTCAACTAAAGGTGCGAAATTCTTTTGAGGACAAATGTTTTCATGCCCCATTGCCTCTAAAGTTTGTTATTATAATGGTGTGCCGATGCTGAATAAATCTTGTCCCAGGTCTGCTGCTCTATGACTTATAGTACAATGCTATTACCAAATTGTCTTTATAGGTATAACTTGATACACGTCTCAATTTTCATCATAGTAGTTGAACTTGGTTAGAAAAAAAATGGGTGGAAGTTTTATTTATGTTGTTTTATTTATTATTATTTGATTTACATAAATCTATTGCTTTTGTTGGCACTAAATTGTGGAGATCATCATCTATTTCATCAAGTTTGTCGTGATCTTGTGCCGGAAGTAGAGTTGTATAAGAAAATGAGTTTAAAAAGAATGCAAGAATGTTTTTGGATTAGGGAAAGAGTACTTAAATGCGTAAATATCGTAGCACTAGATGTAAATTTTGAGCAATCACTATTACATATATTATTGTTTGCTTAGAAACCTAGCTAATCTTTTTGCTTTTAGAATACCAAATTGACCTCTTAAATTATTTAGCTCAAGGATGGTACATGTGCTTAGAAATTTACTATGTATTATTTATGTTATTTTTAAGTTCCTAACCGTGTATCACAAGAGTTTTAGCCTAGTACAAATATAACAAAAAATAATAATAAATATAAGAGGTATAATTATTTTTTTTAAGTTGATAAAACCAAAACCATAAAAAATATTAAAAATTGGACCACATGTACATCACCAAATATAAGAGGTATAATTTTTTTAAAGAATCATATATATAGTTTACATAGGTAGATTATGTTGGTAGAGTTTGGAAAATTATGTGTGGTTGTGGGGTAGATTGGAGTTTGCCTTATTTTTGAGTTTCCATGTTAAGTTTTGGTGTTAGTCTCTTCTTTTGTTCTTTTGATATTAGTTATCTTCACCCACAAGTTTGCAGTGTTTTGTTGATTTGTTATTGTGATTTAGGTTTTATTATTAATCACCATTTTTATAATTTGTTTTCCATAAGTATTATCATCATAATATTTTTTCTTTTTATGCTTTATTAATTGATAAATAATGGGAAGGTTAGAAAATCATTCATGAAAGCTAAGAAGCTATCATTGGGAAAAATAGTATGTGTGCAAAGCCTATGGTTTAGGAAACCAAAGAAAATGAGAAGGCATAGTTAACCACCCAAAAATTGTATAAAAATTAAGGTATCATTAGTTGTGGTGTGACTAAAATTTTTGTATATGTTTGTTTCTTTTATGGTGTTTGGCGCCTATATAATTGGCTTGAATTTTGTTAAGGGGAAAACGACTCTTGAGGGTAACTAATTGTTGTGTTTGTTTTCATTTGGTCATTTTTCTTTTTTTTGTACTCAATATACCATCGAACTTGTTGTTTGTGTTCACCATAACCCTTTTTGATCGGCTTTTGACCGATGATAGCCGATTAAAGGGTTATGGTGAACACAAACAAGTTCAATGGTATATTGAGTACAAAATGGTATATTGAGTACAAAAAAAAGGAAAATGACCAAATGAAAACAAACCCAACAGTTGGTTACCCGCCTGAGTCATTATTCCTGAAAAGTTAAATGAAATTAAAGTTGCAAAATTATCAAAGACTGCAACCTTCTTTGGCCATAACGTATATGAAGAGCGTTTCGGAGGGGTAACTTCATTAAAACATGGTCTATGCTATGCTTACTGTGGTTAGCTATCAATACCTCTCTGCAAAAGGATATGAATGTGTATGAGAGGCATATTTATCATCATAAATGACTAAACATTTACCTCAAGGTATATTATGGTGGCGTGTCTGCAAAAGCTGCATGATATTGTACATGTTGATGTTGTATCGTATCCCATAAATTCGATCTTAAAGCTAAGTAAACTAAAAAATCACAGCACTTGTGATTCCACTCATTTGTAGACTTGTCTAGAATCCATGATACGATAAATCATTTGATTGGAAACGTAAATGTAGTCATGAAATGCACCTACTTAGTCAAGATTCTCCTAATAAATATTCAAGTGCATTACAAAGTTGTACATGTACGCATAATGTTCTTTCATGGGTTATGTTTTGAAGAGAAGCAATAATGAATCTCATAAAGTCATTAATATCAGCAGGAGATGACGTGGGATTTGTTGTAAATGAGTAAAGGGAAAATGAATCAGGAGGGTAACCAACTGTTGCATTTGTTCTCATTTGGTCCCTTTTTTACTCAATATACCATCGAACTTGTTGTTTGTGTTCAACATAACCCCTTGACCGACTATCACAGGTCAAAAGTCGGTCAAAAGTGTTATGGTGAACACAAACAACAAGTTCGATGGTATATTGAATACAAACAAGGAAAGGGATCAAATGAAATATGTATAAACGTGTTTGAATACAAATGCATTTATTATAAAATAGGTGTTTACGAAACAATATATAAAAATAAGTTTTTACAAAAGAAATATATACAAACACTTACTTGGGTACATATAAATATGTTTTTACAAAAGAAATGAATGTGTTTACTATGAAATAGGTGTTTGTATACATTTTATTTTATATATGTGTTTGCATACAAATGTGTTTATAAATAGGCGTTCGTGTGTGTGTGTGTGTGTGTGTGGATATATATATATATATATATATATATATATATATATATATATATATATATATATATATATATATTTGTAAAATACATGTCTGTATACATTTTTTATATAAACGAGCTTGTATATATTTATATGCTTAACAAATACGTATTTTTATAAATAGGTATTTCATATACAAAAAAGTTTTTATATAGAAAATATAAGATTTTTATGTGCATAATTTGTTTTTTTTATATAAATATGATTTTATAAAGGAAAAACATATTTGAAACAAAATTTTGAGAAAACATTTGTAAAAATAACTAAATTTGGGATGAATCATAACAAAATTCTAAAATCTTGGCCAAAAGGGTAGATTTTGGACCAAGTTTTTAATAAAGTTTAAAACCTGGGCCAAAAGTACGCACAACATACTCATGCAACATGCAACATGTAACATGCAAGATTATGGAGGCCACCTAGTACGTTGGGCGTACCCCTTGGTATGATGGACATACTAGGCTCAGATGCAAACCTTAATATTCTTTTGAGTGATTCGTGGCTCTTGTAGTTGAAGAAGAAAGTTAGGGAAGAAGAAGAAGGTTCCATCAAGCTTAGAGATTCAAAAACCTCCCACCTTTGTGCATCATTTTCAGGTATAAAGCTTATACCTTGGCTAGTATTCTTCTAGATCTCTTTAGTGCAAGTTTTATGAGCTTAAGTCCCCAAAGTTCATACCTTTTTGAGTTAGAGACCCTCCAGAGAGTTTAAGTTGTCCTTTTATGGATCTTTGGGCTTCTAGGTTGATAAAAATGGTTGCTTGATCTTTCCTTTGCCACCATGCATGAGTAAAATACCTTGGAATGGATGAAATGGTGTTCTAGTCTCTCTTATCCATGCAAAGGCTTAAAGCCCACGACTTTAAGGGTTAAGATGACTTAAATCAATCATATCTATGGATAAAATGGTTGTCTTAACGGATTAAGACCAAAAAGTAAGGAAAAAGGGAGTTCATGGAGTATGTCGTGCATACTCCCAGCTACGCGCACATAGCTTGGTAAAGCCTCATCACATGCTTAGCCAGGTTGTACACCCAACGTACTCGTTGGATGTTGACTTTCTGTTGACATTTGCTGATTTTGACTTTTGGTCAGAGTTTAGGGTTTTGGACCAAGGAAGGGGCAAAATGGTCCTTTTCGCCCTTAGTAGGTTTTAGACTCGTGAGTGGTTTGGACCTTAATCTAATTACGGTTAATTATTGTGACATCCCCAAAATCTCGGCCAGAAAAGATTGATTTTCATTTATGCTTTTAAAATAATTTCAGAGTAAATCCTTTTGATTTGAAAGAATTGCGGAATTTGTCCCCAAAAACAAAACATGATAAACAATGTTTACCAAAGCATTTCATAAAAGAAATGTATTTTCATTATATAATCAAAACTCGGGGTGTCATGTTCCGATACAGACCAATAAGCATAAACGATAACATTACAAATCATTCAACAAATATATACATATACAGACTTGTAAACAAAACAACTTGATGATTCATCCATCTTATGCCCTCGCGCCACTTCCTGTAATACAAATAAAACTGAGTGGGTCAGGCTTGGGAGCCTGGTGAGCATATAGGTTTTTCAACCCACAATAAATAATCATATTTAATTTTCACCAACCAACAATAACCCAATTACCCATTCCCGTTATTCTCACTTTATGTCCCTATGACAATTAACATAAGGGACCTAGTCTAAGAATATTTCATCGGGGCGACAACACATGCTTTGGGGGTTCCTTAGCAATATAAGTCAAATAAGGCAACCATGAGGGGGATGGAGTACAGCGAATGAACACCCAAGTTCATTAACACCTACAGGTGGCGAACCTGCTAATGTTCCACAAGACTGTCTAGAAAAGTCTGTGGTCGTCATCTAAACTCTGCTAGATGACTGAATCAAACAACAACGAGGCCTCTCATCTATTTATTACACACCAACTATCTACCCATGTTTTACCCAACATATTAGTAGATAAAAATATATATTTTTATACATGAATAAAAACCTGTATAGCATGCTTTGATTAATACATATTCCACATAACAGATGAGGCACCCACACATAACACGTATTTCATAGAAAACAAATCAGATCTATGAGATAGAAGAGAGTGAATATACATTCACACATATAACACAAAATATACACATAACGCGTATTTCGTATAAAATACTTCATAATTATGCGTTAGAAGAAAGTGACCACACACTCACACCTATAAACAACAATATACTTAATATACTCGAACCATACTTGTATTATTATCGTGTTTATGAAGGGTAGTATACACTCACTTGATCAGAGGATGATCGGACAACACTACGACTTGCAGAAGTAGTAATCCTCAGCAGATCTAGAAGATCTTCACAAAAATCGAACTTCTCGCGGGCAGAGCTTCGGCTCGGGAACCGCACTTCTCGGGATCTTCGGGATCTCGGGACTTGCTTCGGGGCTCGAGAATAATATCGGGGCTTCGGGGTATTTCTGGCATGCAAATCGATGCAAAACGGGAGAGAGAAGAGAGAAAAATAGCAATTGAGTCGGCTGCCTTCGGATCCTATTTATAGGAGGCTGGAGCCTCAGAGTACGCGGGGCGTACTGCTCCGAAACGTCATCGCTTACGTATCCAAAGTGCTCGAGTGCGAGTGTCGACATTCCTCGGTGTACGCGGGGCGTACTTCGGATCAGATCGGTGACTCCTTCGGATAATCATCCGAATTAAAGATTAAATTTAAATACAAATTATTTAATAAACTTCAGAAATTCATATCTTCTTCATACAAACTCCGTTTTCGACGTTCTTTATATCCACGCGAAGGTGAGACTACGCTCTACAACTTTCGTTTAGAGTCCGTCGACTAATTTTAACTTTATTTTTATTATTTATTTTTAATAGGCCGGGACAGAAAAACTTCGTTATAAATTCATAACTTCTTCGTTTGACGTCCGTTCTCGCCTAACTTTTTATCGCTTCGATACCAACAACGAGACCTTCGATCCTCGTTTAGATCGCTTCGGCTAAAAACCCCTCGATCTCAAATCGAGTATTTCAGGCTGCATACCGTTAAGCCGAAACTTCGATAAATCATAACTTCCTCATACGAAGTCAGATTTGGGCGTTCTATATATATTCGGAAACCTCGTTTCAACTACTACAACATTATTCAAAGATATCAAGTTTATTTTACACTTAAATTTTGACACTTATTTTTATTCTTAATTAATCAAACTACATAATTAAGCAATTAAGCACAAAACACATAATACTCAAATAGTACAATCTTATTATTTCAAAACGGGTTACAAAGGTTAACCTAGACCATTACATTGCTAAAAATGGCAAGCCCGGAAACATAGGCGTTACAATTCTCTCCACCTTAGAATGATTCCGTCCCCGGAATCACACATCAACAAACAAATGCGGATAGCGACTCAACATGTCACTCTCCGTCTCCCAGGTGAGATTTGGCCCATTTGTGTGTTTCCATCGGACAAGCACTAACCCAACCATTTTGCGTCGCAACTTCTTAGTCTTCCGGTCAACAATTGCCTCTGGTTCTTCAATCAACCTTTTGTTCTCATCAATTCTCAATTCAGAAATTGGAATTATGTCGGGTACTTCTCCCATGAACTTCCTCAAATAACACACATGAAAAGTGTTGTGAATTCCATTTAGTTCTTCGGGTAATTCGAGCTTGTAAGCTTGGTTCCCAATCCTCTGAAGAACTTTAAACGGTCCAATAAACCTTGGACTCAACTTTCCCCTTTTACCAAATCTTATAAGTCCCTTCCATGGCGAGACTTTAAGCAAAACCGAATCTCCAACCTCAAAAGTCATCGGTCTTTGCTTTTTGTCAGCATAGCTCTTTTGACGATCCTGAGCTGCTAACATCCTTTCCCTAATTATTTTCAACTTTTTAGTAGTTTGATGAACCATCTCCGGTCCCATAAACTGCTTTTCCCCAGCCTCAAGCCAACAAGACGGCGTACGACACTTCTGTCCATACAAAGCTTGATAAGGTGCCATCTTAATGCTCGAGTGAAAACTATTATTATAGGAAAATTCTACCAAAGGTAAATGTTCATCCTAATTACCTAGGAATTCCCAGGTACATGCTCTCAGCATATCTTCAAGCGTTTGTATCGTTCTTTCACTCTGACCATCAGTCTGCGGATGGTAAGCTGTGCTTAAACATAACTTGGTACCCATTTCCTCTTGTAGACTTTTCCAAAACCTTGAGGTGAAACGGCTATCACGATCCGATACAATCGTTAACAGAACACCGTGAAGCCTCACAATTTCCTTCACGTAAGAATTCGCAAGCTTTTCCATAGACCATTTCTCCCTGGCTGCTATGAAATGCGCACTCTTAGTGAATCGGCAGAAAAGTTACGCCGACAAGCGTCGATCCGACTTGGAGTTTCAAGTCGGGGATATGGTTCTCCTGAAGGTGTCGCCTTGGAAAGGTGTCATCCGATTCAGGAAGCGGGGCAAGTTGGGCCCGAGATTCATCGGATCGTTTAGGGTTGTAGCCCGGGTGGGCAAGGTGGCGTATAGGTTGGATCTGCCAGCCGAGCTCAGCCAGATCCACAGCACTTTCCATGTCTCTCAGCTGCGAAAGTGCTTAGTGGACGATTCAGTGGTAGTGCCGTTGGAGGATATTCAGGTTGATGACAGCCTGAATTACATTGAGCGCCCAGTCGCAATCCTCGACAGGAAGTTGAAGGATTTGAGGAACAAGAGGGTGGAGCTAGTAAAGGTGCAATGGCAGCACCGCAAGGGTTCGGAATGGACTTGGGAGCCAGTGGACGAGATGATGGAGCACTATCGCGAGCTGTTTCAGGATCGAGCAACAGACTTCGAGGACGAAGTCTAAAATAAGTGGGGGAGATTTGTAGCACCTGATTCCTGGTATGTATTCGTGGTTATTAAATCTCTTTATTTCGCATAATTAGCCTTGGACTCGGCGAGTTGAAGGACTGACTCGTTGAGTAGAAGCGGGACTAGACGCGGGATCTACTCAGTCTACTCGGCGAGTAGGTCCGATGGACTCGGCGAGTAGACCCTGTTTGGACTTAAACCCTAACCCGGGTGTTTGCACCCTATTTAATCGATCTAACCCAGCCTCCACTTCCCTTAGCACTCCCAGAGACCTGTAGAACGAAACCCTAGCCTCCTTTGTGTCCTTGTGGGTGATTTTAGCATTTTGAAGGTGATTTGGGGCTTGGGAGAAGAAGGAGAAGATTGAAGAGTGCAAGAAGGGAAGAAGATCCGGAATCTACTCTGTGAAAGGCTTCTATTCAGGTAGAAAAGACCCTAACTTGATCTTTAGCTCGTTAGTCCCCTTTTGTCCCTAAGAAAAGAGGTTTTAAGCCCTAAGAACCTAAATCTCTATGTGTTTATGGTTAATGTTCTGCAAGAACTTCGGATGTGGACCTTTTGGACTTCATAGTAGCATAAAGTCTCTGTGGTTGAGGTAGTGGAAGTCCCCATTGAGCATAGGACCTCTTGTATAGCTTGGAAGTGCATGTTTGAGCTCATAGGGCCATGCATGCACGTAAAGTTTACAACTTTACGTGGTAAATGAGCCCTAGGACCATGGATCTGTGGGCTGGGAGTGTTGCATGTCCCAGATCTGGCCTACTCAGGAAGTGGGTCGAAGGACTCGGCGAGTCCCAAAGTGGAACTCGGCGAGTTCTATGAAGATGGTCGTCGACTCGGCGAGTTGGATGAACAAACTCGGCGAGTCCTATGAAGATTGCCTGGAACTCGCCGAGTAGTTCTTCAAACTCGGCGAGTAATATGAACATCCACAGAGCGCGAGGGGTTTAAGCGTCGAATTCGTACCTGTGCACGGAATTAACCGTATAACGTAGTCCCGAAACCCCAAACCCTCGAATGGGGTGTTTTGGTGTGGATTGGAAGCGAGCAGAGGACCTGCTCGAGGAACTCGGCGAGTTGCTCGCAGGACTCGGTGAGTTGGTACTCGAGTCGGCCCTAAAGTCCCGGATAGCGAGTCAGGGGTGACTCAGTGAGTGAAAAGAGGGACCTGGTGAGTGGGACCGGATCAGTGAGGGATGGACTCGGCGAGTTGCTCTCTGGACTCGGCGAGTCCAGTCAACTGGAAGTTGACCTTGACCTGGTCTTTGACTTGGTGAGGGGTAAAAGGGGTCATTTTACCCTAAGAACATCTAGCGTGTTTGACTGATCGTTTTGTGGGAATTACAGCCGAGGGACGTTAGCAGCAGCAGCAGTAGACAGCCAATTCCCACACAGACCAGCAGCCTATTCGAGGTGAGTTACCTTCCAGTAGCAGTGGGTCTATGGCCACAATGCCGGCCCACCAGTAGGAGTCGTATGTTAGATGATTGTCTTTGTGATGTCATCTATGTTGCTACTACCTGATATGTTATATGCTAGCATGATATGTTATATGTGATAATAGTAGAAATCGATTGTTAGGACCGGAGGGTAGTCAAACACCCCAGAAATGTCTAACAGTACGTGATGATATGTTTGCATGCTGGCCTGTAATGTTATATGCGATAGTGGTAGTAGGAGGGGACTAGTCCCCGAGGATCGGTTGTTAGGACCGATGGGTAGTCAGCACCCCAGAATGGCCGTACCGGATAGTTAGGCACCCCCAGAATAGCCTGGCAGTATGTGTGTTAATTGTTTGTATGGTATGTGGTACGATGGGGGAACTCACTAAGCTTTGTGCTTACAGTTTGCAGTTTTGGTTTCAGGTACCTCTTCGTCGAAGGGGAAGGAGCCGGCGCGGTAGCCGCACATCATGCACACACACTGGTTTCTGCACTTACGAGATTCTCTGGGTTTTATACTCTGATATTTTGATGATTGTATGATTTGACTTTCAGAGATGGCTTACGTTTTGTTATGGTTTGATCAAACAATGTTTTTAACTATTAATGTTTTTCTAAAGTAATGTTTTTTAAAAAACGAAATTTTTAGACGTGAAATTTGGGTTGTTACATAGGCACAGGCAATGGTTCTAAAATCCCGTACGGTTTCTGATGTTGTGTCTTGACTCTCACACAAGTCACACACTCAGCCACATACTTTGCAACATCAAGCTTCATCGTCGGCCACCAGTAGTAGGGTTTCAGGTCCCTATACATTTTAGTGCTACCAGGATGAATTGAGTACATGGTTTTATGAGCTTCTTCCATCAGAAGATCCCTAATTCCTCCTGACTTAGGTACCCAAATACGATCTTGGAATACCTTCAGTCCATGACCGTTTGTACCAAACACCAACGTTTTACCCAAACGTTCCTCCTTTCGGTCATTTTTCTCAGAAGCTTCGTCTTGAGTTTTCTTTATACTTTCCACAATGGTCGAGACAACTTCAATTCTCAACGCTCTTGGCCTTTTCCTTTCAAGATTGACTTTCCGACTGAGAGCATCAGCAACAACATTAGCTTTACCGGGGTGGTAAAGTATCTCGCAGTCGTAGTCTTTAAGTAATTCTAGCCAGCGTCGTTGCCTCATATTCAATTCCTTCTGATTAAAGAGATATTGGAGACTCTTATGATCAGTAAAAAGTTTGCACTTCGTGCCATAGAGGTAATGCCTCCGTATTTTCAGAGCGAAAACTACCGCTGCCAACTCCAAATCATGAGTCGGGTAATTCTTTTCATGCTCTTTCAGCTGTCGAGACGCATATGCTATCACCTTCTTTCTTTGGGTCAAAACACAACCCAATCCAACACCAGACGCATCGCTATAAATAGCGAAGTCTTCAATTCCATCGGGTAGAGAAAGTATCGGTGCCTCGTATAGCTTCTTCTTTAGCTTCTCGAATGCTTCTTTATGCTTATCACTCCAAGCATAAGTAGCTCCTTTGTGGGTCAAAACTGTTAATGGAGTAGCAATTGAAGAAAAGCCTTGGATAAACCTTTGGTAATATCCGTCTAATCCTAAAAAGCTTCGAATCTCCGTGGGACTTTTCGGTTGTTCCCACTTCATCACAGCTTTGATCTTCCCTGGATCAACCATTATCCCTTCTTGGTTGACCACATGACCCAAGAATCGAACTTCACGAATCCAAAAATCACATTTGGAGAACTTAGCGTACAGCTTCTCCTTCTTTAAGATTTCTAACACTTCTCGCAAGTGTCTGCCATGCTCCTCTTGGCTTTTCAATTAAATCAGAATGTCGTCTATGAACACTATCACAGATTTATCAAGGAACGGGTTACAAACCCTATTCATCAAATCCATGAACGCTGCTGGAGCATTGGTTAGTCCAAACGACATAACCAAGAACTCGTAGTGTCCATATCTAGTTCTGAATGCAGTCTTCTCGATATCTTGCTCTCTTACTTTTAGCTGATGATATCCTGACCTTAGATCGATCTTCGAGAAATAGCTCGAACCTTGCAATTGATCAAATAGGTCATCAATCCTCGGCAACAGATATCTATTCTTTATTGTTGCCTTGTTTAGCTCTCTGTAATCGATGCACATTCTCATACTTTCATCTTTCTTCTTCACAAATAACACCGGAGCTCCCCAGGGCGATGAACTAGGTCTAATGAAACCTTTGTCCAATAATTCCTGAAGTTGCATCATTAGCTCCTTCATCTCCGTCGATGCTAATCGATAAGGTGCTTTTGCTATTGGCGTGGTTCCTGGTAACAAGTCAATTCTGAACTCCACTTGTCTATCAGGTGGTAATCCAGGAAGATCTTCGGGAAATACTTCCGGATACTCACACACCACTGGAATACTCTGCATCACCTTTTTTTCTTTCTTAGCATCAATCACGAATGTTAAATATGATGTACATCCCTTGGTCAAACACCTTCTGGCTTTCATTAGGGAAATGATTCCAGAATTCACTCTGCGTTTGTCCCCGTACACCATAAATGAATCTTTCCCACGTGGGTTTACTTTAACTATCTTCTTCTTGCATAAAATTTCGGCATCATTGGCGCTGAGCCAATCCATTCCCAACACGATGTCGAAACCATTAAGTTCGATAGGCAATAATTCCTCGTGAAACTTATTCCCATTAAGGTCGATTAAGATGTCTTTCATACGATGGCTAACAGGTACAAACTTGCCACTAGCAACTTCGACTAACAAAGCATTATCTAGTCTATCAATAGGCAAAACTAGCTTTCTACCAAACTCATGCGAAATAAAGGAGAAGTTGGCTCCAGAATCAAACAAAATTTGAGCAGGTAATTCGTTTACGAGAAAGGTACCTGAAGCGACATCAGCTTCATCTTTCGCGGCCTCAAGTGTCATCTGGAAAGCTCTCGCCTTCAACTTTGGTGGAATGTTGGGCCTAGTTGCCTCCTTCTTCTTCAGACAGTCTTTCAAAATATGCCCCTCTTCATTGCAACCAAAACACATCCTTTTGTTGTTCGGACACTCATTGGAAAAATGTCCAACCTTTCCACACTTGTAGTAGGTTACATCCTCGCTACATTTCCCAAAGTGCTTTTTCTTACACTTATCACACCACTTTGCTTCGCCTCCTTTTCCTCCAAACTTTTTCGAATAAGATTTCGAAAATTTGCCTTTCTTACCGGAACCAGATGTTCCCTCAAACTTTCTCTTCTCACCAACTTCAACCTTGTCGGTGGTTCTCCCCTTAATCATGTTCTCAACAGACTTGGCAGCCCAGATAGCTGCCTCTAGAGTATGTGCCTGACGTACTGGCACCTCGTACTCCCATGGAAGTCCCTTCGCATACCGGTCCACCTTTGTCAGCTCGTCTGGGACGATACGCAAGGAAAACTCCATCTTATCGGTAAAGTTATTGGTGTATTCATCAACTGACATGTTGTCTTTCGTCAATGCCAAAAACTCGTTCTCCAATTCCAATAGATTTTGAGCCGAGCAGAACTTGTGCTTGAACTGCACCAAGAACTCTGCCCATGACAATTGCAGTGGCTCATTAAGGCTTAAGGTCTTCCCTAGAGTGTTCCACCAACGAACGGCTCCACCTCGGAACTGACACACTGCATAAATAGTGTGCAACTTGCCTCTGCAGCCACAAGTCATAAAGGCTAACTCCATTTCGGAGATCCAATCCATAACTCCAATCGGATCCTCCTTTCCATTGAAGGTCGATGGTTTGCAAGTTAGAAAGTCCTTGTACTTGCATCCCATTCCATCATTCCTTCCATCATGGTTATCTTGCCTAACTATCGGTGGGTTGGCTTGACCAACAGACCCACTGAAGTTTCCACCTTCCGAGTGCCCTTCATTTAATTCGGGCTCTTCCACACGAATTGACAGTTCTTCACGATTCTGTTGAAGCAACCGTCTAGTTTCATCCATCTGAGGATCCAACATCGTCTGAATCATCATTTGCACACCAGCCATGGTTATTGGCTCAGGTGCTGCTGCTACGACAGGTATTTGTTCAATCACTGGTGGTTGATTCCTGTTTTCGTTAGCATTTCCAACTCCACTTCTTGTCCTCACCATTTTGATCTACACACCGAATAAGGTGAAATTAGATCCCCAATCACGATAGATATTCAAATCATCCTTATCACTCCGAAACGTTTACATGCTAGTGCTAATATCGTAGACGTACGCTTAGAATCCTACACACATAAGGTTTCTAGATCCGGTCGGCAACAGACCATAGATCCGAACAAATAATATCATATATGGCAACATATAACATTTAGCACATAAAGCATTTTAGGCAACTTTCCTAAAATAAACTAGTGCTCGTGTCTAAAACATAACAAACACACATCTCAAAACTTCACTTAGCATTCTAAGTTTAAGTCTAGAAATCCTACAAATTCCTAGTTCGCTTAAACTAATGCTCTGATACCAACTGTGACATCCCCAAAATCTCGGCCAGAAAAGACCGATTTTCATTTATGCTTTTAAAATAATTTCAGAGTAAATCCTTTTGATTTGAAAGAGTTGCATAATTTGTTCCCAAAAACAAAACATGATAAAACAATGTTTACCAAAGCATTTCATAAAAGAAATGTATTTTCATTATATAATTAAAATTCGGGGTGTCATGTTCCGATACAGACCAATAAGCATAAACGATAACATTACAAGTTATTCAACAAATATATACATATACAGACTTGTAAACAAAACAACTTGATGGTTCATCCATCTTATGCCCTCGCGCCACTTCCTGTAATACAAATAAAACTGAGTGGGTCAGGCTTGGGAGCCTGGTGAGCATATAGGGTTTTCAACCCACAATAAATAATCATATTTAATTTTCACCAACCAACAATGACCCAATTACCCATTCCCGTTATTCTCACTTTATGTCCCTATGACAACTAACATAAGGGACCTAGTCTAAGAATATTTCATCGGGGCGACAACACATGCTTCGGGGGTTCCTCAGCAATATAAGTCAAATAAGGCAACCATGAGGGGGATGGAGTACAACGAATGAACACCCAAGTTCATTAACACCTACAGGTGGCGAACCTGCTAATGTTCCACAACACTGTCTAGAAAAGTCCGTGGTCGTCATCTAAACTCCGCTAGATGACTGAATCAAACAACAATGAGGCCTCTCATCTGTTTATTACACACCAACTATCTACCCATGTTCTACCCAACATATTAGTAGATAAAAATATACATTTTTATACATGAATAAAAACCTGTATAGCATGCTTTGATCAATACATATTCCACATAACAGATGAGGCACCCACACATAACACGTATTTCATAGAAAACAAATCAGATCTATGAGATAGAAGAGAGTGAATATACATTCACACATATAACACAAAATATACACATAACGCGTATTTCGTATAAAATACTTCATAATTATGCGTTAGAAGAAAGTGACCACACACTCACACCTATAAACAACAATATACTTAATACACTCGAACCATACTTGTATTATTATCGTGTTTATGAAGGGTAGTATACACTCACTTGATCAGAAGATGATCGGACATCACTATGACTTGCAGAAGTAGTAATCCTCAGCAGATCTGGAAGATCTTCACAAAAATCGAACTTCTCGCGGGCAGAGCTTCGGCTCGGGAACCGCACTTCTTGGGATCTTCGGGATCTCGGGACTTGCTTCGGGGCTCGAGAATAATACTGGGGCTTCGGGGTATTTCTGGCACGCAAATCGATGCAAAACGGGAGAGAAAAGAGAGAAAAATAGCAATTGAGTCGGCTGCCTTCGGATCCTATTTATAGGAGGCTGGAGCCTCGGAGTACACGGGGCGTACTGCAGTACGCGGGGCGTACTGCTCCGAAACGTCATCGCTTACGTATCTGAAGTGCTCGAGTGCAAGTGTCGACATTCCTCGGTGTACGCGGGGCGTACTTCGGATCAGATCGGTGACTCCTTCGGATAATAATCCGAATTAAAGATTAAATTTAAATACAAATTATTTAATAAACTTTGGAAATTCATATATTCTTCATACGAACTCCGTTTTCGACGTTCTTTATATCCACGCGAAGGTGAGACTACGCTCTACAACTTTCGTTTAGACTTCGTCGACTAATTTTAACTTTATTTTTATTATTTATTTTTAATAGGCCGGGACTGAAAAACTTCGTTATAAATTCATAATTTCTTCGTTTGACGTCCGTTCTCGCCTAACTTTTTATCGCTTCGATACCAACAACGAGACATTCGATCCTCGTTTAGATCACTTCGGCTAAAAACCCCTCGATCTCAAATCGAGTATTTCAGGCTGCATACCGTTAAGCCGAAACTTCGATAAATCATAACTTCCTCATACGAAGTCAGATTTAGGCGTTCTATATATATTCGGAAACCTCGTTTCAACTACTACAACATTACTCAAAGATATCAAGTTTATTTTACACTTAAATTTTGACGCTTATTTTTATTCTTAATTAATCAAACTACATAATTAAGCAATTAAGCACAAAACACATAATACTCAAATAGTACAATCTTATTATTTCAAAACGGGTTACAAAGGTTAACCTAGACCATTACATTGCTAAAAATGGCAAGCTCGGAAACACAGACGTTACAATTATTTTGTTAACTAGGCGGAGTTTAGATCCGACAGTTTGGGTGCTAGGTTTTCGTGTCATTAGTATCAGGTGAGTTTCCTCACTTACTCTCACATGTATGGTAGGATAATTATAATATTATGACCAAATGGGTCTAGCTGTTAAGCTATATTATGTTATGTTATGTTATGTATTGATATGATATTTGTCTGTGACTGGGGCTACTGATAGCCAACAGGGGTTGTGGATAACCTCAAGAGCATGCTGTTAGCTCATCGGGACTGCTGATAGTCCTAGGGTTGCAGATAACCCATAGTTGTTTACTTATGTTGTGTTATTTGAGGTATTTTGTTGAACTCATTAAGCTTTGTGCTTACAGTTGTTGATATGTATATGGCAAGTACTTCGCATGACCGCGAGAAAGCAAATGTCTGATTATACACTCGCACTTGGAATTTACTTATGGGACATGATCTTCATGTACTCCGAAAACTATGACATTTATGTTTTGAAATGACTGTAATTGATCTGGTTATGAAACTATGTTTTTGGAAGTTTTAAAAATGAAAAATTTGGTCTAAAATCTGAGGTGTTACATTTATCTTACAATATGGATAAAAGCTATTACAATTGTATATGTCAAATTAGTGTAAGAAATTATTAGTTTACATTTAATAACTTAATATCAATAATCTTATTATTTTCAACATGTGTTTGCCAAAAATTTAACTATTAATATTTACTCTACGCAACGTTTTGATATTCATCCAGTACTATGCTATAAACGAGACATTTTTTCTATCACCATATGCATGTGAAACCTCTACGACTTTTCATTTTCCAACTTAATATCATTAATCTATTAAATTAAAACATGTTCGTTAATACTAAATATTATCTCATTATTGGTAGACTGTAAAATGATTATTATAAATTTATAATAGACTTATTTGTTAATTTAAATATTATGTTAAATCTAAAACATATTTCAAAATATAAAATAAACTTTAAAAATATATTCAAATAGTATTTTTTAAAATAGTTAAAAAAATTTGAATATTGTAAATGTAGAACGTCAAGTCAAATGAATATGTTTTTTTTACTATTATAGTTCATTTTTTCTAAAGTTTTGAATTAATTTACAGAAAAAAATTAAATTGTGTTAACTTACAAACAATAATTCATATATCAGTTAACCATCATGATCGGAATTAAAAGAAAAATTAATAGATAAGTAGTTTATAAATTAATCACTCTTAATGTTAAACTGTAATACTAAATTGAAAACCATTTTTTTTTAATTTAAACGCAAACCATGAGTATGTGCTATTGAATTATATGATTCTAATAAATGTATATTTTATAATATTTTTTAAAGCACTTACAAATTTATACATCAATTTAGTGTAATAGTTATTAGTATTATTGTTTACAATATATATATATATATATATATATATATATATATATATATATATATATATATATATATATATATATATATATATATATATATATATATATACACGAAATTTTTTTTATTCTCCACAATATATGGATATTACCTTAGTGGAGCCTGGGGTGTCCCGAGCCACTGTCCGATTCCGACAAGTAGTGTAAATTTTTTTTTTAAATGTTTTTTCTGTTAGGTGCACCGGCTTAAAATACGAGTGTCACTACTAATTTAGATTTTTTTGGAATTTTTTTTAGTGTCATCCTACTAAAACGTTCTACGTCCACCACCGGATATTAGCCTACTAGTTAAATAACACCAAAATGATTAAATGACTAACACCGAGCTCTAAAAAGGCTTGTATCTTATAAGTTTTTGTTTTCATAAATTAGCTTCTAACTTCCGTTAACCTTAGTATTTTCCCTACGTTCAACTTTTAAATCAATCTAGGAATTTGATAATTAAAATATCCAACCAAAATTCGTCCTTTATAACAATTAAGGTTTCAACAAAATGGCATTGTATTTTCTAAATTTCCAAAATACCTTAATTCATCATAAGGAAGGTTAAAATGAGAATCACACTCACTCCTCTTTTTATTCATTACCACCCGGTTATACAATACCCCAAAACAACTTTTTTTTTTTTTTTTTTTTTTTTTTTATAGAAATTTCACACATAATGGTCCAGACTTTTAGCTCGAAACGTGAATGTTACAAATAATGAATGTAAATTTCCGAAGTATCATGAAATCAATAAAATTTCTTTGTTATGAAACCTTAAGACATTTATTTATGTTATTTTTCCCGTTCTGCGTTAAAATGGACGGGGGAGTAGCTTACTTTGTAATAATAAATAAAATATAATTATTAGTAATTTTTTGAACAAAATAGTATTTCATGTAGTCTTAATAGTTGAATGTAGAGGTGTAGTAAAGACGAAATCGAAGAGAAATAAAATCACTTCTTGAACAAGATATAAGATAAATGGTATATCATTGTCGAAATTTGTAATTTACTCTAATTTAAAAGAGTCTTCAGCAATCAATCAAATGCATGAAATGTTTTTTAAGAAAACTCGTGGATCACAAATCTACCCTAATAAATGAAAATGTTATTGCCATTTGTCATTCTCTTATTTATTTGGCCACATGTCATTTTGTCATAATTTTGAAATATATTTATTTTCCACTTGTCAATTATTTCATTATTCATTTCCACTACATCATTAATTTAGTTTTCATAAATTAAACCTACTATAATAACTATTAATTTCAAATTTCAAATTTGAAATTTCAATTTCAATTTCAAATAAATTTATACTTTAAATATTTGTATTTAACATTTTATTATAATAAATCGTTTAGTGCACGGGTCTAACAATTAAACTCATAATTTTAATTAATTTATTTTTTACATGTTTTTTTTTCATAATTTTCACTTATTTCATATTTCAAATTCAAATAAACTCTTTATTTAATCGCTCATGTTTAACATTATGTTTTAATTAACCCGTATAATATACGGGTTTCACAACTAGTTCACAATAATCATAACAAACTCTCGAACAGTTACTAATAAACAAATATAAAAATTTAAAACTAATCTTAAAAACAATTTAGAACGATCCCATACACAATAATCTTATGATAAACAAAAATTATTAAATCCACCTGTGCCTTGATTGTCTTTTTATTGAGAGTAATAATAAGCAAAGAAAAATTAAATATCTTCTATAACCAAAATATCTGAATTTGACAATATGTTATTCTAGAAGACTTGGCTAGTTATGAACAAGGTACACTTTTTAAAGTTTTTCTATATTTATTATGTTAAGGAGTAAGGAGTCCCGGTTGAAGTTTTGGTGGGAGGTAGACATATGGTTCCTAGCAATCAATGGGTTGAGCGGTTTCTTACGTTTACTCCACTTTGCGGGTTTACGAACCCTTCCATTTTGTTTCATTTGAATATTAACCGGAGGAATAAACATAAAATATTCTTTGCTACTTTTTTGTTTTGATGTATGGGGGTTGATAAAAAATGTTATGTTTTATCTTATTGGTTTTGATTTTGATGCATGTTGTGATAAAAAATGTTATGTTTTATTATATTTTATATTTTTTTAATTTAATTAAATAAAAAAACTAATGTGACAAATGAGTCGGAAAAAATAAAATTTTCATATGTTGTGGATTAGGAGAGTTGGAAGAGAGAGAGAGAGAGATTAGATAGAAAAACTGATATGACAATGATGTGACACTGGATTGAATGAGTTGGGAGGGAATGACTCCTCCTCCTTTTAAGGAAATCTACATATAAAAATCATTATACTTATCATTCTCTTGCAATCGTACATGTTATATATAGTTCAAAAAATATAAATAAGTTGCTATGCATGTATTATTAGGTTTTCGTAATTACATTATCTTTACATATACATGATGCATTATAGAATCATATAAAGTTGAATAAAGAATAGCATAAGAACATCCACAATGTAAGTAGTATAAAAGTTGAAAAGGGTGATAACTATAATTGAATAGGAGTTTAATAGAGTGTTATGATGACATGGAGTAGAGTTGAAAGAAGGAGTTGAATGATCATTGAATGGTTCAATAGAAGAAATAAAGTGGTGATTATGATTGAATAGGTGTTTAATAAGTTGTGGATGTTGTTGTTGAATGATCATTGAACGATTCAATAGAAGAAATAAATGGGTGATTATGATTGAATAAGTATTTAATGAGTTGTGGGTGTTGTA
This sequence comes from Lactuca sativa, assembly GCF_002870075.4. Classification (NCBI taxonomy): domain Eukaryota; kingdom Viridiplantae; phylum Streptophyta; class Magnoliopsida; order Asterales; family Asteraceae; genus Lactuca; species Lactuca sativa. Next base: position 210,087,502 of record NC_056624.2, read on the forward strand.
TAGATGTTTAATGGATGATGTGACAATCCATTGAAGTCTATAGAGTTCAATGGATTGCAGATGATGTAATAAAGAAAGAATTTACTTGCTATCGAGCATCCAAAAGTGTTACGGTGACTTCATTGACAGAATCCAATGTTGGCGCCGATGACATAGAGTTGATTTCTGTCACAAACCTCTCTTCTGCAAAAAATGCAGGTTGCTTAGGTGGAGGCAAATAGTTCTCATTACCCAACATAAGAACCACTGACGACATCGTGGGCCTATCTTCTGCATGATGTTGCACGCATAACAAACCAATATGCACTGCCCGTAGTACTTGAGAGGCGACACATGAGTCTCGCAGAGATGAGCTAACTAGCTCAACCGACTTTCCATCTTTGTGGAGTTTCCATGCCTAAGTAATTTCAAAGTAGGAAGTTATTAGCATAATCTAGGGAGCTAATAAGCCTTAAGGCTACAAATAACTTCTATCATGCATGGTTTAAAGTTAGTTGATCAAGCGATTAATGGGCTAGACTATAACTTGGGTGGGTGTTTCAGAATATATAGGCCTTGCCTCAGGTTCTTATTTACTTACATGTCCAATAAGGGTGTCGTTGTAATCTTGTTGAGAGAATCCTCTGTTTTTCTTCCCGCTCACCATTTCCAACACTAAAACACCAAAGCTATACACATCCGACTTTACTGAGAAAAGGCCATGCACTGCATACTCCGGAGAGATGTAACCACTGAAATGTAGTTTCACAACTTCATTGATATATGAGAATTTTAAATGAAACTAATATAATCAAATGAGAATAGTATTCTTACTAAGTTCCAACCACTTTGTTCGTGTTAGCTTCAGTCTCATATCCGCTAAACTTTCTAGCAAGGCCAAAATCTGATATCTTGGGATTCATGTCCTTGTCCAGCAATATATTGCCAGCCTTCAGATCTCTATGGACGATTCGTAGTCGTGAATCTTGATGCAAATAAAGAAGTCCTCGAGCAATCCCATTGATAATATGAAAACGAAGAGGCCAATCAAGCATGAGGCTTCTAGATGCATCTGCCAGATAATAGTCACTAAATTAGTTTATATACAATTATTAATGAAGTGTACTATATATCACAAGTGAAATGTGTGCGTCAAACCAAATATAAAGAAGTCAAGGCTTTTGTTCTCCATGTATTCATATATTAACATTCTTTCATCTCCTTGGATGCAGTATCCGAGAAGCTTTACAAGATTTCGATGCTGAAGCTTGGCAATACATCCAACTTCATTCTTGAATTCATCAACACCCTGTGACGAAGTTGCTGAGAGTCGTTTCACAGCTATTTCTCGTCCATCTTCAAACACACCCTAAAGATTCAGGTTACGGATATATTATTAGCTATCTTTCATATGTAAATATTAATTAATGTTTTTCACATAAAGAGGGAATGTATTTCATTACCTTGTAAACTGGACCAAATCCACCTTCACCAAGCTTATTGTCGAGAGCAAAGTTGTTAGTTGACTTAGCAATCATGGACAGGCTAAAGGCCGACAACTCTGTATCTTTATTCCTATCATCATCATTGGTATACTTCTCCTCACGTGCTTGCATCAAAACTACAAGTTCAGATATATAATTAGCGTGTCTGCTAATTTCTAGTAAAAAAAGAATTTGGTTGGGGTACCTTGTCTTCTCTGGCGAGATCTTTTTTTCTTTCTCCATGCTACATATAGTGCTATAACCAGACATACAAGAAATGAAGCAAGTGAAGCTGACACAGCTATGGTGATCGTTGGTTTCTTCTTTCGAGACCCTGAGCCATATTCTGGGGAAGTAGAACCTTTATACAATCCAAATGAATGACAAATGATCGTCAGGATGTTATTTTGTAGATATACAGATGAAATCGGAATCATATATATACAACTACGTACAATTAATTAAGGGTTTAATAAGAGAGATGGAGATGGAGAAGAGAAGCCTTACTTGGTAGTTCGGAAGCAGGCATTCTTAAGTGAAGTTCTTGTGTTTCATCATACACCCGAATATCCATTAGATCACCGAACCATAGCAAGCATCCGCTTCCACCATCTCTGATATCTAAACTTGCATAAGCTGTACAAGAGCAATTCTCTATGCAAGTCGTTTCACATTCACCAAGTGTCATGCTCAAATCATACACTGAACGATTTGTATCTGGGAATTTTACACCTGAAAGTGTACGAAATCCATCCCCATTCCCGCAAGCTAATGGTGTTATCCTTTGACACCCACTTGACCAATCTGCTAAATTCCATTCTTCAGTGCTACGTGGTTCAAAACCATCTAGGCAACTACAAGCAGGGGCATTGCTAATGTCGCAGTTTGCATATGAACCACATGTAGCATAACGTGCACAAGCATCAACACTACTTGCAGTCGAATAGGTAGTCCAATTTTGTGTGCGATTGACCCAAATCAAGTCTTCCATTTTGCCATCCGCACTCAAATGCATCCTCGAAATAAGCGAGTTGTTCACAAGTGCATATTCATAGTATATCTCATTCTCATTGAAAACAAACTGGTGTGTGAATATTGAATTTTCGCCTAAATTAGGCATGCCATTGAATGTAACACCATTCCATGGTCCGAATCTCGACACTGGAACCATATTATGCCTCTCAAAAAGTTGTGGGTACCCATTTGTATCCACCCGAAAGACATACTGACCTGCAGAAGGAGAAGGGTCATCATCGCTCTTCCATGACCTCAAGTATGTTTCTTTTCCTGTCACCAAATCCACGCCGATTCTCATTCCTGAGAGAAGGGTGTCTACAGGATAATCAAAACTTTGCCATATTATACTTCCCTGATCCCTCAGAACAAGATTTCCAGTATCCAAAAGCTGTGCCACCAAATCGCTACCCCTGTCAGATGCGGATGAATTTGATGACCAGATTACTGAGTTGTTACCACTGAGAATTTGGAGTGCACCCTGGCTAATTCTGAGCACACCAGACGTATCATTCAATGGATTCTCTGTGTTAGCAACCCACACCACCGTACGTGTTGATATCATCTTGTACCATATCCCTACGTACCGATTATTTGATGTGCCAGGTCTGAAGAACCCCATTTCAAAGATTTCACCAGCTGAAACAATGGTGACACCATCTGTGATGGTTTGATTTGCTGATATGGTGTCTACTGCTGCTGCAAAAGTTATCAAAATTGAGATTAGAAGAGTACCAAAGCATAAGAAGAGTATGGTAAGCTTCTCCATGATTGAGATCATATGTGGGTTATGTGTGGGTTTAAGCCATAAACGACATGGGTCAATAGAAACAAACTTTAGACCGAGGCAAAATTCAAAGACGACGGTCCCACTTGAGAGAATTAGCAACTGTTCCAAGTAACGCCATTTTTCGACAACACCCACTTGGGACTTGATACTTGATACAAAATGGTAAAAGATTTAGGCATTTAGCGCGATCGACTTGTCACGGAAGTTATAATGATTAAAACCAGAAGATCCCAAGTAGCCAGAAAGATAACATATAAATACTCGGTCACGATGGCCTGAGTGTGACGCGCGGGACTTGTGGGAACCTTGATTAGTCAATGAGTGGGCCCAAACAACCATTGATAGAAAATATCGAATGTATGGCGCATGTTGTTTGTTTCGTTACGTTACGATCTGAAATAAATAATATCATAAATTACCTGTTCGGTCACTGTTAGCCCGGCCCATAGGGTGTCATCCTGGGCCACCGCTTTATTATTGATCACTTGAGGAGGCGGGAGCCGAGCGGAATCGTTTGAAATTCGAAACGTAATTTTCGCAATGGAATTGTGCAATCATGTCGTATGCAATTCATGATCTTTGTTTCGAGTATATAAGCAGGTATGCATCTTTTTCTGATTGAGCTTTGTACTGTGTATTGATGTTTGTATGAATCTTGAGTGCTTTATATGTGTTTTCAATATTTGATTGGTGTTGCCTATAAAAATATACTTAAAGTTATAAACTTATGTGTATTATTGTGTTTAGCACTTTAGCTAATGTATGTCCTCTCTTGTAAATAGTTAATGTGTATTCTCTCTTGTAAATTGCTTTTTTTTGTGTGTGTGTAATGTACGATTTCAAAACTTTCATAGATTTTAGAGAAATTAAATTGATTTCTACGTTTTATCCTTACAAATATTCCTATTCATTAACATTATTATAAGTGTCAACATTCCATATTTTTTTAATCATCTCATTAAAAGTATATTATGAATATATCAAATAAAATAAAATTGAATGGTGAAATAATGACATGTGTAATCATATTAGTAGGTATGAATATTTGTAAGCATAAAAAATAGAAGGTAATCTAATTTTATAGATTTTATGTGGACATACTATTTTTTTGGTTCATTCCATATCATCAAATAAATAATTAATCCCAACAGACTATTGAAAGTAAAGTCTTATTTAAACACTTGGATTATGCAACAAAACATATTTAGGGCCCATAGATTCTACATTATTTTTGTTGATGCGTCTTTAACATATGCATGTAGAAAAGAAAATCAAGTACTTATGATCACAAAATGGATCTTAACATGAACAGATATACATATATTATCGAGGTTCTAATGTTGTCATCGTGATGTCATTTCCAGAAACTAGATAACATTGAGGCACCTTCCCTTTGGCAAAAAATGCAGGTTGTTTAGGTTGAGATAATGCACCTTCTTCACCAAACATCAAAACCACAGATGACATAGTTGGTCTGTCATTTGCATGATGTTGTACACATAAAAGACCGATATGTATTGACCGAAGTACTTCGGAGGCTACACATGAGTTACGCATATGCGCACCAAGCAACTCCATAGCCTTACCTTCTTCAAAGAGTCTCCATGCCTAAAAAAACCATAATACCCCCAACAAAATTAAATTAAATGTATATAGATAAATGATATTTCAAAAATATTTAAGAAAATAATCGTATTAGTGGAAATCCTTTCCATGTTGAGTTCAATAAGTAAAGAACTTACATGTGCAAGAAGATTATCGCTATCATTTTCATGAGAAAATCCTTGATTTTTCTTCCCACTTACTATTTCCAGCACAAGAACACCAAAACTGAAGACATCTGATTTTTCGGAGAAAATCCCATCTAGAGCATACTCTGGTGATAAATAACCCCTGTAAGAAAATTCGTGATTGTGAACATTTAAAAATTTGTCTTGAAAAACATATATATATATATATATATATATATATATATATATATATATATATATATATATATATATATATATATATATGTGTGTGTGTGTGTGTGTGTGTGTGTGTGTGTGTATAAAGAAAGTTGCATGGTTAACTAATGGATTCTAATTACAAAGTTCCAACTATGTTGTTCGTATTTGCTTCGTTTTCATGTTCTGTGAACATTCTTGCGAGACCAAAATCAGATATCTTAGGATTCATGTCAACATCCAGCAAAATGTTGCTTGCTTTAAGATCTCGATGTACAATTTTAAATCGTGAATCTTGATGAAGATAAAGGAGTCCTCGAGCAATCCCATGAAGGATGTGAAAGCGATCTGACCAACCTAGTACCGAACTTTTGATTTTATCTGCCCAATATAAGTTATCAGTATATGATTTACTTTAAGAAAAAATGGATAGCAAGCAAGGAGAAGAGGAATTAATTTAATGTATCATAGAAAGTAGAGCTATACCAAATATGAATAAGTCCAGACTTTTGTTAGGCATGTATTCATAAATCAACATGCTTTCATTCCTTTGGATGCAGTATCCCAAAAGCTTTACAAGATTCCGATGTTGAAGTTTAGCAATGAATTTAAGTTCATTCTTGAACTCTCCAAGACCTTGTCTTGATGTTTTGGACAACCTTTTCACAGCTATTTCTTGTCCGTCATCCAGCACACCCTAAAGATTGGAATATATATTTTTATGTACTTCAAGAAGTATAATCTGTTTTGCAATTATGAACAATAAATAGAACAATGGTTGGTTAATTTGGCTACCTTGTAAACCGAACCAAAACCACCTTCTCCAAGCTTTTTGTCATTTGCAAAATTGTTAGTAGACTTGGATATCTTAGTCAGGCTGAAAGATGATAACCCTGTATCATCGTCTTGGCTTTCCATGATATACTTTTCATCATCGGTTTCTGCCGTTTTATCTGCAAATGATAGCAAACCAAACTAATATGAGTTAATGAACGATTTGTGTTTAATATTGTTAGTGATCACTTTATCAAAAGTAATCATTAGAATTACCTCTGCAAATGATAGCAAACCAAACTAATATGAGTTAATGAACGATTTGTGTTTAATATTGTTATATTAGTGATCACTAATTTATCAAAAGTAATCATTAGAATTACCTGGTAATTGTACTTGGGATCTTTTCCTCTTGCTCCAAGTACCATACAAGATTGCTAAAATCAAAATAAATATAACAAGGATAGATAAAATCGGTACCACCACTACGATCTTTTGTCTCTTTTTGTTGGAATCAGCTTGTTTGGAGGTCAATTGCGGGATTGATGGAACTAGGAACAAAATCATAACAAGTAATTAATGGTGTTTAAAAACCCGAACTAACATGAACATTCAAAAAGGTGTCTTGCATGGTTATCTCTTTTTGATTTAACATTTGTATATTAAAGGCAAATTATATATGTAAATAATCTTACTTGTAATATTTAAGTCGGAGATAGCCATCCTTACGTATAGATCCTGGCTTTCATCCACTGTTCTAATATCTATTAGATCATCGAACCACAGCAAGCATCCACTTCCGTTGATTCTGATATCGATATTTGCATATGCTGTACACGAGCAATTCCGCTTGCATGCTGTCTCACATTCGCCAAGTGTCATGCTCTGATTGTACCATGAACGCCGAGTGTCTGGCATTTTAACATTTTTAAACACTCGAAAGCCATCTCCATTCGAACAACTTAAAGCAGTTCTACGGCGACACCCACTTGACCACTCGGAGGCACTCCATTCGTCTGGGTTGCGTGGTTCGAACCCTTCCATGCAGCTACAAGCCGGTGAGTTCTTGGGGTTGCATCTTCCATATGAACCACATTGTCCAAAACGGCTACACATGTCAATATCCGCGTTCCAGTATAGGAACCACATCTGTGTTCTTTCAATCCAGTTCAGTCGAAACGCGTCACCCTCTGGACTAAAGTAGACACGCGTCACCACTGAAGTGTTAACAAGTGTGTACCCGTAGTACACCTCCTTATCATCTAAAACAAATTTGTGTGTGAATAATGAGTTTGAAGTATGACTAGGCATGCCATTGAAAGTAAGACCGTTCCATGGTCCAAACCTCAAGAAAGGAACAGGATTTTGTACTTCTTTGAAGAACAACTGAGGAAACCCATTCGTATCCATGAATGCTACATACTTTCCTGGTGAAGGATCGTCAAGGCTCTTCCATGATGTCCACCGCCTATCCCTCCCAGAGACCAAATCCTTCCCAAATTTCATTCCGGCAAGAAATGCATCTCCAGGGTGATCAAAACTTTGCCAAATGAAACTTCCTTGGCCACTTTGATCTCTAACAACAAGATTTCCAGGGTTCAAAAGTTGTGCCACCGGATTTATGGTTGTGAGAGATATCGGGCCAGGGTTAGATGACCAGACAGTGGTGTTGTTGCTACCTGCGATAACCAATAGGGATCCGTTGATGTCTACTCTGAAGACACCTGACAAATCGGTTATTGGTTTCTCCCTGTTAGCAACCCACACCACTGTCTGTGGGGATTTGTTTTTGTACCATATCCCCAAATACCGGTTCGTAGAGTTTCCAGGACTGAAAAAACCGAGTTCATACATTTCATCAGCTGAAACAAGGGTATCCCCGTCCTGGATGGCTTCATCGGCTGCTATGGTGTCTTGTGCCCAACAAATTCTCAGATCAGACATGATCAGGAGGCCAAAAATTAAGAAATAATGAAGGACCTTCATTGAAGTTTTGTTTGGAGATTTAAATGTTAGTTCTTTTTTTCTTTGAACGGCTAACTGTTAATTCATTTGGAATATATGCATTTTTTTCAAAGAGTGTTAGATCAGAAGAAGACACTAAGGGTTGACCTGGTGAGTGATTCTCCAAGATTTTGCTCCAGAATTTGGACTTAGGCAGGAGCATGCATTTGGTCGACGGCACTAGCATCAAACCCCACTTGCTATGTCGATCATGACTGACTTTTTTGGAATTCAATTAAATACATTTTTTTTAACGACGGTTCCTCCACGGTTAAAGCTTTTATGAATCACTACTACAAAACAACCATGGTACAGTACCGATTGTTTTTTTTTTTTTTTTTTTTTTTTTTTTTTAAACCGCGTGTGTGGTATGATATCAACTTCTTAAGGTTTGTACACATTGATACTGGACACAAATAATATTTTATTGAGGACAAGATATATAAAAAGAAGAGATATCAGACAATTTAAAGTTTGTCGTCTTGTTTATTTTGAGGGCCATGTACGAAAAATAAAATTGAGCCCCTACACATAATTCATTTTATATATAAGCAAAATCCATTAATACTATGATAAGTCGATAATTGTTAAAAAAACAATTAAATAAACTATAATTGAACATAATTACAAGAATCGCGATGCTCTCATAGCAGTTTTAGCGGTAAAGTTGTTCATCAACTTTTCACAATCAATATTCCCTAGCATATTGGTCTCAATAACTATTATTTCCAAGTCATTAAGTTTTTCTTGTGACATTGTGGAGATGAAGTACAAATTTAACAACTTTAATTTTGAGAAGCTAGTTTCTATAGACGCAACAGTTGCTAGAATAATCATCAAGACTCTATTTGCATTAATAGCATTATTAAAAACCGACTTTTTTCATATATTTTAAAACATCGGTTGTGTTAGTAGTTTCATTCGGTAAGAACTTGTTAACCAACTTTAACTCTAGATAAAGTTAACTGGCGTCAATATCTGATCAACCACCTACTTAAGTATGGTAAGAACTCGTCAACCACCTATAACAACTTGGCAAGTTTAAGAGAAGGAGTAGCATCGTAGCGACTTATGACTTGGATTGGCAAAATTAAGATGTTGAATCGACTTTGGCTTGATGATGATACCTTTTAGTCAATTTTGTTTTCAGACTTAAATTACTAGTCTACTATAACAAATTGTATGCAAAAATTGGCCACCTCCACAACATTGGTCATGTGCGGTTGCCCACCTCGCATACCCTCAAAGACGCCCATGTTGAATGATTTAATGCACAAACAATTTTTGGAGAAAGGGATTTCACCTTACACTAAAAAATAAGACCATTCCTAACACTGAAAAGATTTCACATTACACTAAAAAATAAAAGCATTCCTATAAGACCAAATAACCCAAAAAAGTGACCTTATGCATGGAGATTAGGGATTTGAAGTAAGTTCAAAATTATTATCTCCACAAACATTTAAAAAAAATAATAAAAAAAAAAAGTAAAAAAAAATTATCCTTTACTAAAGGTTTTATTTGTTATTTTTTAATTTATTAACTAATATTTTAGTTTTTATGTTAAGTGTAGTCTCTGGTAACTTTATAATACATATATTAAATAAGTTGGTTGATACAGTATTACTATGATATTCAAAATTTTGTACCATTGTCGTATCAAGATAACACAGTTGATACTGCTGCCAACCAAACATGTTGACAACCAAATATATTGGCTACCAATTTAATTAATTCAGTTCGTAATATGTTGGTTGGTTTTATTTGGTATATATTTGACATCCTTTTATTATTTGCCAACCAAGCATGTTGTTCTAACATATCACATAATCAAATAACTGTATGGTATTTTGGGGTCAACTTACTAGCTCCGGCTAATCATACACCCTGCATCCTCCTTTACTTATTTTGAAAACCATTTAAAAAAAATCATTTGAAATTCTTTTCCCTGATTTGAGACTGGATTCACACGAATGTTCTTCCAATTCACTCAAACCAAGGCTCTGATACCATTTGTAGCATCCCCCTCCGGCACGTATCACAATATTGTCTGCTTTGGGCCACTCGTCACGAGGACTTCCCAAGGGGTCACCCATCCCGATACTACTCCCGCCCGAGCACGCTTAACTGCAGAGTTCTTATGGGATTTGCTGTCCTTACGACTTTAAAACGCGTTGTGTCAAGGAAGGTATCCACACCCATAAGCAGATGTGGGATCAGGTGCAACCCACCTTCACCCCCCATTATAGGGTTTGACGTCCCCGTCGAACACATCGGCCCGTGCCCTAACTCTGATACCAACTTGTAACACCCATAAAATTCATACCAAATTTAAACTTTCAAAAACATGTAAAATACCAATAGTTATTACAAAAGGTTTCCAAAATAGTTTCATATCAGAGTTCCTAGAAATCATAATCATAAATCGAGGGAGGTGTACGATCACGCCTTCGCCTTCCCGCGGTCATCCGCCGAACCTGAAACAATAATCGATAAATGTAAGCTCAAAAGCTTAGTGAGTTACCCCCAAAATACCAACCTCATATAACCATAACATATCATACAACAAACATAGAACAACCATGTATCTAGAGTCTACAGAGTGACTAGTCCACCCGCACCGGGCCTTCAGTCCACCTGATCCACTATCTGAGTCTTCAGTATGACTAGACCGCCCGCACCGGGCCTTTAGTCTATCTGGCCCACTCTCCGAGCCTCGGCACGTCTGGACCGCCCTCGCGGGGCCTTCAACCTATCCGGACCGCTCACCGGGCCTTCGGCCTGACTATGTCCCCTTCTGGGTCTGCAGTCTACCCGTTCCGCCCTATGTATGTTGGTCTACAACACGAAGCAGGACTCGCCTCAACCCAACCCCCATACCAATCAATCATGTGCACATAACAGATAATTATATAACAGTCCATATATAAACAAACCGATCTAACAGATCATATAACATAACAATATCCTAACCAGGATACCGACCTAAACTAGGTCACTAAACATAGCATCATCCTATATACCAGGATACCGACCTAAACCATGTCACTCAACACAATACCGTCCTAACTACCAGGATGCGGATCTAATAGATCAATAAACATAGCAAGCAAATACCAATACACACTTCGAGAAAAGGGCCGACCTTGGTGCCTTAGATCCTGTCGATATAGTGAGGATAACTCACCTCGAAATGCCGATCTGAAGAGATGAGGTCAAAACTCCTGACCACCGCCACGAACACCACCGCCTAAAACTTCATTGAAACCATAACAATCAGAGCTCAAGTTACCAAAATACCCTTTGAAGTCAAACTGGTCAACTCTCGGTCAAAGTCACTGTCCTGGTCAAAGTCAACCTTCCCGTTTGACCCTACTCACCGAGTCAACCTAGGGACTCGCCGAGTTCGTGAACTCAAAAACCACACAATTTGCGACCTGACTCGCCGAGTCACCCCATGACTCGTCGAGCTCTTCAATCCGAGTCCTAGCCTGTCTAACTCACTGAGTCCACTCAACTCTTTGATCTGCATTATAACCAGATGGGTTAGGGTTTGCGACCCAACTTGTCGAGTCCAAGAACAGACTCGCCGAGTCTATTTAAGTCATCCCTATTCAGACGATTTCATACCATCTCACTGCTTCCAACTCATAGATATGGACTCCTAGGGCTAGTTTCACACGTAAAGTTTCCAACTTTACGTGCATGCAAGGCAATATAGGCTCAACACAAGCTAGAAAGAAGGTTCAAGACAAGAATGCTCTCAAATGAGCAAAAAGGCTGATACTTTATGCCTCCATGGACCAAAGATAAGTCTAGATCTGAAGTTGCAACCCCAGATCTAGTCCCAAAACCCAAAATAGATTCCAAACATGCTAAAAAAAACCCCAAATCATCATCCATGAAAAGATATAGGAGGGTAAAGCTCAAGGTAACGACTTGTTACCTCAGAAATGTGCCCAAGATGAAGTAGATTCTAGATCTACACGAGTTCCTTGATGCTAGCCTCTTGATCTACAAGTTTCCTTCACTAGAATCACCTACCAAAGCTCAAAAACTCTCACCAATGGCTCACACTCGATTTTAGGGTTTATTGACTCTCAAGGGTAACAAGGAGGTTGAGGGGAGGACATAAGGTCCTTTAAATAGGGTGCAAACCCTAAGATTTAGGGTTTTCTCTTCCCAGCACTGAATCGTCGAGTCCAACCGCCGACTCGGCGAGTCAGGTCACGTATCACGTGCCCAACACACGTTCCGACTCAACGAGTTAAAGCTCCAACTCGCCGAGTCTACTTTTCCATTTACACATTACACCCCTAAACTCTTGCTTCCGAACTTGGGATGTTACACTGATTCTCGATAACCATGACGTGGTGATCCCACCACGACCTAGTGAATGGAATCTTCACGATTCTTGATGCTGACTTGGAGAATACGGGATATAGTAGAGTACCACATTGCGGTGGAGGTCAACTGTAGCACCTGGTTCCTGGTATGTATTTCATTCAATTACCTTGCATTTTGGCCTTGGACTCGGCGAGTTGAGGTCCAACTCGTCGAGTCGGAGCGTCTTGGACGTGGAAGTTTAATGACCTACTCGACGAGTCGGCGGCCGGTCTCGGCGTGTAGGCGCTGTCCGGAGAAAACCTTACTTTGAGGGTTTGCACCCTATTTAAACCACTTATTCAGCCTCACTTTCATCTCTAATGCTTCCAGAACTCCCCATAGCAAACCCTAGCCTTTTTTGAGAAGAATTAAGGCATTTTTGTGGATCTTGCTAGTTGTGACCATAAAGAGGAAGGTGAAAGACTTGGGGAAACAAGTGGAGACCAGGGGAACCCAAGTTTGTGCATCATCCATAGTTCATTGGAGGTATAAAGCTGTTATCTTGCCCTTTGATTTGATAGATCCCTTTTTGAGGAGATTTAGGGCTTTTATAAGCCATTTTTGGTGACCAACCATGATTGCAAGCATGGTTGGGGGTTGATGCTTCAGAATTAGGTCATTAAGGGAGTTACAAGGTAGTTAGGGGCTGCTTTTGTACCCATGTAAGGTCCCATGCATCATGAGGGCTTATTTTATGTCCTTTTAAGCTCAAAGTCCCATGCATGCATGCAAATTTTGTAACTTTACGTGATAGAACGATTGAAGTAGCTTAGATCTATCTTTTGGTCAAAGAGTTGTACGATAGAAATCGAGAAATGAGACATGGACATACTCGACTCGACGAGTCGTTCTTAGGACTCGGCGAGTCCGAGGCGAGACTCCCCTTTTCTGTTGGAGAGTGACCCAACGTATTGGACTTAGCCTTAGACCTGGAGTTCATGGGACTTGACGAGTGCTAGAACAGACTTGGCGAGTCCAAGGTAATCTCCTATTAGTTGAAGATGAACTCGACGAGTTGTTTATACAACTCGTCGAGTCAAGGACATGGCTTGTTCATCAGAAGAAGGTGAACTCGACGAGTTGTTCATACAACTCGGCGAGTCGGATGAAGGTTCATTCGTTGTTCATATAGATGAAGAACTCGTCGAGTCGTTGCTAAACTCGACGAGCAGAGTCGTGGATAAGGACAAGTAAATGGTTAGGGACTCGACGAGTTGACAGCCCAACTCAGCGAGTCGGGTCAACGGGAAGTTGACTTTGACTTGGATTTGGTTAGGGGTAAAATAGTTATTTTACCCTAAGAGTAGATATCAAATTCTGACTGAGTGTTTTGTGGGGATTATAGCCAGATGATTTCCAGAGCAGTAGCAGATAGAGGTCTCCCGCACAGCTTATCAGCAGCTACTCGTACGAGGTAAGTTACCTTCCAGTAGCGGTGCGTCTAAGGCCATAATGTCGGCCCACCAGTAAGAGTCGTACGATAGGTGATTATCTTTGTGATATTCACCTAGGATTACTATTACCTGATATGTTTATATGCTAGCACGATATGTGTTTATGTAACATCCATAAATTTTACGCCAAATTTAAACTTTTCAATCATAAATAAAAATCAAATAACATTGTTTACAAAATGTTTTCAAATCATTATCCATCAGAGTGTCCCAAAAATCATAACATAAGGATGAGGAGCAGTACGGTCACGCCTTCGCCTTTCCATGATCCCTTGAAGTACCTGAAACAATAAACTGAAAACTATAAGCCCGAGGACTTAGTGAGCTACCCCCAAAATACCAATACCACACTGACAATACCATATCAGTAATAATCAATCAATTAACATGCATACTGGGTCATCAGCCTGACTGGACCGCCCTACAGGGCCTACAGTCTATCTGAATCTATCCCGAGCCTTCGACATGACTGGTCCGCCACGTGGGCCTATAGTCTCCCCGGACTGCTCATAGGGTGTGTTGGCCTACCGCACAAAGCATGAACGCCTCAACCCAACCAACAAGCAAATACTATGTACGCATAACTATCATATACTGGCATATATAAACATCAAGCATATCTATCACTGGTCGTCAATCATAGAATTCTATCGTAACTAGACTACCGACCTAGGAGGTTACTAACTTACCAATCCCTACGGATCATAAGAGCATAGCATACTGTCTACCCTGATTCCGATCTAACAGATCATAACCACATATAGCATACCATAACAATAACAACTAAAGGGTCGGCCTTGGTGCCATAGACCCTATCAATATAGTGAGGACAACTCACCTCGCAGATGTCGACTCGGAAGGTAAGCTCCAACTCTCGGATCACTTGACACAGGCTCCACCACCTATAGAACAATATGCTCGTAAGTCCTTGACCTTATAAGGTACTCCATAACCCACTAGTCAACCCCTGATCAAAGTCAAAGTCCTCAGTCAAGGTCAACAGTCCATGTTGACCTCGACTCGCAGAGTACCCTCGGCTACTCGCCGAGTTCCTTGAAGCACATTCCAACTCACCGAGTCATTAGGGTGACTCGTCGAGTTCCTTCGATTCTCGAACAAACTTTAAGGCCACCCGTCGAGTTCCTACCTTGCAACTCGATGGATACACACATATACATATCCAGGAGAAAACTCATCCGACTCGCCGAGTTGTTCTTCAACTCGCCGAGTCTATGACAATCATAATTGGACTCGCCGAGTTGTTCATCCAACTCATCGAGTTCACGGTCATCTTCATGTGACTCGCCGAGTCAACCTTGCGACTCGCCGAGTCCATTCGGTCCTTTTCCCATACAGACCTATTTTGATCCATGCAGCGGCTCCAACTCACAGATCCAAGCTTCTAGGGCATGCTTATCACGTAAAGTTGCAAACTTTACGTGCATGCATGGCTTTAAATGCTCCAAATGCCAAATCTAAGCTCTTAATGGGGCTTCATGCCCAAGAGGGACCTCAATCACGACCAAAACTGTATCTTTATGCTTCTAGAATCCGAAGAGGGTCCAGATTTGAAGTTACAACTTCAGATCTAACCCATAGCTCATCATACCAACTTGATATTCCAACAAAACCCTAAAACTCAACCAATAGAGGAGATATATAAGGAAAATGACGATTTAGGTACCTCTGGAAGATGATATCTGAGATGAATGTTGATTTCCACACTCTAATTGCTCCAATCCCTCCTCCTCCAAGTCTTCTCCTTCAAAAAATCCTCTTTTCAAGCTTCAACACATACACAAGTCACACACACACACACGAATAAGGGCTCTCAAGGACTCCTTAGAACTGTAAAGAGGTCCAAGGGAGACTAAGGTCCCTTTAAATAGGGGTACAAACCCCGGGATTTAGGGTTTTATCTGCCAGCTCCTACTCGCCGAGTCCCAATATGGACTCGTCGAGTACGTCACTGAACACGCGATCCCACCCCACTGCTACTTGACGAGTAGGGAAATCAACTCGTCGAGTAGAGCTTAACCCAATACATCTTATTTAAAACAATACCTGATAATCGGGGCATTACAACTCTCCCCCACTTGAACTAGACTTCGCCCTCGAAGTCCGCTGGAATAAACAATGTCGGGTACTTCTCGCGCATCTCCGCCTCCGGCTCCCATGTCCACTCGGATCCCCTCCGATGTTCCCATTGTACCTTTACCAAAGCTATTTCCTTGTTCCGCAGAATCTTCTTCTTCCTTTCCAAAAAAGCCACAGGCCTCTCCACATAGTTCAGGCGATCATCGAACTGAATGTCATCCAACGATACCACTGCCTCCTGATCCATAATGCATTTTCGCAATTGCGAAACATGAAACGTGCTGTGGATCCGGCTGAGCTCCTCCGGAAGCTCTAGCCTATAAGCCACCCTGCCGACCCTGGCAACAATCCTGAATGGCCCAATGTAACGGGGGCCCAAATTTCCCCTCTTCCTGAAGCGGATCACACCCTTCTAGGGCGAGACTTTCAGGAGGACCATGTCACCCACTTGAAATTCCAGCTCAGATCGGCGTTGGTCGGCATAACTTTTCTGTCGGCTCTGAGTGGTCTGCAGTCGCTGTCTAATCTGCTGTATCATTTCGGTAGTTTGCAGGACTATCTCTGTCCGACCCATTACCCTGTGCCCAACCTTGCCCCAGCAGACTGGGGTCCTACACTTCCGCCCATACAACAGCTCAAAAGGCGGGGCGCCAATACTAGAATGATAGCTGTTGTTGTAGGTGAACTCTGCAAGCGGTAGGTGGGAATCCCAACTCCCACCGAAATCAATGACGTACGCCCTCAACATATCCTCGAGGTTCTGAATGGTCCGCTCACTCTACCCATCAGTCTGCAGATGGAACGCCGTGCTAAAATGCAGTCTCGTACCTACTTCCTCGTGGAACTTCTGCCAAAAACGAGAAGTAAATCTGACATCCCGATCGGACACAATGGAAACTGGGACCCCATGGCGAGAGACAATCTCACGGACGCACAGGTCGGCCAACTTCTCTACCGACGAACTCTCCCGTATGGCTAGGAAATGGGCGCTCTTGGTCAATTGATCCACGATGACCCATATAGCATCGAACCCCTTTGCCGTCTTCGGCAACTTCGTGATGAAATCCATCGCGATCCGCTCCCATTTCCACATGGGAATCTCCAGAGGCTGCAACTTACCGTGCGGCCTCTGATGTTCAGCCTTGACCATCCTACAGGTCAAGCACTTCTCAACAAACCAAGTGATATCTTGCTTCATACCAGGCCACTAATAACTCAAACTTAAATCATGGTACATCTTGGTGGCTCCCGGGTGAATAGAAAACTGGGACTTATGAGCCTCCTCCATCACTGTCTGTCGGACCCCTCCGGTCATCGGAACCCAAACCCGAACGTAACGGGTCAAGAATCTGCGACTATCCTGAACAAAACGGGCGCTTTCGCCCTTAATCCTTTCCAACTTCTAGTTCTCCAGCCTCATAACCTCAATCTAAGCATCCCTGACCAAACCCACCAGCGGGGAATTCACCGCTATCCTCATACACTTGGCCAGGGTAGAGGACCCAGACTTGCGACTCAGAGCATCCGCAACCACGTTCACTTTACCAGAATTATAAAGGATCTCACAATCATAGTCCTTGACCACATCCAGCCACCTGTGCTGCCTCATGTTTAGGTTTGGCTGATCCATGATATGTCTAAAACTCTTGTGATTTGTGTATATAGTACAACGGACCCCATACAGATAGTGCCTCCAAATCTTGAGAGCGAAGACCACCGCTCCCAACTCAAGATCGTGCGTGGG
Organism: Lactuca sativa; assembly: GCF_002870075.4. Classification (NCBI taxonomy): domain Eukaryota; kingdom Viridiplantae; phylum Streptophyta; class Magnoliopsida; order Asterales; family Asteraceae; genus Lactuca; species Lactuca sativa. Next base: position 210,105,174 of record NC_056624.2, read on the forward strand.
GTATCTCATCTCGTGCGGCTTCAGCTGCCTCGATGCATAATCTATCACTCGTCCCCTCTGCATGAGGACTGTCCCCAAACCTGTGATGGGCGCATCACAAAGCACCACAAAATCCTCAACTCCATTGGGGAGTGTCAACACCGGCGCCTCGCATAAACATCGCCGCAGGGTCTCAAATGCCCTTTGCTACTCAAGGCCCCACCGGAAATCTACCCCCTTCCTCGTTAGACGAGTGAGGGGTACGACAATCTTGGAGAAATCATGAATGAATCTCCGATAATACCCTGCTAAAATCAAGAAACTCCTTATGTCTGAGGGAGACTTCGGAGTCTCCTACTGCATAACTGCCTCTACCTTGGCCGGATCGACCAAAATGCCCTCCTGGTTAACAATATGTCCGAGGAACTGGACCTCTCGCAACCAAAACTCACACTTCGAGAACTTGGCATAAAGTCGTTCTCGTCGCAAAACCTCCAACAGCTCCCTGAGATGCTCCTTATGCTGCTCTCAGGTCTTGGAATACACCAAGATATCATCTATAAACACAATGACCGAGTGATCCAGCATCGGTCTGCAGAATCGGTTCATCAGATCCATGAACACTGTCGGCGCGTTGGTGAGCCCAAACGGCATCACCACGAACTCTTAATGACCATAACGAGTCCGAAACGTGGTCTTCTCCACGTCTTCCTCCCTCACCCTTACCTGGTGAAATCCTGATCTCAAGTCAATCTTGGAAAACCAAGATGCACCCTGCAGCCGATCGAAAAGATCGTCTATCCTCGGGAGCGGATAACGGTTCTTCACTGTTAATTTGTTCAGCTCCCTGTAGTCAATGCACATCCTGTGCGAACCGTCCTTCTTCCTGACGAAAAGGATTGGTGCTCCCCAGGGTGAACTACTCGCACGAATAAACTGCTTACCCAGCAGCTCCTGTAACTGAGATGATAGCTCCTGCATCTCAGGCGGTGCCAATCGGTACGACGCCTTGGCGATAGGGGCCACACCTGGCACTAGGTCAATCCTGAACTCAACCTGCCTCTCCGGAGGCACTCCGTGTAACTCCTACGGAAACACATCAACAAACTCCCTCACCACCAGGACCTCAGAAACTGAGTCGCTCTCTAACCCCCGTATCTACCACATACGCCAAATAACCGGCACACCCGTGCTGAATATACTGTCGAGCCCTGGCTGCCGGACAAAACCCTGATCCCAACCTGGTGCCCTCACCATAAACTACAAGTTCTCCCCCACTTGGGGTTTGAACCACCACCCGCTGTCCCTCACAGTCGATCATGGCGCCAAACCGGCTAAGCCAATCCATCCCTACAATCACGCATACATCCCCCATGGGGATAGGAATCAAATCTATCGGGAAGGACACCCCGAAAATCTCCAACTCGTATCCCCGGAAGACCGCAGAAGCAGAAACCCCGTGCTCATTGACGATCGAAACTCGCAACGGGCACTCAAGATCATCTATCGGCACACTGAACCCTCTAGAGAAGGTCTGAGATACAAACGATCGACTCGCCCCCGAGTCAAATAATACCAAAGCGGGCAAAGGATTCACTAAAAACGTACCTAATCACAGGTACAATCAATAAGCATAACACAAATACAATAACTAAGACAGAGAATAGAAACGTACCGGCAACCACATCTAGTGCTGACTTGGCCTCCTCGGCCATGAGTTGGAAGACGCGGCCCTGAGCCTTTGGAGGCTCCACCTCCAATCCTCACAGTAGCTGACGCGGAATCCTGCACAGTGGCGAGCTGCGGACAATTGGTCTTCACATGACCAACCTGATGATACTGGTAACCAATCCTCATATCTGCTGGAGGGGCGGACTGAAGGCAGTCCCTGGCATAGTGCCCCTCATTGTTACATTTGTGGCACCCACCTCCCGCTCGATAAACCCCCGAATGAGCCTTGCCGCACTTTCCACAAGTGTGGCTCTGATGGCCCCCAGACTGTGTATCAGCGATCTTAGACCGCTTAGGCACCAGCTGAGAATGTGCCGGTGCCTGACGCTGCTCCTTCAGCTGCAGCTCTATCTCCAACTCACGCCGCCTCGCGGCTTCCTGAAGGTCAAGGAGGGTATCACAACGTTGTGTAGCCACAAACTGCCGTATATCCGTCTTGAGCATACTCAGATAACGAGTCATCTGAGACTGCTCTGACGCAACTCCGGGAAAAACATAGCCCTCTCAGTGAACATCCGGGTGATCTCCATCACAGACTCCCCATCCTTTCTCAATGTCAAAAACTCCTGAGCAAGCCGCTCCCGTTCCACGTGCAGAATGTAGCGGGTGCGAAACATATCCCGGAACTGCTCCCAAGTAATAGCAGCCTGCTGATCATCAGAATATGAACTTGTCGTCAATCTCCACCAGTCCTTTGCCCCGAGCCTAAGCAGGTTCATAGCACACTTGACCTTCTGGTCAGCAGGACATGAGCACGTGAAGAAACAACCCTGCACGTCAGCAACCACCGCATAGCCCTGATCGCATCCTGTGTACCATCAAATGTCGGGGGCTTCGTATTATCGAAGTCCCGGTACTGGAAAGCCCTGTCGGCTCCTCCCACAACCCCTACCGCAGTTACAGCCGAAGTGGCTGCAACGGCAGCTGCCTCTGCTAGAGCTGCATATCGCTCATCAAAGTACTCCACCATCGTGCTCTTAATCGACCCAAACATCTCTGGCAGCTGTGCCTGAAACACAACAACAATCTCATCGTGCATGATCTCCCGGATCCTGGCATCCAACTCCTCGGTCCCTATTTGAACCACGGGCTCAGGTGCTATCGGCACCTCCAACCCTCCGTCTCCCGACCCCGATCCTGATCCTGATCCGGATCCCGAAGCAACATGCCTCGTCACCACCATATTGATATATATATATATATATATATATATATATATATATATATATATATATATATATATATATATATATATATATATATAAGTCATCAGATAAATAACATAATGTCAGGAGACCAAAACACACAAACCCTAGGGGTTGTGATTTCCTCGCTACGCGTATGGATCCTGTGCTTTCAGTAGTACGGGCCCACACTACCTTCCACACCTACCCATATTTGTCTCAAGTATCACCACAACGCCCTAACAATATCATCAACATAGGAAATACGCTCAAACCTCACTTCTAGGGGAATACCAAATATCTTGCATCTAGTCTCACAACTTATCACGACCCACACATCCATGAAACTTCCATCATCCCCTGCAGCGCCAGTGTATGCTAGCTGCACATAACGTTGAACCCAATAGACTTTCGAATATCCAATCCTACCCGAAGGCCGAATCAACCTTCTCAGGCTATAAGGTCTTTATTATGTACAACCGTGATGCATACACTAAACATCTACAGTTATGATGTCAATTCCACGCACAAGAAACCCTAGGTTAATAGGCATTATGTAATCAAGCAAATCTATCATGCAATTCCTGAAGATCCCTAGCCTAGCACTAGCATGTTGTTCTAACATATCAGAATATCAAATAACTGCATGGTATTTTGGGGTTTACTTATAGGCTCCGGCTGATCGTACCCTCTGCATCCTCCATCCGACTCGCCGAGTTGTTCTTCAACTCGCCGAGTCTATGGAAATCATCATCGGACTCGCCGAGTTGTTCATCCAACTCATCGAGTTCACAGTCATCTTCATGTGACTCGTCGAGTCAACCTTGCGACTCGCTGAGTCCATTCAGTCCTTTTCCCATACAGACCTATTTTGAGCCATGCAGCGGCTCCAACTCACAGATCCAAGCTTCTAGGGCATGCTTATCAAGTAAAGTTGCAAACTTTACGTCCATGCATGGCTTTAAATGCTCCAAATGCCAAATCTAAGCTCTTAACGGGGCTTCATGCCCAAGAGGGACCTCAATCACGACCAAAACTATAACTTTATGCTTCTAGAATCCGAAGAGGGTCCAGATCTGAAGTTACAACTTCAGATCTAGCCCATAGCTCATCATACCAACTTGATATTCCAAGAAAACCCTAAAAATCAACCAATAGAGGAGATATATAAGGAAAATGACGGTTTAGGTACCTCTGGAAGATGATATCTGAGATGAATGTTGATTTCCACACTCTAATTGCTCCAATCCCCTCCTCCTCCAAGTCTTCTCCTTCCAAAAATTCTCTTTTCAAGCTTCAACACATACACAAGTCACACAGACGAATAAGGGCTCTCAAGGACTCCTTAGAACTGTAAAGAGGTCCAAGGGAGACTAAGGTCCCTTTAAATAGGGGTACAAACCCCCGGGATTTAGGGTTTCATATGCCAGCTCCTACTCACCGAGTCCTAATATGGACTCGTCGAGTAGGTCACTTAACACGCGATCCCACCCCACTGCTACTCGACAAGTAGGGCAATTAACTCGTCGAGTAGAGCTTAACCCAATACATCTTATTTAAAACAATACCTGAGAATCGGGGCGTTACAGTTTATGTGGTAGTAGTAAGGTGAAATAGTCCCCAGTAGTCGGGTGAAATAGACAGACGGGTATGTCAAGCACCCCATAATGGCTTGACCTGGGTAAGTCAGACACCCCATAATTGTCTGACAGTACATTATGTTATGCTATGTGTTTATTTGGTAGTAGTAGGGGGTGAAATAGTCCCAGGTAGTCGGGTGAAATAGCCCGACGGGTACGTCAAGCACCCCAGAATGGCTTGACCTGGGTACGTCAAACACCCCAGAATGGTTTACCCTGGGTAAGTCAGGCGCCCTAGAATTGTCTGACAGTATATTGTATGGTATGTGGTACGATGGGGGAATTCACAAAGCTTCGTGCTTACAGTTTTCAGTTTTGTTTCAGGTACCTCTCCAGCGAAGGGGAAGGAGCTGGCGCGGTAGGTGCACATCATGCACACACCTCAGATTCTGTACTATGAGATTCATTGGGATTGTACTCTAACATTATCACTATTTTACGATTGGGTTTTCAGACATTATACATTGTTTTATGAGATGTTATGATTCGACAATATTTTCCTACGAATGTTTAATTAAATTAATTAATTAAAACGAAATTTATGGACGTAAAAATTGGGTTGTTTCATCAACCATGATGTGGTGACCATATTTTGGTAATTATATATATTCCGAACATTTGGTTGATTCGATAGGGTAGATGGATTAAGGATGCAATTATTTACGATGAAAGACCCTTCCTAGAACACTTGGAGGGCATAATTCGACTATATATCAAAGGATAAAAGAGATTGGAGCAAGGATTCACATCTACGCATTCGGTTTTCTTATTTTAATGATGTTTAGCTTAGTTTACCTTTTGTTTATGTGTTTTCTAGCTGTGATTATAGGCTAATAACCCTTGCTTTTGTTTAGATTAGATGAACTTTTAATTACTATGTGTTGATTTCTTGTTTAATGGATTGATGAAGTTGGTTTTTGCTTTAAATATTGTTTGATAAATCTAAACCTAGCTTGTTAAAGTTCATATCTTTATTTTATCGTCTCAAGTTTTGTGTAATTAAACTGCTGTTGATTGCATGAAATTGATTTACCTAGTTTTTTATAATCATTAAATTGCTAGAGATAGGATTGGCCATATCCTAGTATATGTGATAAGTTAGTTGTTTAACTGTGTTAGAGAGCTGTATTTGATCATAATATTTGTTCAATTATTATACTTGCCCAAAGAAAAGTAATCTGTAGATTCTATCATTCAGAGTCTAAATTACCTTTAAAATTAATTTAGTGTCCTTAACTTGCATGATCATTGGGGTTAAAGTTGTTAAATTCACTTATGCTAGTCAGTCTGACCATGATGACTGGTTAATTTTATTTGGTAACTAACAGAATTAATCCATTGTCTTGAAATCAACCACAGGAAAAAGGATGGATTCGAATCTAAATAAGAGTATCTTTTATTCTTTGTTTTAAATAATCTTTGTAGTCATTAATTAGGTATTTTAGTTTAAGTTTTTTCTAAACTTGTAAAATTAGATAAAAGCCACACTTTTAGTCGCTTTTAGTAGTTATTTTATTAATTAAATACCGTTCCCTGTGATCGACACATGATTTACCCAAGCTATTCCATAATCTTACTAGGTACACTGCCTATAAATGCATAATTTAGCTAAGTAGTTAAGTTTATAAAATTAAAGCTAGATAGGTATATAAAGTGCACATCCATGCACGATCTCAAAGTGGGATACACAAACCAAATCCCAAATATGCCCTTCACTCCAGTTCTATTTCTCTGATTCCTACTTCTCCTAAGTCAACTCTCCTTGACTGAAACTGTAATTGTGCTATGACCAATGAATTTAATGCTTTACTTAAACAGAATACATTGTCATTGGATTTTTCGACATAAATTTAAGCCAGACATGTCTCTTGAGCGGTACAAAGTTCGTTTGGTTGTTAATGGTAAGTCACAAGAGTTTGGTGTGGACCAATGTTGTAAAAATCGTTTGGCGGTAGCTCGGCGGTCGACTAGCGATAAACGATTAATCGGACTAGGCGGGGATTAATCGGAGATTAATCGAGGACCCTTAATTCTTAATAAAATTATTTAAAAAATTAATATTCTCTAAAAAACTAAGTATTTGAAAATTTAAAATTTCAAAATTTCAAAATTTTGAAAATTTTAGTTTAATTTTTTAAAATTTGAAAGCTTAAAAATTTGAAAATTATTTTTTTTTGAATTTTTTAAAAATTTCCGCCTATGACCGCCGAGACCGCCAAGGGCCGCCAAGGCCGACTTTGACCGATTTTGACCAATTTCCGCCAAGCACCTTAATCGTAATTGGTTTAAGGCCGCCAAACGATTAATCGCCGATTAATCGGCCGCCAAGGCCGATTTCTGCAACACCGGTGTGGACTATGGCGAAACGTTTAGTCCTGTTGCCAAATTTGCAACAATCCGAACAGTTATTATTCTTGCATTGAGTTATCATTGATCTATTCACCAACTTGACGTCCAAAACACTTTCCTCCATGGGAATCTCAAGGAAATAGTCTACATACAACAACCTCTAGGTTTTGTGGATCCAAGTTTTCCTGGATATGTTTTTAAGTTACGTAAGTCGTTATATGGGTTGAAGCAAGCACCACAGGCTTGGTATCAACGATTTTCTCCCTACTTGTTGAGTATCGGTTTTGTTTGCAGTAAGAGTGACAACTCTTTGTTTAATTTTTGAAAAATAATGAATATGATTATCTACTTGTCTATGTCGATGGCATAGTTTACGACTTCTTCCCCTCAGATAAAGGTCCAAATCATATCTTCCTTAAAATCTGATTTTCACATGAATGACCTCTAGTAAACTCACTTACTTCTTGGGTAATCCAGTTAGCTACTCTAAAGCCAATATGTTTCTTTCACAACAAAAATACGCAGGTGATATTCTCAAGAGAGCCAAAATGGAAACCTATAAATCAGATGCTACACCAACAAACACTAACTCTAAGCTCAATATTTTGGTTGGTGATCTAGTTGCTGATCCTAGTACCTATTTCCAGTTAGTTGGTGCTCTATAGTATCTAGCTTTTACTAGACCCGACATCGCCTATGTTGTTCACCAAATGTGTATCTTCATGTATGCTCCACGGGAACCACACTTAAATGCTTTAAAACACATTCTTCGTTATTTAAAAGGTACTCTTCAACTTGGCTTGCATCTGTACTCTAGCAAGCCATCTCAACTTATTGAATATATTGATGCCGATCGGGGGTGGTTGTCCCAACACACATCCTTCGACATCCCGATATTGTGTATTCCTAGGTGATAATTTGATTTCGTAGTCTATTAAACGACAACCGACCTTGATCCGTTCAAGTGTTGAAGCCGAATACCTTGGGGTTGCTAATGGTGTTGCTTAGGCTTGTTGGTTGCTTAATCTTCTTTTCGCGCTTCAAACCCCTCTCAAGATTGCTACTTTGGTTTATTGTGATAATGTTTCCGCTCTCTACTTATCTGGTAATCCCGTACAAAACCAATATACGAAACATATTGAAATGGACATACACTTCGTCCGGGAGAAAGTTGCTCCTAGTCACATCCGTGTTCTACATATCCCTTCTGCTTATCAGTATGCAATCCGTGTTCTACATATCCCTTCTGCTTATCAGTATTCAGACATTTTCATCAAAGGATTGCCTTGTCAACTCTTCTTGGACTTCAAATCTAGTTTGAACATACGTCCTCCTCCCGCTCCAGAGGGGGTCTATTAGACGAGATTATTTCCTTGTTTATTGTGTGTTATATTTGGCATTGATCCCTTTGTATTTGTATTTATATCCACACAATAATGAATGAGAAGACAAGAATTAATTCATATTGTATTAGATTTCATTATGTTGATAGATTCCATGCATCATTCGAGGATGGGGACAAGCTTAGGCACTCGACGATGGGGACACGGATGGTTAACCCCGCCTCATCCCACCCCATTTCCATCCTTATGTGTAACTCCATGGATTTTAACTATCAACTTTAAGGAGTTCCCACATCGGTTTAACAAGGAAGGTCCACACTCCTCATCTTTTATATAATGATTTTTGGAGGCTCTTAGGGTTGGGGTATTCCTAACATAACCATTATTTGGTTGGTGCCCAAATAGCTAATGTCAAAGTTTTCTAGTTTAAACCAATAGGTTCGTTTTATGCATAATCATTTGGAACGATAATATATCTCCACTGCTTGCATAATCCGTATAAAAAAACTTTTGTTGGATAAACAGATCAAGACTTTGTTCAAGAATTGGGATTGTTCCTGAACACAAAAGTGCAAGTTGCTAACAATGGTGGATGGACACATTTCGTGGGGTTTGTTTTTTTATTTCTTATGCGGTTTTCGTGGTAGCATTTTTAAAAAAAATATATATTTTTTGAAAATAATGGTTCATGGAAACTAAAGTCACAGATTCAGCTTTCTAGGGTTTGAACAAATAAATTACAACTGATACACGAGGCAATAGGGTCGAAATCGCAGATTTTGGAAAGTGTTTATATACATTATCCTTAAATTATCCAAGTCAGACTGATATTCGAATCTCAAAATTGCTATGTATGTAGGTTTTCGTAATTACATTTTCTTTACATATACATGATGCATTATAGAATCATATATAGTTGAAAAAAAAAAAGAATACCATAATAAGGGAGGAATTTACTTGCTATCGAGCATTCATAAGTGTTACGGTGACTTCATTGATAGAATCCAATGTTGGGGCCGATGACAAAGAGTTGATTTCTGTCACAAACCTCTCTTCCGCAAAAAATGCAGGTTGCTTAGGTGGAGGCAAATAGTTCTCATTACCCAGCATAAGAACCACTGACGACATCGTGGGCCTATCTTCTGCATGATGTTGCACGCATAACAAACCAATATGCACTGCCCGTAGTACTTGAGAGGCCACACATGAGTCTCGCACAGATGAGCTAACTAGCTCAACCGACTTTCCCTCTTTGTGGAGTTTCCATGCCTAATTATCAAGATAAGAAGTTATTAGCATAATCCATGGCGTTAATATATAGTCACAAAATGCTATCTAATAATCCATTTCATATTGATAGAGAGTAAGGATTATTAGCCACTTATAAGCCTTAAGGCTAAAAATAACTTCCATCATGCATATATGGGGTGTTTCAGAATAACTTCCATCAAGCGATTAATGAGCTAGAGTATAATTCGGGTATATATGGTGGGTTTCAGAATATAGGCCTCATGTATTTATTTACTTACATGACCAATAAGGGTGTCATTGTAATCTTGTTGAGAAAATCCTCTATTTTTCTTCCCACTCACAATTTCCAACACCAAAACTCCAAAGCTGTACACATCCGACTTTACCGAGAAAAGGCCGTGCACTGCATACTCCGGAGAGATGTAACCACTGAAATATAGTTTGACAAATTCATTGATCATGTATGAGAATTTTAAATGAAACTAATACAATCAAATGAGAATATCTTAGATTCTTACTAAGTTCCAACCACTCTGTTCGTGTTAGCTTCAGTCTCATACCCGCTAAACTTTCTAGCAAGGCCAAAATCCGATATCTTGGGATTCATGTTCTTGTCCAGTAATATATTACCAGCTTTCAGATCTCTATGGACGATTCGTAGGCGTGAATCTTGATGCAAATAAACAAGTCCTCGAGCAATCCCATTGATAATATGAAAACGAAGAGGCCAATCAAGCATGATACTTCTAGATGCATCTGCCAAACAAACTCACTAAATTAATTAGTGTATATACAATTAACAAACTAATTACTATATATATATCGCAAGTGACATGTGTGTGTTCGAACCGAATATAAAGAAGTCAAGGCTTTTGTTCTCCATGTATTCATATATCAACATTCTTTCATCTCCTTGGATGCAGTATCCGAGAAGCTTCACAAGATTTCGATGCTGAAGTTTGGCAATACATCCAACTTCATTCTTGAATTCATCAAGCCCTTGTGATGAGGTTGCTGAGAGTCGTTTCACAGCTATTTCTCGTCCATCTTCAAACACACCCTAAAGATTCAGGTTACGGATATATTATTAGCTATCTTTCATATGTAAATATTAATTACTGTTTTTCAAATAAAGAGGGAATGTAATGTATTACCTTGTAAACTGGACCAAATCCACCTTCACCAAGCTTATTGTCGAGAGCAAAGTTGTTAGTTGACTTAGCAATCATGGACAGGCTAAATGCCGACAGCTCTGTATCTTTATTCCTATCCTCATCATTGGTATACTTGTCCTCACGGGCTTGCATCAAAACTACAAGTTAGGATATAGTATATATAATTAGTGTGTCTGCTAATTTCTAGTAATATATAGACCCGAAAAACAGAACTTGGTTGGGGTACCTTGTCTTCTCTTGCGAGATCTTTTCTTCTTTCTCCATGCTACATACAGTGCTAGAATCAAACATACAATAAATGAACCAATTGAAGCTGACACAGCTATGGCGATCGTTGGTTTCTTCTTTCCAGACCCTGAGCCATATTCTGGGGAAGTAGGGCCTTTATTCAATCCAAATAAATGACAACTGATCATCAGGATGTTATTTTGTACATATACACACGAATCATATACAACTACAATTAAAGCTTCAATAACAGAGATGGAAATGGAGAAGAGAAGCCTTACTTGGTAGTTCCGAAGCAGGCATTCTTATGTGAAGTTCTTGTGTTTCTTCATACACCCGAATATCCATTAGATCATCGAACCATTGCAAGCATCCGCTTCCACCATTTCTGATATCTAAACTCGCATAAGCTGTACAAGAGATATTCTCTTTGCAAGTTGCTTCACAATCATCAAGTGTCATGTTCAAATTGTACACCGAACGATTTGTGTCTGGGAATTTTACACCTGAAAGTGTACGGAATCCATCCCCATTCCCACCAGCTAATGGTGTTATCCTTTGACACCCACTTGACCAGTCTGCTAAATTCCATTCTTCAGGGCGCCGTGGTTCAAACCCTTCCAGGCAACTACAAGCAGGGGCGTTGTTGATGTTGCAGTTTCCATATGGACCACAGATAGCATAACGCGCACAAGCATCAATGTTACTTGCAGTCGAATAGACAGTCCAATTTTGTGTGCGATTCACCCAAATCAAGTCTTCGATTCTGCCATCCGCACTCAAATGCATCCTGGAAATAAGCGAGTCGTTCACAAGTGCATATTCATAGTATATCTCATTCTCATTGAAAACAAACCGGTGTGTGAATATTGAATTTTCGCCTAAATTAGGCATGCCATTGAATGTAACACCATTCCATGGTCCGAATCTCGATACTGGAGCCATATTTTGCCTCTCAAAAAGTTGTGGATACCCATTTGTATCCACCCGAAAGACATACTGACCTGCAGAAGGAGAAGGGTCATCATCGCTCCTCCATGACCTCAAGTATGTTTCTCTTCCTGTTATCAAATCCACGCCGATTTTCATTCCTGAGAGAAGGGTGTCTACAGGATAATCAAAACTTTGCCAAATTAAACTTTCCTGATCCCTGAGAACAAGATTTCCATTATCCAAAAGCTGTGCCACCAGATCGCCACCCCTGTCAGATGCGGATGAATTTGAAGACCAGATTACAGAATTGCTACCAGTGAGAACTTGGAGTGCACCCTGGCTAACTCTGAGCACACCAGACGTATCATTCAATGGAGTCTCTGTGTTAGCAACCCACACCACCGTACGGGTTGGTATCATCTTGTACCATATCCCTACGTACCGATTATTTGATGTGCCAGGTCTGAAGAACCCCATTTCAAAGATTTCACCAGCTGAAACAATGGTGTCACCATCTGTGATGGTTTGATTTGCTGATATGGTGTCTGCTGCTGCTGCAAAAGTTATCAAAATTGAGATTAGAAGAGTACCAAAGCATACGAAGAATATGGTAATCTTCTCCATGAATGTGAACTTGTCCCTCGTTCATATGTGGATTATGTGTGGGTTTAAGCCATAAACGACATGGGCAAAAAGAAACAAACTTTCCTGACCGGGGAAATTTAGAGGCAAAATTCAAAGATGATGGTCCACACTTGAGATAATTAGCAACCGTCCAAGTAACACGCTGTTGACCAGCTATTTTCAACAACACCCACTTGCTACAATGGTCGATCGACTTGCCACACAAGTTATATTGTATTAATTAAAACTAGAAATCCCAAGTAGAATGATAGAACACATAAACGCTCGATCACGATGGTATGAGAGTGACGGGACTTGTGGGTACCTTATTTAGTCAATGAGTAGGGCCAAACGATGGTTTTCACCAATCACAATGGGTTATTCTTATTCGGGTAAGAATTTTCGGATTTAAATTTTCTTATATAACTATACGGTAATAAATTTACACTTTTAACAATAGTTAGTTAAATAATTAAATGTTACTTTATTTCCATCATACTTATAATCATTAAATATTTTTCTCCAATTTTTTTAATATATAGATTAATTAGATATTTCTCTATTTTTTATACTTTAACTATTTATTTATTGTTTATCTTTGTTTTTATTATTTAGAATATACACATTATATGTTATGATTTTCTATTCGAATACATTATCTAATGTTTTTTTTGGTTGAATAATTTTTTTAATGTTTTATTCTTTTATATTTTTTTGACATTTTGTTTGAATAAAATTTTCTATTTTTTTTATTATTTTTGTCAAATATATTAATTTTGTCTTTTTTTAATGTTTTGTCTGTGTATATTTATTCAAGATTCCATGGTCATTGTAATCCTAATTTATAACTTAATTCAATTTTGCGACTTGAACTTATTTTTAGTTTGCTTTGATTGTAATCTATTTTTTTTTGTGTAGATCTAAAATTACAATAAAAGAATTGAAAATGATAACTAATTTACTTTCTAAATAAATTTATGATGATTAAATAAATTCCAAGGTTATCGATTTGTATAGTCCAAATGAATATTGTAAATGGAAAATCAATGAGGAAAAATATGATTTTAGAATGAATGAGAAAAATCTTTAAAAAAAAAACCAGGAAAAGATAATTCAAGCTTCAAAGCTAATGAAAAGATAATTTAAGCTTCAAAGCTAATGAAAAGATAATTTAAGCTTCAAAGCTAATTAGACAATGCATTCGAATAAAACTTCAAAAAAATAATAATTCAAAAATCATAAAGATAACTAAAGCGTGGAACCAAACATAAAAATTTAATAAAAACAAACATAATTAATAAGATTATATTAAATAATCAAACTAAAATAATAATAAATAATAATGATTGTATTACTGAACTTATTTTAAGATTAAAAAAAAAAAAACATATATAAGTAACAAATAGTTATTATATATAATAAAGCAACAAATGTATAAATAATATATTTTTGTCTTTTTAACTTTTGTCACAATAGTTTTGGCTTTTAGTCTTTTTTTTTTTTTTACAATAGTTTAGTATCGGTAAGTAATATACGATTCCATTCCCTTTCCTTACTTTGGATTATGTTGTTGTTGTTTGATTGTTCAACAAGAACTCAAAAGGATTATCATATTCTAAACCTATTGTAGTTCCAATCGTACCTTTCTGTTATTGCATCACGTTCACGCATCATATGTTTGAAGTTAATCACGATTGAGCCTGCTACTCCCTGATACTTTCGATCGCACTTCTGATCGCTGCTTCCCCGGTGTCACACACACTCAGGTGACTAAATTACCCCTTGGAAATAAACTACGTAGGCTCACCATTCACCAAATTTGTGGGATTAGTTCGCCTTCTCCCTCTGTTCAACATTGAATTTTGGAGCTATGTTCCACCCACACATTGCATACTGGATCTGTAGGCAGAGTATTCAATCATCTGTAATGCAAATTCCTATTTTAGGGTTCCTAGTTTCAAATTTTCAAATTCTTTTTACAATTAACATAGTAATGTTGTATTTAATAGATTAGTTATGTTGGATTTGAGCTACAATCAAGGTAATCCTAGAAAGATTGGGTAATCCTAGTCGATGAACATTTAGATTATACTTCAACCTTCACATGAGAAAACAAAGATTTACTCAAAAGTCAATGAAATCTTTTCTATAAAGATTGGGTAATCCTTGTCGGCTAATATATATATGTGTGTTATAACACAAGACATGAGGACTATAAAGCTACAACTTTTGAGTTCTTGTTGAACAATCAAACAACAACATAATCGAAATTAAGGAAAGGGAATGGAATCACATATTACTTACCTGATGTGTGTTTGTGTGTGCGCGACAACAGGGCACGATCAGAAGCAACAACGATTGATTGGAAGCTGTGATTGTAGGCAGCTATCGGAAGTATCAGGCAGGAAGGCTCGATTGTGACGGGGAGAAAACGTGATATGTTAGGCTTTAGCAAGCAGGGGCAATATTGTACATTCAAATTGTATTTTAATTATAATGATTTAATATTATGAAAAACAATTATAAATCAATAAAAATTACCAAAAAAATAGATTTGGGTATATATGATATTAAAAAACATTAGGAAGGGCAAATACGATATTTGAAGTTTAGTCCGGACAAATACAATATTTAGCTATTTAGGAAGGGTATATACGATGAAACCCACCTTTTTATACGTATCAGAGCCCAATCCAAAACCAACTTTATATTAAATTATTATGATACCTAATTATTTTATATTCATGGTAGAATATGAAAGTAAAAAAACAAAAAAGTTTAGCTTCCAAACAAAAGTAAATCGAGCAAAAAAAAAATTTTGTCTGGAGAATGAAGTTTGTAATTTTTAAACTAACGAAAGATGGTTTGAGTTAATTTTTTAAAATATAGAATATACGTGCTTTTGACACATGCACGATTTCGTTTAATGCATTATTAGAAAATCGACGCTTAAAAAGGAAGATTTAAGGAAGACTTTTGTCATCGCTATAGAAGGAAATATTGCAAGGACTTGTCCTGGTTAGAAGATTGTTGAATCATTTTGAAATTTTAACCCTTTAGCAAAGATTTACACCGTTGAAAGAGAGAGCGGGTTAGACAATAATATTTGATGAATATGAAATCCAATATTTTAAAAACTGATTTGAACCAGCCGGTCGAACCAGTTGGACCGAAAACTGGAGAAGGAAGCGGTTCAACTATTACGATTTTATGTCTATTTCTGAACCGGAACGAACCGGCCAGTTTTTAGAAAAATCCGGTTGAACCAGTTAAATTAAACTTGTTGAACCGGCTAAATTAAACTGGTTGAACCGATTAAGTTGAATAAAAGTACATTAAATTGAAATATTTTGCATAATAAACTTTGATGGTTTTTTCATATCTATTAAGATTTTTTTAATAAAGGCAGATGATAAATGTTACGAAGTTTTTTGATGTGTTTAGATGACTTTATTTTATTTGTAATGAATGTTGATTGATATAAAACTTATGGTTATGTGTTATTTTAATGTATTCAGATTGATCTACAACTTATTTTCATTCCTATTTTTAATGTTTGAATTTGTGGATATCAGATTCTTATGGATGTGTAGGAAAATACGAAAAAAATATGAGAATTATACAAACCAGTTTACTCGACGGTCGGATCGGTTAAACCAGTTGAATCGGTCACTATACTGGTTTAACTAGAAAAACGGTTTTTAAAACATTGATGAAATCTAAATTACCTGTAACAAAGATATGTCTAAGCAAAAACTTTTCATCACTAAAATTTTAGTATAGAAAAGATATGTCTAAGAAAAAACTTCTTTGTCACTCAAAATTTTACTTCAACTAATTTTTAGATATTTTATATAGTTAAAAAATAGTTTTCGTTACTATTTATCATAATATACTTGTTTTCTCACGCTGAACCCAGCCCTGAGGGTGTTATCATGAGCCACAGCTAAAGCCCAGCTCAATGGTCCCCGAAATTAACCAACACGTTATTGCTTAGCCACAGCCAATATGAAGAGAGACCGATCGGGAATAGAATGGACTGAAATTAGTAAAAGTAACTTTCGCAATGGAATTGTGCAATCATGTCGCATGCGTTCTTTGTTTCGACTTTCCAATATATAACCACGTATGCATCTTTTTGTGATTGAACTCTTTATACGTGTTCCATCCGTTCGTCTGTTGATGTTTGTTTCTACTATTATGCGTTTTTATGTAGTGATCCCCCTGAATGTTAGATTTCAGAGTTGCAATGGAAAAAATAACAATGGAATATGAAAAAGATGACTTTCTTCATTAATTTACTTCTCTAATCATTCTATCATATATACATGAAAAGAAACGTAACAGACTAAGCTAACAAACTAACTTCTCATAACAAAATATAGTGGAAAAGACTAAAATACCCTTCTAACTATATTATCGGTAATAACAGTCTAACACCCCCTCTCAAGCTGGAGGATAAGGAACAAATCCCAGCTTGGAAACAGCTTCCAAATGCAAATTTGGTTGAAGAGATTTAGTAAAGATGTCAGCTTTTTGAAGAGAAGTATGAACATGTGATAAAGAAATCAATCCCTCTTGTAATTTCTCCCGAACAAAATGACAATCCAGCTCGATCTGCTTCGTCCGTTCATGAAATACTGGATTGGATGCAATGTAGATTGCAGCCATATTATCACATTTTAAAGGTATAGGGGTTATATCCTTGACATCAAAATCAGTGAGAAGTCTAGATAACCATGCTAATTCAGTACAAACACGTCTCATTGAGCGATATTCAGCTTCTGCTGAAGATAGTGAAATGGTAACTTGTTTCTTGGACTTCTAAGAAATTGGACTGCCTCCAAATAAGATGAAGAAACCACTCATTGATCGTTGAGTGATAGGACATGAAGCCTAATCGAAATCACAATATACTTCAAGAGCATAATGGGAACTACTGTTGAATAAAAGACTTTGACTAAGAGTTCCTTTTAGATAGCGTAACACATGTAAAGCAGCACTGTAATGCTCTATAGTTGGGGATTGGTTGTGATGACTCAAGAATTGTACTGCAAATGAAAGGTCTGGTCTTGTGTGTAAAAGGAAATTCAACTTTCCAACCAATTGTCGATAACTTGTAGGATCAGTGAGTTTTTCTGTGGTAGTAAATTTGATATTATGTGGTAATGGTGTAGATACCGAAGGAACATCAACTATAGAATATGAATGTAACAACTCTTTAATGTATTTTTGTTGATGTATAGCCATTCCTTGATTAACCTTATCAAATTGTAAACCAAGAAAATAGTGAATGGTCCCCAAATTTTTAATGCGGAATTGATCATGAAGAAATGATTTCAGAGTTGAAATTTCTTGAGGATTGTTACCGGTAACTAATATGTCATCAACATATACATCAACTATAACAATTGGATCTTGAGTCGTCTTTAAAAAGAGAGAGTAATCATTCAAAGATGAGACAAATCCTTGAACTTGTAAAGCGTGAGATAATTTTGCATATCATTGTCGTGATGCTTGTTTCAAGCCGTATACAGACTTACGAAGTTTGCAAACAAGATTGGGTTTTGTGATGGAATGACCAGGTGGCATCTTCATATAAACATATTCGTGGAAATCTCCGTGAAGGAAAGCATTGTTAACATCGAGTTGTTGAATGTCCCACCCTCTTTTAACAGCCAAAGAAACAAGACATATGATGGTGTTAAACTTGATAACTGGAGAAAAAGTCTCGTGATAATCTCTTCCTGGTTTTTGAGTAAAACTTTAGCAACAAGTCGGGCTTTATACCTGTCAATAGAACCATCAGATTTGTATTTAAGTTTGTAGACCCATCTACAAGAAATTGGTTTCTTTCCTTTGGGTAATTTGACAATATCCCATGTTCGATTAGCATCAAGAGCAACCAATTCTTGTTTCATAGCATCCTCCCAATTAGGATTGCCTTTAGCTTCATGAAAGAAAGCAGGTTCAACTATAGATGTTGTAACATTGAAGACTTGAATGGGATGTGTTGAATTGAGAAGTGGTTGATCAACCGAATTGTGAGGAATGCAAAGATTGGTGATAGTGTGACAACAAACATGAGATGAAGAATCAACAAAATTGCATATATAATATTTTAAGTGTGAAGGAGGTTGCCTAGTTCTTGAAGGACGAGAAGTAGGGACAGAATCATGGATAACTGGTGGATTGGGAGCAAGGGTAATATCATCATTCTGTGAAGAATCAGATGGATTCGGGTTATTTGCTACAAAAGAAGTAGAGGTATCTTGAGAATTAAGTGGAAAATGAGATTGGGTATTTGAAATTGGTGAAGTTGAAAGAGAGTGTAAAGGAAATATCTCTTCAAAAAACTTGACATCTCTAGCAATGTGCACATTCTTGGTTACCAAATTGAGAACCGTGTATGCTTTCTGATGTAAAGGGTATCCAAGAAGAATGCAAGGATGAGCACGTGGCATAAATTTATCTCTGTGAACAATTGAAGTGGTAACAAAGCACAAGCAACCAAAAGCTTTGAGATTAGACAAATCAGCAACCTTGTTATTCAACAGCTCAAAAGGTGTTTTGTTGTGTAGATTTTGTGAAGGAATTCTGTTAATAAGATAGACTGCAGTCCTGACACATTCAGTCCAATAACTATTGCCTATACCATATTGAAAGTATCAAGTGCGTGAAACTTCAAGAATGTGCATGTGTTTCCTCTCAACAATTCCATTTTGTTGAGGGGTAAATGGTGTTGATTTTTGATGAATTATCCCCATTGATTGATAAAAAGTAACGCCTTCTTTGCTGACCCCAGTTCATAAGCATTATATGTTCTTATAATCTTGATTACTTTATGAAATTGAGTTTTGATAAAGATCACAAACTGTTTTATGACAGCAAGAGCATACCCTTTGTGTGTAATCATGTGAACCCAAGTATGTTTGCTAAAATCATCAACAATGGTCACAAAAAATTTCTACCCATCATAAGAAATATGTTTGTATGGTCCCCAAACATCAATATGAACCAAATAATTTTTTTTTGGTAGAAGATGACACACTAGTAGGAAAGCGTAAACGATGATGTTTAGCTTTGAAGCATATATCACAAGATTCTATTGAAGGATCATGATATTTAGAATTAACCAAAGACAATTGAGAAAGTTTGTACAAAGGAATGTGACCAAATCTCCTATGACATAACATAGAGAATGAAACTTTATCAATTACAGACCCTTGATTATTGAACAAATGTTTAACAGTAGAAAAACAAAAAAAAAGGCTTTGCTGAATAGATCTATGATAAAAAACATAGAAATCATGAACTCTTTTGCCAAAAACACCAAGAGCAAGTTTATTCTTTGACAAAGGCTCCTGCAACATACAATTGTGATCAGTAAACAGAACAAAGGTGTTTAACTGAGAAGTGAGTTTTGGAATGGAAATGAGATTATACTTAAAACAAGGAACGTATAATACTCCTTCAAGAACAATAGAATCATGAAGTTTGACAGTAACAATAAATGATACAGAAGCATCATTGCATTTGGTAATCCAATAAATTGTGGTTGAGATAATTTGATCAAAGAGGAGAAAAAAGACTTACCGGAGCACATATGATCTGTGGCTCCTGAGTCCACAATCCAAGAAAAATGAGTGTGTAAAGAATTAGCAGACTTATAGACATTAGCTGCGAATTTCTTGAATGAGAAAATACCTTCAGGATTCATTGAATCATCAATAAGATTGACATTATTTGCTTAACTGGTTGATGAAGAACTGATATGACTATTGTTCAACAGTTGACGCAAGTGATGGTATTGATCTTGAGAAATAGAAGCATTAGAACTGCTATTGGAAGAAGAGCCACCAGTCTTGGAGTCGTCCTTTTTGGATTTTGTAAACTTGAAATTAGCAGGAAATCCATTAAGACGATAGCATTGAGCCTTTGTATGTCCCGGTTTCTTACAGTGATTGCATACAAGAGTCTTCTTAAGAGCAGATTGATCAGTTGACACATGCATTGCAATTGATTCAGATGTTATACCAGAATTGATAGTGATACCTCTTTGGCGCTCTTCTTGAAAGATGAGTGAATATGCAGTTGAAATAGTAGGGAGAGGCTTCATCATTAGTATCTGTCCTCGAATAATTTTATAAGAATCATCAAGTCCCATGAGCAGTTGAATTAACTTTTGTTCTTCAAAATATTTGCTGATAGCAGTTGAAGCTCCACAGGAGCAAACAGGAATTGATCGAACCATGCTTAATTCATCCCAAATCCGTGTCAATTTTGTGAAGTAAGAACAGAAATCATCAGATCCTTATGATAGAGAATAGAGTTGTTGATGAATTTGATATATCAAAGCTCCATCAGACTGTTCATAGCGTTGAGACAATTGTTTCCAAATCTCATGAGCAGTAGACAAGAAGAGACCGCTATCAACAATGTTCTTGGATAAGGAATTGAGAATCCAACTAATTACCATAGAATTAGCACGATGTCACGATGAATAAGATGAAGAAGTGATCGCAGGAACAACAATTGAACCATCAATAAATCCAATTTTGTTCTTAGCTGATCGATAACGAAATTGTCATAGATCGCTTCCATGAAGCAAATCCAACACCAGTAAATGCATTGGATACAAGAATTGAACCAGAATTATCAGATGTACTGATGTAAAAAGGATCAGAAGAATCAATTGCATTTGTGGAATTAGGTGTTGATTGAGGCATGATGAGCAGAGATGAACAGAGTATGAAGAATAAAGAAACCCTAATCTGATACCATGTTAGATTTTAAAGTTGCAATGGAAAAAATAACAATGGAATATGAAAAAGATGACTTTCTTCATTAATTTACTTCTCTAATCATTCTATCATATATATACATGAAAAGAAACGTAACAGACTAAGCTAACAAACTAACTTCTCATAACAAAATACAGTGGAAAAGACTAAAATACCATTCTAACTATAATATCGGTAATAACAGTCTAACACTGAAGGATCGTTGTTTATATAAATGTTTGTTTCTAGAATGGTTGATGTTGGGTCCCATAGCAAAGATCATTTATTGGTCTATGTGGGCGTGGTGTGGGATATGAAAGCAAAGATTGTTTTTTACGAATATTACTCTGATAATGATCTTGGGGTAGGTAATTATACGAAAAGAGGTCTTTGCATATTGAATATCAAATTTGTTTTTGTTTTGATGTCTAGTAAGTGGATTTTATAGATAAATCTCTTCATGCATGCCATGTGTTTGATTAATTGTTTTTATGAATCTTGAGTACTTTATATGTGTTTTCATGATTTGTTAGTGTTGCCTATTAAAATATACTTAAATTTATGCACTTATGCGTGCTATGTGCTTATCTAATGTATGTCCTCTTTTGTAAATAGTTGGTGTACGTACTCTCTTATAAATTGCTTTTTTGTACGTGTGTAGTGTATGACTTTGAAATCTTCATATATTTTATGCAGACATTATTTTTCTTGTCATTCCGTATCATCAAATAAACATAATGCATGTATACATAATACATTTCAACAGACTATTGAAAGTAGGTCTTATTCAAACAATTGTAGTATGCAACAAAACATATTTACGGCCCTAGATTCTACATTATTTATGTTGATGCGTCTTTAACATATGCATGCGAGAAAGATAATCAAGGACTTATGATCACAAAATGGACCTTGACATGAATACATATACATATTATCGAGCTTCTAATGTTGTCATCGTGATGTCATTGCCAAAAACTAGATAACATTGAGGCACACTCCCTTTGGCAAAAAATGCAGGTTTTTTAGGTCGAGGCAATGCCCCTTCTTCACCAAACATCAAAACCACAAATGACATAATTGGTCTGTCGTTTGCATGATGTTGGACACATAAAAGGCCTATATTTATTGACTGAACTACTTCTGAGGCTACACATGAATTACGCATATGCATACCAAGCAACTCCATAGCCTTACCTTCTTCAAAGAGTCTCCATGCCTAAAACATAGTAACCCCCAACAAAATAAAATAAAATTTTTATATATAATTGATATTTAAAAAATATTTGAAAAATAATTGTATTAGGGAAATAAAAGAAAATAAAAATATAAACAAATTATGACACAACACTCATATATTGGTTGGTGGAAATCCTTTCCATATATATGGAGTTCACCGGTGAAAAAACTTACATGTGCAAGAAAAAACTTACATGTGCAAGAAGATTATCACTGCCATTTTCATATGAGAATCCTCTATTTTTTTCCCCACTTACTATTTCCAGCACAAGAACACCAAAGCTGAAGACATCTAATTTTTCCGAGAAAATCCCATCTAGAGCATACTCTGGTGATAAATAACCCCTGTAGAAAAAATTGCGTGAACCTTTGAACATTTGTTTTGAATATATATATATATATATATATATATATATATATATATATATATATATATATATATATATATATATATAAAGTTGGATGATTAACTAATGGATTCTTACAAAGTTCCAACTATGTTATTCGTATTGGCTTCGTTTTCCTGTTCTGTAAACATTCTTGCGAGTCCAAAGTCTGATATCTTTGGGTTCATGTCAATACCCAACAAAATATTGCTTGCTTTAAGATCTCGATGAACAATTTTAAATCGTGAATCTTGATGAAGATAAAGGAGTCCTCGAGCAATCCCATGAATGATGCGGAAACGATCCGACCAACCTAGTATCGAACTTTTGATTTTATCTGCCCAATATAACTAATTGTCAATATAATTTAACTTAAGAAAAAAATAGAAAACAAGCAAGGTGAAGAGGGATGTGCCATTGAAAGTAGAGTTTACCAAATATGAATGAGTCCAGACTTTTGTTAGGCATGTACTCGTAAATCAACATACTTTCATTTCTTTGGACGCAGTATCCCAAAAGCTTTACAAGATTCCGATGTTGAAGTTTAGCAATGAATTTAAGTTCATTCTTGAACTCTCCAAGACCTTGTCTTGATGTTTTGGACAACCTTTTCACAGCTATTTCTTGTCCATCATCCAGCACACCCTAAAGATTGAAATATATATTTTTATGTACTTCAAGAAGTATTATCTGTTTTGCAATTATGAACAATAAATAGAACAATGGTTGGTTAATTTTGCTACCTTGTAAACCGGACCAAAACCACCTTCTCCAAGCTTTTTGTCATTTGCAAAATTATTAGTAGATTTGGATATCTTACTCAGGCTGAAAGACAATAACTCTGTATCACCGTCTTGGCTCTCCATGATATACTTTTCTTCAATGGTTTCCACCGGTTTATCTGCAAATGATAGCAAACCAAATTAATATGAGTTAATGAACGATTTGTTTTGTTTAAAATTGTTATATGAGTGATCACTTTATCAAAAATAATCATAGTATTACCTGGTAATTTTACTTGTGATCTTTTCTTCCTCCTCCAAGTACCATACAAGATTGCTAAAATCAAAATCACCATAACAAGGATAGATAAGACTGATACCACAGGTACAAACTTTTGTTTCTTTTTGTTGGAGCCAGCTGGTTTGGAGGTAGATTGTGGGATTGACGGAACTAGTAATAAAACCATAACAAGTAAATACTAAATAGTGTGAAAACCCGAACTAACATGAACGTACGGTTATATTAGATTAGCTGAAGCCTGAAAGGAACGATTAGATTAATTGTCACAAATACACAATAAAAACCCAAATTGGAGTTTGTTATTGTAAGGTTTCATACCTTAATGATTTTGTCATATTAAATAACTAAACATTACTAATTAAAATAGTTAAAAGGGTGTGATATAGAGTTTTTTTTATTGATTACTTGTGCTTTGAAAATTGTTTACCGTTTAGATAAACATTGTAGTTTTATTAATAAAATAACCTAAGACTCCTCAGGCGTTGGTTTCTCACGCTTTTAACCCTCGCTGACGCTCATCTTCTTCCGTAAAGGTTACACGACCTCGCTTTCTGCTTCTGGTCTCCTTTTTTTCTTTCACTCTCCATCTGCGTCATCTTTGTCTAAGTCATGATATATAACGGCCGGTCAATATTAGTAGTTTGAAGGAACAGCCATTTGAGCGAGACCTATCTTACAAATTTGTGCGACGACCTTTTAGGTAATCAAGAGGAGAGTACATTTGCATAACCGCCAACAGGTACTAATCAGAAGATGTGATTTGCATATTGGGTTAGACAAAATTTTCAATTTGATTAAAGGAGGCCGTTGGATTAATCACAAGATGATCAAGAGAATGTATTTTATCAAGACTCATGTCGACAGAGATTCATCGGAAGAGATGATTTTCATACTGGGTTGAGTTTGATTGATGAAACCCACACATTCGTTGAGTTGATTAAAGGATGCAGTTGAATTAAACCTTCAAATGATCGATTTAGTAATGCAATACACCATAAAAGACATATTCTTATTCTTTCCAAAGTTGTAATCTTGTTTTCCATTGACAACTATATCTTCCCTACAGGGGTATATATATATATATATATATATATATATATATATATATATATATATATATATATATATATATCGATTTAGACATTTAGTTATGCTAATATCATACATCTCAACTTCATCTTTGCCATATGTACCTAAGTCTTCATCTCATTGTATATATGTCAAGTTCATCTTTGCTTTGATTTATCTTTAAAGTTTCATCTTTACCATTCCTTCGCACAAATTAAACCCATGTCTTATATGGTTCTCTCTTCTTAATTTAACTTTTTTTATACCAAAGTGTCTTTAGTGACTCTCTCAAAATGAGAGGACTGGGTTCATGTCTCACTAGTAGAGAGATATGTGGTATTTAGGAGTAGGTTAATTTATGGTTTATAAAAAAAGTTTAACATATGTAAATAATCTTACTTGTAATATTTAAGTCGGAGACAGCCATTCTGACGTAAAGATCCTGGCATTCATGATCCACTGTTCTAATATCCATGAGATGATCGAACCACAACAAGCATCCACTTCCGTTGATTCTGATATCGATATTTGCATATGCTGTACACGAGCAATTCCGCTTGCATGCTGTCTCACATTCGCCAAGTGTCATGCTCCGATTGTACCATGAACGCCGAGTGTCTGGCATTTTAACATTTTTAAACACTCGAAAGCCATCTCCATTCGGACAACTTAAAGCAGTTCTACGGCGACACCCACTTGACCACTCGGAGGCACTCCATTCGTCTGGGTTGCGTGGTTCGAACCCTTCCATGCAACTACAAGCCGGTGAGTTCTTCGGGTTGCACCTTCCATACGAACCACATAGTCCGTAACTGCTACACATGTCAATATTCGTGTTCCAGTACAGGAACCACATCTGTGTTCTTTCAATCCAGTTTAGTCGTAACAGCACACCCTCCGGAGTAAAGTAGATACGTGGCGTCACGACTGAACTGTTAACAAGCGTGTACTCGTAGTATACCTCTTTATCATTCAAAACAAATTTGTGTGTGACTAAGGAGTTTGAAGTGTGACTAGGCATGCCATTGAATGTAAGACCATTCCATGGTCCAAACCTCAAATAAGGAACAGAATCTTGTACTTTTGTGAACAACACTTGAGGAAACCCGTTTGTATCCATGAATGATACATACGACCCAGGTGAAGGGTCGTCCAGGCTCTTCCATGATGTCCACCGCCTATCTAACCCAGAGACCAGGTCCTTCCCCAATTTCATCCCTGGAAGGAACGTGTCTCTGGGGTGATCGAAACTTTGCCAGATGAAACTTTCTTCGCCGGTTGTTCTCACAACCAAATTTCCGGTGCTCAATAGTTGCGCCAGTACTGGATTTACGTTTGTGGGAGATATCGGGCCAGGGTTAGATGACCAGACAATGTTGTTGTTGCTACCGGCGATAACCAATAGGGATCCGTTGGTGTGTACTCTGAAGACACCTGACAAGTCAGTTATTGGTTTCTCCCTGTTGGCAACCCACACCACTGTCTGTGGGGATTTATTTTTGTACCATATCCCCAAATACCGGTTCATAGACTTTCCGGGACTGAAAAAACCGAGTTGATACATTTCATCAGCTGAAACAAGGGTATGCCCGTCACAGGTGGCTTCATTAGACCATCCGTTATACCCACCACTAACCACTATAGTGGTGGGTGTCACCTCATCACCACATTCAATTACTAAACCTATGGGATACCCACCATTATATGCTTCTTATTTTTTTATTTTTAAATTAAAAAATATATATTTTTTAATTAATTAAAATGTAGAGAGAGGTAGAGAGAGATAGAGAGACATGGAGAGAGAAAAAAATTGATTGGATGTTGTTGTCCGTGCTCCCCACCACATTTGACCACGAATTTTTCCACCACTAGCCACCACTAAAAGTATGGGATGGTGTTCATATTTTTTGTTCGTGGCCACATAGACCACGAACATGTTCGTTATGAGCATACCAGAAGGTCTTAGCTGCTATGGTGTCTTTTGCCTTACAAATCCCTAAATCATGCATTAGTAGCCCAAATGTTAATATTAATAAATATTGAAGGACCTCCATTCAAGTTTTCTTTGGAAAATTGTTAATTCATTTGGAATATATATATATATATATATATATATATATATATATATATATATATATATATATATATATATATATATATATATTCAGTTTTCCAAAGAAGTTGTATGGGTCGGATCAGAAGACGACTTTAAGACTTGACCGTTGACTTGATGAGTCATTCTCCAAGATTTTTCTCCGCAAATTGGACTTTAGATCTTCCATTGGTGAGATGTCATTGAAATATAGATACTTTCTAAAAAATGGACCCTCTTACGAGTCAACAACCAATTTATATCTTTTAATCAACACGGCACATTTGGTCTACGACGACACCAGCACCAAAACGGCAAAACCCGTTTTCTACGTTGGTCATGAGATTACGAGCAGCGTATTGGGTTGGTCCTGAACATGTGTAAATGTCTTGTGTTTTTTAGTAGACTTAGTCCACAACTCGACATACAATACACATGTTACATATATTGTAATATTTTTAGGCCCACAATTTTATTCATTACAAATAAAAACATATAATGGATTTCAAATCATTCAAACTCTAAATCCTACAGTTTCTAAAACCTTTTTTTATTAGAATCCAAAGCCAACAATGCAAACACACCTACCAGAGACTATTTGCCTCCTGGTTCACCAATTTAACCGGCCTCAAACCGAAGCTTTACTATTATTAGCTTATATGTACAACTTGAGCTGCCAATCAGGAGTCGCAATCAAGCCATCAGATAGATCTGATTTATCCATAAAAAATAATTGTTTGATGAACTGTTTTAAATAGGCTTGTACGGCGCAACCATGAGTTGAAAACTATGAAAAATTGTCACTATGGAAGTTGCAGTCCCTATTTCTTTCCACCATGTTGTCCTTTAAGTTTTGCCCCATCTTTTACCAGATTCACATCAGTAAGATCATAAGCTGGCATTTTCTTTAAAAAAATATCAAATTCCCTGCCAACAAAAGGATTTAATGTGAAAATGATCATGAAGATAAAAGGATTTGAGCAAGAAATGGAAGCATGTAAAATTACCAAGTTGAAAGGGTGTTTGATGAACGTGAAAACAATAAAAAAGATTGGTTAATCGATAAAACGGACGTATATTGTAATTAAAAAAATTGAAACTAACACTTAGAAAAAGCATAAACCCTATTAAGATTCTAATCACGTAGTCTCATAAGTCGTTTATATTTGAAGTAGAAAGTCATAACTATCGATAAAAGTAACCCACAATTTCTTGCATTTTACCTAAAAAGATGCTCAAACCATCCTTTTATTTATTGGTGTATTATAACATATTATTAAAAAAATTGTGGTAAAAAACTTCCGGTTTTTCTTATGGAAGTGAGATCATTAACCAAGTCAAAAATGAAAAATAAATCATTTTTATACATTTAAGGTGTATATTTGACTAAATCATATGATATCCAGTCATGATTGATGTTTTTGGCAAAACATTTTAAGTATGATGTTTATTATTTATAAAAATGTTACAATTTTATGTAACATGTCATGATTTTTTGTACACCAGAACCATCTGCATCATCTTAATATATTAGAACCACGGTCTATTATCATACTTTCAACATTTTTCTCATCCTAATCTTCAACCTGTGATGTACACCTACATAGAAAATCCATAATAACTCCAAAGGTAGCTACTAAGTTAACTGAACCGAAAGAATTACCTTGTATCTAAACCAAGCACTACAAAACCATTCCTCGAATAACACGCATGACGATTTGGTGTTTTGCTCAAAACATGATCAAGATCCTCCTTAGCCTATATACCAACACAAACAATCGCAACCAGTTATATATAAAAAAAAACTTTAGGAACAGAAGAAGGTATTAAGCTCAAAAACTAAAAAACCTAAAAAAGATCTAAGTAAAAAATATTAAATTGGTCTTACATATTCCATCGTAATATTGTAGTTGCTTGTGTCTCTCATCTGCTTTGCTCTGCCTCCAACTTAGGTTTGAGTTGATTTAATTAATGGTGTTCTAAAAAAAGCTCCAAATTACCATTTACCTAGGCATGGTTATGCCCCTGTTAGAAAACAATTGGTCAAAAAAATCAACAAACACATATAGATAAACAAAATTATAATGTTTGACTGTGGAAATAAGAATAGAATATAGAAGAGAGGGTCAAGGTGCGGTTAACCCGTGAATTGTCTAAAAGGACAAAATCAATTCCATTTATGAGTAATCAAACATCCCCATAGTGGAAATAGATATGAGTGTTTTAATGATTATAATCCTATTTAATGTAGTTATTAACCAAAAAAAGGAAAATTAAATCTGCAAGAAATAGAACTTATTTTGTTTTTCAATTATTTTGAAATAAGGTGATTGTTGTTTTAAAAAATCTAGAATTTAGGATTTTCTTAAAATCAAATGTTTTTGGCCATTTATACTTTCGAATGTATCATTAATAAATAGCATCTACATCCTACGTTTCAATAACATCCTAATTTCATTCTTTTATAAAAAAAGGAGCTAGGTTTGGACAAAGACACAAAGATAACAATAATTAAGGTGATTTAACTCATCATATGTTAGAAATTGGGGTTGTCCACAATAAAGGTAGTGATTATTGTTGTTAAATAAATGAACATATGACCAAAATAGGTAAAACAAAAACCAGATATGAGAGCATCCAAATTAAGGCAACTAAGAAACCAATGAAGGCCTTCAAGAAAAACTTACATAACATGTCGATACCTGGTTCCGATTAGAAGATGGACTCATGAGAGAATGATAAGGTAAATTTGGAGATAAGTAAAGGGAGATCCATCCTATTCACACCTATGGCAGTTTACCAAGATGTAGATACATGAAAGGAAGACCAAGGAAGTGATTATGCTAGAAATTTACCTAGGCAGAGAGAGACAATTTGGGTGCAAAATAGATTTCCCCAAAATCGATTAATTCATAATTACAAACATTTAAAGAGTCAAAACTTACTTTTCCTAATTTTAAACTCATTTTGAAACCAAGTGATCATAAAAATTCATGTATAAAACCCATATAAATTGTTTCAATAAAAACATAGTTCTTACCTTGATTGATAAAGAGGAAGAGGGGTGCCTGAATAGCATGCCAAATAAAAACCTAAAATAAACATCCAACATAGATTGCAGAGATAGGAAACCCACCACCGTCGGATCATCAACAAAAAGAAATCACCATCGTGAGCCATAATCGAACACATTCACTCGAGCCACTACATAGCCACGTATTATAGAAGGGAGAATTGGTGGTGGTGATGGTGGTGATGGTATCGGGGGTTGGCGGCTGTAAAGGTTTTCATTCTTCTGGTTGAATTTTAGGGTGGATCTCCAAGGTGGGTGGCTGATGGAGGAGATGATGATAGATGTTCTTAGAGAGAAGATGGATGAAAGGGAAGGAAGCATGGCTTGTTGCGATGTTTCACAAAAGCAAGAAACAAGAACTCAACATCAACATGTTCTATTTTTTAGAGAGTGTGTGTGAGGTTTTTTGGGGATGACATATGGGGCAAAGAGAATAGGTGGTACATATCATGCGAGAATCGACAGATATTATGCAAGATATCAGGATTCAACATTGACTCCATTGGAGATTAAAATGGCTACGTCAAAAGAGATAAGAGCTAGAGACCTATTCAACACATTCCTAATTTGGTGACAAGAGCTATCTCAGGATTCAACTTTTTGATCGGATAATGCATTGTTTATTGTACATTTAGCTTAAAGCATTGGATGTCTTAAATCTATTTATATAAATAGTAAGGTATGTATAATAATATACTAAGATATATATATATATATATATACATACATACATACATACATACATACATACACACACATGTATATGTGTGTGTTGATATATTATGTAGGAAGTTGAGGGCGGACCAACCATGTGCTGAAGGCCAATAGGCACTGGCAGACTAGCTTTATGCTAAAAGCCAAGTAACGAACCAACTTTATGTTGAAGGAAAAGTAGCGGACCAACTTTGTGATGAAAGCAAAAAGGCGGACCAAATTTATGCTGAAGGCAAAAAGGCGGATCAAATTTGTGTTGAAGTCCATTATATGTTTTATTGGTGGATCGACAAAGAAGTCGCGAGCCATTATATGTATTGTGGTATATGCTATTCCGGAAACTCACTAAGATTCGTGCTTACCCAGTTGAATATAAATGTTTTTCAGGTACTTCCTCGGTACGTGAGAAAGGCAAGGATTGACTATACATGTGCGCATTCACATCATGTTTTCTGCATATTGTAATTATACAGTGATATATTTGAATAAATAAAAATGAAAATTTTGTGTTGTAAATTGGGATGTTACAAGTTGGTATCATAGCCTTGGTGTAACATCCCAAAAATCATAAGTAAAAATTTCATTTTTATTTCAACCTAAACACCATCAAAATCTCATATCAACCCTTCAAAAGTATGTCATAGTAAAATAGTTATCATAGTACAATTCCTGAATCATATAAGTGAGGAAAAACATGGTTGGATGCCCTGCACTCAAGCCGGGTCCTTCCCTTTCGAACTGGAAGTACCTGAAACATAAACTTAAATCATAAGCACAAAGCTTAGTGAGATCCCCAAATACCACATACCATACGTATCATACTTACATCATATATATCCATATCATAACAAAACATTCACAGGTCTATTTTACCCTTGAGTCCTTTCCGACTCCGTGAGTCCCTTCCGACTCCTTCAGTATCTTTCAACCGGTACAGGTCTATTTCACCCCCTACAACTAAGCATACAATCATACCAACAAGAGTCACAAAGACATCAAGCTCATACATACATATCAGTAAGTGCCACAAATATCACTATTATCCTACTACATAATCCAGTGGGCTGGCATTGGTGCCATCGACCCACAAGTATAGTGAAGAGACTCACCTTAGTTTGAAGGTAGACAAATCACACTCCCGGGCTACTGCTACCATGACTCCTCACATTGAACATTTCAAATTAACATTAATAAATAACCAGGGTAATAACCTATAAAAGGTCTAGATTACCAACTAACGTACTTAAGGGCTAAAAGACCATTTTACCCTTCCCTTAATGGGCACCATCAACCCATGGCCCAAGCCTAACAGACCTAAGGCCCAAGAGACTTAAGGCCCAACAATGACTCAAAACCTAAGGCCCATTAATAGCCCAAAAACCCAAGGCCCAATATTGGCCCAAAAGACTTAATGTAACAACCCAAAATCCAAATAAAAAATTTCATTTCAAAAAGGAAATTACATCCATAAATTGTTTCCAAAATCCATTACACCTTAAATATGTTCCATTATCATAGTAACAATATCTGTAAGTGCGAAAAATAGTGGAGAGTAAATGTTGTGTCATCAAGATGGGCCATTCCCCTTAGTACCGAAAGTATCTGAAATCACAATTCAAATTGTAAGCAGAAGCTTAGTGAGTTCCCAAAAATACCACATAACATACAATAACAAAATACCATGCAACATACATGTGATTTCCATGGGCTACCCCCATGGTCTTTCCCCTGGAATGACATGGACTACCTCTGTGGCCTGACATCCAAGTGTCATAGGCTACCCCTATAGTCTTCCATGCCATGGGCTACTCCCATGGTCTTTAATACAAGTGTCATGGGCTATCCCCAGGGTCTTCATACAAGTAAACACATAGACAACTATCACTTCCACATGTCAAATAATGGGCCGGTATTGGTGCCTTCGACCCATTAGTATAGTGAGAGACTCACATCAAACTGATGAATCACACTGAAAGATCTCTGGCTACTGGTCCGAAAAATCCCCGAGCTATCAATACCAAATAGCATCCCATAAATATTTGGATTTCAAATCCATAACCAACAGTCCGTAAGTAGGGTAAAAAGACCTTTTTACCCCTTACCTAGTTTGGTCTAAGACTAAGGCCCAAACCTACAATCTAAAGGCCCATTTACCAAAATAATAATCCAAGGCCCATTCATGGCCCAATTTTCCAAATTGGGTCCAAAACCTTACATGGTCCACACCTTAAGGCCCAAAAATATTCCTAGTCCGAAACACTTGCATTTAGATGGCCCAACAGACCCCTAAGCATCTAAGCCCAAAAGAATGGCCCAAATTGAAACCCGAAATATCCAAATCCCACTGATTTAGTACACGGGGCGTACTTAACTGTACGCTAAGTGTACACGCTTTAGGGCTTATACGCCCAACGTACTTTCCCATTCAACCATCTTCCATTTTTAACCCTTAATCCATTAAGACATTAGTCCAAAATGTAGATTGGACTTCCTTAAGCTAGATTATCACATAAAATTGCTAACTTTACATTCATGCATGGCTAAGTGAAGCTCTTAAAGCTCAAAATGACTTAATAGATGACTTATTGCATGCATGAGCCCAAAAACCCCCCACAAAGTTTGCACCTTTATGCTTAAGAAACTCCTAATAAGCTCAGATCTAAAATAATAATCCCTTCAAACGTCCTAACTCATGAAACCAACCCAAAAAGGGAACGAAAGCATAAAAACTAAGACATGAAGAGATATAAGCATGGAGAAGATAAGGTTTGGACTTGATACCTCTAGAAGCTTGCAAAATGAGTGATGATTCTGGATCTCTAAACTTCCCACCAAGCAAAGCACCTTCACCTTTATTTAAATCCTTCAAGATGAGCAAAATAAGCACCAATTACTTCTCAAAAGCTCAAAGACACAACAATGGAGGCTTAAGGTTGATTTTAGGGTTTAGAAGATATGGGGATTGGTAAAGAGGCCAGCCCTAGGGAATTAAGGTATTTATATAGGGTGCAACACACTAAAATTAGGGTTTCTTAAACTCTGAGTATGCTAAGTGTAACCCTCGTACGCCCAACGTATAAGGCCTCGCATCCGCAACCAGCATCACGTTAGTACGCTAAGCGTACCGTCTGGTACTCCCCGCATACTACTCCGAGGACCAATATTGCAACAAATTAAACATAAAGGGAAAATAAGGAACATACTAACATCCAAGTGTTACACTTAAAGCCTAAAAAGGGTTTCTGGTGAGTATTCTAAGCGTACCACACATGTACGCCTGACGTACAACTTACACCACAAAGGAAAATTGGGGCTCAGACGCGTCAGCTTACACATGCCCCACGTACGGTCCAGGTTACCAAAACCTCATAAACACTTAATACTTTAAGTCAAATTTCCAATTGCAGATCTAGCTCTTAGGGAATGTCTTAAACGTTAAAGTTTAACATCCCAAGAATTGTAAGGTAAAATTTTCATTTTTATTTCAACCATTAAAACACCGTTTAGTATTACCAATCATTCAAAAGTATAATAATGTAAAACAGTTATCAGAGTAAAATCCTAAAATCATAAAGTGGTGGAAACATGGGTGGATGCAGTGCAGTCATACTGGACCCTTCTCTTTTGTACCGGAAGTACCTAAAACCATAAACAATAAACCGTAAGTGCAAAGCTTAGTGAGTTCCCCCAAAATACCACATACCATACAAAATTAAAGTCAAGCATATCTAGGTGCTTGCATTGCCATTCAGACTCTTTCAACCAGATACTGTCAAGCATATATGGGTGCTTGCATTTCCTTTTGGTCTATTTCAACTGGATACCGGGTCTATTTCACCCCTATCACTACCACATAATATCATAGCAAAAGAATCACAAAGACATCAAACAATACAGACATAACAAATGATTATCACGAAGACCATCATCACACTACAAGCATAAAATAGTAGGCCAACATTGGTGCCTTCGAACCATATATACAATGAAGGAAACTCACCTCAACCTGCTGAATATCTCAAATAAAAGCTCAGACTACCGATCCGGAAAATCCACGCGCTAACATCATGAATTAATACCCAATTAATAATTAGCCCACAACCCATAGCTGGAATCCTAGTCCGATAGCCCAACACTCAAGGTAAAAGTCTATTTTATCCCTTTCCTGACTTGGCCCAAAATACGAGACCCAACCAATATTACCAAAAACAAAATATGGCCCAATTTCCTAATTAGGCCAAAAACACATCATGGGCCTAACCCAAGAAGGCCCAACCTCCTAAAAGACACCCAAAGCTCCAAATGGGCCCAAGAACAAGAAGGCCTAATGACAAAAAAATAGGGCCCAAAAGGCCCAAAAGACAAAAATCACATCTCACGTAGTGACCAGTCCTTGGTCATCTCAGGGGAGATCAATCGATCAGGTCCCAACTCATCCCGACTCAACCTTGCCAACTCAGTCAAGAAATAACACCTGAGCTGACCTCACGACATGAGCAGAGTATCCTCATGTCATGAGCCTTAACAAGCTCATCAGAAACAGGACCAAACGCTGCTCACGTCGTGAGAACACTCTGAGGCTAAAAATCCAACTTTTAAGTCCTTAATCTACTAAGTCTTGAACTCTAACTTTCCAGAAGGTCTTATAACTTCTTAATACACTATAAAGTCGATGGTTTTAAGACATATATATCGAATATATGCATAAATCTCATTTAGGTCCAAAGTTGAAGAAAAGACATCCAACTTTCGTGAAATGCTCCAAAAACTCAACCATTTACTAGATCTGAACTCCCAGACATCCCTAAGGCCCTCATAACCCATAAAGTTGCCAACTTTATGGTTTCCATTCATTCAACATGCTTAATCAAGAATTAAAGTGGGACAAAACTTAGATCAAGCCTTATATAACCATAAAGGTAGGATCTATATCACTTACAATGGTCCAAAACAATGTAAGGTGATGTTGATGATGATTCCTTGCAAGCCATAACACAATACCACCTTCTTTTCTTCTTTCCTCATTCTTCTAGTCCAAGAAAAGCTCCAAAACCACCAAAGATCAAGCAAGGATGGGTGGGTACTAGGGTTTTGATGAGGTGAAAGAGGGTTTGGGGCTAATAAGAAACCCTAACATGAGGTTAGAGGTGTTTAAATATGAAGGAACCCGTACAAGATCATGGGCTTGGGATGTAGAGCTCCTCATGTCGTGAGCTCTTATTACTCACGTCGTGAGCCCAATCCCGGATAAAATCTTTATGCA
This sequence comes from Lactuca sativa, assembly GCF_002870075.4. Classification (NCBI taxonomy): domain Eukaryota; kingdom Viridiplantae; phylum Streptophyta; class Magnoliopsida; order Asterales; family Asteraceae; genus Lactuca; species Lactuca sativa. Next base: position 210,141,252 of record NC_056624.2, read on the forward strand.
TCCCATCTCACGTCGTGAGCCTCCATGCCTCATGTCGTGAGGATCATTTTTCTCCAAAATCCAACCTGTGACTCCTTAAAACCCTAATTCGATTCGTCTTAGAAAAACAGGTGTTACAACTCTCCTCCACTTATATTAGATTTCGTCCTCAAAATCCCTCCTTACTATCTTCCAGCTACTCTAGACAACTTGGACACTTTTTTCGCGACCCAGATATGGACGGAGGAAACAACTCAAGCATACAACAACATTCCAAAACTATAACCTAACCCAACCTTAGCAATACTCTTGACGAACGGATCTAACCCCGCTAGCGTTCACCCTGAAGAAAACCATTACTACTCTACCCAAAATCCAAAATCCTAAAACCCTGTCTGACTCCCCGATGGTCAACCTACTTTGAATCACTGCCACTTTAACTCCGCTCCGTAGTCCAACTGACCATAACAATTCCATCCCCTAATTACCTTGTTGTTTCCACTGAAAAAAGAATCACTGGCCATTCCTTGCTGCGGAAAACTTTTCACTTGATAAAAGGCTTAGATAATCCTTCGAATAAAAGACTCATCCCTACAACGATTAAACTCATATGAGAGTTGCGCAGTAGGGTCAAATCAATTACTCTAAGATTATTTTCCCCATGCAGCAAGTGACTTACATATTCACTTAATAACAAGCGACTCCTAACACGAGTCCCAATTACCAGTACCAGTTCAAGCTCATCTTGTTTCCCCATAATTACATTCCAGATGCAACTGAGACCTCCCTAGTCTCATACTTGCCTACCAATTAACGAATATACCATATTTTCAACCGATTGTTGAGACTAATAGTCTCACACAGTCGCACCTTGCAACTTCCAAATGAGGGTCTTATCGGGGATGAGTTGACCAAGATTGGAGTTTATTCTTTATTTCTTATTAATGGGTTAAATTTAGAGTTGAATAATTGTTGTTACTCGTCGGATATGGCGAGAAATATTATTTCTTTTTCATGGTTTTTATAAACAAGGTTTTAGAGTTTCATTTGATAATGAAATTGGTTCTATTAATGGTTTCTTTAATGGTGTATTTTATTTTAAAGCATTGCCTGGTAATGGTATATATGAAACTATGATGGTTATAGATAACTTAGGAAATAGTGTGTTGAATATTGATTCGTCCAATGGTTTAGACAAGGCATGCTTGTGGCGTTGTCATCTTGGGGTTGTGTGGCTTTCGTAAGACGAGAGACTCACGACAAGCTCGAACCTCGTAGTGAGCGATTTATTTTCATCGACTACTTGCAGAAGTCCTTTGGGTATCTCTTCTATAGACCGAGTGACAATGTTGTCTTCGTTACGAGGAGAGGGGTTTTCCGAGAGAGAGAACTCATATTCTAAGAGGACAGTTGGAGGCAAATTGACCTTGAAGAGCTTCAAGAGTTAAGTGATGAAGGAACCTCAAACTCTAGCGCTCAACCCGAGGAGGAAACTCCTGTTGAACCGATTGACGAGTCCGTACCTCTGAGACATACCGGTAGACTTAGTGTTTCGCCTGTGTTATATAGTTTTCATATAACAGCTGAGGGTGATACATTTATCAGTGATAGTACATTGATAAATCTAGATGAACCTAATAACTCCAAGGAAGCCATGGCAGGCCCCGAGTCTGCAAAATGGAAAGATGCGATGGACAACGAGATTCAATCTGTGTATGATAATCAAATTTGGAACTTGGTTGACAATGTGCCAGGTCATAATACAGTCGGGTGCAAATGGATCTTCAAGAAGAAGACCGACATGGATGGGAAAGTACACACATATAAGGCGCGGCTGGTTGCGAAGGGCTTTACTCAAACCCATGGAGTTGACTATGATGAGACCTTCTCATCAGTAACGAAGATTAAATCTATAAGGGTTATGTAATCCATAGCTGCATTTCATTATTATGAAACATGGAAAATGGATGTCAAAACCACTTTCCTTAATGGAAAGTTGGCTGAAGATGTTTACATGTGTTAGCCAGAGGGTTTTGTCAATGCAATGTACCATAATAGAGTGTGTAAGCTTGAGAAATCCATATATGGATTAAAACATGTATCTTGCAGATGGAATCTTTGTTTTGATGAGAAAGTCAAAGAGTTTGGATTTTAGAGAAGCGAGGATGAGTCCTGTGTATATGTCAAAGCTAATGGGAGTATACTTAGTTTTCTGGTATTGTATGTAGATGACATACTGCTCATAGGAAACGACATGCCAACCTTGCAGGAGGTGAAGTCCTGGCTTGGGAAGTGTTTCGCTATGAAGGACCTTGGGAAGCTGCTTGTATTCTAGGGATAAGGATATTGAGAAACAAGAGTAAAAGACTGATAGGACTTAGTCAAAGTACCTACTTGGATAAGGTGTTGAAAGGTTTCAACATGGAGAACTCCAAGAAAGGTGACTTACCTATCCAAAGCAATACCAAGCTGAGTAAGACTCAGAGTCCGAGTATAGAGGCTAAGATAGAAGAGATGAGTCGAGTACCACATGCTTCTGCAGTTGGCTCGATCATGTATGCTATGACTTGTACTCGGTCTGATTTGGTCTTTGCTTTAAGCATGGTCAACAGATATCAAGGGAGTCTTGGTAAAGCTCACTGGACTGCAGTAAAGAACATTCTCAAGTACCTACGGAGGACTAAGGACTGGGTCCTTACCCTCAGTGGGAGTGATGACTTGAGAGTGACAGGGTATTGTGACGCCGGTTTTCAGACCGACAGAGATAACTTGCGCTTTCAGTTGGGCTGGTCGTTTACCCTAAATGGAGGAGTAGTAACATGGAAAAGTTCTAAGCAAGAGATTATAACTGATTCAACGTTTGAATTAGAGTACATAGCGGCAAGAGAAGCATCGAAGGAGGCGATATGGTTGAAAAGCTTCATTGGAGACCTTGGAGTTGTTTCATCCATAAAGGAGCCTATGGAGATTTTCTACGATAATGAAGGGGTGGTCGCCTTAACCAAGGAACTGAGAGTTCATGGAAAATCTAGGCATGTCGACAGAAAATACAATTTCATAAGACATCAAGTAGAAGAATGACACCTCATTGTAAAGAGGGTATCGTCAGAAGACAACCCAACATATCCCCTTACGAAGGGGCTGAGTAAGGTTAAGCACTTGCAGCATGCAAGGGGCATTCGCTAAAGGACGATATTAGTTTTAGTGATTAGATAAATATTTAGAAACTTGTAATAGCAAAATTGTAATTGACATTTGATGATTGAATAAAAGGAGTTTAATTTATAAGTAAAGTTACTATCTTGTGTCGATTATTTAATATTGTTTCACTTTTGCATGTTTTGACTTCCGGAATAATAAGATTATTCAAACTATCCATAGTCGATCATACTTTGGAAGTAGGTTATGAGTCTAGACTGTCATGAATTGGCGTGTAGATTGTCTAAGGTGTTAGATATAGAAAAAGTTTGCTACAACATTCATGAGTGCTCTTGAAATAAGATTTGAGTATTGGATTAAACCCACGTTCACATAAATCACTTCATGGAATTTATCACGAGTTATTATGAGACGATAATATCATATAATATTCAAACCAAGATATATGAGTTGTTGACTACGAGTTGGTTGTGCATTAATGGTATGAAAACGCATCAGTAACTTGATGTTATAAAACGTATCGGTGTGCATGATTTACGAGTAGTTAGTACAAGCATATAAGTCGAAGTTTATTTTTTCCTTTTATCCCAAGAGGATTAAAAGCGATATCTTGGGCCCCTCAATGATTTTGTTTTGGCTTATGTGTCAGGCCCGGTCAAGACTCAATTGATGTGTTCAGTTAAGTTCTATGTCAAAAAAATCGGAAATCAGGAAACAACTGCATGAAAATAAGTATAACTATGTTCCATGTATTTGTCCGCACGATATTTTGTAGAATAGAGGATTATACAATCCCTTTTCTAAAGGATGCGTCACTGACTAGGTCAGAGTTCGACAGCGGCTTTTGAGAGCTACGATTGCTAATCAGATTTTGAAGTTGCATTGGCAATTATAGTTATTAGACTTATACAAGTGGGAGACTCTTGGATTAGGTGTCTAATCCCATAACTATAATTGGTATGTACTTAACTCGATAGTAGCATGGTTCTTTTGGGTTTCCTTTACTAGAGCAATTTAATAGGATGGACTTTTTGAGAAAAGGTTATTTGTAGTTTATTAATATATTATAAGTATAATATACTAATTGAGAAATCATATTATTTAATTAGTATTGATCAAGAATTAATTTGGAATTAATTTAGTGATCAAAAGAGACTGATTAAATATACGGGGATTGATTAAAGTAAATCAATAATACTTATAGTTGCGCTTATGATCCAAGGTTGATTAGGGTGGGCTAAACCTATATGATAGTCCATAAAAGTTTAACCCATGTAACCTAAGAAATATGAAGGGTCATGTGAATTAGGGTTTGCATGGATGTAGCCCTAGGCTTTGCCACACTATAAAAGCAACTACATAGTCACCAAAATCGGTCCCCATGTATTCTAAGAAGAGTCCTAACCGATTTTGAGCTACCTAGCCACTTCTCATAAGCCTCCTTTTTCATTTGGTGTTTGTGACACATTAGAGGCATCACACTTAAGGTGCTAAATCTTTCAAAGCCCAAGAACTACAAGTTACATCAAGAGGTATTCATCTAACATGGTTTTTATGTTGTATATCCTCAATTGTATGCTAGTTAGGATGTATGCTTTAGAAAATTGAAATTGCATGTATAATTATAGAAAAATTAGATCCAAAGCATCTAGGGTTGCATGTGAACCATAGGAGTGTTATAGTGCTCAAAACCCAACAGAAAGTGTTGTAAGACTACGGGGAAGCCGTAGCATTCACTAATGGTCAGTTGGGGTGAAAGTGTTGTAAGACTATTGGGGAGCCGTAGTATTCAATAATGGTCAGTTGGGACGAAAGTGTTGTAAGACTATGGGGGAACCGTAGCATTCACTATATGTCAGTTGGGGTGAAAGTGTTGTAAGACTACGGGGGAGCCGTAGCATTCGCTAATGGTCAGTTAGGGTGAAAGTGTTGTAAGACTATGGGGGAATCGTAGCATTCACTAGTAGTCAGTAGGGTGAAAGTGTTGTAAGACTATGGGGGAGCCAAAGCATTCACTAGTAGTCAGATAGTATGGAGAGTGTTGTAAGACTACGAAGGAGTCGTAGCATTCAGAAGTGGTCAGATAGTGCGGGAAGTGCAAAAAGACTATAGGGTAACTGTGGCATTCACGGATTTGTTCAGATTACTTAGGCCAAGGTGGGCTAATTCGCAAGGTTGTGAGTAGGTCACAACACAACTGAAGTTAAGAAATGGTAGGTCAAAGGAGACCGAGTATGATGTAAGACTACAATTATTATGGTAGCATTCACCTTTTTACGTTAGATTTAGTGGCAACAGGTTGTCAGCCTATCATGATAAGATGGATCAAATGGATTGAAGGAGCCATGAGTGGCTATATAGATAGGGTCGTTATTGTTAGACGATGTATCCTTCGGAGGTCGCATGGGACTGCTACGTGTGTTTTTGGCCCAACAATCGGTTATGTGTCTGATGTTTCGAGTAGTTGACAGATAATGTGAGATCAGAGGGGTCTCGACTACTTTCGAAAAGCAGCAAGTGGTAGCAAGAAGAGTTGAAGTGGGTTCAGTGACTTGGGATCCATGCGTGGAGTTGCCCGTATTCGAGGTATACTTAAAGTTTTCTGCAGAGATTCAACAATAGTGATTCTATATGGGCAGTTTGTCAGGGATTCAGGCCATATCGAGACTTCGGTTATCATATTGAGTAAATATGATCATGACGCAAGAATTCGTTCATCTTCGGGTAGTATAGCCCTTCAAGGGTTGGTTACGGTTGACTTGGAAAAGGCTGGAATATGCTTCGGATTGTGTCCATGTCGTTCAAGTTGTCTGGCGTGTAAGGAATGGTAAGGAATGATTTCTAGGACAAAATCTAATTTAAGTGGGGGATAGTTGTCACCTCCCGTTTATTAAATAAATAAATAAATAAAAATTAATATTAATAGTAGCCTAAATGCAGAATAATTTAGCAAGGCATTGGTTTTAGAGGTTAAAACGTCATAATTGAGAGCTTGGGGGTGGGTTAAAATGTAATTTCTGGATTAATTTGTAAAGAATTTTGAAGGTTAAGGGTTGTTTAGTAAATTATGGGTTTAATTTGAAAGGATTTTTGAAGACAGAGGTTGCTTGGTAATATTAGGACTTATTATGAAAGGAATTTATGGAATCAGGGGCTAAAGGGTAAATGTTGGATTTAAGTTGAAGAAGATCTGGTGAGGAGGGATTGATCTTGGTAAAAAGGACCAAAGTTTGGAAGAACACGAGACTTAAACCCATTGTTCCTTACCTACCGTCTAACCCTAACCCTAATTACATCATATCAGCCACCACCTTGTGCTCTTCTCCAACCGCCACCCATGACCACTCCATCCGGTCACCGTCGCCGCCTCCTAGCCGTTTTCGAAGTCGCGAGCCATCAACCACGCCACCTCAACGCCGCTGGCGATTAAATTATCGATGAGTTGGTGGTTGGACGTCGGGGAAAAAGAGGCTGAAGAAACGAGCTATGACGTCACTTCCATTGTTCATCACCGGAGACGATGCGCCACCTCGTCTCTGTTCATTACTACTGACGCGTCGTTGTCGTGGTCACTCCGAGAGGGTGAAGGAATGATGTTGTTGTTCCGACCGCCGCTGCCACCTCGAGGGAAACCATGTCAGGTGTGTTTCTATGATTCTACTTGTGTTAGTGTGTTGCTGCTATAAGTCTCATGCATTTTTGGGTGTGCTCATCGGCCGGAAACCATGGAAACCCACCATGGTTGCCAACCATGGTGGCTGCCTCCATCTTTTTCTATTCTGCCGCCACCAGCCATCGTATGGTGGTGGTTGTGTGAGTGTATTTTATGAGTGTAATGGGTCTGTATTGCTTTGGATGGATTAATCGAGGAAAAGAACCCACCACCACCACAGTGAGGTAGTGGCTGCCACCTTCTGCCGCAGTGTTGGGCGGCGGTGTGCATTGCTTGTGATTGGATTGCTTTTGGGATGCTTGGACGTGATTGGACTAGAATCATAACCACCACCACAAAGTGGTGGCCGCCGCCGTGAGCCGCCGTTGACCACCACTACCCGAGGTGGTAGTGGGTGGCGCCCGACTTAGCTAACCCTAATTGACCTAGTGAAACCCTAATTTGATCCAAAACTTCACAAATGGACTAACTGGAATGCTATTGGGTTGGAAAACCCTAATTTTGGAAATGTGAGATTTGGAATTGTCGGGACCCGCATTTGGACTATTAGATTGGAATTTTTTTAATTATGTCCGACTAAATCGTATGAATGGCCTAGTAGATTGATAGACTTAATGGATTAAGTCCTTAATGGGTTACGTGAGAAACTCTTAACCCTAACCATGGCAATCCTTATATGTTTATATGCATGACTTATGTGATTGATATGGTTTATGTAGTTGTTATAACTAGTATGGATTATGTGGTTATGTAGCTGATATAGCTAATATGGATTATGTGGTTATGTGGATTGTGTGGGATATGCTCTGGGGAACTCACTAAGCTTCGTGCTTATAGTTTTGTTTATTATTTCAGGTATCATCGGTTTGGGAAGGAAGGGTCAGGCTTGATCGCAACGCACACACCCATGTTTTTCGTAATGAATGATTTTAGGATGAACTCTGATAAATGTTTTAATCAGGAATGTTTTTGGAATGTTTGGGATAAATGATATCTATGTTTTGGCTCCCCCTATGGTACACTAGTTGATGTAGTGTTATGTGGCATGTTAGTTGGTTTTGTGCTAAGAAGTATGCTAGTCGTATTTATGTTATACTTGTATGGAAGACCATGGAAGAGCCCATGACACTTGGATGTAAGACCATGTGGAAAGCCCATGGCTTTCCTATTAAAGACCATGGGGGATCGCATGACACTTAGATGTAAGACCATGTGGAGAGTCATGGATTTCTTATTAAAGACCATGGGGAGCCCATGTCACTTAGGTGTAAGACCATGTGGGGGAGCCCATGGCTTCTTGGAGTAAGACCCTGAGGGGAGCCCATGACATCCTTATATGTTTATATGTTTGGCTTGTGTATGCTAGTTGATTATGTGACATGCGGTACGATAGTTGTTTATGATAGTATGTCATATGCTAGTTGTCTTTGTGATACTTGCATGGAAGACCCCCCCCCCCCCGGGGGGGGGGGGGGGCATGGCAATTGGATATCAGACCATGTTGGGGAGCCCATAGAAATCCTTATATGTTTATATGCATGACTAATGTGACTGATATGGTTTATGTAGCTGTTATATCTAGTATGGATTATGTGGTTATGTAGCTGATATAGCTTATATGGATTATATGGTTATGTGGATCGTGTGGTGTATGATCTGGGGAACTTAATAAGCTTCGTGCTTACAGTTTTGTTTATTGTTTTAGGTATCTTCGGTTTGGGAAGGAAGGGTCCAGCTTGATCGCAACGCACACACCCATGTTTTCCATAATGAATGATTTTGGGATGAACTCTGATAAATGTTTTAATCAACGATGTTTTGGAATCTTTGGAATAAATGATATCTATGGTTTGGCTATATTAAAAATAAAATTTTTACCCTTGATTTTTGGGTCGTTACAGTCTTAACCTGGAATGTCATGGGAACCCCCACATGGTCTTATATCCAAGTGTCTCGGGAACCTCCCGGGGTCTTCCATGCAAGTATCACAAAGACAACTAGCATACCACATACCATATAATCAACTAGCATACCACATAACACATACTCAACCAGCATACCACATACAAATAATGGGGCCGACCTTGGTGCCTTTGACCCATTGGTATGGTGAGGAGACTCACCTCACACTGTCGAAGTCCCACAAATAAATCTCTGGATGTTGGCTAATCGATCCCCGAATTGTCAATCATTAAGACAAAACCCAATTAACCATTTGAGTTTCAACGCATAACCTTAAATCCATACTTGGGGTAAATGGACCATTTTACCCCTAGCCTAACTTGGTTAAAAACCAAGGCCCAAACTCACACTCTGAAGGCCCAAAAGCCAAATAATCAACCAAGGCCCAACATATGGCCTGATTTTCCAAATTGGTCCCAAACCTCTACATGGTCTTACCTTAAGGCCCAACCATTTATTCAAGTCCAAACACTTGACAATTTGATGGTCCAATATAAGGCCTAATTATGGCCCACTTATGGACCAATTTTCCAAATCGGGCCCAATCCTTTCAAATGGGCCTTATTCTAAATCCCAATAATAGTCCATAAGCCTCTTCCCAATTGGCCAACGAAGGCCCACAACAACTTAGTCCAAGAAATGTGTAACGCCCGCGTTTCCAGGCTAGACATTATCATTGATGTAATAGTCTAGGTTAACCCTTGTAACTCTTTTTGAAGTATTAATGATGAAATATTTAAGTATTATGTGTTATGTGCTTAATTGTGTGACTTAATTTAATTAAGAATAAAAATAAGCGTCAAAATGAAATGTTAGATAAAGCCGATATCTATGGATAATGTTGTAGTGGTTGAAACGAGGTTTCCGAATATATAAAGAATGTCGAAATCCGAGTTATAACGAAGAAGTTATGACTTGTCGAAGTTTCGCGACAGAACCGACAACGCTGAATGACGTATAAAGTGAAATTTACGTTAGTTCGATATTTAGCCTTAGTGATCTAAGCGAATGTTGTAGAGTTCTTTAAACCGAGAGCGTGCATAAAAAGAACGCCTAAATCTGACTTCGTATGAGGAAGTTATGATTTTTCGAAGTTTCGACTTAGTGGTATGCAGCCCAAATACTCGAAATAGAGATCGAGTCATATTTAGCCAAAAATTTCTAAATGAGAATTTAAGATCTCATTGATAGTAGTCCAATGATAAAAAGACAGACGAAAACGGAGTTCATATGAAGGAGTTATGAATTTCGAACAGAGTTTTCCTGTCCCGGCCTACTAAAAGTACTATATAAGTAATATACTTATAATATATTAAAAATCAATTAAAAATTAGCCAATGGAGTCTAAACGAGAGTTGTATAGCATAATGTCACCTTCGCTTCGATATAAAGAACGTCGAAAACGGAGTTCGTATGCGAAAGTTATGAATTTCTGAAGTTCGGGGCGCGAACCCCAAACTTGCCCTATAAATAGATTTGAAGGGCCAGCCGTTTAGCGTTGCTATTCTCTCTCTTCTCTTTCCCATTTTACCTCGATTTACATGCAAGAAATATCCCGAAGCAATTCCCAAAGCCCCGAAGATCCCAAGAAGTGCAACTCCCGAGCCGAAGCTCTGCCCGCGAGGAGTCCGGTTTTTGTGAAGATCTTCGAGATCTACTGAAGAATACTACTTCTACGAGCCGTAGTGCTGTTCGATATTCTTCTGATCAAGTGAGTGTGTAGTTATTTTATTCCAATACAATATTATGAAGTATTTTATATAAAATACGTGCTATGTGTATATATTTTGCTGTTATATGTGTGAATGTATATTCACTCTCTTCTATCTCATAGATCTGATTTATTCTCTATGAAATACGTGTTATGTGTGTGTGCCTCATCTGTTATGTGGAATATGTATTGATTAAAGCATGCTATACAGGTTTTTAAACTATGTATAAAAATGTATATTTTTATCTACTAATATGTTGGGTAGAACATGGGTAGATAGTTGGTGTGTAATAAACAGATGAGAGGCCTCGTTGTTGTTTTGATTCAGTCATCTAGCGGAGTTTAGATGATGACCACAGACTTTTCTAGATAATCTTGTGGAACACTAGCAGGCTCGCCACCTGTAGGTGTTAATGAACTTGGGTGTTCATTCGTTGTACTCCACCCCCCTCATGGTTGCCTTATTTGACTTATATTGTTGAGGAACCCCCCAAGCGTGTGTTGTCGCCCCGATGAAATATTCTTAGACTAGGTCCCTTATGTTAGTTGTCTTAGGGACGTAAAGTGAGAATAACGGGAATGGGTAATTGGGTTATTATTGGTTGGTGGAATTAAATATAATTATTTATTGTGGGTTGAAAACCCTATATGCTCACCACGCTCCCAAGCCTGACCCACTCAGTTTATTTGTATTATAGGAAGTGGCGCGAGGGCATGAGATGGATGAATCATCAAGTTGTTTTGTTTACAAGTCTGTATATGTATATATTTGTTGAATGACTTGTAATGTTATCGTTTATGCTTTATGGTCTATATCGGAACATGACATCCTGAGTTTTGATTAATGAAAATAATTTTTTTTATGAAATGCTTTGGTAAATATTATTTTATCATACTTTGTTTTTGGGAACAAATTCCTCAACTCTTTCAAATCAAAAGGATGTACTCTGAAATTATTTTAAAAGCATAAATGAAAATTGGTCTTTTCTGGCCGAGATTTTGGGGATGTTACAGTTGGTATCAGAGCACTAGTTTAAGCGAACTAGGAATTTGTAGGATTTCTAGACTTCAACTTAGAATGCTAAGTGAAATTTTGAGATGTGTGTCTGTGATATTTTAGACACGAGCACTAGTTCATTTTAGGAGGGTTGCCTAAAATGCTTTTATGTGCTAAATGGTATATGTTGCCATATATGATATTATTTGTTCGGATCTATGGTCTGTTGTCGACCGGATCTGGAAACCTTATGTGTGTAGGATTCTAAGCGTATGTCTACGATATTAGAACTAGCATGTAAATGTTTCAGAGTGATAAGGATGATTTGAATATCTATCGTGAATGAGGATCTAATTTCACTTTATTCGGTGTGTAGATCAAAAATGGTGAGAACAAGAAGTGGAGTTGGAAATGCTGATGAAAACAGGAATCAACCACCAGTGATTGAACAAATACCTGTCGTAGCAGCAGCACCTGAGCCAATAACCATGGATGGTGTGCAAATGATGATTCAAACAATGTTGGATCGTCAAATGGATGAAACTAGGCGGTTGCTTCAACATAATCGTGAAGAACTGTCAATTCGTGTGGAAGAGCCTGAATTAAATGAAGGGCACTCGGAAGGTGGAAACTTCAGTGGGTCTATTGGTCAAGCCAACCCACCGATAGTTAGGCAAAACAACCATGATGGAAGGAATGATGGAATGGGATGCAAGTACAAGGACTTTCTAACTTGCAAACCATCGACCTTCAATGGAAAGGAGGATCCGATTGGAGTTATGGATTGGATCTCCGAAATGGAGTTAGCCTTCATGACTTGTGGCTGCAGAGGCAAGTTGCAGATTATCTATGCAGTGCGTCAATTACGAGGTGGAGCCGTTCGTTGGTAGAACACTCTAGGGAAGACGTTAAGCCCTAATGATCCGCTGCAATTGACATGGGCAGAGTTCTTGGTGCGTTTCAAGCACAAGTTCTGCTCGGCTCAAAATCTGTTGGAGTTGGAGAATAAGTTTTTGGCATTGACGAAAGGCAGCATGTCAGTTGATGAATACACCAATAACTTCACCGATAAGATGGAGTTTGCCTTGCGTATCGTCCCAAATGAGCTGACAAAGGTGGACCGGTATGCGAAGGGACTCCCATGGGAGTACGAGGTGCCAGTACGTCAGACACATACTCTAGAGGCAGCTATCTGGGCTGCCAAGTCTGTTGAGAACATGATTAAGGGGAGAACCACCGACAAGGTTGAGGTTGGTGAGAAGAGAAAGTTTTAGGGAACATCTGGTTCCGATAAGAAAAGCAAATTTTCGCAATCTGATTCGAAAAAGTTTGGTGGAGGAAAAGGAGGCGAAGCGAAGTGGTGTGATAAGTGTAAGAAAAAGCACTTTGGAAAATGTAGCGAGGATGTAACCTGCTACAAGTGCGGAAAAATTGGGCATTTTGCCAATGAGTGTCCGAACAACAAAAGGATGTGTTTTGGTTGTAATGCAGAGGGGCACATTTTGAAAGACTGTACGAAGAAGAAGGAGGCAGCTAAGCCCAACATTCCACCAAAGCCGAAGGCGAGAGCCTTCCAGATGACACTTGAGGCTGTGAAAGATGAAGCTGATGTCGCTTCAGGTACCTTTCTCATAAACGAATTACCTGCTCAAATTTTGTTTGATTCTGGAGCCAACTACTCCTTTATTTCGCATGAGTTTGGTAGAAAACTAGCCTTTCCTGTTGATAGACTAGATAATGCTTTATTAGTTGAAGTATCTAGTGACAAGTTTGTACCTGTTAGCCATCGTATGAAAGACATCTTAATCGACCTTAATGGGAATAAGTTTCACGAGGAATTATTGCCTATCGAACTTAATGGTTTCGACATCGTGTTGGGAATGGATTGGCTTATCACCGATGATGCCGAAATATTGTGCAAGAAGAAGGTAGTTAAAGTAAACCCGCCTGAGAAAGATTCATTTATGGTGTACGGGGACAAACGGCGAGTAAATTCTGGAATCATTTCCCTAATGAAAGCCAGGAAGTTTTTGACCAAGGGATGTACATCATATTTAGCATTCGTGATCGATGCTAAGAAGGAAAAGAAGGTGATGCAGAGTATTCCAGTGGTGTGTGATTATCCGGAAGTATTTCCCGAAGATCTTCCTGGATTACCACCTGATAGACAAGTAGAGTTTAGAATAGACTTGTTACCAGGAACCACTCCAATAGCAAAAGCACCGTATCGATTAGCACCAACGGATATGAAGGAGATGATGATGCAACTTCAGGAGTTATTGGACAAAGGTTTCATTAGACCTAGTTCATCACCGTGGGAAGCTCCGGTGTTATTCGTGAAGAAGAAAGATGGAAGTATGAGAATGTGCATTGATTACAGAGAGCTGAACAATGCAACAATAAAGAATAGATATCCGTTGCCAAGGATTGATGACCTGTTTGATCAATTGCAAGGTTCGAGCTATTTCTCGAAGATCGATCTAAGGTTAGGATATCATCAGCTAAAAGTAAGAGAGCAAGATATCGAGAAGACTGCATTCAGAACTAGATATGGACACTACGAGTTCTTGGTTATGTCGTTTGGACTAACCAATGCTCCGGCAGCATTCATGGATTTAATGAATAGGGTTTGTAATATGTTCCTTGATAAATCCGTGATAGTGTTCATAGACGAAATTCTGATTTATTTGAAAAGCCAAGAGGAGCATGGCAGACACTTGCGAGAAGTGTTGGAAGTCTTGAAGAAGGAGAAGCTGTATGCGAAGTTCTCCAAATGTGATTTTTGGATTCGAAAAGTCCAATTCTTGGGTCACGTGGTCAACCAAGAAGGGATAATGGTTGATTCAGCAAAGATTGAAGTTGTGATGAAGTGGGAACAACCGAAAAGTCCCACAGAGATCCGAAGCTTTTTAGGATTAGCCGGATATTACCGAAGGTTTATCCAAGGCTTTTCTTCAATTGCTACTCCATTAACAGCTTTGACCCACAAAGGAGCTACTTATGCTTGGAGTGATAAGCATAAAGAAGCATTCGAGAAGCTAAAGAAGAAGCTATGCGAGGCACCGATACTTTCTTTACCCGATGGAGTTGAAGACTTCGCTGTTTATAGCGATGTGTCTAGGATTGGATTGGGTTGTGATTTGACCCAAAGAGAAAAGGTGATAGCATATGCGTCTCGACAGTTGAAGGAGCATGAAAAGAATTACCCGACTCATGATTTGGATTTGGCAGCGGTAGTTTTTGCTCTAAAAATATGGAGGCATTACCTCTATGGCACGAAGCGTAAACTTTTCACTGATCATAAGAGTCTCCAATATCTCTTTAATTAGAAAGAGTTAAATATGAGGCAACGACGCTGGCTAGAGTTACTCAAGGACTACGACTGTGAGATACTTTACCATCCTAGTAAAGCTAATGTTGTTGCTGATGCTCTCAGTCGGAAAGTCAATCTTGAAAGGAAGAGTCCAAGAGCGTTGAGAATAGAAGTTGTCTCAACAATTGTGGAGATTATAAAGAAAGCTCAAGAAGAAGCTTTAGAGAAGAATGACCGAAAGGCGGAACGTTTGGGTAAAACATTAGTATTCGGTATAAACAGTCACGGACTGAAGGTGTTCCAAGATCGGATTTGGGTACCTAAGTCCGGAGGAATTAGAGATCTTCTGATGGAAGAAGCTCACAAGACCATGTACTCGATTCATCCGGGTAGCACTAAAATGTATAGGGACCTGAAACCCTACTACTGGTGGCGACGATGAAGCTTGATGTTGCAAAGTATGTGACCGAGTGTGTGACTTGTGCAAGAGTCAAGACACAACATCAGAAACCATATGGGAGTTTAGAACCTTTACCTGTGCCTATGGGTAAATGGGAAGACATTGCTATGGATTTTGTCACTAAACTACCCCAAACAAAGAATGGTCACAACATGATTTGGGTGGTCGTTGATCGATTCACTAAGAGTGCGCATTTCATGGCAGCCAATGAGAAATGGTCTATGGAAAAGCTTGCAAGTTCTTACGTGAAGGAAATTGTGAGGCTTCACGGTGTTCCGTTAACGATTGTGTCGGATCGTGACAGCCGTTTCACCTCATGATTTTGGAAAAGTCTACAAGAGGAAATGGGTACCAAGTTGTGTTTAAGTACAGCTTACCATCCGCAGACTGATGGTCAGAGTGAAAGAACAATACAAACACTTAAAGATATGCTGAGAGCATGTACCCTGGAATTCCTAGGTAATTGGGATGAACATTTACCTTTGGTAGAATTTTCCTACAATAATAGTTTCCACTCGAGCATAAAGATGACACCTTATCAAGCTTTGTACGGACAGAAGTGGCGTACGCCGTCTTGTTGGCTTGAGGCTGGGGAAAAGCAGTTTATGGGTCCCGACATGGTCCATCAAACCGCTGAAAAGTTGAAAATAATAATAGAAAGAATGTTAGCAGCTCAAGATCGTCAAAAGTGCTATGCTGACAAGAAGCGAAGACCGATGACTTTTGAGGTTGGAGATTCAGTTTTGCTTAAAGTCTCGCCGTGGAAGGGACTTATAAGATTTAGTAAAAGGGGAAAGTTGAGTCCAAGGTTTATTGGACCGTTTAAAGTTCTTCAGAGGATTGGGAACCAAGCTTACAAGCTCGAATTACCCGAAGAACTTAATGAAATTCACAACACTTTTCATGTGTGTTATTTGAGGAAGTTCACGGGAGAAGTTCCTGGTATAATTCCAATTTCTGAATTGAGAATTGATGAAAACAAGAGGTTAATTGAAGAACCAGAGGCAATCGTTAACCGAAAGACTAAGAAGTTGCAACGCAAGATGGTCGAATTAGTGCTTGTCTGTTGGAAACATTCGAATTGGCCAAATCTCACTTGGGAAACGGAGAGTGACATGTTGAGTCGCTATCCGCATTTGTTTGTTGATGTGTGATTCCAGGGACGGAATCATTCTAAGGTGGAGAGAATTGTAACGCCCGCTTTTCCAGGCTAGGCATTATCATTGATGTAATAGTCTAGGTTAACCCTTGTAACTCTTTTTGAAGTATTAATGATGAAATATTTAAGTATTATGTGTTATGTGCTTAATTGTGTGACTTAATTTAATTAAGAATAAAAATAAGCGTCAAAATGAAATGTTAGATAAAGCCGATATCTATGGATAATGTTGTAGTGGTTGAAACGAGGTTTCCGAATATATAAAGAATGTCGAAATCCGAGTTATAATGAAGAAGTTATGACTTGTCGAAGTTTCGCGACAAAACCGACAACGCTGAATGACGTAAAAAGTGAAATTTACGTTAGTGCGATATTTAGCCTTAGTGATCTAAGCGAATGTTGTAGAGTTCTTTAAACCGAGAGCGTGCATAAAAAGAACACCTAAATCTGACTTCGTATGAGGAAGTTATTATTTTTCGAAGTTTCGACTTAGTGGTATGCAGCCCGAATACTCGAAATAGAGATCGAGTGATATTTAGCCAAAAATTTCTAAATGAGAATTGAAGATCTCATTGATAGTAGTCCAATGATAGAAAGACAGACGAAAACGGAGTTCATATGAAGGAGTTATGAATTTCGAACAGAGTTTTCCTGTCCCGGCCTACTAAAAATACTATATAAGTAATATGCTTATAATATATTAAAAATCAATTCAAAATTAGCCAATGGAGTCTAAACGAGAGTTGTATAGCATAATGTCACCTTCGCTTCGATATAAAGAACGTCAAAAACGGAGTTCGTATGCGAAAGTTATGAATTTCTGAAGTTCGGGGCGCGAACCCCAAACTTGCCCTATAAATAGATTTGAAGGGCCAGCCGTTTAGCGTTGCTATTCTTTCTCTTCTCTTTCCCATTTTACCTCGATTTACGTGCAAGAAATATCCCGAAGCAATTCCCAAAGCCCCGAAGATCCCAAGAAGTGCAACTCCCGAGCCGAAGCTTTGCCCGCGAGGAGTCTGGTTTTTGTGAAGATCTTCGAGATCTACTGAAGAATACTACTTCTACGAGCCGTAGTGCTATCCGATCCTCTTCTGATCAAGTGAGTGTGTAGTTATTTTCTTCCAATACAATATTATGAAGTATTTTATATAAAAATACGTGCTATGTGTATATATTTTGTTGTTATATGTGTGAATGTATATTCACTCTCTTCTATCTCATAGATCTGATTTATTCTCTATGAAATACGTGTTATGTGTGTGTTCCTCATCTGTTATGTGGAATATGTATTGATTAAAGCATGCTATACAGGTTTTTAAACTATGTATAAAAATGTATATTTTTATCTACTAATATGTTGGGTAGAACATCGGTAGATAGTTGGTGTGTAATAAACAGATGAGAGCCCTCGTTGTTGTTTTGATTCAGTCATCTAGCGGAGTTTAGATGACGACCACGGACTTTTCTAGATAGTCTTGTGGAACACTAGCAGGCTCGCCACCTGTAGGTGTTAATGAACTTGGGTGTTCATTCACTGTACTCCATCCCCCTCATGGTTGCCTTATTTGACTTATATTGCTGAGGAACCCCCGAAGCATGTGTTGTCGCCCCGATGAAATATTCTTAGACTAGGTCCCTTATGTTAGTTGTGTTAGGGACGTAAAGTGAGAATAACGGGAATGGGTAATTGAGTTATTGTTGGTTGGTGGAATTAAATATAATTATTTATTGTGGGTTGAAAACCCTATATGCTCACCAGACTCCCAAGCCTGACCCACTCAGTTTATTTGTATTACAGGAAGTGGCGTAAGGGCATGAGATGGATGAATCATCAAGTTGTTTTGTTTACAAGTCTGTATATGTATATATTTGTTGAATGACTTGTAATGTTATCGTTTATGCTTTATGGTCTATATCGGAACATGACATCCTGAGTTTTGATTATATAATGAAAATAATTTTTTTTATGAAATGCTTTGGTAAATATTATTTTATCATACTTTGTTTTTGGGAACAAATTCCGCAACTCTTTCAAATCAAAAGGATTTACTCTAAAATTATTTTAAAAGCATAAATGAAAATCGGTCTTTTCTGGCCGAGATTTTGGGGATGTCACAAAATGGCCCAACCCGAGGCCCATAAACGCGAAGTCCAATCTGACTGAGTACGCAGGGCGTACTCAGCTATACGTTGCACACACTTGCTTAATGGCTTGTACGACCAACGTACTTCCCTCTTAGTCCCACTTTTTCCATTAAGCACTTAATGCTTAAACCCTAAGTCCAAAACACGAATCTAAGTCCCAAATAACATGTAAAGACATAAAGTCACTGTCTTGGTGACTTTGCATGCGCCAAATGAACCCAAACTCCAAAAATGACATTCTACTTCCATGAAAATGGCCTTAACTCATATATAAGGTCAAAACACCCAACAAGGGCCCTTGATCCGACTCGCATTAGAATAACCGACTTTACTAGCAGTACCAGAGGACCCTTGGGGACCAATAGTATAAAAGTCATTGAAAGTCCTTTTACGCTGTGTTGGATCATGTAAGACCCAACAACTCGTAAGGTTGAAGTCTTCGGGCCTAAAGATCAGGTCATTGGGCTAGCTAGGCCCAACAAACAAGATTTTACACTTTGGGGCCCAAAGATGGTGCGTCGACGTCTATGCACTCTCACGTGTGTATTGAATTCCCAAATGTTACTTGTATGAATCGAGTTATCGTCGTGTTAATAGTTTCAGGTTGTTATTGATTCGAGACCGAATCAATTCGTTTAACAACGATTTTTGGTATTGTTGTGTATTGTATTTCGTCGGTAGTCGCGGTGCCAATATTTGATCACGATGGGTGTATTGAATTAGCCTTGAAAATTTTCTGTTTTCAGCCCCTCTTTATTTTGTAAATTTACTTTTTCAACCCTTTGCATAAATAAATTTCCGGTTTAGTCCTTAAGCTATTTTTCTTGGCATTTTAACATCAAAACTTATTGGAATTAATATTTTTCAGCACATTTTTAGTTGAATACATTTTTAGTCCCTGAAAATACAGTTTTCTCGGTTGTAACCCCTCTTTTTCGCAGTTTTTACAATTTTGGCCCAAATTGGAAATTTTTTGCAACTTTGGTCCTTTTTAATTTTGAAAAGCATTTTAAACCTTAGAAAAGGACTTGGAACACTAGTAGTCCACTGTTTTACAGAAAAACACAGTTTTGGCCCTTCAAAACAGAAAATTTCGCATATTGGGCCCTATTGGGCCAAAAATGCCATTTTTAGCCCATTAAGCTTGAAATTTATATTTTTAATCCTCCAAAAGAATGTATTTCCAGAAAACACTTTATTGAAACTGTTTTGACTCATCTCACCCATCAGAATTCGTAATATGTCATTTTGGGCCCTTTAACTTTATATTTTTAACATTTTGTGTCCAAAAATTGAGTTTTTAGCCCAAGGAAGATGTTATTAAGCCACTTAGCTATTTTTCTTGAAATACTTTGTATGTAGAAATATAATTGATGCTAGTATCATTTAACATAAAGTATATCTCGATTTTTAGGGGCTTATGACTAGATCCAACATCATAATCACACAAAAACACACATATAAGCATAGAAATCATACAAGGCATACAAAATACATATATATCTACACTTTCACTTGTATTCCCCCCCCCCCCCCACACATAAAACTTATAAAACAGAAAAATAGGGAGTATGAAGCTCACCTTAGGGTGTAGTTTCGGTTTTTGAAGAAAAGATGGAAGAAAACTTGGTGATTTTTGGCCCTAGCTCCCCTTGATGAAGATCTCGAGTTTATGGAGTTTTCTAGGATGTAAGATCACGATTTTTGCATGGATTAGGAAGAGATTTTTGATAAAATAAAGAATCTAAGTCATGGATCCAAGCATAACCTTACCTTAGATGAAGAGTTTGTGGAAATATCCTCTTGAAAACCTCCTAATTTTTGAGATTTTTGAATGGAGAGGAAGAGAGAAGTCTTGAGTGATTTAGAGAGATTTTTTTTGTGAGATGTGTGTATGTGTGTAAACTCTCGGCCAAAGGAAAGGAAAGAGAGAAAAGAGAAGTGAGTGAAGTGATATGTGCATGGAAACATGTGTTTGTGCATGGAGATCCATGAGAGAATAAAAGGTGGCAATGAAAGTCAAACCTTCTTCATTTCTTCTTGGATTTGGGCCTTGGGCCGAGAATTTTGAAGGAAAAGGAAAATTTGGGCTTTTATGCCCTCTAGCCCATGTAGAAGTTAGGTTGGATGAGTTTTAACCTAAAAGAAATATAATATGATTTTTACACTTTGTTGGACTAGTTTAGGTTATTCATGGTTCAAAACTCTTAATTTATTTCATTCTAGGCCCAATATGGCCCATAATGTTGAAATAAATTAATGTGGGTCCAATTAGAGCCCATGATAGTCAAATTGGAAGCTTATTGGTCCATTGAGTCCAATAAGGAAGTCCTAGTCCAAAATAGACCTAACAAGAACTTCTAGGATTTCCAATTGCTTGATGACTATTTGTAGTATTTGTATGATGTATTGATTGAAGTTTTTGATTTCATAATAATAGGTATCACACATGCTCTTAAGTTTTTGATTCAATATTTTACTTAAGTATAGTGATTACAAGAAACAAAATTTCTAGTTGTGACATCATCCCCCTGTTAGAGGGAATTTCGTCCCAAAATTCTGTTTGAAAGCTAGATTTGAGAATGCTAGAATAGGTGAGGGTACTTTCGCTTCATTTGGTCTTCGCGTTCCCACGTGAATTCTGGCCCACGCTTTGCGTTCCACCATACTTTCACGATCGGGATGCGACTTTGCTTAGTACGCTTCACCTCCCTGTCCATGATTTCAATTGGTTCTTCAACGAACAGGAGATTCTCGTTGATTTCGGTTTCGTCAAGAGGAATGACAAGTGTTTCATCTGATAAGCACTTCTTTAGATTAGAGACATGGAACACGGGGTGAACACTGTTTAGCTCTGTGGGTAGCTGCAACTTATACGCCACTGGGCCTATTCGGGCGACGATCTCGAAAGGTCCAATGTATCGTGGGTTCAGTTTTCCCCGTTTTCCGAAACGTATAACCCCTTTCCAGGGTGAGACTTTCAACAGTACTCGATCACCAACCTGAAACTCTAAGGGCTTTCGCCGTTTATCGGCATAGCTCTTTTGTCAGTCGCGCGATGCTTGTAATCGAGCTCTGATTTGAACGATCTTTTCCATGGTTTCGCGAATGATCTCCGGTCTCGTTAGTGCCTGATCCGACGTGAGTGCTTTTGCTAGTTAGGTGTCACCTACTTCAGCCCAACATAACGGTGATCTACATTTACGCCCGTACAGTGCTTCGAAAGGAGCCACCTTGATGCTCGAATGATAACTATTGTTATACGAGAATTCGATTAAAGGTAGATGGGTGTCCCAAGACTTCCCAAAGTCTATTACGCATGCGCGAAGCATGTCTTCGAGCGTTTGGATGATTCGTTCGCTTTGACCATCCGTTTGCGGATGATAAGCGGTGCTCATGTCGAGATGAGTTCCCATTGCCTTATGGAGAGATTGCCAAAAACGCGAAGTGAATCTACTGTCCCTATCCGAGATAATAGACACTGGTACTCCGTGGAGTCTCACAATCTCTCAAATGTACAAATGTGTCAATATTTCCATCTTGTAGGATTCTTTGATTGGCAGGAAATGGGCAGATTTCGTCAGTCGGTAGATTATTGCCCATATGGTGTCTAGTCCATCCGACGTTTTGGGTAGCTTGGTCACGAAATCCATAGAAATTCCCTCCCATTTCCACTCAGGAATTACTGGTTGCTGTAATAACCCTGAGGGCTTCTGGTATTCCACCTTTACCTTGGCACACGTAAGGCACTTACTAACGTAGGTAGCAATTTCCGCCTTCATGTTAGGCCACCAATAGTGTTGTTTAATATCCAAATACATCTTGTCTGAACCAGGATGAATGGAGTATCGCGTCTTGTGGGTTTCCTTCATAACTACCTCCCTATATCCTCCGACTTTAGGGACCCAAATACGGTTCATGAAGTAGTATACTCCATTCTCCTTTGCCTCTAGGTTCTTCTCCATCCCGCGTAATGCTTCGCTTGCCTTGTTTTCCGCTTTCATTGCCTCTGACTGGGCTACCGCAATTTGAGTGGATAAGTGAGATTGGATGGTTATTGAGAGAGTCTTCGCACGACGATTAGAGTACTCCTTCCGACTTAATGCGTCCGCTACCACGTTGGCCTTGCCTGGGTGCTACTTGATCTCGCACTCATAATCGTTTAGCAATTCTACCCATCTTCGTTGCCTCATGTTCAGCTCCTTCTGGTTCAGGATGTGTTGGAGACTCTTGTGGTCCGTGAAGATGGTGCACTTTGTACCATACATGTAGTGCCTCCAAATTTTCAGAGCGAAGACCACGGCTCCCAATTCCAAATCATGAGTTGTATAATTTACTTTGTGCGTCTTTAGTTGGTGAGATGCGTAAGCTATCACCCTTCCACGCTGCATGAGAACGCAACCTAAGCCCTGATTTGATGCGTCATAGTAGAGTACAAAATCTTCCGTTCCTTCAGGTAGAGATAGCACCAGGGCGCTGCAGAGAGCTTGTTTCAGGGTTCGGAATGCGACTTCTTGTTTGTCCGTCCATTTGAATGGTACACCCTTTTGTGTAAGCGAGGTAAGTGGTTTGGCGATCTTAGAGAAGTTCTGAATGAATCTCCTATAGTAGCCTGCTAGACCCAAGAATTGACGAATTTCTGTGGGTGTTGTCGGGGTTGCCCATCCTTCCACGGCTTTGACCTTAGAGGGATCCACATGAATTCCATCTTGGCTAACTATGTGACCTAGGAAGTTCACACTCCGGAGCCAAAACTCACACTTGGAGAGTTTTGCGTATAGCTTCTCCGATCGCAGCGTTTCTAGGATTTGTCGGAGATGTCGGCCATGCTCTTCTTCGCTTCGAGAATAAACGAGAATGTCATCAATGAAGACAATGACAAAGTTGTCGAGGAATGGTCGACAAATTCGATTCATTAGGTCCATAAATGCGGCAGGAGCATTTGTTAGACCGAAGGGCATTACAACAAATTCATAATGTCCGTAGCGAGTTCGGAAAGCGGTTTTTGGAATATCCTCTTCCCAGACTTTGAGTTGGTGGTATCCGGACCGTAGATCTATTTTAGAAAAATAACTAGCTCCTTGGAGCTGGTCGAATAGATCATCGATTCGTGGGAGTGGGTAGCGATTTTTAACAGTGAGTTTATTTAACTCTCTGTAGTCGATGCACATTCTAAAAGATCCGTCCTTCTTATTGACAAAAAGGACTGGGGCTCCCCATGGCGAGTAACTAGGTCGGATAAATCCCTTGTCCAGAAGCTCACTGAGTTGGCTGGACAATTCCTGCATTTCAGCAGGAGCCAGCCGATAGGGTGATTTAGCGAGAGGAGTTGCTCCTGGAACGAGGTCGATTCGAAACTCCACTTGTCTCTCTGGGGTTACTCCTGGAAGATCTTCAGGAAACACGTCTGGAAATTCACACGCTACCGGAATATCTCGAATGTTAGTTTCTTCCTTGGTTTTATCCACTATGTGAGCCAGAAATGCCGAATCCTTCTTCCGTAGGTGTTTTTGTGCCTTGATGCACGAGACGAGACGAAGGTTCATGCTAGGTTTGTCTCCGTAAATTACTAGGGTTTCGTGATTGGGAAGGCGAAGGCGAACGGCCTTCTCGTGACACATAATTTCAGCATGGTGGGGGCTTAACCAGTCCATGCCAATAATCACATCGAAACTCCTAATTGATATAGGCATCAAGTCTATTCGAAAGACGTGTTGATTGAGGGTTAGGGTACATCCGATGTATATTTCCCCAGTGGATTCGGTTTTCCCATTGGCCATTTCCACCGTAAAGGTTTCATTTAGCTTTTGGGGCTGTTGTTTTAATAAATGCTTAAACTTATCACTTACAAAACTTCGCTCCGCTCCGGTGTCAAACAAGATGCATGCATAAGTGTGGTTTAGGGGAAACGTACCGGTAACAACAGAGGGGTCCTGAATAGCCTCACCCTGACCCATGGTCAGCATCCTTCCTGTTCCTCCGTTTCCTGAATTGTTGTTGTTAGGGCAGTCTCGGCGGAAATGCCCCGTCTTTCCACACCCATAACAGGTGTGGCTAGGTCCTGCATTGCTGCCGCCCGTGATGATGTTGTTGTTGTTGCGATGATTGTTATTATTGTTTCCCTGATTTTGGTTCTGGGGAGGGTAAGTCCTGCAGTACCTTGCAGTGTGTCCCCTTCGATTGCAACTGGGGCACTAAAAATCCTTGCATTCTCCATTATGATGGAGACCGCACTTATTACACTTGGGAAGATTACCGGAATAAGGTCTTGAAGCATTTGAAGCAGCTGAGGCTGGAGCATGTGGTGCGGCTGGAACAGGTGTGGTGACAACATTAAACGCCACTGTCTGCTGCTTTTTAGAGGTCTCGGGGCCCTGGCGCCCCTTCCTCTTATTGTTCTTTCCCTTCTTGCCATCACCTTCCTTCTTTTTCTCAGCCTCCACTGGCTTCTCGCCCTTCTTGTTGTTATGGTCATACAGCTTCTTTGCCAATCTTTTTGCACTGTCAAATGTCTCGGGGTTTGCAGCTATCACATTCCCTTGAATTGGTGATGTTAGTCCCCAGATGAATCGCTCAATCTTCTTTCCTTCCGAGGTGACCATACCCGGGCACAACAGAGATAGTTCACTAAATCTTGATATGTAGGCATCGATATTCGCATTCTGCACAGTGAGGTTCCATAGCTCTTGCTCCATCTTCTGTATCTCCCCTCGTGGGCAGTACTCAGCCATTAACATTTCTTTCATCTCCGCCCACGGCATAGAGTTGGCTACAGGGAGCGTCATGGCTTCCACCTGTCCGTTCCACCAGGTGAGTGCTTGATCCGCAAAAGTGCAGGCCGCGAACTTCACTTTCATCTGCTCAGGGCAATCGCATATCTCGAATACCGACTCCACTTTCTCGATCCATCGCTTCAGGGCGATCACTCCTCCAGTGCCGTTAAAAGTTCGTGGTTTGGCGTTCATAAAGTCCTTGTAGGTACTTGTTTTGTAGGTCCTTGATTCATCCCGTTGTTCGAACTCCCTGCCCCTTGCCCGTTGCCTCCTCCATTATTTCCCTGATGGAGTTGTGCCATAGCTGCGGTGACCGCAGCAGACACGGCTGCCTGGAATGCAGTGGAGTCAACTTCGGGTGGAGTTGGTCCTGGGTTTCCGCGAGTAGGTCAGAGAGGCATCTTTCTGTCACGAAACGGAAAGATGTTGAGTGTATGTGGTTTCTGTGAGGTTGTGATCCTACTAACTAGGTGCATGGTACGAACTTAGACACTACTACCTTTGGACATACAATCATAACTTCTCAACACATAGCAATTTGTAATATCATAACAAAACACATAAAAGTTTATTAATATTATCCGCATTTGATACAAGAAAATTTTGCTCGTAAGAGCATACATGAGTGACACTAATTCGACAGCATAACGGCTCTATGAGTAGTGTAGTCATTTAAACATAGAGTCGAGGTACATAGCATAGTTCCTAATGACCTACTAAGATAAGTCTATCCCTAACCGCGATGGGATGCGTCCTATGTAGTGACGAGGTCATATGCCGAAATGTTGCGCCAGTAACTAAGCCATCTCCGCCATGTCTCCAATAACCTCATCCCTCTCATGCTCAGCTCGCACTGCCCGAGCTTCCATAGCATACAACTGTTGTCGCAGTGCGGCGATCTCAGCTTCCGGGGAACGGTTCTCCCTTGGGGGGTTCACTGGTGGAGCGGGGTGGTCTGGTTGCGCCTCGTTCTCACACGGCGGGACGTGGTCCTTGTCCCCGACCTGGCCTTCCTCGACGTCGTCGTCGGTCTCTCCAAATTCGTAGTCGGTGTCTATGTATTCGTCAGGTCCGACGTCGTGTGCTTCCTCTGGATTCTCTCCCGGTTCATCCTCAAGCATCCCATTAGCCACTAGGACTTGATGGAACTGGATACCCTGCTGCTTTTCCTCCATGACGACTGGGGGAAAATATAAACTATCGTCACTCTTCTGACTATGACTTATGCTAACTAGACGCTCTCTTTTTGGTGATAAAGGGTATAGTTTTAGGTTCCCTAGCTATCCCGGTCTCATCAAAACATGTGTTAGTTGTACTTTGGAGAGAATGTAGTTGATCAGGCTACATCCACTCATTGGCACCACTAAGAACAGTCCTGAATTAACCGAGATACTAGCATTAATTTGTTTGGTTCGACGTTATGTTCTTATTCCTAGTGCAAGCAAGGGTGTTTTATTTACTCGTTTTGTTCAGAGTTATGTTAGTCCCTCTTTTTGGTTTATAGTTGCATATCAATGTGTGGCTAGATATGCTAGTTCACTATAAACAAAGCTCTGATACCAACCTGTCACACCCCCGAACCAGACGGCGGAAACGTCCGGGGGCTGTCGTGACTTCAGTGAATACCATAACATTGAATATATATATGAAACATAACATCATTCGTCACCATGCATTAATATAGTACAACTGATAAAGTTTACACTGAGTACATTGTCTTAGCATTACATTCCCAAAAATTAAATTGTTCGGTTCAAAGATAAACAAACTGCAAGCCATCACTGGGTACATTTTTCCTTCGGTTTACTTGTTACCTGAGAATACAAGTATTTTGAAAAACGTCAACATATGAAATGTTGGTGATTTCATAAGCGGTATTTGAAAAAAACAACGTTTTGTATTGCTTTGAAAAACTACCAGAAAATCCGATATTTTCTGAAAAGAGTTTATGAAAAGTTTGTGAAGATCCATAACTATGCTTGTTTGTTTCTATAGTTGTAAAAAAATTGTTTATTAAACTTGTATACATTTTGAAACCGTATGTATTGAAAAACCCTAGGAAAACCCGATGTTTTCCTAACACTTTGAATTCCATGTAGTTGTTGTACCATCGCGGCGTGTGAAGTCATTGATTCCAGGCGACGTCGGATTATTGCGCATGGTGAATTGCTATAAACACGCGTTACGCAAACGACCAATTTACAACTATACTAACGATCCCGTAGGCGTCGTCCGTACTATTCATGTAATCCAACCGCCCTGACTTCTTGTAGTCCCACATCCGAAGAGAAAGAGGGCACGAAGACCTCGATAACTTCGTTAGTCGGTTGGGGATAAAAAAAAAGAGTGCGAAGGGCCCTTGACCCGACTCGCATTAGAATAACCGACTTTACTAGCAGTACCAGAGGACCCTTGGGGACCAATAGTATAAAAGCCATTGAAAGTCCTTTTACGCTGTGTTGGATCATGTAAGACCCAACAACTCGTAAGGTTGAAGTCTTCGGGCCTAAAGATCAGGTCATTAGGCTAGCTAGGCCCAACAAACAAGATTTTACACTTTGGGGCCCAAAGATGGTGCGTCGACGTCTGTGCACTCTCACATGTGTATTGAATTCCCAAATGTTACTTGTATGAATCGAGTTATCGTCGTGTTAGTAGTTTCGGGTTGTTATTGATTCGAGACCGAATCAATTCGTTTAACAACGATTTTTGGTATTGTTGTGTATTGTATTTCGTCGGTAGTCGCGGTGCCAATATTTGATCACGATGGGTGTATTGAATTAGCCTTGAAAATTTTCTGTTTTCAGCCCCTCTTTATTTTGTAAATTTACTTTTTCAACCCTTTGCATAAATAAATTTCCGGTTTAGTCCTTAAACTATTTTTCTTGGCATTTTAACATCAAAACTTATTGGAATTAATATTTTTCAGCACATTTTTAGTTGAAAACATTTTTAGTCCCTGAAAATACAGTTTTCTCGGTTGTAACCCCTCTTTTTCGCAGTTTTTACAATTTTGGCCCAAATTGGAAAATTTTTGCAACTTTGGTCCTTTTTAATTTTGAAAAGCATTTTAAACCTTAGAAAAAGACTTGGAACACTAGTAGTCCACTGTTTTACAGAAAAACACAGTTTTGGCCCTTCAAAACAGAAAATTTCGCATATTGGGCCCTATTGGGACAAAAATGCCATTTTTAGCCCATTAAGCTTGAAATTTATATTTTTAATCCTCCAAAAGAATGTATTTCCAGAAAACACTTTATTGAAACTGTTTTGACTCATCTCACCCATCAGAATTCGTAATATGTCATTTTGGGCCCTTTAACTTTATATTTTTAACATTTTGTGTCCAAAAATTGAGTTTTTAGCCCAAGGAAGATGTTATAAAGCCACTTAGCTATTTTTCTTGAAATACTTTGTATGTAGAAATATAATTGATGCTAGTATCATTTAACATAAAGTATATCTCGATTTTTAGGGGCTTATGACTAGATCCAACATCATAATCACACAAAAACACACATATAAGCATAGAAATCATACAAGGCATACAAAATACATATATATCTACACTTTCACTTGTATTCCCCTCCCACATAAAACTTATAAAACAGAAAAATAGGGAGTATGAAGCTCACCTTAGGGTGTAGTTTCGGTTTTTGAAGAAAAGATGGAAGAAAACTTGGTGATTTTTGGCCCTAGCTCCCCTTGATGAAGATCTCGAGTTTATGGAGTTTTCTAGGATGTAAGATCACGATTTTTGCATGGATTAGGAAGAGATTTTTGATAAAACAAAGAATCTAAGTCATGGATCCAAGCATAACCTTACCTTAGATGAAGAGTTTGTGGAAATATCCTCTTGAAAACCTCCTAATTTTTGAGATTTTTGAATGGAGAGGAAGAGAGAAGTCTTGAGTGATTTAGAGAGATTTTTTTTGTGAGATGTGTGTGTGTGTGTGTAAACTCTCGGCCAAAGGAAAGGAAAGAGAGAAAAGAGAAGTGAGTGAAGTGATATGTGCATGGAAACATGTGTTTGTGCATGGAGATCCATGAGAGAATAAAAGGTGGCAATGAAAGTCAAACCTTCTTCATTTCTTCTTGGATTTGGGCCTTGGGCCGAGAATTTTGAAGGAAAAGGAAAATTTGGGCTTTTATGCCCTTTAGCCCATGTAGAAGTTAGGTTGGATGAATTTTAACCTAAAAGAAATATAATATGATTTTTACACTTTGTTGGACTAGTTTAGGTTATTCATGGTTCAAAACTCTTAATTTATTTCATTCTAGGCCCAATATAGCCCATAATGTTGAAATAAATTAATGTGGGTCCAATTAGAACCCATGATAGTCAAATTGGAAGCTTATTGGTCCATTGAGTCCAATAAGGAAGTCCTAGTACAAAATGGACCTAACAAGAACTTCTAGGATTTCCAATTGCTTGATTACTATTTGTAGTATTTGTATGATGTATTGATTGAAGTTTTTGATGTCATAATAATAGGTATCACACATGCTCTTAAGTTTTTGATTCAACATTTTACTTAAGTATAGTGATTACAAGACACAAAATTTCTAGTTGTGACATGATACGTGTTCCTCCAGCTATGCCTCGTGTAGTTCCTTCTCTTTGGTATGCCCCGCATACTAGGGCTTTTCCCAAAATCCTAATTCTTCCGAAGGCTATAACTTACTCGATACAACTCCGATTCAAACCATTAATATATCCATAGAAAGGTATCGAGACGCTCAACACTATTATAAATTCTTGCCTATCGTAAAATATCCTGAACTAAAATCCATTTCCATAAAAGCCTGAGCCAAAAAATTACCGAAATACCCTTTTACCCAAAAACTCAACTAAATCCCCAAGCAACCAAGATACATATCTAACTCCAATTGGGTCTAAAACTCAACCCCTCAGGTATCCGTAGCTTGATAGCACTTAATCTTTTGATGACCAATTCAAAACTGGGAACAATTCGAATTAGGATATTACACAAATTGTCTTTGTTGTTTCCCTTGATAACCTACAATATCTTAGACAGCTTCAGTATCCTCATATAGTATTGGGAGCATGTTTGTTTGGTGCCCAGTCTTCAAGCATATCCATCAAGCTTTAATCTTTGGCTCGATACCTTTGTCTTTCGTCAGTAGAGGAATGGATTTTGTTAATTCTGAAATTTGTGTTTTGAGATGAGGATTACTTATCTCTTTCAGTCCCCTTGGTTGATCTAGGTACCATTCTTCTTCATTTGCAGAGTGATTGATTATATTGCTAACTTTTCAATTAACGCCCATATTTCAGTTGGTGTCATATCTCCTAATGATCCACTGCTTGAAGCATTGATAAGACGTCTCTCCATGGGTGTAAGGCCTTCCTATAATCATTGATATAGATGATAGTTAATTATATCATGTTGCGAGTGTCGAACTAGTAACTTCTTGAAATGCTCCCAGTATGTATGAAGAACTTCTTTTTTGTAAAAGTGTGTTACTTCATCCCAGAACAGACAACATGAAACTGCTTGAGAAATTTGTATGGTTCCTCATTCTAAATGCCTCGAAACGTGGGGAGTAAATGAATTAATCCAGACTTCAACTCAAATTTGTGGGCATCGGGAAAGGTAATGTAGAAAGGTTATTATGTAACCTGTTGTGTGGCCCATTCTCTAAGAGTTTTCTTTTGGCCTTCTCCGTCACTCATGGATGATTTTGGGGAGTCGGGTTCAAAGGGTTCAGGTGTTTCTAATTTTATGGATCATGATGAGTATGTTTTATATGGACGGTGAGAAGGTGAGGATGGAGGTGAATTCAGAAAAGATGAAATGGTTATTTCAGGCACGTTCCACAAGGGACTGCCTTACGGATCAGTTTTCTCTGAAGTTAGGGAAGATGTTGATGTGAAGAAACCCATCAAGGATTTATGTTGAGCTTCTTCTTTTCTGAGCTTTCTCAATGTCTTCTCTATCTCTGGATCGAATGTTAGTGGTGTACATGTATGTGAAGATCTTGGCATAAAACAATTAGTATTTGTTGTGCCCCCGAAAACAACGCTAATTTGTAAAGATGGTGTCGTAAGTGCCTAACAAATAATAAATATCCATGAAAATATTGCTAAAATATTGCATTAAGGGATAGTATTGTAAAGTAGAGTTCAATCTATAGGGACACGTCCTAAGATCTATGTATGTGTAAGGCACGCACTAGTCTGACAATAAATTAAATGTGTGTGTGTGTGGGGGGGGGGGGGTGGCGGGTTGATGATTAAAATTAATATTAAATGAGAAATTATAAAAATGCAACTAATAACTTATGAAATTTCAAATGATTAAAAGCAATTTCAATTTTGTGGTGACTCTCCTAATCATTCAAGTAACCCTCAACTTGATTGTTTGAATTATGCACTGTCTTAACTAGTACTAAAAATCATTAACAAGCTCTAATAATCTTCTTTTATCAAAAATTTTAACAAAAACATGCTCTTTGAATTAAACCTTACTTTTTATTAACTTAACTGAACAAGCTCTTATTTAATTTACAAAAGTAGCATTAATCACAATGTAAAATTCCTAGTAAAGTTTAAAGTTCAATAGTTATCATTGGCTCAGAAGCATAACAACTTGTTCAATTAGTTTATGTTATAATTAAATCTTAGCATAGAACCAATCTAATATTCGTTACTTATTAGTGATTAATTAAGACAATTACGGATCCTAACAACCAATTAACTAGAATGATTTATTAACAATTCAACTGACCAACAAAAACTGAATCAAAATCAAACATTATTTAAACACAAAACTGATCAAACTAGACAGTATTCACAATAAAAAAAATCAAGCCTAATGATTACTTGCACGAAAAGTTGAGTCAATGTGAAATTGAAATCTAGGGTTTTTAGCATATCATGGCAAGAAATTGATTACAAATGGTAAAAATAAAGTCTAAATGACAAGTCTTACTAAACAAGATGAATGAGTCAAACTGCAATCTTAAGATCTGGAAAATCGCCGAAAAACTTCATAAAATCGCCAGAAATATCATCTGCAGCAGCCTTCGGTTCGACTGAGAAGACATCACTTATTTATATAGCAGGCTTGGCAATAAATAAAGGCTCTGGCGAGAAGCATGACCTTTGCTTAGGAGGCACGACCCGTGTTTAGAGGCGGAATGAATCCATGCGTAACTAAATGAAGTACATTGCCAAAATGAGACTTTTTTCAGGAGCACGGGCATGAAGCATGACCCGTGCTTGAGTAACTACATTGTGCCTTTCAGACGCAAAATAACAATCTTTTAAATCTCGAAAAATTAGGACATTTGTCATCGAGGAGTAAGCACGACCCATACTTGGGTAGCACGAACTGTGCATGGCCATCGCAGGTCAGACTCCAGAAAATACCACTCAGAAATTGCCAGCTCAAGTGCATGAATGAAGCACGACCCGTGCTTGATATTTTTTCGCATTTAAGGGTCAAAACGTCATTCCAAGCTACTTTCTTCCATTATCTAGCATCATCGGGTACGTTTACCTCCAGCTAAGCTCCAATGCTCCACTCTTACATCCAAAGTCCAACTCCGCATCAAAATCCCTAAAAAATACATTAAAATATAAACAGTACGGGCATTCTTACAAGAAAAAGGCATTGCTCAAATTTTACTAAAAACATGGTTACAAATGCCAAAAAATACGATATAGAATCAGATTAAATATAACCAAAATTTTGCACAAAAATACATCCAATAGTGGTACCCCTAATGCTTACATTTTTTATACTATATGACTCGTAAAGTTAATTTGAAGCTTAACATTGTTGTCACGTCATGTCTCACGCTATTTAGAACCTTGATTGAAATTAAGAGCATCTACAATATATAATTTCATGAAACAGATGGATAAGATGGAATGCTTAGTTAAATCCAACTAAGGGTGTCGAACGGGTAAAATTTTCGGGTTTCGGGTAGAACGGGTATTTCCTTAAGAAAATAATACCCGATACCCGACCTATATTGTAATTCGGGTTTTCGGGTTTCGGGTATTCGGGTTTGAGGTCGGGTTGGGTAATTATCGGGTATACCCGAAAATTTCTTAAATGACACTTATTGATAAAAAATTTTACATGTTGGTTGGTTTAATAAAGAATCGGGTAGAAAAATACTCCATACAATTAATAAGTACATATATAATAACAATACAAATCATTATAATATGTTATGTACTTTTTTAATTCCATTCCGTGCGATAGTGAGAAATTGAGAATTATGATGACGGTTTAGGACTTCAGCTTCAACGTCGTATTCCATTTGCAAGTTTGCTTCGACTGTCGAGTCGCCGTTCATAAGAAGGAAACGAATGTTTTTGTTTTATTTGAAGTGTGCGTACGTGACTGCATTGTATATTTGGTATTATTTAAAAAATGAATTCGGGTATTCGGGTATACCCGAAAATAAATATTCATACCTAAAACCCGACCTATATCATTATCGGGTTAAGCTATTACCCGAATGTTCATACCCATTACCCGTTCTACCCGAATTCGAAAACGGGTCGGGTGGGTAGAACCGGTTTCGGGTTTTTTCGACAGGCCTAAATCCAACTATAATGGGATGTTAAGTTGACATTTAACAATTGAGTTTTTTTGAAACAAAAAAGAAACACTCTAAATAATCTTATTTCTAGACTACATTTTTGTTTGCTATGGGACTTGAACCTCATCCCCTTAGGGGAGAGACACATTTTCAAACACCTCATACAGCTAGGCCAAGAGGCCTTCGGTATAGAGGAGTTTAATGACCATTAAACAGTTCAATGAGATTCTTTTTCAATGATATGGAATGTCATGTCATAAATGAGTTCTTTTAAATATGTTCTATTGAAATTTTGTAAAGTTCAATGTATTTTATGAAAAACTGGAAGAATTTTTTGAAAAGTAGAATGATAATGTTACAATCTGGAATATTGTATAGAAGTCAATGCATCGTAGATGCCTAAGTCGCCATTTAACGATCTTATTATGTTTACAAAACATACATTTAACCCATAGATTCTATAATAATTTGGTTGATACGTCTATCATATATATGAAAAAGAAAGCTTAGTATTATGATCATGAGATGGACCTTCACATGAACAAATAATATACATATTATCGAGGTTCTAATGTTGTCATTGTGATGTCATCGACGGAAGCTAGATTAAGTTGAGGCAAACTTCCTTTGGCAAAAAATGCAGGTTGTTTAGGTTGAGGCAATGCACCTTCTTTATCAAACATCAAAACGACAGATGACATAGTTGGTCTATCTTTTGCAAAATGTTGGACACATAAAAGACCGATATGTACTGAGCGAAGTACTTCGGAGGCTACACATGACTCACGCATATGCGCAGCAAGCAACTCCATCGCCATGCCTTCATCAAAAAGTCTCCACGCCTAAAAAACCGAAATAAGCCGCAAAACAATCATCTTCTATGTAAACTAAATTTTATTCGATGATATTTAAAAGAATAATCGCATTGGAGAAGTAGAAGAAAAAATTGATGGACAAATTTGCAAATAGTTGTAACTTGACAGGGAAAGTTTTGATGTTAAAAAGAAAACTCTAACGTTTTGAGTCCAACAACTAAAAAACCCTTTTCAAGCGTTACAAAACTTACATGTGCAAGAAGATTATCACTGTCATTCTGATGAGAGAATCCTCTATTTTTTTTCCCACTCACAATTTCCAACACAAGAACACCAAAACTGAAGACATCTGATTTTTCTGAGAAAATCCCATCTACAGCATATTCTGGTGCTATGTAACCCCTGAAGGAAAATTTATGGAGATTTAAACATATGACTTGAAGAAGTAAAATTTATAAAGAAAGTTGCATGGTTAATTTATGAATTCTTACAAAGTTCCAACTACATTGTTCGTATTTGCTTCATTTTCATGTTCTCTAAACATTCTTGCAAGACCAAAGTCTGATATCTTTGGGTTCATGTCAACATCCAACAAAATATTGCTTGTTTTGAGATCTCGATGAACAATTTTAAATCGTGAATCTTGATGAAGATAAAGGAGTCCTCGAGCAATCCCATGAATGATACGAAAACGATCTGACCAACCTAGTATGAAACTTTTGATTTTATCTGCACAACATAAGTTATCAGTATGATTTACCTTAAGAAAAAATTGAAAAACAAGCAATTAAGGCGAAGAAACATGTTTCATAGACTGTAGAGTTGTACCAAATATGAATGAGTCCAGACTTTTGTTAGGCATGTACTCGTATATTAACATGTTTTCATCTCCTTGAATGCAGTA
This sequence comes from Lactuca sativa, assembly GCF_002870075.4. NCBI lineage: Eukaryota > Viridiplantae > Streptophyta > Magnoliopsida > Asterales > Asteraceae > Lactuca > Lactuca sativa. The sequence goes on from NC_056624.2 coordinate 210,176,885, forward strand.
TCCCAAAAGCTTTACAAGATTTCGATGTTGAAGCTTAGCAATGAATTTAACTTCATTTTTAAACTCTCCAATTCCCTGTCTTGAAGTTTTGGATAATCTTTTCACAGCTATTTCTCGTCCGTCATCAAGCACACCCTAAAGATCAAAGGGTATTTCAGATATTGAACAAAAAAAATAAGATTCTGTTTAACAAATATAAAATCAATTAAACGTTTATGAGAATAAAAAGAACTACTGGTAGCTGTTGACAGTCTTACCTTGTAAACAGGACCAAAACCACCTTGTCCAAGTTTTTTGTCATTTGCAAAATCATTAGTGGATTTCGATATCTTAGTCAGGCTAAAAGCCGTTAACTCTGTATCATCATCTTGGCTATCCATGATATACTCTTCATCAATGGTTTGAACTAGTACATGCAAATGGTAACAAACCAAACTAATATATGTTAAATGAACGATTCACATTTCAAATTATTATTGTTGACATTTACTCTATAAATAACCAAAATAATTACCTGGTATTTTTTTCACTCGTGATCTTTTATTTTTTCTCCTACCATACAAGATTGCTAAAATCAAGATCACCATAACAAGAATAGATAAGATCGACACCACCACTATGATTGTTTGCCTCTTTTTGTTGGAACCAGCTGGTCTGGAGGTAAATTCCGGTATTGATTGAACTATTAGCAAAAACATAACAAATTAATAATCTTTGAAACCTTGAACGAACATGAGCTGTTATTTGTCAAAAGAACCGGTAAGATTGTCAAAAAAAATACACATTAAAAACCCAAACTGGATCTTTGAAAGTCGTTTATTATCATGAAATTAAAATCAGCTTCTACCTGTCAAGTCGGAGACAGCCATTCTTACAAAAAGGTCCTGGCTTTCATCCACTGTTCGGATATCCATTAGATCACCGAACCACAGCAAGCATCCGCTTCCGTTCATTCGAATATCAATATTCGAATACGCGTTACACGAGCAATTCTGCTTGCATGCTGTCTCACATTCACCAAGTGTCATGCTCCTATTGAACCATGCACGCCGAGTGTCTGGCAATTTAACATTATTAAACACACGAAAGCCATCCCCATTCGAACAACTTAAAGCTGTTCTACGGCGACACCCACTTGACCACTGGGATGCACTCCATTCGTCTGGGTTTCGTGGTTCGAACCCTTCCATACAACTACAAAGAGGTGAGTTCTTTGGGTCGCACCTTCCATTTGAACCACATAGCGCGAAAAGGCTACACATGTCGATATTCGCGCTCGAGTATAGGAACCACATCTGTGTTCGTTCATTCCAGTTCATTCGTAACGGGATGCCTTCTGGAGTGAAGTAGATGCGGGTCACGACTGAAGTATTAACAAGTGTGAACCAATAGTACACCTCCTTATCATTCATAACAAAGTCGTGTGTGTATATGGAGTTTGAAATATGAGTAGGAATGCCATTGAACGTAAGACCATTCCATGGTCCAAACCTCGAGTAAGGAACAGAATCTCTTTCTACCCACAATTGTGGGTACCCGTTTGTATTCATCAACGCTTCATACAGGCCAGGTGAAGGATCGTCGACGCTCTTCCATGATGACAACCGCCTATCTAACCCAGAGATCAGGTCCTTCCCTAATTTTATCCCGGGAAGGAACATGTCTCCAGGGTGATCAAAACTTTGCCAAATCAAACTTCCTTCGCCACTTTGATCTCTAACAACAAGATTTCCAGGGTTCAAAAGTTGTGCCACCGGATTTATGGTTGGGGGAGATACCGGGCCAGGGTTAGATGACCAGACGACGGTGTTGTTGCTACCAGCGATAACCAATAGGGATCCGTTGGTGTCAACTCTGAAGACACCTGACGAGTCTCTTATTGGTGTCTCCCTGTTAGCAACCCATGCCACTGTCAGTGGGGATTTGTTCTTGTACCATATCCCCAAATACCGATTTGTAATGTTTCCGCGACTAAAAAACCCGAGTTCATACATTTCATCGGCTGAAACAAGGGTATCCCCATCACGGAGAGTTTGATTAGCTGTTATGGTGTCTTGTGCCCTACAAATTCCCAAATAAGACATCAGGAGACCAAAAAATAAGAAATAATGAAGGATCTCCATTGAAGTTTTCTTTGGAGAATTGTTAATTCATTTTTTCTTCAACTGCAGATTGTTAATTTATTTGGAATATATTCATTTTGTCAAAGAAGGCTGTGAGGCTAAGGGTTGACCTGATGAGTGGTTCTCCAAGATTTTGCTCCAGAATTTGGACTTAGACAGGAGCATGCATTTGGTCGTCGACACCAGCACCACACCCCACTTGCTACGTCGGTCATGAGGTTACCTCTGACTTTTTTGGAATTCAATCCAAGGTTTAAGCTTATGGGAATGAATAGTACAAAAAAAATCCTATTATTGACAGCTAATTCGGCGGATTTCAATGGGGACCAAAATTTTACAGAAAAACAAAAAATCCCGTGGATAATTTTTAAGAAAAATAGGACAATTACATCAAAATTATAATTTAACATTGTATTTTTTTTTTTGTCAAAATATGTGTTTTTAATCTTTTACACTTGACCAGTTAATCCAGTTACCTGTTGATGTGGCATAATGATATGTCAGTTTTGATGACGTAGCATGCTGACATGACATGCTGATGTGTCAAATTTGAATTATTTCCCGAGACACTAAATTTTCACTTTTTTTTTTTTTTTTTTTTTTTCATTTTGATACTAAGTTTAGTTTTTTCTTTCAATTTCAACAATCTGTTTTTTTTTTTTTCAAAATCGAATATCATTTTTTCCAATTTTATCTAATGTTGCCATTTTTCCATTTGAAACCGTATAAAGATTTTTTTAATACATTTTAAACCGTATAGATACTTTTTTTTCTTTTAAAAGACATAATTTTGTATAAATACAAGGTTTTTTTACATTCAAACCGTAATTTTATGTATAAATATGTATTAGTTATATAAAAAACTTTATTTTATATTGAACATGTAACTTTAAAATGAATTTGGAGGTTTGAAGTGTAACATCCTGTTTCCCGTCATTTTATATTTCAGGGTCGTGAGTCGGCAGTCGATTGTGTAAAAGCTTTGGACCTTAAGGTGGTAAATATTAGACCTTGTGGAAGGAGGCAATGATGGATGAGAGATCTAACCCTTGAATTGTGTTTTGGGCCGATGGGTAAAAAGGTAAAAGGCATAGGTCGGGGTCCTTGCATGAAATATGGATTTTTGTTTGAGAAGTTTTTAGCCCAAGATATTTAGATATTATTGTAGAGCTCTTCAACATCTTTCTATGGATATAAAAAACGTTGAAAACGGAGTTGAAAGGAAGAAGTTATGGCCGTTTGAGGCTGTGGTGATTTTTGGGCTAGCCACGAACGCTGGGCTTACAGGGAGTACCCTTGGCGTACTAAGGTGTCCCAAATACACTAGGCGTATCAGGAGTACGTGATCAGTACCTAAACGCTATTTTCGTGGTTTGAGCCATATTTAAGCTCCTTAACTTCCCCAAACCCACTCCATTCTTATCCTCCACCTCTCCAACACCCACTCTTGAAATTCTAACCCTAGTTTGAACCTTGTGAGCAAAAAGGTGTTTTAAGTGCTTTGGAGTGTTCTTGGTGTTAAATAAGGTGTCTAAGTCCATAACTATTTCTGGTATGTACTTGACCCGACCCGACATGGTCAATTTGGGTTGCATGGCACCATGCAATTGGATAGACTAAATGAGAGAAATAACACTTGTGGTTTATTAATATATTATAAGTTCTAATATATTAATAATATTATTTAATTAGTTTGATCAAGAATTAATTAAGTGATCAAAAGATAACTAATTGAATATATGGGTTGATTATGTAAATCATCCATAACTTATATAGTGGGCTAAGAGGCTCCATGGATAATCAAGTTGGGTTAAACCCATTGGATGCTCCATGGAGGCCCCATGGGAGTTACATACCCATGGGTCATGCAAATGAAGAGTCATGACACATTAGGGTTTACATGGTGTAACCCTAAATGTGTCAACACTATATATAGCTCATGTTTCTCCCAAAATCGGCTAGACATGCATGCTTGAGGGCTAGAGCCGATTTTCGAGTGTTACACTTTCTCTCCAAGTTTACTTCATAGCATTTGGTGTTGTGTGACGCATTTTAGGCATCACACTTGGGGTGCTAGGCTCACAAGGTTTCAAGGATCAAAATCAACAAGGTATGTAGTTCTATCTTTCATTTAAGTTAAAATTGTTCCCCATGTATGCTAGATAGGATCATAACCTTGGAAATCAACTTTGCATGAGAATTAGACAAAAATAGATCCAAGGTTATTAGGGTTGCATGTACACTTAGGAAGTGTTAGAATGCTCAAAACCCATCAGTGGTATCAGAGCCTAGGCTTGTTTGTTTGATACTTGATGCAAAATTGTTGAAAAAAGTCGATTTTGTGCAATCTGCCTGATGAACTCGCCGAGTCCATGGGGGGACTCGCCGAGTTCACGTGTATCTTCATCCTACTCTTCGAGTAGGTTTGTGCACTTGACGAGTAGGAGCCTCAGAATGCAAATTGTTGACTTTTGCTGCTGGAAATGGACTAGAAACATTACCCTAAACTGTTTTGGTGTTATTAAACTTGTTTTAGATGGTGTCATGTTTGTTCTAATCCATTTACAATGGCTAATATCAATTTTCATGATTATATGTGTTCATATGGTCTTGAAACTTTGATATGGATATTCATGTTCTTGATCTTATGAATTTAGATGATCATAGGAATTACTTGTAACCTACTTGGTAGTTTAATTCTTGGTCATAATGTGTTTTAATAGAGTCCATAACTTGTCCTCAAGTTATGAAAAACCAAGAGTCACACTTGAATTAAAACCATTAAAAGAACACAAGAGTTATAAAAATGAAGAGTCTTCATTTTAATACTCAATTAAATTCATAAGTTATGAGAAATGAAAAGTTTTGAAAGTTTACAAAACTTGCCCTCAAGTTTCGGAACAAGTAAAGTCTTGATTAAAACTTTAGTTCCAACCCTTAGAATTTTAAAAGTTAAAATTCAACTCTTATACTTATAATATTATAAGTTAATAGTGTATATATATATATATATATATATATATATATATATATATATATATATATGTATAAGATCAAAGTCGTCTTACCGCTAGTACGCCTCATTCACGAAGCCAGTCTACAAGGTGGGTATAAGGTTGTTACCTATAAAATGGCAACTTAATGGGTGTCCACTCTCACCCACCGCTTGCTTGACTGGTGGAGGGTCGTTAGGCGAACGAGTAGGACAATGACTTAAAAATTCTCATTAAAAGTATAATGATTATTATAAAGTAACTAAATGTTTTATAAATTCCCAATCTTAGTTACTTTAGGAAAAATGTGAATAAGGTGTTAATCTATTAAATTACACTTTGCACCTTGTTTAAGTCGTTGGTGGAGCTTGTGCGGTTTACCGGCACACTAACTTGGACTTAACAAGGAGGCAAAGGGTGACTTAAGGTTTTTCATAAGGTCGGAAGGAGCGCGTGTGGTTTACCGGCACAACAATTAAGTGAAAAACATTAAGGGTACCAAGTAATTTGCATGGTTACTTCACACCTTGTTTTGTGATCCTCGGTATCCCAGTCACAAAACATGAAGGGCACGCTCGAGATTGAAACATGCCATTGAAAAGTTCAACGAATCTCAAAGAATCTAGGAATTTCTAAAAACCTAATAAAACCTAATAATTTAATATTTCGTTTTCATGGTGGAAATTGGTGAATCGTCATTCACCTACCTTTCAAATATGTTATAACTTGGATTATGACATCCCTCTTCTAGGTTATAATATATTGTGATTGGATCCTAGCCTTAATATTACATTTGGGTGTTTTATTAAGGAGTATCCCTATATCTAAACTACACTTATCTTTCTTCTCTTCAGATGTCTTCTAATAATTCTACTCCTGGCCCAAATCCTACTGGCTCCTTCTCTCTCATGAACCTTTGTGGGAGAGTCATCTTTGATGGATCCAACTTTACTGACTGGATCAGAAACATCAGGATGGTCACTCGTTACGAGAACAAGGAATATGTTCTTGACAAGGATCTTAAGGTGCCTGAGCCAACTGCTACTCCTGAGGAGCTTGCTGAATATGAGGTTCATGAAAGAGATGCTACAAAAGTGGCATGCATCATGATGGCCACCATGACAGCCGAGCTCCAAAAGTCCTATGAGGACTACTATCCTTTTGAGATACACTGGGATTTGATGGACCACTACGATCAGAGTGCTTGTCAAGAGCGATATGAAATCACCTCCTCTATGATCACAACCCGAATGAAAGATGGTGAACCCATCACAAGCCACATGCAGAAAATGCAAAGGTATGTGGATCGATTGATGAAGTTGAATGTGAACTTCCCTGAGGAGTTGGCAATAGATATTATTTTGTACTCCTTACCTTCATGTTATGATCAATTCTGCATGACATACCACATGAATAAGGAGGAAGTTACACTTAGTAAACTTTAGGGACTCCTAAAGACAGCATAATTAGGTCTTAAAGGTAAGTCGGTTGTGACCACTCCTACTCCTACTCCAAACTCCTCAATTGTCCTGACAATTGGGAAATGGAAAGGGAAGAAGAGGAAGAACTCCTCGAAGGGTACCAAGGGGAAGACCCTTGATGGATCCTCTTCCAACGAAACCAAGAAAGGTTCCGTTACATCTTTTTCTGATCCCAAAGAGGCTGAATGCTTCTATTGCCATGAAAAGTCGCACTGGAAGCGAAAATGCCCAAAGTACCAGCAAGATTTGAAGGATGGGAAAGTGAAACCCAACCATATAGGTATTTACACTATATCATCTAATAATTCACTCTATTCTAACTCTTGGGTCCTTGATACTGGTTGCGGTATTCATATTTGTTCTGAATTACAGGGACTAAGAAGAAGTAAGAATGTGGAGCATGGAAAGATAAACTTGATCATGGGGAATAGGAAAGTTTCACCTGTCACCAAGATTGGAGTTTATACTTTGTTGCTTAGTAGTGGATTTACTTTAGATTTGAATAAGTGTTGTTATTCGCCAGAAATGGCAAGAAATGTTATTTCCTTTCATGCTTTGTATAAACAAGGTTTTACCTTTTCTTTGGATAATGAAATTGGTGGAATAAATGCTTTCTTTAATAATGTGTTTTATTTTAAAGCATTACCTTGTGATGGTGTGTATGAAGTTGTGTCTGTTGTAGATAATCTAGGAAATAATGTATTGTGTATTGATTCTACTAATGATAATAACTTGGATAAAGCATCATTATGGCATTGTCGTCTTGGACATATAAGCAAGAAACGCATAGGCCAACTCCAAAAGGATGGAGACTTGGAATCATTTGACCTAAAGTCAGATGATAGTTATGAATCATGCTTACTTGGAAAAATGACAAAGTCACCCTTCACAGGTTCTTGTGCTAGGGGTGAAGGTTTGTTGGATCTTGTACACACGGATGTGTGTGGACCCTTCAAACATGCCACAAGAGATGCTAATCGTTATTATGTGACTTTTACTGATGATTACAGTAGATATGGATATGTCTACTTAATCAAGCATAAGTCAGAGACTTTTGAAAGGTTTAAAGAGTTTAAACAGGAAGTCGAGAATCAATTGGGCAGGAACATTAAGATGCTTCGATCCAATCGTGGTGTTGAGTATCTTAGTACCGAGTTCCTCGACTATCTTAGGGAATGTGGGAATGTCTCACAATTGACACCTCCCAGGACACCGCAGTTGAATGGTGTGGCTGAGAGGCGTAATCGTACCTTGTTGGATATGGTTCGTTCCATGATGAGTCGAGCTTTGCTACCAATCTCATTTTGGGGGTATGCCTTAGAGACTGCCACCCATATCCTTAATATGGTCCCTACAAAGAAGGTTGCCAAAACACCTCACGAGATGTAGACTGGAAAAGTTCCTAGTCTAGCCCACATCAAGGTTTGGGGTTGCGAGGCTTTCGTGAGACGCGAGACTCATGACAAGCTCGAACCTCAAAGCGAGAGGTGTATTTTCATCGGCTACCCACAAAAATCCTTTGGTTACCTCTTTTACAGACCTAGTGAGAATGTGGTCTTTGTAGCAAGGAGGGCTGTCTTTCGAGAGAGATAGTTCATAAGCCAAGGAAACAGTGGGAGGCTAATTAACCTTGAAGAACTTCAATAGTCAAGTGGTGAAGGAACCTCAAACCCTAGCAACCAACTTGAGGAGGAAACTCATATTGTACCTCCAATTGTACCTCTGAGGCGTTCCACAAGGGTTAGGAATGTACTCGAGCATTACTATGGATTCCATATTACTGCGGAAGGTGATACACTTATCAGTGATGAGACACTGATAGGTTTGGATGAACCTAACAGCTATGCGGAAGCCATGGTAGGCCCCGAGTCTACTAAATGGAAAGAGGAAATGGATAGCGAGATACAGTCCATGTATGTTAATCAGGTCTGGGACTTGGTTGAAAATGTACCAGGTCGTAAGACAGTTGGGTGCAAATATATCTTCAAGAAGAAGACCGACATGGATGGTAATGTACACACCTATAAGGCACGATTAGTTGCAAAGGGCTTTTCTCAAACTCCAGGAGTTGATTATGATGAGACCTTTTCACCAGTAGCCAAGGTTAAGTCTATTAGGGTATTGTTAGCCATAGCTGCATTTCATGACTATGAAATATGGCAAATGGATGTCAAAACCGCTTTCCTTAATGGAAAGTTGGTTGAGGATGTTTACATGAATCAGCCAGAGGGTTTTGTCAGCACAGAGTACCCTAATAGAGTGTGTAAGCTTGAGAAATCCATTTATGGATTAAAGCTAGCACCTCGTAGATGGAATCTTTGCTTTGATGAGAAAGTCAAAGACTTTGGCTTTTCAAGAAGTGAAGATGAATCTTGTGTATATGTTAAGGCTAGTGGGAGTATAGTTAGCTTTTTGGTACTGTATGTGGATGACATACTACTCATAGGAAATGACATCCCAACCCTGCAGGAAGTTAAGTCCTGGCTTGGGAAGTGTTTTGCTATGAAGGACCTAGGAGAAGCTGCCTATATTCTAGGGATAAGGATCTTAAGAGACCGGAGTAAAAGACTAATTGGACTTAGTCAGAGTACATACTTGGATAAGGTGCTGAAGAGACTCAGCATGCAAGATTCCAAGAAAGGAGAGTTACCCATCCAGAGTAACACTAGACTGAGTAAGACTCAGAGCCCGAGTACTGAGGTAGAGATAGCTGAAATGAGTCGTATACCTTATGCTTCGGCAGTAGGCTCGATCATGTATACTATGACCTGTACTCACCCTTATGTAGCCTTTGCTTTAAGCATGGTTAGCAGGTATCAGGGGAACCCTGGTAAGGCTCACTAGATAGCGATAAAGAATATTCTCAAGTACCTGCGGAGGACTAAGGACTGGGTCCTTACCCTTGGTGGGAGTGATGACTTGAGAGTTGTAGGGTATAGTGATGCTAGCTTCCAGACTGATAGGGATAATTTCCGATCTCAGTCGGGCTGGGTCTTTACCTTAAATGGAGGAGCAATCTCTTGGAAAAGTTCCAAGCAGGAGACAGTGGCTTATTCAACTTGCGAATCAGAGTATATAGCGGCAAGCGAGGCAGAAAAAGAGGCTATATGGCTAAAGAACTTCATTGAAGACCTTGGAGTTGTACCAGCTATATCGAAGCCCATAGAGATCTTCTTGTTGGATTAGTGTCTAAGTCCATAACTATTTTGGTATGTACTTGACCCGATTATGAGCATGGTCCTTTTGGGTTGCCTTCATCATAGCAGTATGTAGGATGATTTAAGGAGAGAAAGGTTTAAATATGATTTATTAATATATTATAAGAATAATATATTAAAGGAGAAATCATATTGTTTAATTAATATTAGTCAAGAATTAATTGTTAATTAATTTTGTGGCTAAAAGAGATTAATTAAACTTAGGGGACTGGACTGCAATTATTGGATAATTGAGTTATTGGGCTAAGGAATGCTAAAGGAACAAGGGGTGAACGAAATTATGATGGAAGCCCATCATATTTTCGTCCATGGCCTTATCCAGAAGATTCCATGGGCTGCTTAGAGTTTAAACTGTCCATTAGGGTTTTGACTGAAACCCTAGCAGGCCACACGAGTATATAAAGGACCCCTTAGGCCCCAAAAACGTGGACAACACTTCCATTAGGGTTTCCAGCCGTTTTTGGTGCCTCCCCTCTCTTCTCCTCTTCATCCAAGTTGCATAAGGTGTTTGTGACTCCATTAGAGGTGCAGCACTTGAGGCACTAAGCTTTCTAAGGCCAATCCAAGCAAGGAATTGATTGTTATTGCTATATAACAATCAAAGGTAATTCTATAAACCCTAATTCAGTTTATAATATGTTAGATCTAAGTTTGTTAGTCTTGGATTCAAAGCATGTTCAATAGAGAAACCTAGATCCAAGCATTAGGGTTTGTATGAGCACATAGGATTGTTCATATGCATAAAACCTATCAGTGGTATCAGAGCCTTGATTGGTTTCAGTTGTATGTGATGCTTAACTGCTTTATTTGCTGGAAAATCGATTTTTGGCCTCTGCCCGACCTGACTCGGCGAGTCAGTGGAGAACTCGGCGAGTCAGTCCCTGACTCGGCAAGTCCAGGGGTCAGACAGATGGAATTCCGGGTTTTTGCTGCTGTTTTGACTTGGATTTGATACCTAATTCGTTTTTTGAAGTTAAAATCCGATTTTTATCTTAAATTAGTGATTATCCTTGCCAAAACAATAGATAATTTCAAATCTTTTAAATAAAAGTTTGTTTATATGATAAATATGGATTATTTCAAATTATTTGGTAATTATCTAATGACTAAAATAAGATTAGGTCAAATATAGATAATTGTAAAATTAATTGTTTAATTTGAATTATTTGTTGTTTGATCCCTAATGTTTTGAAATGTTTCAAAACTTGCCTTTAAGTTTTGGAATTTAAAATTTGATTAAAAGTTTAATTTTTGAAATGTTAAATTCTAAAACCCTAGTAATTTGAAAAAGTTCAAATCACACCCTTATGATTTATTAATTAATTAAAGTGTATAATTAAAAGTGATTTAATAAACCCATAAAGTTTTGGTTTACATTTAATTAAATTAAAAGTATAATTTTACTAAATTAAACCACCTAGTATTTTAAACGTGTAAAATACACCCTATACTATATATAACATTAAAAGTCTAATATTATATATGTATGAGTAAACCGTCAGTCTTACCGTTAGTAGGTCTCATTCACGAAGCTGGTCTATAAGGGGTGTTTAAGGAAATTGCCTATAAAATGGCGATTGAATGGGTATCCACTCTTACCCACCGCACTCTTGACTAGTGGAGGGTCGTTAGCCGAACGGGTAGGATAGGACAGAAACCTTCCATTATAAGTATAATGAAGTACAAAGTAACTAAATGCTTTTACAAATTTCCAAATCATAGTTACTTTAGGAAAAATGTGAAATTGTATGCTAACCCATGGAATTACACTTCGTACCCTTGTCAAACGTTAGTGAAGCGTGTGTGGTTAACCGGCACACTAATTTGGGGATGACATTGGTGGCGAAGGGTGGCTCAATGCTTATCATAGATCAATGGAGCGTGTGTGGCTAACCGGCACATTGATTAGGTGATAGTAGCATTGGGCGCACCACGTGATTCGTATGGTTATTCACACCTTGTTTGTGATCCTCGGCATCCCAGTCACAAATAGTAGGGCATAATCGAGATTAAACATGCCATTGAAAAGTTCAATGAATCTCAAAAGATCTAGGAGTTTCAATTCATTTAAAACTTAAACTTCCTTTCGTTTTTCATGGTGGAAATTGGTAAATCGTCATTTACCTAACTTCAAATATTCTGCAACTAGATTACGACATCCTTCTTCTAGGTTGTAGAGTATTGTGTTGGATCCTAGCTTGATGTTTCATTTGGGTGTTGCATCAAGAATTCCAATCAACTTAACTTGAATTTTCTCCCGTTTTGTAGATGTCTGAATCTTACAATGGTCTTCCCAAACCCTTTGGAACAAGCCTTCCAAATGAAGATGACATTCCGAGATACGATCGAGGAAATGAGAGTCATGCTTCACTTCCTCCACCTCCTCCAATTATTCTCCCTGACCCACAAGTTCAATGGCTTGAAAAGTTTAAACTCACTCAATCCCTTTTGGCAAGTAAACACGAAGATGGGAAACCTGTGTGTGCACACGTCTTAGAGATGAAGTCACACATTGATAGGTTAAGCATGTTGGGTGTCGAGATTTCAAGCGAGTTGGCTGTTGACTGGGTTCTTCAGTCACTTCCTGAATCATATAGTGAGTTCGTTAGAGAGTACTATATGATGGACCACGACGTGACCCTAATTGATCTCACCTATTTGCTTATAGCTGCTGAATCAGCAATGATTTGGCATGCTGGTCAAGCAAATTTGTCTAGTGAATCAAACTCCCAAACTTCAATGGACACTGGCAACATTGGAAGTCCAGAAAGAACTAAGCCTGTGATTGTCCGATGTGTTGTGCCAAAGGAGTCCATTTGCTTTTATTGCCATGAGAAGGGGCATTGGAGACGAAGCTGCCCTAACTACCTGAAAGATCTAAGAGATGGGAGAGTCAAGATGTATGGCTCTACTCCAGGTAAAATCCATTACCTAACTCTTTTGAGTTCCTATTCTAGATTCTTAATACATGATGTGATAAGATTACATTTTGATGTTTTGTAGGATCGAAGAAAAGAGAGGAAGCTTGAGGGAAGAAGTGAGCTGAATCTAATCATGAAGAAATGGATTTCGATCGCATTACTTGCAGAATGGATTCTTGAGCTACTACTTGGAGTTAGAATAGATTGTTAAGAAATATGTAATAACATAGTTTTTCAATTGAATTGCATTGTAAGGACAAAATTTTTTCCGCAATAAAATGAATTTTGATTTTATCTTATTTATTTATCCTTGCAATGGCATGTATGAAAAAATTGATGTTTGAATGTTTCTATTATTAGCAACAATGGATTTGATTCTTAATTATGTTATTTGTGGAAATGTCAAAAGTTTACCAAATAGGGAAAGTTTCTCATCGCCCAAGTTTCAATTGGACAGAAACTTGGAATCATGCAATGTGCATTATATGATGAATGAAAAACTTTCACATTTGGGAAACTTAGACTAATTCTTTGGCAAAGTGTCAATTGAAGGACTAGGAGATCGAGTACACTAGGTCGTACGTTGATCAAGTCTACCACAAGAGTGACAAAGATATTCGTCATATTTACTAAAGTTTAGTAAATATGGTTATACTTATAAGATTGAGTATTATTCTGAGTTAACTGAAATAGTTTCAATCAATAGCAGAACGAATAAGAAGAATCAAGAAGGCAGAAAGATAAAAGTTTCTCCATTCTAAGAAGAAGGGAGAGTACCTTTTATTGTGTTTTATGATGAAGTCTTAATGATTAAGAACCATATCTAAATTGATCCTCTAAGTGAGTCTTAGTGCATTTGCATGTCTAAGAAGAGGAATCGGGAATTGTAGAAATGGTTAAATAAAAGAGTCAATCATACTTCATTCCAATATCAAGTCTTAGAGTCATACTCCAAGATTGTGACATTGAGTGACAAGTCTTAAGTAGGTTTATAACACTCATCAAATGTGGAATTTGAAAAAAAAAATTCTTATTCTTGCACATGTAAAATTAGTAAGTTGTGATGTCTTGGATAAGACAAAGACCAACTAGGACCAATTGTGTGAAGTGTTTTGTCTTGATAAGAACTACACTAACTCTTGAATATTTGCTTTGTCAAGAAATGTTTCTTGACAAGAGAATCTTATATGTCAAGGATTCAGTGGGAGTCTTAATGGTCTTGAAAAGTTTCAAGAACAAATCAAGAATAAACCTCATCGATCATCACTAGCACACGACTTGAGGTTTACAACCTGTCGTACTGACATTATCTTGTTTTCTGTGCCATTCCAATTGAGTTAATTGCGTATGTGAGTTCTATGAGTTCTCATTTGAATGCATACTAGAGCCTTAGTCGATGGAATGTACATTGATGTAAGGACAAGTTACTAAACTACTTGGAAGACATGGTGGGCACTCGTGTTACCATAGGGCAAGAAATCAAGATTAAGAAAGTTCAGTCCATATGAGTTTGGATTTGTCGCAAACCTTGGTTTTGGCAAATTCACATGGATAGGAACTCATACACCTTAAAATCTAAGTGTCATAAGATTCCCTCCTTCATGAAAATGACTGTGAGGAAATACTTTCACTAAGAGAGGTTTTAAGAAGATAGCGATTGTGAAAATTGTATTCTCACATTCGATTATGGTTACGGCATCCCTTTCCATAGTTCGAATTGTGAGATTTGGCAATTAGTTTGAACATTTGGAACTTAGTAACATAAATTCTAAATTGTTTAAACACACATATGAGCTATCTAAGGCAAAGGTGTAGGCTTATCGAAGCATTTGGTATTAGAAATATGAATTTCAGATATTCAATAGGCATTGTTTTCTGAAACTTCATTTGTTCTCTGAATACATGTCAAAGCTAGCGGGAGCATAAGTGTTATGCTTATATGATAATAATCATCATGATAGTGGGAGCATAAGTGTTATGATTGTATGATTATTATGGCGAGTATTGCAAGTTAGCAATATTAATTATAGAAAAACAAAGATTCAATTTGCAAAGTTGCATGGGTTGAAACGTTGTTTTGATATAATTAAGGGAGAGAATATTATATTTCGTTTCAAAATCTAAAGCTTAGATTAAGAAATTTTAATATCTTCAGTCAAAGGATACATTGTGTGTTCTCAAATTTCGATTATGATTACGGCATCCCTCTTCATAGTTCGAATTGTGAGAACATGACACATAAAATATTATGGCAAAAGATTGGTAAAGTATCATATCTTTATGTAAGACATTATGCATCGTGTCCCATACGCTTCGGGTATAGGATCGATTGAAAATGCTATAATATTTACCATTCTAAAATTTTTCAAATGTCTAGCGCATTAAGAGGGAAAAAGGACTAGAATGGATTTTGACTAAAATTATTAAACAACTATCAAAGGACGATCCAAAGTTCGCTGAGGATTGGTCGCTTGTGAGTAGTTGGAAGTATGGTATTGGATGGACCATATCGACATTATTATGAGTAGATAAGATTCTATTAAGAATGAGTTGTCATATGGCAAATGTGGAAATGTTTCCATATTGGGAGTTGGATATTAAGAATCTATGTCTAGATTAGAAACTTTTATGCAAGAAGGATGTTCAAAGGAATGTACTTTGAATGTGAGACTTCACGTCTATGGAATTGTCATGTAACAATTTCTAAGAAAGCACTTTGTAATTTCATTAGCCAAGTTTTGGTGACTTTTGTGCTATGACTTTACGAAAGGATCGTTGCGTAAAATGTTAGAATCTAGCATATTCTAGTAGTGGAAGAACCTTGTGTTCTTACACTAATAATGGGGATTGAGGAATTGTGAAATGAGAATCATTGGAAAAGTTTTCAATTGTTCTATTTCACAAAGGACCATAGGAAACATAGTGTGCATGCTTTATGCATGGGACAACTGTTGTTGTAATTTAAGTAATAAGTTGATTTTCTGAAATAGTAAACGATAATAATGAGTAATCAATATGGTGGTTAAATAGAAGTGTTTTATTTACTCTCACAAGTTTGAGGCCATATAGGATTAAATATTATTGTTATGTTTCAATTTGCATGTTTTGACTTCCATAATAACTAGGTTATTCAAACATCCACAGTCGGTCATACGTTGGGAGTAGGTATGAATAAAGACTGTCATGAATCTGTCTGTAGATTGTCTGAAGTGTTTAGACATAGCACAAGTTTGCTGCAGAGTTCATGAGTGCTTTGATAAGATTAGAGTATTGGATTAAACCCACGCTCACTTGGATCACTTCATGGTTTTATCACGAGTGATTAGTGAGATGATAATATTGTATATTCTTGAAATCGAGACGTGTGAGTTGTTATTTGTTGGTCGGTTACACATTGATAATAAGTAAACGCACCAGTAACTTGGTGTTATAAAACTCATTGTTGTGTGTAATTCGATTAGTAAATGCAAGCGAGCATATGAGTCGAAGTTTATCCATTCCTTTTACCCAAATTAGGATAAAAGCGATATTTGTGGGCCTCTCGATGATTTAATGATGACACCTAAGCGCTTGGCCAAGCCGGGACTAAGTTGATGTGTTCAATTGTAGTCTGTTATCAGTCATCATAAATCAGAAGTCGGGAAACAGTATAGAGAGAACGATTGAAATTCATGTCTTTTGTCTATACGATATCTTGAGAATGGAGGAATATATAATCCCTTATCTAAAGGACACGCTATCTGATAAGATCAGAGTTGACAGCGGCTATTGAAAGCTATGATTGCTGATCAGGTTCTGAAGTCATACGGAAAATAGTTATTAGACTTATCCAAGTGGGAGACTGTTGGATTAGTGTCTAAGTCCATAACTACTTTGGTATGTACTTGACCCGATTATGAGCATGGTCCTTTTGGGTTGCCTTCATCATAGCAGTATGTAGGATGATTTAAGGAGAGAAAGGTTTAAATATGATTTATTAATATATTATAAGAATAATATATTAAAGGAGAAATCATATTGTTTAATTAATATTAGTCAAGAATTAATTGTTAATTAATTTTGTGGCTAAAAGAGATTAATTAAACTTAGGGGACTGGACTGCAATTATTGGATAATTGAGTTATTGGGCTAAGGAATGCTAAAGGAACAAGGGGTGAACGAAATTATGATGGAAGCCCATCATATTTTCGTCCATGGCCTTATCCAGAAGATTCCATGGGCTGCTTAGAGTTTAAGCTGTCCATTAGGGTTTTGACTGAAACCCTAGCAGGCCACACAAGTATATAAAGGACTCCTTAGGCCCCAAAAACGTGGACAACACTTCCATTAGGGTTTCCAGCCGTTTTTGGTGCCTCCCCTCTCTTCTCCTCTTCATCCAAGTTGCATAAGGTGTTTGTGACTCCATTAGAGGTGCAGCACTTGAGGCACTAAGCTTTCTAAGGCCAATCCAAGCAAGGAATTGATTGTTATTGCTATATAACAATCAAAGGTAATTCTATAAACCCTAATTCAGTTTATAATATGTTAGATCTAAGTTTGTTAGTCTTGGATTCAAAGCATGTTCAATAGAGAAACCTAGTGTAACAGCCCGAAATCTCAGGTATTGTTAATTATGTTTTTGGGGTGAGTTGAGAGGGGACTCGGCGAGTTGGAGCCTAGACTCGCCGAGTAGGATCGCAGACCTAGTCGCGGGTCCGCGACTGGACTCGACGAGTCCAGATATGGACTCGGCGAGTCGACGCTGTTCAGCAGAAACCCTAACCGTTCGGTTTTGGATCGTATATAATGCTCTTATATGCCGTCATTGTTCGTTTTTAGTCGATTGAGAGGAACCCTAAACGGTTGTGGGCATCTAGAGCAAGATTGGAGGATATTAGGGCTTGAAGAGGTTGTGGGGCAAAGAGGAGAAAGGTTTTGGCTAAAGGAACAGCAAAGGATTCGAGTTCTGCGGTTTGGAGACACAGAGAGGGCATATTCCAGGTAATATTTCGGATTCCCTTCTGTTGTTTGATGTGTTTATGAAGTTAGGGTTTATGAAACCCATTTAGTGATTAGATGGGTTATTATGTTATTACCCAAACGTTTATACCCCAGTAATTAGATGTTTAAAAGTCCAGAAAGTCCCATGGTTGTATATCTCGGGACCACACGTAATTCAGGAAGCAGTTGCTCGTCTGCATGGCATGGACTCGCCGAGTTGTTCTTCAGACTCGGCGAGTAGCTTGAAGATTTACTGGGACTCGCCGAGTTGTTCTTCAGACTCGGCGAGTGGAGTCGGGGTGGCCCCGCGATTCTTTCAAGGGTAACTCGTCGGGTCGAGGAGGGTACTCGACGAGTAGATAAGGAATCTCAGAAAGTTGGAGGACGTCTAGACTCGCCGAGTCGCCATGGTACTCGCCGAGTCCGGTCGAGCTGACCGTTGACCGTTGACCAGAGTTGACCTAAGTCTGACTTCTTAGGGATAGTCACCCTTAGAAGTTATAAGTGTTAATGAGATATGTGATGTTATAGGAAGGTTGTAGCTCGTCGGATTGTGCACGAGTGATTTCAGGAGTTGCTAGCTTTCAGCATTTACGAGGTGAGTCTTCTCACTATACTGTACCCGGAAGGGTTTGACTGTGTGACCGGAAGGTCGGATATGTTATGTGATATGTATGCTATATGTGGTAAGTTATTTGTTATATGTACTATGTATGTTATGTGGGCCGGAAGGCAATATGTTATGGGCCGGAAGGCGATTATGTTATGGGCCGGAAGGCGTGATAATGAGGACCGGAAGGTCAGGGCCTGGAAAGGCGTATGTGCGTAAGTGTATATTGGGGAACTCACTAAGCATTTATGCTTACAGTTGTTGTGCATGTATTTCAGGTACTAGCGAGGACCGTGGGAAGGCGCCGGCATGATCGATACACACTGAAGATTGTCTTTATGATCTTGGGATTTTGAATAATTGTATTTGACAGAATAATTAAACTATTTATGCCTTGTTTAAAATGGAAACAATTATGTTTTTTAAAAATGAAAAATTTGTTGAAAAATTTGAGCTGTTACAATTGGTATCAGAGCCAGGTTTGAGGGATTCAGGTGCACCTTAGGGGGTAACTGAACTCAAACCGAGGATTTGAGGAAGCTTTTCAAATAAAGGCATAATCTTTTGTAAATGGTTTTGTGGTAAGCAAGAAAGAAGCAGTGTGTACGATCAGTCAGCGCCCGAACGGTAAAGATCCCCAAAATACCTTACAATATTATATGATATGAATTGTTATGCATGCTAGAAGACTAGGTATTCATGATAGGACTAGAGTGGCCTGATTTGTGATGCCTTAGTCTAGGGGAGTTGCCTATATGAGATGCTTTGCTAGTATGCGGGTAGATAGAGCGTATCAGAAGTAGAGTACTCACTATCCGGAGTTTGGGGAGGAGGACTTGGGATGAACATTGATGCGGTGTGGTCGGTAGTATTGGGCCCGTACTACCGAGGACACCGGGTCAGTGGGAGGCCCAAGTAAGAATCCCTGGATATCTGGGACTGAGTAGGGTTGCGTATCGAGTACGATTATACTCGGTAGAATCTCTGATAGTTTTATGTTGTATTTCAGAGATATCATGGTTAGACCGCGTCACGGAGCAAGTACGAGCGGTGTGAGTGACGAGGATATTCGTCAGATGATCCACGAGGAGGTGGCGGCGGCGATCCGGGCTGAGATCCCGGAGATGTTTGGGTCTATCAAGACCACCCTGATGGAGACGTTCGACGAGCGGTATGCCGCATTGACTGAGGCTGCAACCGCTGCAGCTACCGCAGCTGTGGCCGCTGCTAGGCCACAGGGGGGTGATTCATTGCTGTTCCGAGAGTTCAGCAACACGAAGCCACCAGAGTTCGATAGGACGCAGGATCCGATTGCTGCGATGAGGTGGATCGCAGATATAGAGGGGTGCTTCTACACTTGTTCATGCCCGGAGCACCTGAGGGTACGGTTCGCTTTGAACCAGCTCCGTCTGGGAGCAAAGGACTGGTGGAAGTTCGTGACGGCGAACTTCACTTTGGCAGAGACTGCGGCAGTGACATGGGAGGGGTTCACTACCATGTTCAGGGAGGAGTACGTTCCCCCGGTGGAGCGGGAACGATTGGTTCAGGAGTTCTTAACCCTCAAGCAGGGTACTGATTCGGTGGCGGCGATCACGCGGAAGTTCCATGAGAGGGCGATGTTTTGCCCCGAGCTGGTGGCCACAGAGCAGGCTCGGATGAGCCGGTACTTGGGTGTTCTGAGGAGGGAGATCCGGGAGTTTGTGTCAATCTCCACTTACCATACTTTTACTGAGCTTCAGGCGAATGCCAGGAAGCGTGAGATCGAGTTAGAGACTCAGGCCAGGGAGGAGGCCGAGTCTCAGCAGGCAGACCGGCGGCCGGCTCAGTCTCAGCCGGCAGCCAAGCGGATCAAGTCCGCCGATTCAAGGACGGGAGGTTCGAAGAACCGCACTTGCGTAAAGTGCGGCAAGGGTCACGACGGGGCGTGTCGAGCCGGTGCCTGCTACAAGTGCGGCAAGGAGGGGCACATTGCTAGGGAGTGCCCCAAGGGGTTTATGGTTTGCTTCCATTGCAACCAGACCGGCCATCGGAAGGCCGAGTGTCCGCAGCTTCGTCAGGGATCTGCACCTGTTGCCAGGACTACTGAGACTCGACCGGTGAAGGTCGAGGCCCCGAGGGCTCGTGGGAGAGCCTTTCAGCTGACTGCGGAGGAGGTCCGCGCTGCGCCCGATGTTGTGGCAGGTATGTTGTAATTCGTGTAATTATTTTAATGTCGATATGTTATGCTTATGTTATTATGCGCGTAGGTACTTTCCTTGTGAACTCTGTGCCTGCCTTAGTGTTATTTGACTCGGGTGCGAGTAGGTCCTTTGTGTCCTTAGCCTTTAGTCAGCAGATCGGCGTTAGTCGTGAGTCGTTGAGTCGACCTTTGCAAGTTTCTATAGCTGACGAGAAAGTGATTCGTGCTACGGAGGTTCTTCGGGGATGTGTACTAGAGATTTTCGGGGTTGAATTCCCGATTGACCTGATTCCTATTACGATGGGGGATGTCTGTGTTATCGTGGGCATGGACTGGTTGAGCCGATTCGGCGCTGTCATCGACTGCGAGCGTCAGTTGGTGACCATACGAGACCATAGTGGGGGAGTTCTTTCGGTGTACGGTGAGGGTACCCGTTCAGGATCAGCTTTTTGTTCGGCCGCTAGGGCGAGGCAGTGTCTACAGCAGGGCTGTAAGGGTTTTGTGGCGTATGTGATGGATACGCGGGAGGTTTTCCGAGAGACCGAAGTCAGTTAAGGAGGTCCCTGTGGTGCGTGAGTTTTCAGATGTTTTTCCTGAGGAACTGCCGGGAGTACCTCCTGAGAGGCAAGTAGAGTTTGGTATCGATCTGGTTCCGGGGGCCGCGCCTATTGCTAGAGTGCCCTATCGTCTTGCACCTCCAGAGATGCAAGAGTTGTCCTCGCAACTCCAGGAGTTGCTGGGAAAGGGATTCATTCGGCCGAGCAGCTCGCCATGGGGAGCACCTATTCTGTTCGTCAAGAAGAAGGATGGTTCACACCGGATGTGCATTGATTACCGGGAGTTGAACAAGCTAACGGTCAAGAACCGTTACCCGTTGCCGAGGATCGATGATTTATTCGATCAGTTGCAGGGAGCATCTTGGTTTTCCAAGATCGATCTGAGATCAGGATACCATCAGGTGAGGGTACGGGAAGAGGACGTCCAGAAGACAGCGTTTAGGACGCGATATGGGCATTATGAGTTTGTGGTGATGCCTTTTGGACTCACCAATGCCCCGGCTGTGTTCATGGATCTCATGAACAGGGTATGCAGGCCGATGTTGGATCGGTCAGTGATTGTATTTATCGACGACATTCTGGTGTATTCGAGATCTAGAAAGCAGCATGAGGAGCATTTGAGGGAGGCCCTTGAGGTATTGAGGTCGGAGAAGCTTTATGCAAAGTTCTCCAAATGTGACTTCTGGTTGCGGGAGGTCCAGTTTCTAGGACATGTGGTTAATCAGAAAGGGATATTAGTCGATCCGGCCAAGGTTGAGGCGGTGATGAGTTGGGAGGTGCCGAAGTCACCCTCTGAGATCAGGAGTTTCCTTGGGTTGGCAGGGTATTATCGGAGATTTATCAAGGATTTCTCCAAGATCGCAGTGCCACTCACCAGATTGACCCGGAAGGGTGTTACATTCTCATGGGGACCCGAGCAGCAGACCTCCTTTGAGACACTTCGCCAGAGATTGTGCGAAGCCCCGGTATTAGCTCTCCCAGAAGGGATGGAAGATTTCGTGGTATATTGCGACGCATCGATTTCGGGATTGGGTGCAGTGTTGATGCAGAGGGGTCATGTGATAGCTTATGCGTCGAGGCAGCTGAAGCCTCATGAGACGAGATATCCCACGCATGATTTAGAGTTGGGGGCAGTAGTGTTCGCTCTCAAAATTTGGCGTCACTACTTGTATGGGGTTCGATGTACGATATACACGGACCATAAGAGTCTGAAGTATTTGATGGATCAACCCAACCTAAATATGCGTCAGAGGAGGTGGTTGGATGTGGTCAAGGATTATGATTGTGAGATCCTGTACCACCCAGGCAAGGCTAATGTGGTAGCCGATGCATTGAGCCGCAGGGCGGAGAGCACTCCATTGCGAGATGTATGCTTGAGACTGACTGTGATGACTCCAGTATTGGACGCTATTCGTGGAGCCCAGGCAGAGGCTGTGCGACCAGAAATGCGGAGGAAAGGGCGGGTTGTGGGGTTAATCTCAGAGTTTGTCAAGGATAGTCGAGGCCTTATGACGTTTCAGGGTCGGATTTGGGTACCGTTCGTGGGCAGTACGCGTATTACGTTGATGGAAGAGGCTCATAGATCGAAATTCTCGATCCATCCCGGTGCTACAAAGATGTATTTGGATTTAAGGAAGGAATATTGGTGGCCCTGTATGAAGAGGGACGTAGCATGGTTCGTTGAGAGGTGCTTGACCTGCCGTAGGGTCAAGGCCGAACACCAGAGACCGCATGGCAAGTTGCAGCCATTGGAGATCCCCGAGTGGAAGTGGGAACAGATCACTATGGATTTTATCACCAAATTGCCAAGGACTGCTAGGGGAGTTGACGCAATTTGGGTGATTGTGGATAGGTTGACGAAGAGTGCGCACTTCCTTGCCATCAGTGAGAGTTCTTCAGCGGAAAAGTTGGCGGAGATATACGTGAAAGAGGTGGTATCTCGGCACGGGGTGCCGATCTCGATTGTGTCAGACCGCGACGTACGCTTCACTTCCAGGTTCTGGAAGAAATTCCATGAGGAGCTGGGTACTAAATTGCATTTTAGTACCGCATACCATCCCCAGACCGACGGTCAGAGCGAGCGGACGATTCAGACGCTGGAGGACATGCTCCGAGCGTGTGTGTCAGACTTCGGGGGTAGTTGGGATGCGTATTTACCATTGGCAGAGTTCTCCTACAACAACAGCCATCATTCGAGCATTGGTATGCCACCTTTCGAGCTGTTGTATGGTAGGAGGTGTCGGACCCCCATTTGCTGGGGAGAGGTGGGACAGAGAGTGATGGGCAGCACGGAGATCGTGCTCCAGACGACAGAGCAGATTCAGCGAGTGAGACAAAGGTTATTGACTGCCCAGAGCCGACAGAAGAGTTATGCAGACAGGCGCCGATCCGAGCTTGAATTTCAGGTCGGCGACTTCGTTCTCCTGAAGGTCTCTCCTTGGAAAGGAGTGATTCGGTTCAGGAAGAGAGGCAAGTTGGGGCCCCGGTATATTGGGCCATTTTGTGTGATTGCAAGGATAGGTCGGGTAGCCTATCGGTTGGAGTTACCAGCGGAGTTGGGTCAGATCCATGACACTTTTCATGTGTCGCAATTGAGGAAGTGCATAGCCGATGAGTCGGCAGTGGTTCCATTGGAGGATATTCAGGTGGATGCGAGCCTGAATTACGCGGAGAGACCAGTGGCGATCAGGGATCGGAAGATCAAGGTTCTGAGGAACAAGGAAGTACCTCTGGTGTTGGTTCAATGGCAACACCGTAGGGGATCGGAAATGACTTGGGAGCCGGAACGTGAGATGCGGGAGCAGCATCCGGAACTATTTGCAGAATGAGACTTCGAGGGCGAAGTCTAACCCAAGTGGGGGAGTGTTGTAACAGCCCGAAATCTCAGGTATTGTTAATTATGTTTTTGGGGTGAGTTGAGAGGGGACTCGGCGAGTTGGAGCCTAGACTCGCCGAGTAGGATCGCAGACCTAGTCGCGGGTCCGCGACTGGACTCGACGAGTCCAGATATGGACTCGGCGAGTCGACGCTGTTCAGCAGAAACCCTAACCGTTCGGTTTTGGATCGTATATAATGCTCTTATATGCCGTCATTGTTCGTTTTTAGTCGATTGAGAGGAACCCTAAACGGTTGTGGGCATCTAGAGCAAGATTGGAGGATATTAGGGCTTGAAGAGGTTGTGGGGCAAAGAGGAGAAAGGTTTTGGCTAAAGGAACAGCAAAGGATTCGAGTTCTGCGGTTTGGAGACACAGAGATGGCATATTCCAGGTAATATTTCGGATTCCCTTCTGTTGTTTGATGTGTTTATGAAGTTAGGGTTTATGAAACCCATTTAGTGATTAGATGGGTTATTATGTTATTACCCAAACGTTTATACCCCAATAATTAGATGTTTAGAAGTCCAGAAAGTCCCATGGTTGTATATCTCGGGACCACACGTAATTCAGGAAGCAGTTGCTCGTCTGCATGGCATGGACTCGCCGAGTTGTTCTTCAGACTCGGCGAGTAGCTTGAAGATTTACTGGGACTCGCCGAGTTGTTCTTCAGACTCGGCGAGTGGAGTCGGGGTGGCCCCGCGATTCTTTCAAGGGTAACTCGTCGGGTCGAGGAGGGTACTCGACGAGTAGATAAGGAATCTCAGAAAGTTGGAGGACGTCTAGACTCGCCGAGTCGCCATGGTACTCGCCGAGTCCGGTCGAGCTGACCGTTGACCGTTGACCAGAGTTGACCTAAGTCTGACTTCTTAGGGATAGTCACCCTTAGAAGTTATAAGTGTTAATGAGATATGTGATGTTATAGGAAGGTTGTAGCTCGTCGGATTGTGCACGAGTGATTTCAGGAGTTGCTAGCTTTCAGCATTTACGAGGTGAGTCTTCTCACTATACTGTACCCGGAAGGGTTTGACTGTGTGACCGGAAGGTCGGATATGTTATGTGATATGTATGCTATATGTGGTAAGTTATTTGTTATATGTACTATGTATGTTATGTGGGCCGGAAGGCAATATGTTATGGGCCGGAAGGCGATTATGTTATGGGCCGGAAGGCGTGATAATGAGGACCGGAAGGTCAGGGCCTGGAAAGGCGTATGTGCGTAAGTGTATATTGGGGAACTCACTAAGCATTTATGCTTACAGTTGTTGTGCATGTATTTCAGGTACTAGCGAGGACCGTGGGAAGGCGCCGGCATGATCGATACACACTGAAGATTGTCTTTATGATCTTGGGATTTTGAATAATTGTATTTGACAGAATAATTAAACTATTTATGCCTTGTTTAAAATGGAAACAATTATGTTTTTTAAAAATGAAAAATTTGTTGAAAAATTTGAGCTGTTACACCTAGATCCAAGCATTAGGGTTTGTATGAGCACATAGGATTGTTCTTATGCATAAAACCCATCACTTCTATGATAGTGAAAGTGCAGTTTCCTTAGCAAAGGAACCAAGGGATCATGGGAGATCCAGACACATTAACAGAAAATATCATTTCATCAGACATCGTATAGAAGAAGGACTCCTCGTGGCAAAGAGGGTATCATCAGATGAGAACCCGGCAGATCCCCTCACGAAGGGACTGGGTAGGGTTAAGCATATCCAGCATGCTAGGCGCATAGGGATGAAGGATGATATAAGTTTTAGTAGTTAGATAATTCTGAAATATGTAAAATGTATTTGACATTTGATGATGAATAAAAGTTTTGTTTATTCATGAGTAAAGTGTTGCTATCTTTTTTCAATCGTTTACTATTATTTCTTTTGCATGTTTTGACTTCCCGAATATTTATGTTGTGTTTTTACATATTATTCAAATTATCCACAGTCGGCCATATGTCGGGAGTAGATATGAATTAAGATTGTCATGAGTTGGTTGTAGAGGTCTAAGGTGTTGGACATGGCCTCAACACTCATGAGTGCTCATAAGTTCTGAGTATTGGATTCAACCCACACTCGCTGGTATCACTTCATGGAATTTATCTCGAGTGATCGCGAGACGGTAATATCATATAAGTCTTCAAACCTAGAGATATGATTTGTTACTTACAAGTTGGTTATGCATTGATTGTACGAAAATGAATTGGTAACTCGATGTTATAAAATGTGCTTTTGTGTATAATTCAATGAGTGGTAGAACAAACATATGAGTCGAAGTTTATCTGTTCCTTCTTGGATTAGAAGCTGATATCCGGGCCCCTCGAGAATTTGTTTTGACCTATGTACCGGGCCCGGTCAGAACTAAGTTGATGTGTTCAATTAAGTTTTATGTCAAACAAATCGGAAATCGGGAAACAAACTGCTGGACAATAAGCAAGACCATGTTCCATGTGTTTGTTCAGCTGATACCTAGCATAGAGGATTATATGATCCCTTATCTGAAATGGCGTACCATCATCTTCTCAGTTCCGAGATACCTTGAAAAGAGCTACGATTGTCGATCGGTTCCTGAAGTCATACTTGAAGTTATAGTTATTAGACTTATCCAAGTGGGAGACTGTTGGATAAGGTGTCTAAGTCCATAACTATTTCTGGTATGTACTTGACCTGACCCGACATGGTCCATTTGGGTTGCATGGAACCATGCAATTGGATAGACTAAATGAGAGAAATAACACTTGTGGTTTATTAATATATTATAAGTTCTAATATATTAATAATATTATTTAATTAGTTTGATCAAGAATTAATTTTAGAATTAATTAAGTGACAAAAGATAACTAATTAAATATATGGGTTGATTATGTAAATCATCCATAACTTATATAGTGGGCTAAGAGGCTCCATGGATAATCAAGTTGGGTTGAACCCATTGGATGCTCCATGGAGGCCCCATGGGAGTTACATACCCATGGGCCATGGAAATGAAGAGTCATGACACATTAGGGTTTACATGGTGTAACCCTAAATGTGTCAACACTATATAAAGCTCATGTTTCTCCCAAAATCGGCTAGACATGCATGCTTGAGGGCTAGAGCCGATTTTCGAGTGTTACACTTTCTCTCCAATTTACTCCATAGCATTTGGTGTTGTGTGAAGCATTTTAGGCATCACACTTGGGGTGCTAGGCTCACAAGGTTTCAAGGATCAAAATCAACAACAAGGTATGTAGTTCTATCTTTCATTTAAGTTAAAATTGTTCCCCATGTATGCTAGATAGGATCATAACCTTGGAGATCAACTCTGCATGAGAATTAGACAAACATAGATCCAAGGTTATTAGGGTTACACGTACACTTAGGAAGTGTTAGAATGCTCAAAACCCATCACTTGGTGCACCTTGGAGAAGACGGAACTCATTGAAAAAGCGTTGGTTGGATTGGAGCTTGTAGATCCTAAACTTGTTCACCTTGATCTTTCTTCTAGATGTATAAAATTTGAATTTTGATGATGAAATTGTTAGATCTAGCTAGTTTTGGGTGTTATGAGCTTTTGGTCACTTTAAGTGCATAAAGTTTAGATTTTGAAATTTTATGACCTTGTTATGGATAAAGTTGGAAACTTTATCCATCTTAACATCGTACTGATTCAGATATGAAGGTTGGAGATCTTGGACTTAATGGATTAAGTTGAAAAAGATGCACTTCTAGTCCCTTTATGACTTAAAGACTATATCTTGTTTGTTAGGATCAATCTAATGGATAAAGTTGGAAACTTTATCCATTATGTAGCTATTAGGAACCATAAAAATGTGATTTTGGTCCTTCTATCCCTTCCATGTAAGATTTGTAATGCCTTAATGGATTAATAAGTTAGGGTTTTAGCTTTTGGACCTTCCCTAGCCATGAAAAGTAATAAAGGTGAAAACTTTATGATTTAAGACAATGTTTTGAGGCTAGATCTAAATTTGGGTGAAAAGTCCTTAAGGGATTAAGTGCTTAATGGAAAGGATCGAACCAGATCGACTACGTTGGGCGTAATTTTTGTACGTTGGGCATACTAAGCCAGCCCATGTATGTGGGGTGTAAGTTGAGTACGCAGGGCGTACTTAACCAACCTTGGACTTTGACTTTTGTTGAATTTGTTGACCGTTGACTTTTTGACCAAGTTTGACTTTGGGACAAACGTGAGGGTTTTGATTGGTGATTAAGATTTTATATGGTTCTGCTGTTAGTGGATCCACGGGAGCAAGCAGTGTAGTAGGGAGGATATCACATTGTTTTCAGGTTTCTTCATTTCAGGTGAGTTTTGCCTCATTGTAGCTGTGGGTCGAAGTCACCAATGTCGGCCCACTAGTTTTGGTTATCTGTTAGTAGAGGGATGCCTTAGGGACTATATATAGTTATGTAGGATAGACTAAGGACTCTTGATCTAGGTTCCTTTACCTGTTCCTTTTTTAGTTGTGGTTCTAGAGTAGGATCACATGTCCGGGTGTCTATCTCACCTCTAATTATATACTTTCATCCATTCCTTGGATTGTTGATATTGAGTATGTTGCTATGCTGAAGTGATCTATTAGAATTGTATCCTGGTATAGAGTATGTTGCTATGTTGCAGTAACCTATTAGATATGTATCATGGTATCAAGTATGTTGCGTTGCGGTTGTGATCTGTAGATCTGTATGTCTATTTGTACTTGATGGTTATCATATAGTGGAGTGCCTTAAGGACTGTCTTTGGTCATGTAGGATAACCTGAGAACTCTAGATATAGGCTTTCTTGCATGTTCCGTGTTTGGTTGTGCCTCTAGAGTAGGATCATCTATTCGGGTAGCTATCTCACCTCTGGTTACTTATGGTTACACATTCTATGGAGGTTACCTGGTAGCAGGATTGTATGTTGTAAGAGGATTAGTAGGTGATAGTGAGCTGTATGATTGATGTTTGCTTGTATTATGTGCCTACTTGATCCTTGGTTGTTTATATATCAAAAAATGGTAGTAGTGGGTTGAGGCGGTCATGATTTGTGATGTAGGTCAAGATACGCGGTGCGGGTCGGCTGTAAGCCATAGGTATGGAGGTTTGGGAATAGCGGTTGGGTTGAGGCGGTAGGCCAACAAACCCTAGGTATTCCATCCCGATGGTTGAGTGGACCCGATGCATGCTTGTATGTTTATCGTATGACGTATTTTGGGGAAACTCACTAAGCTTTGTGCTTACCCAGTAGTTTATTGTTTCAGGTATCATCAGTCATCAATGGATAGCGAAGGCATGACGTTACACATTCATCAGTAACAATGAAGATATCGCACTTTAATATTATTCTGATTTTTATAAATGTATGTGGAGTAAAAGGTTTTCTCCATAACGAATTTATAATTGGGAATATTTACTTAATTAAAATTGAAAATTTCTAGCTGTGAAAATGGAATGTTACAAGTTGTTATTAGATCCCTAGTTTGAGCGAATTGGAGGAACACTTGTGTGAATCCAATCTCAAACTAGGATGTGAAAATTTTCACAAAACGTTTTGAAAAATAATTTATAATAAAAGTTTTGGGTTAGGGACATGGACTCGGTCTCTTGTCATGCTCTTGTTTGGTTGTTGGCTTGGGATCAGGAATGTCGACCTTGAATTAACTTTGGGTTTACAGAATGATGCGATGTGTATAGTCATCCAAAGCCTGAACAAGAGAGTGGTTCCCAAAATACCAATACTTGTTATATGTATTGAGTTTTGATGTTACTGATATGTGAACTGTTAGGAAAGTATGCTAGTGGATAACTTAAGGTTCTGTTAGGAACTATTGGATATAAATGACTGATTTCTATGATGCCTTATGATATACAGAGTTGCTTTCCTTATATATATATATATATATATATATATATATATATATATATATATATATATATATAAAACTTGATTTGTGATTGTTGTTTGTAAGTTGATTAGTTGTATATGATCAGGATTGATAGCCTTATAATGATCGAATTAGCCTTACTTCTTATTCCTTGTTTGGTTGTAGACTTATGGCAAAGTCTATTATTCGACAGTCTATCTGATCTCGTATTGTGTACAATAAGCATGCATAAAAGCAATCAGTGATGAGGGAGCGAGAGTAATCCTAGGAGGAGTACCTAAGAAGTTATTTTTAGCTTGTAAGAGAAGTGAGTGTTAACACACCTAGGAGTGGTCTAGTACAATGAATTAGAACCTTGGGCTGAATTCTGAATCGACTAAGGATAGGTGTGGAAGGTAGTATGGGCCCGTACAACTGAAAGCATAGGATCCGTATGAGATCCAGGAGGAATTTCGAGGATATTAAGGAACTAACTAGAGTAGGGCCTTGTAACGCCCGTAGATCAGGGCTAGTCAACTTAGAGAAGATAAGCGTAAAAAAATGACTTTTTGATAAAGATTATTTAGAATGAATAATCTTAACTAAGTTGTAGTGGTCGTGACAAGGATTCTGTATATATAAAGAATGCCGAAATCCGAGTTATAATGAAGAAGTTATGACCTGTCAAAGTTTCGCGACAGAACCGACACGAAGTTGTGTGACATAAAAAAGTGAATTTACGATAAAATGCTTTTTAGCCTTAGCAGTCTAAACGAATATTGTAGAGTTCGTTAAACCGAGAGCGTGCATAAAAAGCACGTTCAAATCTGACTTCGTATGAGGAAGTTGTGATTTTACTAAGTTTCAGCTTAGTAGTATGCAACCCGAAACTCGAATTTTAGATCGAGTGATTTTTAGCCAAAAAAATCTAAACGGGAATCGAAGATCTCGTTATGAGTAGTGCAACGATAAAAAGACAGACGAAAACGGGCGTCGGATGAAGAAGTTATGAATTTATAACGGAGTTTTCCTATCTCGACCTACTAAAAATAATATAATAAAAATAAATTCAAACTTAGCCGACGGAGTCTAAACGAGAGTTGTAGAGCTTAGTCTCACCTACGCGTGGATATAAATAATGTCGAAAACGGAGCTCGTATGAGGAAGATATGATTTTCTGAAGTTTTTAAATAATTAAAATATATAAATTTTATTATATATTCGGATAATATCCGAATTGGTGACTCGTCCGATCTGATCTGAAGGGTACGCCCAACGTACCTAGGTGTACGCCCCGCGTACATATCCATAGCAGTTTACGCCCCGCGTAATCTTTGGTTACCACCAACGTAACCCCGAAGTTCAGCCCTATAAATATGATGCGAGGGCAGCCGGTGTTTGTTGCTAATTTCTCACTTCTTCACCCTTATTCTTCCTATTTCTTGGCAATTTATACCCCCGAAGCCCCGGTATCATCCCGACACCTGAAGCAAGTCCCGAAGCCCTGAAGATCCCGAGAAAAATAGTTTTCGAGCCAAAACTCTGCCCGTGTGAAGCCCAGTTTTGTAGAAAACGTCTCGATTTTATCGGAAAAGATTATATTAAGAGACGAGGTGTTGTCCGATCATCGTCTTATCAAGTGAGTGTATAGCCCCTTTCACAAACACGATTTTAATACAGGTATTGTTTGAATGTATTAAGTATATGTTTTGGGTGAGTGTGTAGTTACTTTCTTCTAACACATAAATATGAAGTATTTGCTATGAAAAACGTGCCATGTGCTTATATATTGTTGTTTATTTGAGATGAGTGTGGAATGGATGTTTTATATAGTTTTTAAATGAGTTAAACTGTATATGTATTTTATATCTACAAATATGTTGGGTAGAATAGGGGTAGATGAGATAGTTGGTGTGTGATAAAAGATGAGTTGGATAATGAGATAAAAGGTGATATAGATCTTGAGGTGAGGGTGACATGTGAAAAATGAGTGAAACCTTTACCCAAACAATGGCCCCCGTCATTCAGCTGAGTATGGATGACAACCACAGACTATTCTAGACAGTCTAGTGGAACACTAGCAAGCTCACAACTTGTAAGTGTTGTGAACTTGATGTTCACCGGTGTACTCTAAAAACCTATTGACACGTATTGCGAGAGGGGTCTCGAAAACTATACTGTCAATAAACGAGATAAACTTGTTACTAATCCGGGAGTATGGATTAAGACATAGTTAATTTTCCCTAGTCCGGGACTATGGATTGGGCACAGTTTTAGATCCGGGAGTATGGATCAGATCAAGAGGTTAGTTTTAGATCTGTGAGTAGGGATCCGGTAAAGAGGTAAATTTTGATACGAGAGATTAGATCGTGTCATTGTGAGGATCGACGGGGTGGGATAAGAGTTGTTTTGTATGGTGAAATTGTATAAGTTTGTGAGTCTAATATATATATACATATATAATATAATATTGTGGGTTGAAAACCCTATATGCTCACCAGGCTCCCAAGCCTAACCCACTTAGTTTTCTTTATATTACAGGTTATGGCACGAGAACATAAGTTGGCTGGAATAACGAGAGATTTTGGATTATAGGCCAGTAGTTATAAACAACTATTGTAAGGTCTATTTTATACTGATTATGCTTTTGGTCTGTATCGAATAATGACATCCCGAGATTTTGTTATTTAATTAAAATACATTTCTTTAAAGAAATTCTTTGATAAATTCTTATCATATTTTGTTTTGGGAACTAATTCCGCAACTGTTTTCTATAAAACATTACTCTGATTTTAAAAACAAAGCATAAACAAATCCATCTTTTCTGGTAGTGAAAATGGGGATGTCACAGGCCTGGTGTGTTGAGCATTGTGTTGTGATGTCTGGTCTTTTCTTGGTATATTTTTAGTTTGGTGTTTACGAGAGGATCTGGTTCCGGGTCTAGAGCGAGTGGCCAGGATAGGACAGAGTTGACTGATGATTAGATTCTGGAGATCATCGTCACTAAGGTGGCTGGAGGAATTTTGAGGTTACTAAGGAACTAATCGGAGTTGTTTGGGTCTATCAAGACTACCATGATTGGGATTTTTGATGATCTGTATGCTGCTCTTTTGGATGTTATTGTTGCTACTGCCACCGCAATAGTTTCTACGGTAGGGATTCGAGGGGATCTTTCCAGTACCAACACTTCGACAATACGAAGTCCCCTGAGTTTGAGGGAGCAGCGTTAGGCTCCGGTTCAATCCCAACCTATAGCAAAGCGGTTCAAGTCCTCCGGCCAGACTTCAGGATGAGCTGAAGGGAGGGGCACATATTTTGTATGTCACATGTGTGGCGAGGAGGGCCATTTTGGTAGAGATTGCAGGCGATGTGCGCGAGTTTGTTTCCATTGCAACCAGGAAGACCACATTAGAGCTTGTTGTCTTTTTCTTGTTTTTGGTGAGGTGTTGGATCCCTCACCCCTAGCTTGTCAGTTACTCGACGGTCGTCTTGGGACAATCGGAGTCCCGGAGTCTGAGATTTGAGTTAGCAGCTCTTCTATTTAACAATTATTGTGGTATTTGTTACATCCTCCTCCGGCACGTATCACCATATTGTCCGCTTTGGGCTTCCGACACAAAAAATTCCCAAAGGGTCACCCATCCGTGAAATGCTCTCATCCGGGCACGCTTAACTGCAGAGTTCTTATAGGATATGTTGCCCTCACGGCTTTAAAACGCATTGTGACAAGGAAGGTATCCACACCCCTTATAAGGAAATGTTTCGTTCTCCTTCCAAGCCGATCTAGGATCGGGTGCAACCCACCTTCACCCCCTCCCCCCCCCCCCCCATTATAGGGTTCAATGTCCCTGTTGAACACATCAAACCGTGCCCCGTCTCTGTTACCATTTGTAACATCCCCATCCGGCACATATCACAATACTATTCGCATTGGCTCTCGGCACAAAAACTTCCCAGGGGGTCACCCATCCCTGAATTTCTCTCACCCGAGCAAGCTTAACTGCAGAGTTCTTATGGGATATGCTGCCCTCACAAGTTTAAAACTCATTATGACAAGGAAGGTATTCACACCCCTTATAAGGTAATGTGTTGTTCTCCATCTAAGTCAATGTGGGATCGGGTGCAACCCACCTTACTTGTAACATCCCAAAAATTTCAACAAATTTAAACTTTTCAAAACTACCATTTTTCCAATAAAATGTTTACAAAATTAGTGTTCTTAAAACATTATTTAAAAATTAGAGCCTCCCAAGATCAATGACATAAAATCAAGATGTGTACGGTCATGCCTTCTCCTTGCCACGATTCTCTAAAATACTTGAAACCATAAACTAAAAACTGTAAGTACAAAGCTTAGTGAGTTCCCCCAAAGTACCAACGCACATAAAATAACATATACAACAAACAACATATTATGGGTCCAATCAACCATCAGGTTTCTTGGGTTGGCAGGGTATTATCGGAGATTTATCAAGGATTTCTCCAAGATCGCAGTGCCACTCACCAGATTGACCCGGAAGGGTGTTACATTCTCATGGGGACCCGAGCAGCAGACCTCCTTTGAGACACTTCGCCAGAGATTGTGCGAAGCCCCGGTATTAGCTCTCCCAGAAGGGATGGAAGATTTCGTGGTATATTGCGACGCATCGATTTCGGGATTGGGTGC
Organism: Lactuca sativa; assembly: GCF_002870075.4. Lineage (NCBI taxonomy): Eukaryota > Viridiplantae > Streptophyta > Magnoliopsida > Asterales > Asteraceae > Lactuca > Lactuca sativa. The sequence continues at coordinate 210,211,329 of NC_056624.2, forward strand.
AGTGTTGATGCAGAGGGGTCATGTGATAGCTTATGCGTCGAGGCAGCTGAAGCCTCATGAGACGAGATATCCCACGCATGATTTAGAGTTGGGGGCAGTAGTGTTCGCTCTCAAAATTTGGCGTCACTACTTGTATGGGGTTCGATGTACGATATACACGGACCATAAGAGTCTGAAGTATTTGATGGATCAACCCAACCTAAATATGCGTCAGAGGAGGTGGTTGGATGTGGTCAAGGATTATGATTGTGAGATCCTGTACCACCCAGGCAAGGCTAATGTGGTAGCCGATGCATTGAGCCGCAGGGCGGAGAGCACTCCATTGCGAGATGTATGCTTGAGACTGACTGTGATGACTCCAGTATTGGACGCTATTCGTGGAGCCCAGGCAGAGGCTGTGCGACCAGAAATGCGGAGGAAAGGGCGGGTTGTGGGGTTAATCTCAGAGTTTGTCAAGGATAGTCGAGGCCTTATGACGTTTCAGGGTCGGATTTGGGTACCGTTCGTGGGCAGTACGCGTATTACGTTGATGGAAGAGGCTCATAGATCGAAATTCTCGATCCATCCCGGTGCTACAAAGATGTATTTGGATTTAAGGAAGGAATATTGGTGGCCCTGTATGAAGAGGGACGTAGCATGGTTCGTTGAGAGGTGCTTGACCTGCCGTAGGGTCAAGGCCGAACACCAGAGACCGCATGGCAAGTTGCAGCCATTGGAGATCCCCGAGTGGAAGTGGGAACAGATCACTATGGATTTTATCACCAAATTGCCAAGGACTGCTAGGGGAGTTGACGCAATTTGGGTGATTGTGGATAGGTTGACGAAGAGTGCGCACTTCCTTGCCATCAGTGAGAGTTCTTCAGCGGAAAAGTTGGCGGAGATATACGTGAAAGAGGTGGTATCTCGGCACGGGGTGCCGATCTCGATTGTGTCAGACCGCGACGTACGCTTCACTTCCAGGTTCTGGAAGAAATTCCATGAGGAGCTGGGTACTAAATTGCATTTTAGTACCGCATACCATCCCCAGACCGACGGTCAGAGCGAGCGGACGATTCAGACGCTGGAGGACATGCTCCGAGCGTGTGTGTCAGACTTCGGGGGTAGTTGGGATGCGTATTTACCATTGGCAGAGTTCTCCTACAACAACAGCCATCATTCGAGCATTGGTATGCCACCTTTCGAGCTGTTGTATGGTAGGAGGTGTCGGACCCCCATTTGCTGGGGAGAGGTGGGACAGAGAGTGATGGGCAGCACGGAGATCGTGCTCCAGACGACAGAGCAGATTCAGCGAGTGAGACAAAGGTTATTGACTGCCCAGAGCCGACAGAAGAGTTATGCAGACAGGCGCCGATCCGAGCTTGAATTTCAGGTCGGCGACTTCGTTCTCCTGAAGGTCTCTCCTTGGAAAGGAGTGATTCGGTTCAGGAAGAGAGGCAAGTTGGGGCCCCGGTATATTGGGCCATTTTGTGTGATTGCAAGGATAGGTCGGGTAGCCTATCGGTTGGAGTTACCAGCGGAGTTGGGTCAGATCCATGACACTTTTCATGTGTCGCAATTGAGGAAGTGCATAGCCGATGAGTCGGCAATGGTTCCATTGGAGGATATTCAGGTGGATGCGAGCCTGAATTACGCGGAGAGACCAGTGGCGATCAGGGATCGGAAGATCAAGGTTCTGAGGAACAAGGAAGTACCTCTGGTGTTGGTTCAATGGCAACACCGTAGGGGATCGGAAATGACTTGGGAGCCGGAACGTGAGATGCGGGAGCAGCATCCGGAACTATTTGCAGAATGAGACTTCGAGGGCGAAGTCTAACCCAAGTGGGGGAGAGTTGTAACAGCCCGAAATCTCAGGTATTGTTAATTATGTTTTTGGGGTGAGTTGAGAGGGGACTCGGCGAGTTGGAGCCTAGACTCGCCGAGTAGGATCGCAGACCTAGTCGCGGGTCCGCGACTGGACTCGACGAGTCCAGATATGGACTCGGCGAGTCGACGCTGTTCAGCAGAAACCCTAACCGTTCGGTTTTGGATCGTATATAATGCTCTTATATGCCGTCATTGTTCGTTTTTAGTCGATTGAGAGGAACCCTAAACGGTTGTGGGCATCTAGAGCAAGATTGGAGGATATTAGGGCTTGAAGAGGTTGTGGGGCAAAGAGGAGAAAGGTTTTGGCTAAAGGAACAGCAAAGGATTCGAGTTCTGCGGTTTGGAGACACAGAGATGGCATATTCCAGGTAATATTTCGGATTCCCTTCTGTTGTTTGATGTGTTTATGAAGTTAGGGTTTATGAAACCCATTTAGTGATTAGATGGGTTATTATGTTATTACCCAAACGTTTATACCCCAGTAATTAGATGTTTAGAAGTCCAGAAAGTCCCATGGTTGTATATCTCGGGACCACACGTAATTCAGGAAGCAGTTGCTCGTCTGCATGGCATGGACTCGCCGAGTTGTTCTTCAGACTCGGCGAGTAGCTTGAAGATTTACTGGGACTCGCCGAGTTGTTCTTCAGACTCGGCGAGTGGAGTCGGGGTGGCCCCGCGATTCTTTCAAGGGTAACTCGTCGGGTCGAGGAGGGTACTCGACGAGTAGATAAGGAATCTCAGAAAGTTGGAGGACGTCTAGACTCGCCGAGTCGCCATGGTACTCGCCGAGTCCGGTCGAGCTGACCGTTGACCGTTGACCAGAGTTGACCTAAGTCTGACTTCTTAGGGATAGTCACCCTTAGAAGTTATAAGTGTTAATGAGATATGTGATGTTATAGGAAGGTTGTAGCTCGTCGGATTGTGCACGAGTGATTTCAGGAGTTGCTAGCTTTCAGCATTTACGAGGTGAGTCTTCTCACTATACTGTACCCGGAAGGGTTTGACTGTGTGACCGGAAGGTCGGATATGTTATGTGATATGTATGCTATATGTGGTAAGTTATTTGTTATATGTACTATGTATGTTATGTGGGCCGGAAGGCAATATGTTATGGGCCGGAAGGCGATTATGTTATGGGCCGGAAGGCGTGATAATGAGGACCGGAAGGTCAGGGCCTGGAAAGGCATATGTGCGTAAGTGTATATTGGGGAACTCACTAAGCATTTATGCTTACAGTTGTTGTGCATGTATTTCAGGTACTAGCGAGGACCGTGGGAAGGCGCCGGCATGATCGATACACACTGAAGATTGTCTTTATGATCTTGGGATTTTGAATAATTGTATTTGACAGAATAATTAAACTATTTATGCCTTGTTTAAAATGGAAACAATTATGTTTTTTAAAAATGAAAAATTTGTTGAAAAATTTGAGCTGTTACACCTAGATCCAAGCATTAGGGTTTGTATGAGCACATAGGATTGTTCTTATGCATAAAACCCATCACTTCTATGATAGTGAAAGTGCAGTTTCCTTAGCAAAGGAACCAAGGGATCATGGGAGATCCAGACACATTAACAGAAAATATCATTTCATCAGACATCGTATAGAAGAAGGACTCCTCGTGGCAAAGAGGGTATCATCAGATGAGAACCCGGCAGATCCCCTCACGAAGGGACTGGGTAGGGTTAAGCATATCCAGCATGCTAGGCGCATAGGGATGAAGGATGATATAAGTTTTAGTAGTTAGATAATTCTGAAATATGTAAAATGTATTTGACATTTGATGATGAATAAAAGTTTTGTTTATTCATGAGTAAAGTGTTGCTATCTTTTGTCAATCGTTTACTATTATTTCTTTTGCATGTTTTGACTTCCCGAATATTTATGTTGTGTTTTTACATATTATTCAAATTATCCACAGTCGGCCATATGTCGGGAGTAGATATGAATTAAGATTGTCATGAGTTGGTTGTAGAGGTCTAAGGTGTTGGACATGGCCTCAACACTCATGAGTGCTCATAAGTTCTGAGTATTGGATTCAACCCACACTCGCTGGTATCACTTCATGGAATTTATCTCGAGTGATCGCGAGACGGTAATATCATATAAGTCTTCAAACCTAGAGATATGATTTGTTACTTACAAGTTGGTTATGCATTGATTGTACGAAAATGAATTGGTAACTCGATGTTATAAAATGTGCTTTTGTGTATAATTCAATGAGTGGTAGAACAAACATATGAGTCGAAGTTTATCTGTTCCTTCTTGGATTAGAAGCTGATATCCGGGCCCCTCGAGAATTTGTTTTGACCTATGTACCGGGCCCGGTCAGAACTAAGTTGATGTGTTCAATTAAGTTTTATGTCAAACAAATCGGAAATCGGGAAACAAACTGTTGGACAATAAGCAAGACCATGTTCCATGTGTTTGTTCAGCTGATACCTAGCATAGAGGATTATATGATCCCTTATCTGAAATGGCGTACCATCATCTTCTCAGTTCCGAGATACCTTGAAAAGAGCTACGATTGTCGATCGGTTCCTGAAGTCATACTTGAAGTTATAGTTATTAGACTTATCCAAGTGGGAGACTGTTGGATAAGGTGTCTAAGTCCATAACTATTTCTGGTATGTACTTGACCTGACCCGACATGGTCCATTTGGGTTGCATGGAACCATGCAATTGGATAGACTAAATGAGAGAAATAACACTTGTGGTTTATTAATATATTATAAGTTCTAATATATTAATAATATTATTTAATTAGTTTGATCAAGAATTAATTTTAGAATTAATTAAGTGACAAAAGATAACTAATTAAATATATGGGTTGATTATGTAAATCATCCATAACTTATATAGTGGGCTAAGAGGCTCCATGGATAATCAAGTTGGGTTGAACCCATTGGATGCTCCATGGAGGCCCCATGGGAGTTACATACCCATGGGCCATGGAAATGAAGAGTCATGACACATTAGGGTTTACATGGTGTAACCCTAAATGTGTCAACACTATATAAAGCTCATGTTTCTCCCAAAATCGGCTAGACATGCATGCTTGAGGGCTAGAGCCGATTTTCGAGTGTTACACTTTCTCTCCAATTTACTCCATAGCATTTGGTGTTGTGTGAAGCATTTTAGGCATCACACTTGGGGTGCTAGGCTCACAAGGTTTCAAGGATCAAAATCAACAACAAGGTATGTAGTTCTATCTTTCATTTAAGTTAAAATTGTTCCCCATGTATGCTAGATAGGATCATAACCTTGGAGATCAACTCTGCATGAGAATTAGACAAACATAGATCCAAGGTTATTAGGGTTACACGTACACTTAGGAAGTGTTAGAATGCTCAAAACCCATCACTTGGTGCACCTTGGAGAAGACGGAACTCATTGAAAAAGCGTTGGTTGGATTGGAGCTTGTAGATCCTAAACTTGTTCACCTTGATCTTTCTTCTAGATGTATAAAATTTGAATTTTGATGATGAAATTGTTAGATCTAGCTAGTTTTGGGTGTTATGAGCTTTTGGTCACTTTAAGTGCATAAAGTTTAGATTTTGAAATTTTATGACCTTGTTATGGATAAAGTTGGAAACTTTATCCATCTTAACATCGTACTGATTCAGATATGAAGGTTGGAGATCTTGGACTTAATGGATTAAGTTGAAAAAGATGCACTTCTAGTCCCTTTATGACTTAAAGACTATATCTTGTTTGTTAGGATCAATCTAATGGATAAAGTTGGAAACTTTATCCATTATGTAGCTATTAGGAACCATAAAAATGTGATTTTGGTCCTTCTATCCCTTCCATGTAAGATTTGTAATGCCTTAATGGATTAATAAGTTAGGGTTTTAGCTTTTGGACCTTCCCTAGCCATGAAAAGTAATAAAGGTGAAAACTTTATGATTTAAGACAATGTTTTGAGGCTAGATCTAAATTTGGGTGAAAAGTCCTTAAGGGATTAAGTGCTTAATGGAAAGGATCGAACCAGATCGACTACGTTGGGCGTAATTTTTGTACGTTGGGCATACTAAGCCAGCCCATGTATGTGGGGTGTAAGTTGAGTACGCAGGGCGTACTTAACCAACCTTGGACTTTGACTTTTGTTGAATTTGTTGACCGTTGACTTTTTGACCAAGTTTGACTTTGGGACAAACGTGAGGGTTTTGATTGGTGATTAAGATTTTATATGGTTCTGCTGTTAGTGGATCCACGGGAGCAAGCAGTGTAGTAGGGAGGATATCACATTGTTTTCAGGTTTCTTCATTTCAGGTGAGTTTTGCCTCATTGTAGCTGTGGGTCGAAGTCACCAATGTCGGCCCACTAGTTTTGGTTATCTGTTAGTAGAGGGATGCCTTAGGGACTATATATAGTTATGTAGGATAGACTAAGGACTCTTGATCTAGGTTCCTTTACCTGTTCCTTTTTTAGTTGTGGTTCTAGAGTAGGATCACATGTCCGGGTGTCTATCTCACCTCTAATTATATACTTTCATCCATTCCTTGGATTGTTGATATTGAGTATGTTGCTATGCTGAAGTGATCTATTAGAATTGTATCCTGGTATAGAGTATGTTGCTATGTTGCAGTAACCTATTAGATATGTATCATGGTATCAAGTATGTTGCGTTGCGGTTGTGATCTGTAGATCTGTATGTCTATTTGTACTTGATGGTTATCATATAGTGGAGTGCCTTAAGGACTGTCTTTGGTCATGTAGGATAACCTGAGAACTCTAGATATAGGCTTTCTTGCATGTTCCGTGTTTGGTTGTGCCTCTAGAGTAGGATCATCTATTCGGGTAGCTATCTCACCTCTGGTTACTTATGGTTACACATTCTATGGAGGTTACCTGGTAGCAGGATTGTATGTTGTAAGAGGATTAGTAGGTGATAGTGAGCTGTATGATTGATGTTTGCTTGTATTATGTGCCTACTTGATCCTTGGTTGTTTATATATCAAAAAATGGTAGTAGTGGGTTGAGGCGGTCATGATTTGTGATGTAGGTCAAGATACGCGGTGCGGGTCGGCTGTAAGCCATAGGTATGGAGGTTTGGGAATAGCGGTTGGGTTGAGGCGGTAGGCCAACAAACCCTAGGTATTCCATCCCGATGGTTGAGTGGACCCGATGCATGCTTGTATGTTTATCGTATGACGTATTTTGGGGAAACTCACTAAGCTTTGTGCTTACCCAGTAGTTTATTGTTTCAGGTATCATCAGTCATCAATGGATAGCGAAGGCATGACGTTACACATTCATCAGTAACAATGAAGATATCGCACTTTAATATTATTCTGATTTTTATAAATGTATGTGGAGTAAAAGGTTTTCTCCATAACGAATTTATAATTGGGAATATTTACTTAATTAAAATTGAAAATTTCTAGCTGTGAAAATGGAATGTTACAAGTTGTTATTAGATCCCTAGTTTGAGCGAATTGGAGGAACACTTGTGTGAATCCAATCTCAAACTAGGATGTGAAAATTTTCACAAAACGTTTTGAAAAATAATTTATAATAAAAGTTTTGGGTTAGGGACATGGACTCGGTCTCTTGTCATGCTCTTGTTTGGTTGTTGGCTTGGGATCAGGAATGTCGACCTTGAATTAACTTTGGGTTTACAGAATGATGCGATGTGTATAGTCATCCAAAGCCTGAACAAGAGAGTGGTTCCCAAAATACCAATACTTGTTATATGTATTGAGTTTTGATGTTACTGATATGTGAACTGTTAGGAAAGTATGCTAGTGGATAACTTAAGGTTCTGTTAGGAACTATTGGATATAAATGACTGATTTCTATGATGCCTTATGATATACAGAGTTGCTTTCCTTATATATATATATATATATATATATATATATATATATATATATATATATATATATATATATATATATATATATATATATATATATATATATATATAAAACTTGATTTGTGATTGTTGTTTGTAAGTTGATTAGTTGTATATGATCAGGATTGATAGCCTTATAATGATCGAATTAGCCTTACTTCTTATTCCTTGTTTGGTTGTAGACTTATGGCAAAGTCTATTATTCGACAGTCTATCTGATCTCGTATTGTGTACAATAAGCATGCATAAAAGCAATCAGTGATGAGGGAGCGAGAGTAATCCTAGGAGGAGTACCTAAGAAGTTATTTTTAGCTTGTAAGAGAAGTGAGTGTTAACACACCTAGGAGTGGTCTAGTACAATTAATTAGAACCTTGGGTTGAATTCTGAATCGACTAAGGATAGGTGTGGAAGGTAGTATGGGCCCGTACAACTGAAAGCATAGGATCCGTATGAGATCCAGGAGGAATTTCGAGGATATTAAGGAACTAACTAGAGTAGGGCCTTGTAACGCCCGTAGATCAGGGCTAGTCAACTTAGAGAAGATAAGCGTAAAAAAATGACTTTTTGATAAAGATTATTTAGAATGAATAATCTTAACTAAGTTGTAGTGGTCGTGACAAGGATTCTGTATATATAAAGAATGCCGAAATCCGAGTTATAATGAAGAAGTTATGACCTGTCAAAGTTTCGCGACAGAACCGACACGAAGTTGTGTGACATAAAAAAGTGAATTTACGATAAAATGCTTTTTAGCCTTAGCAGTCTAAACGAATATTGTAGAGTTCGTTAAACCGAGAGCGTGCATAAAAAGCACGTTCAAATCTGACTTCGTATGAGGAAGTTGTGATTTTACTAAGTTTCAGCTTAGTAGTATGCAACCCGAAACTCGAATTTTAGATCGAGTGATTTTTAGCCAAAAAAATCTAAACGGGAATCGAAGATCTCGTTATGAGTAGTGCAACGATAAAAAGACAGACGAAAACGGGCGTCGGATGAAGAAGTTATGAATTTATAACGGAGTTTTCCTATCTCGACCTACTAAAAATAATATAATAAAAATAAATTCAAACTTAGCCGACGGAGTCTAAACGAGAGTTGTAGAGCTTAGTCTCACCTACGCGTGGATATAAATAATGTCGAAAACGGAGCTCGTATGAGGAAGATATGATTTTCTGAAGTTTTTAAATAATTAAAATATATAAATTTTATTATATATTCGGATAATATCCGAATTGGTGACTCGTCCGATCTGATCTGAAGGGTACGCCCAACGTACCTAGGTGTACGCCCCGCGTACATATCCATAGCAGTTTACGCCCCGCGTAATCTTTGGTTACCACCAACGTAACCCCGAAGTTCAGCCCTATAAATATGATGCGAGGGCAGCCGGTGTTTGTTGCTAATTTCTCACTTCTTCACCCTTATTCTTCCTATTTCTTGGCAATTTATACCCCCGAAGCCCCGGTATCATCCCGACACCTGAAGCAAGTCCCGAAGCCCTGAAGATCCCGAGAAAAATAGTTTTCGAGCCAAAACTCTGCCCGTGTGAAGCCCAGTTTTGTAGAAAACGTCTCGATTTTATCGGAAAAGATTATATTAAGAGACGAGGTGTTGTCCGATCATCGTCTTATCAAGTGAGTGTATAGCCCCTTTCACAAACACGATTTTAATACAGGTATTGTTTGAATGTATTAAGTATATGTTTTGGGTGAGTGTGTAGTTACTTTCTTCTAACACATAAATATGAAGTATTTGCTATGAAAAACGTGCCATGTGCTTATATATTGTTGTTTATTTGAGATGAGTGTGGAATGGATGTTTTATATAGTTTTTAAATGAGTTAAACTGTATATGTATTTTATATCTACAAATATGTTGGGTAGAATAGGGGTAGATGAGATAGTTGGTGTGTGATAAAAGATGAGTTGGATAATGAGATAAAAGGTGATATAGATCTTGAGGTGAGGGTGACATGTGAAAAATGAGTGAAACCTTTACCCAAACAATGGCCCCCGTCATTCAGCTGAGTATGGATGACAACCACAGACTATTCTAGACAGTCTAGTGGAACACTAGCAAGCTCACAACTTGTAAGTGTTGTGAACTTGATGTTCACCGGTGTACTCTAAAAACCTATTGACACGTATTGCGAGAGGGGTCTCGAAAACTATACTGTCAATAAACGAGATAAACTTGTTACTAATCCGGGAGTATGGATTAAGACATAGTTAATTTTCCCTAGTCCGGGACTATGGATTGGGCACAGTTTTAGATCCGGGAGTATGGATCAGATCAAGAGGTTAGTTTTAGATCTGTGAGTAGGGATCCGGTAAAGAGGTAAATTTTGATACGAGAGATTAGATCGTGTCATTGTGAGGATCGACGGGGTGGGATAAGAGTTGTTTTGTATGGTGAAATTGTATAAGTTTGTGAGTCTAATATATATATACATATATAATATAATATTGTGGGTTGAAAACCCTATATGCTCACCAGGCTCCCAAGCCTAACCCACTTAGTTTTCTTTATATTACAGGTTATGGCACGAGAACATAAGTTGGCTGGAATAACGAGAGATTTTGGATTATAGGCCAGTAGTTATAAACAACTATTGTAAGGTCTATTTTATACTGATTATGCTTTTGGTCTGTATCGAATAATGACATCCCGAGATTTTGTTATTTAATTAAAATACATTTCTTTAAAGAAATTCTTTGATAAATTCTTATCATATTTTGTTTTGGGAACTAATTCCGCAACTGTTTTCTATAAAACATTACTCTGATTTTAAAAACAAAGCATAAACAAATCCATCTTTTCTGGTAGTGAAAATGGGGATGTCACAGGCCTGGTGTGTTGAGCATTGTGTTGTGATGTCTGGTCTTTTCTTGGTATATTTTTAGTTTGGTGTTTACGAGAGGATCTGGTTCCGGGTCTAGAGCGAGTGGCCAGGATAGGACAGAGTTGACTGATGATTAGATTCTGGAGATCATCGTCACTAAGGTGGCTGGAGGAATTTTGAGGTTACTAAGGAACTAATCGGAGTTGTTTGGGTCTATCAAGACTACCATGATTGGGATTTTTGATGATCTGTATGCTGCTCTTTTGGATGTTATTGTTGCTACTGCCACCGCAATAGTTTCTACGGTAGGGATTCGAGGGGATCTTTCCAGTACCAACACTTCGACAATACGAAGTCCCCTGAGTTTGAGGGAGCAGCGTTAGGCTCCGGTTCAATCCCAACCTATAGCAAAGCGGTTCAAGTCCTCCGGCCAGACTTCAGGATGAGCTGAAGGGAGGGGCACATATTTTGTATGTCACATGTGTGGCGAGGAGGGCCATTTTGGTAGAGATTGCAGGCGATGTGCGCGAGTTTGTTTCCATTGCAACCAGGAAGACCACATTAGAGCTTGTTGTCTTTTTCTTGTTTTTGGTGAGGTGTTGGATCCCTCACCCCTAGCTTGTCAGTTACTCGACGGTCGTCTTGGGACAATCGGAGTCCCGGAGTCTGAGATTTGAGTTAGCAGCTCTTCTATTTAACAATTATTGTGGTATTTGTTACATCCTCCTCCGGCACGTATCACCATATTGTCCGCTTTGGGCTTCCGACACAAAAAATTCCCAAAGGGTCACCCATCCGTGAAATGCTCTCATCCGGGCACGCTTAACTGCAGAGTTCTTATAGGATATGTTGCCCTCACGGCTTTAAAACGCATTGTGACAAGGAAGGTATCCACACCCCTTATAAGGAAATGTTTCGTTCTCCTTCCAAGCCGATCTAGGATCGGGTGCAACCCACCTTCACCCCCTCCCCCCCCCCCCCATTATAGGGTTCAATGTCCCTGTTGAACACATCAAACCGTGCCCCGTCTCTGTTACCATTTGTAACATCCCCATCCGGCACATATCACAATACTATTCGCATTGGCTCTCGGCACAAAAACTTCCCAGGGGGTCACCCATCCCTGAATTTCTCTCACCCGAGCAAGCTTAACTGCAGAGTTCTTATGGGATATGCTGCCCTCACAAGTTTAAAACTCATTATGACAAGGAAGGTATTCACACCCCTTATAAGGTAATGTGTTGTTCTCCATCTAAGTCAATGTGGGATCGGGTGCAACCCACCTTACTTGTAACATCCCAAAAATTTCAACAAATTTAAACTTTTCAAAACTACCATTTTTCCAATAAAATGTTTACAAAATTAGTGTTCTTAAAACATTATTTAAAAATTAGAGCCTCCCAAGATCAATGACATAAAATCAAGATGTGTACGGTCATGCCTTCTCCTTGCCACGATTCTCTAAAATACTTGAAACCATAAACTAAAAACTGTAAGTACAAAGCTTAGTGAGTTCCCCCAAAGTACCAACGCACATAAAATAACATATACAACAAACAACATATTATGGGTCCAATCAACCATCAGGTTTCTTGGGTTGGCAGGGTATTATCGGAGATTTATCAAGGATTTCTCCAAGATCGCAGTGCCACTCACCAGATTGACCCGGAAGGGTGTTACATTCTCATGGGGACCCGAGCAGCAGACCTCCTTTGAGACACTTCGCCAGAGATTGTGCGAAGCCCCGGTATTAGCTCTCCCAGAAGGGATGGAAGATTTCGTGGTATATTGCGACGCATCGATTTCGGGATTGGGTGCAGTGTTGATGCAGAGGGGTCATGTGATAGCTTATGCGTCGAGGCAGCTGAAGCCTCATGAGACGAGATATCCCACGCATGATTTAGAGTTGGGGGCAGTAGTGTTCGCTCTCAAAATTTGGCGTCACTACTTGTATGGGGTTCGATGTACGATATACACGGACCATAAGAGTCTGAAGTATTTGATGGATCAACCCAACCTAAATATGCGTCAGAGGAGGTGGTTGGATGTGGTCAAGGATTATGATTGTGAGATCCTGTACCACCCAGGCAAGGCTAATGTGGTAGCCGATGCATTGAGCCGCAGGGCGGAGAGCACTCCATTGCGAGATGTATGCTTGAGACTGACTGTGATGACTCCAGTATTGGACGCTATTCGTGGAGCCCAGGCAGAGGCTGTGCGACCAGAAATGCGGAGGAAAGGGCGGGTTGTGGGGTTAATCTCAGAGTTTGTCAAGGATAGTCGAGGCCTTATGACGTTTCAGGGTCGGATTTGGGTACCGTTCGTGGGCAGTACGCGTATTACGTTGATGGAAGAGGCTCATAGATCGAAATTCTCGATCCATCCCGGTGCTACAAAGATGTATTTGGATTTAAGGAAGGAATATTGGTGGCCCTGTATGAAGAGGGACGTAGCATGGTTCGTTGAGAGGTGCTTGACCTGCCGTAGGGTCAAGGCCGAACACCAGAGACCGCATGGCAAGTTGCAGCCATTGGAGATCCCCGAGTGGAAGTGGGAACAGATCACTATGGATTTTATCACCAAATTGCCAAGGACTGCTAGGGGAGTTGACGCAATTTGGGTGATTGTGGATAGGTTGACGAAGAGTGCGCACTTCCTTGCCATCAGTGAGAGTTCTTCAGCGGAAAAGTTGACGGAGATATACGTGAAAGAGGTGGTATCTCGGCACGGGGTGCCGATCTCGATTGTGTCAGACCGCGACGTACGCTTCACTTCCAGGTTCTGGAAGAAATTCCATGAGGAGCTGGGTACTAAATTGCATTTTAGTACCGCATACCATCCCCAGACCGACGGTCAGAGCGAGCGGACGATTCAGACGCTGGAGGACATGCTCCGAGCGTGTGTGTCAGACTTCGGGGGTAGTTGGGATGCGTATTTACCATTGGCAGAGTTCTCCTACAACAACAGCCATCATTCGAGCATTGGTATGCCACCTTTCGAGCTGTTGTATGGTAGGAGGTGTCGGACCCCCATTTGCTGGGGAGAGGTGGGACAGAGAGTGATGGGCAGCACGGAGATCGTGCTCCAGACGACAGAGCAGATTCAGCGAGTGAGACAAAGGTTATTGACTGCCCAGAGCCGACAGAAGAGTTATGCAGACAGGCGCCGATCCGAGCTTGAATTTCAGGTCGGCGACTTCGTTCTCCTGAAGGTCTCTCCTTGGAAAGGAGTGATTCGGTTCAGGAAGAGAGGCAAGTTGGGGCCCCGGTATATTGGGCCATTTTGTGTGATTGCAAGGATAGGTCGGGTAGCCTATCGGTTGGAGTTACCAGCGGAGTTGGGTCAGATCCATGACACTTTTCATGTGTCGCAATTGAGGAAGTGCATAGCCGATGAGTCGGCAGTGGTTCCATTGGAGGATATTCAGGTGGATGCGAGCCTGAATTACGCGGAGAGACCAGTGGCGATCAGGGATCGGAAGATCAAGGTTCTGAGGAACAAGGAAGTACCTCTGGTGTTGGTTCAATGGCAACACCGTAGGGGATCGGAAATGACTTGGGAGCCGGAACGTGAGATGCGGGAGCAGCATCCGGAACTATTTGCAGAATGAGACTTCGAGGGCGAAGTCTAACCCAAGTGGGGGAGAGTTGTAACAGCCCGAAATCTCAGGTATTGTTAATTATGTTTTTGGGGTGAGTTGAGAGGGGACTCGGCGAGTTGGAGCCTAGACTCGCCGAGTAGGATCGCAGACCTAGTCGCGGGTCCGCGACTGGACTCGACGAGTCCAGATATGGACTCGGCGAGTCGACGCTGTTCAGCAGAAACCCTAACCGTTCGGTTTTGGATCGTATATAATGCTCTTATATGCCGTCATTGTTCGTTTTTAGTCGATTGAGAGGAACCCTAAACGGTTGTGGGCATCTAGAGCAAGATTGGAGGATATTAGGGCTTGAAGAGGTTGTGGGGCAAAGAGGAGAAAGGTTTTGGCTAAAGGAACAGCAAAGGATTCGAGTTCTGCGGTTTGGAGACACAGAGATGGCATATTCCAGGTAATATTTCGGATTCCCTTCTGTTGTTTGATGTGTTTATGAAGTTAGGGTTTATGAAACCCATTTAGTGATTAGATGGGTTATTATGTTATTACCCAAACGTTTATACCCCAGTAATTAGATGTTTAGAAGTCCAGAAAGTCCCATGGTTGTATATCTCGGGACCACACGTAATTCAGGAAGCAGTTGCTCGTCTGCATGGCATGGACTCGCCGAGTTGTTCTTCAGACTCGGCGAGTAGCTTGAAGATTTACTGGGACTCGCCGAGTTGTTCTTCAGACTCGGCGAGTGGAGTCGGGGTGGCCCCGCGATTCTTTCAAGGGTAACTCGTCGGGTCGAGGAGGGTACTCGACGAGTAGATAAGGAATCTCAGAAAGTTGGAGGACGTCTAGACTCGCCGAGTCGCCATGGTACTCGCCGAGTCCGGTCGAGCTGACCGTTGACCGTTGACCAGAGTTGACCTAAGTCTGACTTCTTAGGGATAGTCACCCTTAGAAGTTATAAGTGTTAATGAGATATGTGATGTTATAGGAAGGTTGTAGCTCGTCGGATTGTGCACGAGTGATTTCAGGAGTTGCTAGCTTTCAGCATTTACGAGGTGAGTCTTCTCACTATACTGTACCCGGAAGGGTTTGACTGTGTGACCGGAAGGTCGGATATGTTATGTGATATGTATGCTATATGTGGTAAGTTATTTGTTATATGTACTATGTATGTTATGTGGGCCGGAAGGCAATATGTTATGGGCCGGAAGGCGATTATGTTATGGGCCGGAAGGCGTGATAATGAGGACCGGAAGGTCAGGGCCTGGAAAGGCGTATGTGCGTAAGTGTATATTGGGGAACTCACTAAGCATTTATGCTTACAGTTGTTGTGCATGTATTTCAGGTACTAGCGAGGACCGTGGGAAGGCGCCGGCATGATCGATACACACTGAAGATTGTCTTTATGATCTTGGGATTTTGAATAATTGTATTTGACAGAATAATTAAACTATTTATGCCTTGTTTAAAATGGAAACAATTATGTTTTTTAAAAATGAAAAATTTGTTGAAAAATTTGAGCTGTTACACCTAGATCCAAGCATTAGGGTTTGTATGAGCACATAGGATTGTTCTTATGCATAAAACCCATCACTTCTATGATAGTGAAAGTGCAGTTTCCTTAGCAAAGGAACCAAGGGATCATGGGAGATCCAGACACATTAACAGAAAATATCATTTCATCAGACATCGTATAGAAGAAGGACTCCTCGTGGCAAAGAGGGTATCATCAGATGAGAACCCGGCAGATCCCCTCACGAAGGGACTGGGTAGGGTTAAGCATATCCAGCATGCTAGGCGCATAGGGATGAAGGATGATATAAGTTTTAGTAGTTAGATAATTCTGAAATATGTAAAATGTATTTGACATTTGATGATGAATAAAAGTTTTGTTTATTCATGAGTAAAGTGTTGCTATCTTTTGTCAATCGTTTACTATTATTTCTTTTGCATGTTTTGACTTCCCGAATATTTATGTTGTGTTTTTACATATTATTCAAATTATCCACAGTCGGCCATATGTCGGGAGTAGATATGAATTAAGATTGTCATGAGTTGGTTGTAGAGGTCTAAGGTGTTGGACATGGCCTCAACACTCATGAGTGCTCATAAGTTCTGAGTATTGGATTCAACCCACACTCGCTGGTATCACTTCATGGAATTTATCTCGAGTGATCGCGAGACGGTAATATCATATAAGTCTTCAAACCTAGAGATATGATTTGTTACTTACAAGTTGGTTATGCATTGATTGTACGAAAATGAATTGGTAACTCGATGTTATAAAATGTGCTTTTGTGTATAATTCAATGAGTGGTAGAACAAACATATGAGTCGAAGTTTATCTGTTCCTTCTTGGATTAGAAGCTGATATCCGGGCCCCTCGAGAATTTGTTTTGACCTATGTACCGGGCCCGGTCAGAACTAAGTTGATGTGTTCAATTAAGTTTTATGTCAAACAAATCGGAAATCGGGAAACAAACTGCTGGACAATAAGCAAGACCATGTTCCATGTGTTTGTTCAGCTGATACCTAGCATAGAGGATTATATGATCCCTTATCTGAAATGGCGTACCATCATCTTCTCAGTTCCGAGATACCTTGAAAAGAGCTACGATTGTCGATCGGTTCCTGAAGTCATACTTGAAGTTATAGTTATTAGACTTATCCAAGTGGGAGACTGTTGGATAAGGTGTCTAAGTCCATAACTATTTCTGGTATGTACTTGACCTGACCCGACATGGTCCATTTGGGTTGCATGGAACCATGCAATTGGATAGACTAAATGAGAGAAATAACACTTGTGGTTTATTAATATATTATAAGTTCTAATATATTAATAATATTATTTAATTAGTTTGATCAAGAATTAATTTTAGAATTAATTAAGTGACAAAAGATAACTAATTAAATATATGGGTTGATTATGTAAATCATCCATAACTTATATAGTGGGCTAAGAGGCTCCATGGATAATCAAGTTGGGTTGAACCCATTGGATGCTCCATGGAGGCCCCATGGGAGTTACATACCCATGGGCCATGGAAATGAAGAGTCATGACACATTAGGGTTTACATGGTGTAACCCTAAATGTGTCAACACTATATAAAGCTCATGTTTCTCCCAAAATCGGCTAGACATGCATGCTTGAGGGCTAGAGCCGATTTTCGAGTGTTACACTTTCTCTCCAATTTACTCCATAGCATTTGGTGTTGTGTGAAGCATTTTAGGCATCACACTTGGGGTGCTAGGCTCACAAGGTTTCAAGGATCAAAATCAACAACAAGGTATGTAGTTCTATCTTTCATTTAAGTTAAAATTGTTCCCCATGTATGCTAGATAGGATCATAACCTTGGAGATCAACTCTGCATGAGAATTAGACAAACATAGATCCAAGGTTATTAGGGTTACACGTACACTTAGGAAGTGTTAGAATGCTCAAAACCCATCACTTGGTGCACCTTGGAGAAGACGGAACTCATTGAAAAAGCGTTGGTTGGATTGGAGCTTGTAGATCCTAAACTTGTTCACCTTGATCTTTCTTCTAGATGTATAAAATTTGAATTTTGATGATGAAATTGTTAGATCTAGCTAGTTTTGGGTGTTATGAGCTTTTGGTCACTTTAAGTGCATAAAGTTTAGATTTTGAAATTTTATGACCTTGTTATGGATAAAGTTGGAAACTTTATCCATCTTAACATCGTACTGATTCAAATATGAAGGTTGGAGATCTTGGACTTAATGGATTAAGTTGAAAAAGATGCACTTCTAGTCCCTTTATGACTTAAAGACTATATCTTGTTTGTTAGGATCAATCTAATGGATAAAGTTGGAAACTTTATCCATTATGTAGCTATTAGGAACCATAAAAATGTGATTTTGGTCCTTCTATCCCTTCCATGTAAGATTTGTAATGCCTTAATGGATTAATAAGTTAGGGTTTTAGCTTTTGGACCTTCCCTAGCCATGAAAAGTAATAAAGGTGAAAACTTTATGATTTAAGACAATGTTTTGAGGCTAGATCTAAATTTGGGTGAAAAGTCCTTAAGGGATTAAGTGCTTAATGGAAAGGATCGAACCAGATCGACTACGTTGGGCGTAATTTTTGTACGTTGGGCATACTAAGCCAGCCCATGTATGTGGGGTGTAAGTTGAGTACGCAGGGCGTACTTAACCAACCTTGGACTTTGACTTTTGTTGAATTTGTTGACCGTTGACTTTTTGACCAAGTTTGACTTTGGGACAAACGTGAGGGTTTTGATTGGTGATTAAGATTTTATATGGTTCTGCTGTTAGTGGATCCACGGGAGCAAGCAGTGTAGTAGGGAGGATATCACATTGTTTTCAGGTTTCTTCATTTCAGGTGAGTTTTGCCTCATTGTAGCTGTGGGTCGAAGTCACCAATGTCGGCCCACTAGTTTTGGTTATCTGTTAGTAGAGGGATGCCTTAGGGACTATATATAGTTATGTAGGATAGACTAAGGACTCTTGATCTAGGTTCCTTTACCTGTTCCTTTTTTAGTTGTGGTTCTAGAGTAGGATCACATGTCCGGGTGTCTATCTCACCTCTAATTATATACTTTCATCCATTCCTTGGATTGTTGATATTGAGTATGTTGCTATGCTGAAGTGATCTATTAGAATTGTATCCTGGTATAGAGTATGTTGCTATGTTGCAGTAACCTATTAGATATGTATCATGGTATCAAGTATGTTGCGTTGCGGTTGTGATCTGTAGATCTGTATGTCTATTTGTACTTGATGGTTATCATATAGTGGAGTGCCTTAAGGACTGTCTTTGGTCATGTAGGATAACCTGAGAACTCTAGATATAGGCTTTCTTGCATGTTCCGTGTTTGGTTGTGCCTCTAGAGTAGGATCATCTATTCGGGTAGCTATCTCACCTCTGGTTACTTATGGTTACACATTCTATGGAGGTTACCTGGTAGCAGGATTGTATGTTGTAAGAGGATTAGTAGGTGATAGTGAGCTGTATGATTGATGTTTGCTTGTATTATGTGCCTACTTGATCCTTGGTTGTTTATATATCAAAAAATGGTAGTAGTGGGTTGAGGCGGTCATGATTTGTGATGTAGGTCAAGATACGCGGTGCGGGTCGGCTGTAAGCCATAGGTATGGAGGTTTGGGAATAGCGGTTGGGTTGAGGCGGTAGGCCAACAAACCCTAGGTATTCCATCCCGATGGTTGAGTGGACCCGATGCATGCTTGTATGTTTATCGTATGACGTATTTTGGGGAAACTCACTAAGCTTTGTGCTTACCCAGTAGTTTATTGTTTCAGGTATCATCAGTCATCAATGGATAGCGAAGGCATGACGTTACACATTCATCAGTAACAATGAAGATATCGCACTTTAATATTATTCTGATTTTTATAAATGTATGTGGAGTAAAAGGTTTTCTCCATAACGAATTTATAATTGGGAATATTTACTTAATTAAAATTGAAAATTTCTAGCTGTGAAAATGGAATGTTACAAGTTGTTATTAGATCCCTAGTTTGAGCGAATTGGAGGAACACTTGTGTGAATCCAATCTCAAACTAGGATGTGAAAATTTTCACAAAACGTTTTGAAAAATAATTTATAATAAAAGTTTTGGGTTAGGGACATGGACTCGGTCTCTTGTCATGCTCTTGTTTGGTTGTTGGCTTGGGATCAGGAATGTCGACCTTGAATTAACTTTGGGTTTACAGAATGATGCGATGTGTATAGTCATCCAAAGCCTGAACAAGAGAGTGGTTCCCAAAATACCAATACTTGTTATATGTATTGAGTTTTGATGTTACTGATATGTGAACTGTTAGGAAAGTATGCTAGTGGATAACTTAAGGTTCTGTTAGGAACTATTGGATATAAATGACTGATTTCTATGATGCCTTATGATATACAGAGTTGCTTTCCTTATATATATATATATATATATATATATATATATATATATATATATATATATATATATATATATATATATATATATATATAAAACTTGATTTGTGATTGTTGTTTGTAAGTTGATTAGTTGTATATGATCAGGATTGATAGCCTTATAATGATCGAATTAGCCTTACTTCTTATTCCTTGTTTGGTTGTAGACTTATGGCAAAGTCTATTATTCGACAGTCTATCTGATCTCGTATTGTGTACAATAAGCATGCATAAAAGCAATCAGTGATGAGGGAGCGAGAGTAATCCTAGGAGGAGTACCTAAGAAGTTATTTTTAGCTTGTAAGAGAAGTGAGTGTTAACACACCTAGGAGTGGTCTAGTACAATGAATTAGAACCTTGGGCTGAATTCTGAATCGACTAAGGATAGGTGTGGAAGGTAGTATGGGCCCGTACAACTGAAAGCATAGGATCCGTATGAGATCCAGGAGGAATTTCGAGGATATTAAGGAACTAACTAGAGTAGGGCCTTGTAACGCCCGTAGATCAGGGCTAGTCAACTTAGAGAAGATAAGCGTAAAAAAATGACTTTTTGATAAAGATTATTTAGAATGAATAATCTTAACTAAGTTGTAGTGGTCGTGACAAGGATTCTGTATATATAAAGAATGCCGAAATCCGAGTTATAATGAAGAAGTTATGACCTGTCAAAGTTTCGCGACAGAACCGACACGAAGTTGTGTGACATAAAAAAGTGAATTTACGATAAAATGCTTTTTAGCCTTAGCAGTCTAAACGAATATTGTAGAGTTCGTTAAACCGAGAGCGTGCATAAAAAGCACGTTCAAATCTGACTTCGTATGAGGAAGTTGTGATTTTACTAAGTTTCAGCTTAGTAGTATGCAACCCGAAACTCGAATTTTAGATCGAGTGATTTTTAGCCAAAAAAATCTAAACGGGAATCGAAGATCTCGTTATGAGTAGTGCAACGATAAAAAGACAGACGAAAACGGGCGTCGGATGAAGAAGTTATGAATTTATAACGGAGTTTTCCTATCTCGACCTACTAAAAATAATATAATAAAAATAAATTCAAACTTAGCCGACGGAGTCTAAACGAGAGTTGTAGAGCTTAGTCTCACCTACGCGTGGATATAAATAATGTCGAAAACGGAGCTCGTATGAGGAAGATATGATTTTCTGAAGTTTTTAAATAATTAAAATATATAAATTTTATTATATATTCGGATAATATCCGAATTGGTGACTCGTCCGATCTGATCTGAAGGGTACGCCCAACGTACCTAGGTGTACGCCCCGCGTACATATCCATAGCAGTTTACGCCCCGCGTAATCTTTGGTTACCACCAACGTAACCCCGAAGTTCAGCCCTATAAATATGATGCGAGGGCAGCCGGTGTTTGTTGCTAATTTCTCACTTCTTCACCCTTATTCTTCCTATTTCTTGGCAATTTATACCCCCGAAGCCCCGGTATCATCCCGACACCTGAAGCAAGTCCCGAAGCCCTGAAGATCCCGAGAAAAATAGTTTTCGAGCCAAAACTCTGCCCGTGTGAAGCCCAGTTTTGTAGAAAACGTCTCGATTTTATCGGAAAAGATTATATTAAGAGACGAGGTGTTGTCCGATCATCGTCTTATCAAGTGAGTGTATAGCCCCTTTCACAAACACGATTTTAATACAGGTATTGTTTGAATGTATTAAGTATATGTTTTGGGTGAGTGTGTAGTTACTTTCTTCTAACACATAAATATGAAGTATTTGCTATGAAAAACGTGCCATGTGCTTATATATTGTTGTTTATTTGAGATGAGTGTGGAATGGATGTTTTATATAGTTTTTAAATGAGTTAAACTGTATATGTATTTTATATCTACAAATATGTTGGGTAGAATAGGGGTAGATGAGATAGTTGGTGTGTGATAAAAGATGAGTTGGATAATGAGATAAAAGGTGATATAGATCTTGAGGTGAGGGTGACATGTGAAAAATGAGTGAAACCTTTACCCAAACAATGGCCCCCGTCATTCAGCTGAGTATGGATGACAACCACAGACTATTCTAGACAGTCTAGTGGAACACTAGCAAGCTCACAACTTGTAAGTGTTGTGAACTTGATGTTCACCGGTGTACTCTAAAAACCTATTGACACGTATTGCGAGAGGGGTCTCGAAAACTATACTGTCAATAAACGAGATAAACTTGTTACTAATCCGGGAGTATGGATTAAGACATAGTTAATTTTCCCTAGTCCGGGACTATGGATTGGGCACAGTTTTAGATCCGGGAGTATGGATCAGATCAAGAGGTTAGTTTTAGATCTGTGAGTAGGGATCCGGTAAAGAGGTAAATTTTGATACGAGAGATTAGATCGTGTCATTGTGAGGATCGACGGGGTGGGATAAGAGTTGTTTTGTATGGTGAAATTGTATAAGTTTGTGAGTCTAATATATATATACATATATAATATAATATTGTGGGTTGAAAACCCTATATGCTCACCAGGCTCCCAAGCCTAACCCACTTAGTTTTCTTTATATTACAGGTTATGGCACGAGAACATAAGTTGGCTGGAATAACGAGAGATTTTGGATTATAGGCCAGTAGTTATAAACAACTATTGTAAGGTCTATTTTATACTGATTATGCTTTTGGTCTGTATCGAATAATGACATCCCGAGATTTTGTTATTTAATTAAAATACATTTCTTTAAAGAAATTCTTTGATAAATTCTTATCATATTTTGTTTTGGGAACTAATTCCGCAACTGTTTTCTATAAAACATTACTCTGATTTTAAAAACAAAGCATAAACAAATCCATCTTTTCTGGTAGTGAAAATGGGGATGTCACAGGCCTGGTGTGTTGAGCATTGTGTTGTGATGTCTGGTCTTTTCTTGGTATATTTTTAGTTTGGTGTTTACGAGAGGATCTGGTTCCGGGTCTAGAGCGAGTGGCCAGGATAGGACAGAGTTGACTGATGATTAGATTCTGGAGATCATCGTCACTAAGGTGGCTGGAGGAATTTTGAGGTTACTAAGGAACTAATCGGAGTTGTTTGGGTCTATCAAGACTACCATGATTGGGATTTTTGATGATCTGTATGCTGCTCTTTTGGATGTTATTGTTGCTACTGCCACCGCAATAGTTTCTACGGTAGGGATTCGAGGGGATCTTTCCAGTACCAACACTTCGACAATACGAAGTCCCCTGAGTTTGAGGGAGCAGCGTTAGGCTCCGGTTCAATCCCAACCTATAGCAAAGCGGTTCAAGTCCTCCGGCCAGACTTCAGGATGAGCTGAAGGGAGGGGCACATATTTTGTATGTCACATGTGTGGCGAGGAGGGCCATTTTGGTAGAGATTGCAGGCGATGTGCGCGAGTTTGTTTCCATTGCAACCAGGAAGACCACATTAGAGCTTGTTGTCTTTTTCTTGTTTTTGGTGAGGTGTTGGATCCCTCACCCCTAGCTTGTCAGTTACTCGACGGTCGTCTTGGGACAATCGGAGTCCCGGAGTCTGAGATTTGAGTTAGCAGCTCTTCTATTTAACAATTATTGTGGTATTTGTTACATCCTCCTCCGGCACGTATCACCATATTGTCCGCTTTGGGCTTCCGACACAAAAAATTCCCAAAGGGTCACCCATCCGTGAAATGCTCTCATCCGGGCACGCTTAACTGCAGAGTTCTTATAGGATATGTTGCCCTCACGGCTTTAAAACGCATTGTGACAAGGAAGGTATCCACACCCCTTATAAGGAAATGTTTCGTTCTCCTTCCAAGCCGATCTAGGATCGGGTGCAACCCACCTTCACCCCCTCCCCCCCCCCCCCCCATTATAGGGTTCAATGTCCCTGTTGAACACATCAAACCGTGCCCCGTCTCTGTTACCATTTGTAACATCCCCATCCGGCACATATCACAATACTATTCGCATTGGCTCTCGGCACAAAAACTTCCCAGGGGGTCACCCATCCCTGAATTTCTCTCACCCGAGCAAGCTTAACTGCAGAGTTCTTATGGGATATGCTGCCCTCACAAGTTTAAAACTCATTATGACAAGGAAGGTATTCACACCCCTTATAAGGTAATGTGTTGTTCTCCATCTAAGTCAATGTGGGATCGGGTGCAACCCACCTTACTTGTAACATCCCAAAAATTTCAACAAATTTAAACTTTTCAAAACTACCATTTTTCCAATAAAATGTTTACAAAATTAGTGTTCTTAAAACATTATTTAAAAATTAGAGCCTCCCAAGATCAATGACATAAAATCAAGATGTGTACGGTCATGCCTTCTCCTTGCCACGATTCTCTAAAATACTTGAAACCATAAACTAAAAACTGTAAGTACAAAGCTTAGTGAGTTCCCCCAAAGTACCAACGCACATAAAATAACATATACAACAAACAACATATTATGGGTCCAATCAACCATCAGGTTGGAATACTCAGGCCCTCAACCATCAGGTTGGAATCCCAACATACTATGGGTCCAATCATCCTCGTGATCGAATATTCTACACATATTGATTGATGCACAAAGCAGTCCAATCTCACCGCATATCATACAATCATATCGGGTCTAATCAACCATCAGGTTGGAATACCCAAGGCCCAATCAACCATCAGGATGGAATACCCTCGGGCCCATTCAACCATCGAGTTGGGATGCCCGGGCCTATTGACTTACGTACAAAGCAGTGATGCCTCAACCATCGACCAAACATGGGCACATATAATAGATAATCATATAACCGTCTACAGCCAATCAAACAGATATACATATCATTAAGCTTAACAACATCCCATCTACTGGGATAACGATCTAACATATCACAACAACACAAAAGCATGCATAATAGCATATCAATACAATGGGTCAACATTGGTGCCTTCGACCCGTAAGTACAATAAGGAAAACTCAGATTGCACTACCGAATCACACAGAAGAACCCTAGCCACTGGCTGAAAGATCCTTGAACTGTCAATATCAAGACAACAACCCATCAACAACTGATCCTAGGGATGACCTTTAGAACTGGACCGGTTCAGAACTAGAACCAGTTTTCCTATATTATAAGAACTGGGAATCAGACCGCCGGTTCCGGTTTCGGTTTCAGTCCCGGTTTTTCGGTTATTTTTCAAACTAGAACCGATTGAAATATTATAGATGATATGTTATCTTTCGGAGCTTGTAAATGATTCAATATTTAACCAAATTATGACTTTTTACATTCTAAATTGAAGTACAAACACTAAGTTATACGATGAAAAAAGAATCAACTAATTCCGACTTCACATGAGTAAGTTATGCGTATTTTAAAAGTGGGACAGATGCTAAAAAAATGTTGAAATAGAAAATGCGCAACATTGATATGTTGTCTTCCGAGGTCTATAAATGACTCAATATCTAACCAAAATATGTGTTTTTATAATCTAAAATGAAGTACAAACACCTACTTGCTAGAAAAAAATTAAATAATTATGACGTCATATGAATGAGTTATGCACATTTAAAAAAATAGAACATATTCAAAAAAACAAAAAAATGTTGAAATAGAAAAAATGCAACATCGATATTCTTTGTTTCGAGGCATGTGTCTTATTCAATATCTAACCAAAACATATGTTTGTACAGTCAAAAATGAATTACAAACTCCAAATTACATGTTGGAAAAAATCTAATAATTTTGACTTCATATGAGTGAGTTATGCACATTTTAAAAAATGGGAAAATTGTCACACCGGTTCAGGTTTTTAGAACCGGGACCGGTTTTCATAAAAATGGAGAACCGATAACCGGACCTTGTTACCAATTATGGTTCCAGTTCGGTTTCGGTCCAAATCCGGTTCCAACGGTCCTAATGCTCATTCCTAGCTGATCCCATGAATAATCTCTAACTGCATCTGCTAAAATCTACGCGCTATCAAATACCAAAAAAATATAAAAAAATGACAACCCATTAACATCTAGCCCCTGACTCAGACTATGAGTCCAAATTAGGGTAAAATACATATTTACCCTTCCTGAAGCATGTCCCAAGGCCAAGGCGCAAGCTAGATGACCAAAGGCCCAAAATCCAAAATAAACATCTAAGGCCCAAATGTGGTCCAATTTTCCAAATTGGGCCCAATTCATTTCGTGGGCCTTCCCCCAAGAAAGTCCAAAAAGTCACCACATCCCAACCAAAAAATGCAGATGGCCCAACATGGACCAAAACAACCAATCCCAAAACTAAATCCCAAAAGCGAAGAAACCCATGTTTGTTGAGTACACAGGGAATACTCAGCCTGTACACTCAGCGTATAGCTTGAAAGGCTTGTACGTGCGGCGTACACACTTGTACACCCATCGTACACCTCATCCATGGCCATCTTTCCAATTTAGCACTTAATCCTTTAAGAATTTGATCCAAACTCAGATCTGACTTCCCCAACGTGGTTATTCACATAAAGTTGCGAAGTTTATGTGCATGCATGGCTAAATGGGAAGCAGGAGATCAAAGGAGTTTAATACTTGACTTAATACATGCATGGAACCAAAACCACCATAAAGTGTGCACCTTTATGTCCCAGGAACCCATAATATATCCAGATCTACAATTACAAGCTTCAAAACGACTTTTAAGTCCCAAACATCAACCAAAAGGGTCAAATCTACACTTACAACCTTCAAAACGACTTTTAACTCCCAAACTTGACTTAATACATGCATGGAACCAAAACCACCATAAAGTTTGCACCTTTATGTCCAAGGAACCCATAATATATCCAGATCTACAATTACAACCTTTATGTCCAAGAAGAAAATCGATGAAATGAAATGGCAAGGTTTGGACTTTATGTTGGATTAGTGTCTAAGTCCATAACTATTTTGGTATGTACTTGACCCGATGGTGCATGGTCCTTTTGGGTTGCCTTCACCAAAGCAACTTGATAGGATGAATTATGGAGAGAAAGGATTAATTATGATTTATTAATATATTATGAGAATAATATATTAAAGAAGAAATCATATTGTTTAATTAATATTAGTCAAGAATTAATAAGAATTAAGTTTGTGGCTAAAAGACATTAATTAAACTTAAGGGACTAGAACTGTCAATTGTGTGATAGTTGAATATTGAGCTAATGGACTCCATATTAAAGGGGTGGACGAATTCTATGGGGAAACGCATTAGAAATCATCCAAAGGCCTTTAAGAAAGGGGTTCATGGGTTGCTTAGGGCCTAAGCATCCAAATTAGGGTTTCATTGTTAGATAACCCTAACAGCCTCACTATTTAAGGAACCCTTAAGCCCCAAAAACGTGGTGAACTTGTTCTCTAGGGTTTCCACATGTTTTGGGCAGCCTCCTTCTCTTCTCCTCTTCATCCTCTTTCTCTTGGTGTTTGTGAACCATTAGAGGAGTGACATTTGTGACTCTAAGCTTTCTAAAGTCAATACAAGAAGGATTTGAGATTGTTATTGCTACATAACAATCAAGGTATGATCTAAACCCCAATTCATATGTTATATTGATTATCATATATTAGATCTAGGGTTTATAGTCTTGGATTAAAAGCATGTACAATAGAGAAACCTAGATCCAAGCTTTAGGGTTTGCATGAGCACATAGGATGTCTTTTGGCTAAAACCCATCAGTGGTATCAGAGACTAGATTGGTTTCTATTGTATTGATGCTTTATGTGTTGCAAAAATCGAATTTTGGCCTCCCTGCCTGATGAACTCGGCGAGTACCACAGTGTACTCGGCGAGTAGGCCTCAACTTGGCGAGTACAGTGTGGTACTCGGCGAGTTCGAGCGTCAGAAAGAGGCATGTTCGGGATTTCTTGCTGTTTTTGTCTTGGATACGTACCTTAACTGTTATGGATCATTAAAATTCGAATTTTAATCATATTTTGGATATATCCTTGATTAAACAAAATATATTTACCAATTAATTAGATAATTACTTCCTTATATGATAAAGTTTGATTATTTGTATTAATTGGGTAACTTATTTTGCAAGAAATTGGAATTAGGTCAAATATAGATAAATGATGAAATTAATTGTTTAATTTATATTATTTGTTATTTGATCCTTGTGTTATGAAAAGTTTCAATTTTTCCCCTTTAGGTTTTATAGTTTCAATTTGAACTTAATAGTTTTGTTTTGAAATTTAAATAGTTGAAACCCTAATGTTTTGAATAGTTTCAATACTTGTCCTCAAGTTTTGGAATTTAAGAGTTGATTAAAAGGTTTAATTTAGGAATGTTAAATTCTAAAACCCTAGTATAGTTTTGAAAAGTTCAAATCACACCCTTATGGTTTTATTAATTAATTAAAGTGTATAATTAAAAGAGATTTAATAAATCCATATAGTTTTGGTGTACAATTTAATTAAATTAAAAGTATAATTATTCAATTAGAACACCTAGTATTTTAAAAGTGTAAAATACACCCTATACTATATATTACATTAAAAGTCTAACATTATATATATATATATATATATATATATATATATATATATATATATATATATATATATATGAGTAAAAGTCAGTCTTACCGTTAGTGGGCCTCATTCACGAAGCTGGTCTATAAGGGGTGTTTAAGGAAATTGCCTATAAAATGGCGATTGAATGGGTATCCACTCTTACCCACCGCACTCTTGACTAGTGGAGGGTCGTTAGCCGAACGGGTAGGATAGGACAGAAACCTTCCATTATAAGTATAATGAAATATAAAAGTAACTAAATGTTTTCATAAAATTCCCAATCTTAGTTACTTTCGGCAAAAGTGAATTGATGCAATTCCATGAAATTACACTTTGTACCCTTGCGAAGACGTTAGTGGAGAGTGTGTGGTTAACCGGCACACTAAATGGTTCTAAGCAAAGGTAGCAAAGGGTGACTCAATGTTTGTCATAGTTCGGTGGAGCGTGTGTGCTTTACCGGCACATCGAATAGGTGACTGTAACATGTGAGGGCACCATGTAGATTTGCATGGTTATTCACACCCGCTTTGTGATCCTCGGCATCCCAGTCACAAACTAGAGGGGCATATCGAGATTTAAACATGCCATTGAAATGTTCAATGAATCTCAAAGGTTCTAGGAGTTTTCATAGATGTAAAATTTAAATTTTCTTTTTCGTTTTTAATGGTGGAAAATTAGTGAATCGTCATTCACTTACCTTCAAATATTCTGCAATTAGGGTTACGGCATCCCTCTCCCGAGTTGTAAAATATTGTGTTGGGTCCTAGCCTTAGTATATCATTTGGGTGATTAACTGAGGACTCAATAAATCAACTAACTTGAATTTGCTTTCTCCCGTTTTGTAGATGTCAAAGTTCGACAACTATGGTCTTCCCAAATCCCGTAGAACATGCATTCCACATGAAGATGATATTCCACGATTCGATCGAGGAACGAGAAATCATGCTTCACTTCCTCCTCATCCTCCCTTTGTTCTCCCTAACCCACAAGATCGAAGAATTGAAAGGTTCAATATCACTAAAGCCCTATTGGAAATGAAACATGAAGATGGTAAACCCGTGTGTACCCATGTTCTAGGAATGAAATCACACATCGATAGGTTGATAATGTTGGGTGCGTCATTCCCCGATGAGTTGGCCATAGGCTGGGTTCTACAGTCACTCCCTGAATCATATAATGAGTTCAAAAGAAAGCATTATATGATGGATCATGACGCAAACCTCATTGACCTAACTTACATGCTCATTGCTACTGAATCAGAAATGATTTGGCAAAGCAATGGAGCATATTTGTTGGGAAAGTCAACCAACCATGTTTCCGAGAATGTTCTAGGAGAACCAACCTGCGTTTGCTACCAAGATAAAGGGCGTTGGATACGAGTCTGCCCTAAGAGCCTGAAGAGTCCAGAAGATGGGAGAGTCAAAGAGTATGGCTATGCTTCAGGTAAAATCCACTATCTAACTCGATTCAGTTCCTATTCATTGATACATAATGTGATAAGATTGCATTTGAATGTTTGGAAGGATCAGTGAAAAGAAAGGAAGCTTGATGAGAAAGCAAGATGAGTCTAATCACGAAGAAATGGATCTCGATGACATGGATTCGAAGATTAGATTTTGAGCTTAGAAAGTTATGATAGAGTTGTTAGGAATATTCAATTACATAGTCTTTTAGTTGATTTTGCATTGTAAGGACAAAATGTTTTCCGCTGCTTTATGAATAAAATAAAATTTCAATTTGACTCATTTATTATTTATTTATTTATTTATTTATTTCCTTGCAATGAAATCGTAATGAAAAATTGATGTTTGCATATTTTTATAACGAGTGGATGTGATTCTTAATTATGTTAATTGTGGAAATGTCAATAATTTACCAAATAGGGAAAGTTTCTCATCGCCCAAGTTTCAAGTGGACAGAAACTTGGAATCATGCAACAAGTATTGTATGATGAATGAAAATTTTTTACATTTGGGAAAATTAGACTAATTCGTTGAGAAGGTGTCAAGTGAAAGGACTAGGAGATCAAGTACACAAGGTTGTGTGTTGATCAAGTCCACCACAAGAGTAACAAAGATATTCATCATGATTTACTAAGGTTAAGTAAATATGATTACACTTATGAGATTAAGTGCAATTCTTAGTTGATTAGAAAAAAAAAGGTTTAAATCAATAGCAGAACGAATAAGAAGAATCAAGTAGGCAGAAAGATAAAAGTTTCTCCATTCTATGAAGAAGGGAGAGTACCTTTTATTATGTTTTATGATAGGTCTTAATGATTAGAAAACCATATCTCAATTGATCCTCTAAGTGAGTCTTAGTGCAATTGTATGTCTAGGAAGAGGAATCGAGAATTGAAGAAATGGTTAAATCAAGAAGCCAATCATACTTCGTTCCAAAACAAGTCTTAGAGTTAAGATTGTGACATTGAGTGACAAATATTAGGAAGGTTTATAACATTCATCAAATATGGAAAGTTGTGGTGTCTTGATAAGACAAAGACCAACTAGGACCAAATTTCATGAAGTGTTTTGTCTTGATAAAAGCTACACTTACTCTTGAATATTCGTTTGTCAAGAAATGTTTTATTGACAAGAGAATCTTATATGTCAAGGAGTCAGTGGGAGTCTTAATGATCTTGAAAATTTTCAAGAACTAATCAAGAATAAACCTTATCGATCATCACTAGCACACGACTTGAGGTTTACAACCTATCGTGTTGACATTATCTTGTTTCTATGAAATTCCAATTGAGTTAATTATGCGTGTGAGCCCTATGAGTTCTCATTTGAACACATAAGAGGCAAGCACCTCAATCAATGAAAAGTACATTGATAGGAAAGGGTGAGCTGCTTAACTACTAGAAAGACATGGTGGGCAGCCGTGTTACCATAAGGCAAGAAATCAAGATTAAGAAAGTTCGGTCCATAAGAGTTTGAATTTGTCGTAAAACTTTGTTTTGACAAATTCACATGGATAGGAACACATACACCATTAAAATCTAAGTGTCATAAGATTTTCTCCTTCATGAAAATGACTGTGAGAAAATGCTTTCACTAAGAGAGATTTTAAGAAGATAGCAATTGTAAAATTGCATTCTCAAATTTGATTATGGTTACGGTATCCCTTTCCATGATTCGAATTGTGAGATTTGGCAATTTGTCTAAATTGTTAAAGACACACATATGAGCTATCTTGGATAAAGGTGTATGAGATTAAAAGGCCTTGATAAAAGATTATCAAAGCGTTAGGTACATGAACTTAAGAAATTCAATAGGTATTGTTTTTCTGTAAGCTAGCGGGAGCATAAGTGTTATGTTTATAATAATCATCATGATAGTGGGAGCATAAATGTTATGATTGTATGATTATTAAGGCAAGTATTGCAAGTCAGCAATATTAATTATAGAAAACAAGAGTTATACTTTGCAAAGTAGTAAGGATGTAAAGTTGTTTTGCTATAATTAAGGGAGAGAATATTGTACTTCGTTTCAAAAATCTAAAGCTTAGATTGAGAACTTTTAATAAATTTAGTCAAAGGATACATAGTGCGTTCTTAAATTTCGATTATGATTACGGAATTCCTCTTCATAATTCGAATTATGAGAACGTAGCACGTAAAATATTATCGCAGAAGATTGATAAAGTATTAAATCTTCATGTAAGACATTGTGCATCGTGTCTAATACGCTTCGGGTATAGGATTGATTGCGAATGCTATAATATTTGACCATTCTAAAATTTTCCAAATGTCTAGCGCATTTAGAGGGAAAAAGGACAAGAATCGGTTTTGACTAAGATAATTAAACAACTATCAAAGGACAATCCAAGGTTCGCTGAGGATTGGTCGCTTGTGAGTAGTTGGAAGTATGATATTGGATGGAACATATCGACTTTATTATGAATAGATAAGATTCTATTAAGAATGAGTTGTGATATGGTTAGTATGGAAAGGTTTCCATATTGAGAGTTAGATATTGAGAATCTATGTCTAAAATTAGAAACTTTTATGCAAAAGGATGTTCAAAGGAATGTACTTTGAGTGAGAGACATCACATCTGTGGAATTGTCTTGTAACAATTTTGATAGAGGACTTTGTAATTCATTGGCAATAGTCATTGTGACTTTAGCGCAGTGATATTCTAAAGGATTATTGCATAAAATGTTAGAATTTAACATATTCTATAAGTGGTAAGAATTGATATTCTTACACTGGTGATAGGAATTGGGAATTGTGAAATGAGTATGATCTATTTCACAAAGTAAGAACCATAAGAAAACATTGTGTACATGCTAAGAGCATGGGACAAGTGTGGTAATAATTCAAGTAAAAGGTTGATTACCCGAAACGACAAATAATGAGTAATCAATATGGTGATAAATAAAAGGTGTTTCATTTATACTCAAAGGTTTGAGGCCATATGTGATTAGTATTATTCTTGTGTTTCACTTTGCATGTTTTGACTTCCTGAATAATTTAATTGGTTAAGAATAGTCAAATTATTCAAATGGGCCACAGTCGATCATATGTTGGAAATAGGTATGAATGAAGACTGTCGTGAATTGGTGTGTGGATTGTCTGAAGTGTATTAGACATAAGCAATTGTTTGCTACAACGTTCATGAGTGCTTATGAATATGATTGAACATTGGATTAAACCCACGCTCACTTGGATCACTTCATGGATTTTATCATGAGTGATTGGTGAGACGATAACATCTTATATTCTTGAAACCGAGATGTGTGAGTTGTATCTTGCGAATCGGTTGCACATTGATAATATGTAAACGCACCAGTAACTTGGTGTTATAAAACATATTGTTGTGTGTGATTTGATGAGTGTGTGCAAGCGAGCATTGAGTCAAAGTTTATCCGTTCCTTTTATCCAAAGTAGGATAAAAGCGATATTTGTGGGCCCCTCAATGATTTAGTGATGGCACCTAAGCGCTTGGCCAAGCCGAGACTAAATTGATGTGTTCAATTGTAGTCTGTTGTCAGTCGTCATAAATCTGAATTCGGGAAATAGCACATAGACAGAGAGAATGATTTAGATCCATGTCTCAGTCTATAAGATAATATCTAGAATGGAGGAATATATGATCCCTTATCTAAAGGACACGCATAGCTGATAAGATCAGAGTTGACAGCGGCTTTAGAAAGCTACGATTGCAGATCAGGATATGAAGTCATACGCAGAATAGTTATTAGACTTATCCAAGTGGGAGACTGTTGGATTAGTGTCAAAGTCCATAACTATTTTGGTATGTACTTGACCCGATGGTGCAAGGTCCTTTTGGGTTGCCTTCACCAAAGCAACTTGATAGGATAAATTATGGAGAGGAAGGATTAATTATGATTTATTAATATATTATGAGAATAATATATTAAAGAAGAAATCATATTGTTTAATTAATATTAGTCAAGAATTAATAAGAATTAAGTTTGTGGCTAAAAGACATTAATTAAACTTAAGGGACTAGAACTGTCAATTGTGTGATAGTTGAATATTGAGCTAATGGACTCCATATTAAAGGGGTGGACGAATTCTATGGGGAAACCCATTAGAAATCGTCCAAAGGCCTTTAAGAAAGGGGTTCATGGGTTGCTTAATGCCTAAGCATCCAAATTAGGGTTTCCTTGTTAGATAACCCTAACAGCCTCACTATTTAAGGAACCCTTAAGCCCCAAAAACGTGGTGAACTTGTTCTCTAGGGTTTCCACACGTTTTGGGCAGCCTCCTTCTCTTCTCCTCTTCATCCTCTTGCTCTTGGTGTTTGTGAACCATTAGAGGAGTGACATTTGCGACTCTAAGCTTTCTAAAGTCAATACAAGAAGGATTTGAGATTGTTATTGCTACATAACAATCAAGGTATGATCTAAACCCCAATTCATATGATATATTGATTATCATATATTAGATCTAGGGTTTATAGTCTTGGATTAAAAGCATGTACAATAGAGAAACCTAGATCCAAGCTTTAGGGTTTGCATGAGCACATAGGATGTCTTTTGGCTAAAACCCATCACTTTATACCTCCCAAGCCACCAAAAGGAGATGTTAATGTTGGATCTCAAAGCTTTCCTTCAAAGAACAAGTCTTCAAGCTCCTTCATCTTCTTCTAGATCCATAATAACTTCCCATAAAATCCTCACAAGAGTTCAAGATCACCAAAAAAAAGACTATGGAACGAATCAGGGTTTTTAGGACATGGAGGCTGACTAAGAAATGACCCAAAGAGGCTAACATAAAGCTTATATAGGGTACAACACGAAAATTAGGGTTTTCCATCATCCCCTCGTACGCCCAACGTACAAGGCTGCTGACCTGCGACTCTTAGCCACTAGTACGCTAAGCGTACACCAGAGGTATGCCCCACGTACTAGCATCTTAGCTAGTACGCCAAGCGTAACTTTTTTTACGCCCTGTGTACTATGGTTCCCTCTTAAACCTTAAAACATTCCGAAGACCATAACTTCCTTGATCTAAGTCTGTTTCTGACGAACTTTATATCTACAGAAAGGTGACAAGAAGCCCTATGCGTCTAACAACTCACCTTATCCTCAAAACTCCCTAAACCAAACCTAAAATTCATAAAGGAAAGAATTAACAAATTACGATTATGCCCTTGGGCTCCGAAACACCATCGAACACTTGGGTCACTTAGACTTTAACACCCTCGTTCAAAAAGTTCCAAATCCTTTCTTCCTAAGGGCTTCCAGCCTTATGATAACAGATGATAGGGACACAACCCTGGATAATGAAGAGATTTGAAACTGGGTGTTACAAATCTCTCCCACTTAAATTCAATTTCGTCCTCAAAATCATTCCTTACCATTCTCTACATGCTTGACAGCCTGAGGAGCAAAACCACAACCTTGAGTATACAAAGACCTTCCTAAGGTGTTCTGATATGTCAGATAGGGTTGAACTGGAATTAAGGGTGGGAATTATGCTGATTCCTTCTCTTGGTATCACAACACAAAAGAGAAAGATGATCAATAGTCGGCGTCTGAAAGGGATCCCTGGGACGACGCTCCGACGATCAAGTTAGAATGGATTATGAGAGAGATAATAGCAAAGTTAAAGAAAAAATATTCAAATCCCCTTCGTCATGAAGAAGAAGGGTCCTTTTATATCTAGTTGTGAGGTGTGTGCCTAATAACTGATTCTGTTGAGCATTCCCTCGTGAGGTGCGACATGGCGGGTCCGTATTGAAGGATCTCCCATCACACCTTTTTGCCTCGTCCCTTCATTGGCTAGAAGGGAATTTTTGATATTATGATCATTGTGGTTGTCGTCAGATGGACAAGTGGAACTCTCTGATTGGTCCCGCGTTTTCTGGGGTGTTGTTTCTAGGAAAAGAGGTTAAGGTGCAGTTATGTCCCTTAACCGCCATACTAGTGACTTCGTGTTGGCGAAGGCCCGACCTTGGCCTCAAACTGGGTGTGACCAAGTTCTACCCAAGCTAAGCTCGGCGTTAGTTTGACTCCTCCTTTTTGACGTTCTCCCTGAGGGATACGTTAACATAAGGTAACTAAACCCAACAGAAGTTTCCAACCCAAAAAAGACGAATCCATAATCCCATGTAGAAAACCCACCATACTTTACCTAAAATCTAAGGTCTCGAATTGGTCTGAATCCCTGACAGACGACCCATATAGAACCAATGCTAAATCCATGGCACTTATCCACCAAACTATCTACTCAAATCCTGATGATAACAATTCCATGAACACAATGAGATACAAGATATAGATTTCCTTAATTGTCAGACTGATATGCTGCTGCTAAAATTCTGAAGCCCCATAACTTGACCAACCTTCAAACAGGTAGAACCATTCCAAAGCACAAACACATAAGCTAACTCCTAAACGCTCCAGTTGATGCCTTTAACATACAACTTTCTTAACCCACATCTCTATGAAATGAAGATCTTGCACGGATACACTCACGATTCCCAACGCGAGTTTACATCAAAATCCCACTCAAAAATGGAAACTCATAATATGTTCCCATAAACCCTTCCCTAAAACTGATGAGTATCCAATTATGAATCTACCCCCGGTCCCTGACTGAAGACACTACCAGAACATGCAGAAATGATCCTCCAAACATATCGATTTCAAACTTTACCCAAATCCAAATCCATATGATGTACCACAACCATAGATAACCCCTGATTCTTTGTCATGCCATTACCAACCACTGCTCCGATGAGCAAAGAAGGAAAATCCAAGAATTTTTGCATTGCATCCAACCCTATCTGCTCAGGTGTACCCCCACCTGGAAAACCACTTGAGACATTCATGAGGAAATTTATGATTCGTAGCTTCAAAACCAATTCCCAACTTGATAATCAAACCCCTAACAACAGCTTGCGAACAAACGGATATATAATCTATAAATTCCACCAATACTTTCTGATACCTGGCTAATACTCCCAACAATCCTTAATTTTTCCCTTTTAAACAATACACATTACACCTCTCTCAGTGATACACATACTGAATTACCACAATGCACATCCTTAGGGAACCCATAATCTCGTCCCAAAAGGAAAGAAACACCAGAGCTCTACTGAGCATTAACCCTCAAACGTTAATATAAAGTACTCACACAAACGATTGGAATAGACCCCAAACCTTGATTGAGACTGAACAGATTCCATCGATACGCACATAGCTCACGAACGCATTTAGAATGCTACCAAAAACCTGAGCCTGCTATAACTAAGATTTCACACCCCTGATGAGGGTAAACTCACCCCGAAGCCAAAGGTACTTAAACGCACTGAACTTGATGGTAGTTTCCATATTCCTTGAAATTTAACTGTCACCACTTGAATCTTTTAGAGAGACTCCGTTGGATGATAAACTCAACACCCAATGGTTGAGAACACATTGAAACTTAAACCAGAGAACCACAAACCCACCTGGAATTTAACATACACATTTTTGGAAATGATCTATCGATCAACATCTCCCCAAACTAATCCAAAAACAGAAATCCAACAACGAACTGACAAATCCATCAATGACCAATACTCAACCTGAGAACCCCAATTCTCCCCCACTTAGGGCTCGAACTACTCTTCACTAGTTTTGAAGCCAAATAACAAATCTAACCAACTAAAGCAGATACCCCATTCCCAAACCTGGAAAAAATACACGCAGGATGACTTCCAGACAGAGACCAACTAATCCTAAGAGAATCCTGAGCTCAGCAGAAAACCCCCGCAATCCCTAACGATGATCCGACACCTAACTTTCATATCTCCCAGGAATACGTACTCTTGCTCACATCAGATAGTACTCATACCACATCAATCCACCTGCACACACCGAAGCTAACATACAGTCGCTAACAAACGTGACCAACAGACCCCGAGCTGAGTTTACAACTTAACTATGGAAGTCACAAGCCTGCTCACTCCCCCAAACTCGAAAAACTGAAAGGGCGTGATCCTTGCCACATATAGTGAGAATCCAATTCGTCAATCAACCACTCAACTCCCAGCAGAATTCCTTAAGCCGATCATGACCACCACTTCCTTCTGGAATCCTGCGACTCGAGGCATGGCCTCGAGCAAAACCCTCAGGACCTCCAACCAACATACTCATCTAGGTCTGAACCATTTAACCCAAACCGATAACGCCATAGGGTCCCAAAACAATTTCCAGACCCATCCTTATGCCTGGGCAACCATAGCCAAAAGGTCAATAGGTACAAAACTACTACCATGAATCATAGTATCAAACCATGTTATCACCCCGACCAGCCCTTACAATCCCCAAGACTCTCCTTGATTCAAGTATGGATCATGTGCTTCTAGTAGTACGGGCCCAATACTACCTTCCACACCTATCCATTTCCTTCCTCAAGGATCATCTCGGGTCCTCTAAGACCTATCAAAAAAGACTC
The DNA here is from genome assembly GCF_002870075.4 of Lactuca sativa. Lineage (NCBI taxonomy): Eukaryota > Viridiplantae > Streptophyta > Magnoliopsida > Asterales > Asteraceae > Lactuca > Lactuca sativa. The sequence continues at coordinate 210,249,820 of NC_056624.2, forward strand.
CCAACACCTACCCCGCAACGAAACAACCGCACTAAATACTCACTAAGCTCTCCTAGGATTCCGCCCACACCTCATCTGCCATCAACTATTGAAGAACCACTACCAATGCCAGCTAACCATTTCATGAATACAAATACATGCAACAAAACTTAAATAATCCTTCGACTAAAGGACTCAACCTTACAACAGTTGGACTCAGACAAGAGCTGCGTAATAGGTCCAAGTCCTTCATTCTAAGATTACTTAACTTTCATCGCATGTAATTTAATATATTCATTTGATGGTTAACTTCCATCAACATGGGTCCCACAGAGCACAAAGCAAGCGACATTCAAGCAGAGGAGCCGACTGGCACTAAAACACAATAACATCATACATATTCTCACACGAAACTCTTGATCTCAAACTCCCAGCATCTCGAGCGCACCTTCGCCCAACCCTCACTCTCTCAAGAGTGGCTAATCATTCCTCAAACTGACCTGCAATGAACTGCACCAATTCTAAGGAAACCACTGCCTCCTCATCCAATAATGCAACTGGCCGGCTGACCCCACACTACACACCATACCACTCACTACCACACAACACTCCATTTGTAACACCCTGTTTATTATTAGATAAATAAATTAATTAATGAACAAATGGTAACCCTAAAATAAATAATTATATATCAAAGGATGGTCTCGAAGGGCTAATTGTCACAGTTTTAGAAGTCAGGGGTTAAAAGTGTGAGTTCCGGACTCAGTCTGTAAATATTTATGACGGCAGGCACTAATTGGTGAATTATTGGGACTCAAATGAAGAGATTTTGGAAAATTAGGGGCTGGTTGGTAAATTCCAAACCTTATTTGTAAGGATTTCAGAAGACGGGGTTTAAAGGGTAAATTATTGACTTAATTTGAAAGGAATTAGGATGGAGGGGCTATTAATGTAATTACGGGATCTATTTCGAAGTTATTTCTGAAGGGATGGACTATTTATGTCATTATGGGATAAAGTTTTGTGGTGCACGGGTATATAAAGGTTCCATTGCCTAACCCTAACCCTAATAGAAGCAATCAGCCGTCACCCTCCTAATGCCTCCCTCACCGGCCGCCACTCCCACTTCTTCACCTCCGATTGCCACCTCTCTTCTCTCTTTCTTGCTGTCGGCGACAACGAGAAACACCCGCTTTTGAGACCGTTCCACATCAGCCAATCTCCCTCCGTCACTGTTGTTGAAGCCGAAACCACCGGGAGGCCCACTGTTGCGATGACGGAGCAAGGAATGTCGATTCGTGGGCTATGAACGACAAGGTTGTTGCCGCCGTTGCGCCGCCACCGATGAAGATGATGAGCAACCACCATATCTGTTTTCTGATCAGCAAACGAATGCTAGCACCCACAGGTTTTCCGACATACGTAATGCGTTGTTGCTGTCGTCACGGATCGATCATGTTTCCTTACCGGTGACGACCGGGACGCTACCGGGTCCGTTCTTCTGCCGCTGTCGCCGACATTTCGCGTAGCTGCTGCCTACCGCTGGGGCCGTCGCATGCCACCATGGAGGTGGTTGTGAGTTGTGTGGGTGTGTTCCGTGATTTTATTGTGATGTTCGTGTGTCGCTGCTTCAAGCCTAATGTTTGAGTGTGTGTGTTTGGCCGGAAATTAAGGAGTTAACCACCATGGCCGCCAGCCATGGTGGCTGCCGCCACTCACCACCGCCGGCAACCAAGGTGGTTATGTGTGTGTATGTTTAGCTTAGTTAGTGGTTATGTTACTTTGGAATCTTCATTGTAATTGTAACAAAAAAATGGAATAATGAAAAGAACTTGAAAACCACCACCTTAGGGTGCTGGCTGCCACCACCGGCCGCTGTGTCGGGTGGCGGTGTGCTTCTCTCGTCGGGTTCGTTTCGTTTAGGGTGCTTGAAACCCTAATGGGCCTTGTAAGCTCTAATGGACCCTAATTGACCCAAATAGAACCCTAAATGAATTAATGATATTCTAGTGGGCCTAATAGGCCGAATAAAGCCCTAATAGACCTAAAAGCCCAATAAATGGATAAATGGGCTAGTATTTGGGTTGGAAACCCTAATTAGGGTTTGGAAAACCCTAATGCAATGAAACCCTAATTTGGGGAATTAACCAGGACACACTAGAATTATTTAATAACTTGAGATATTAAGTAATAATCATCAACAAAAATTAATCTAAACAATATTGGACTTAATGGATTAAGTCCTTAGTGGATTAAGTTGTAACATCCCAAAATTCAAGACTAAAAATTTTCTTTTAATAAAACATTACTTAAAGCAAAATCATCAATCCAAATATAATCAGAGTATTAATTTCCAAAACCCATGTTCATTATCAGAGTAAAACATTCCCAGGCTGTCTAATCTATGGTGTGTGCCATGCGATCACCCCGAGCTCTTCCCTCTGTTACCGGAAGTACCTGAAACCAAAACTAAAAACCGTAAGCACGAAGCTTAGTGAGTTCCCCACCCTACCACATACCATGCATAACCACATACTGCACATACTGGGCCACGCCCGCTATCCTGGGCCTCGCCCGCTACCTCGGGCCTCGCCCGTTACAACAGCCCCGCCGCTCCAGGCCCCGTCTGGCTTCGAGCCCCGCTCGGATACATATCTGTTTCACTTAGGCCTCGCCTGTCACGGGGCCTCGCCCACTAACATATAATAGCACATAAACATATCACATCACATCACATAAGCTAAACACATACTAACGGATCTTGTCCTAAGGCCTCGCCTATCTCTGGGCCCCGCCCTTGTCCTGCTACTGATGAGTCATGGAACCCCGTCCATACTCCTGTTGATGGTGAGGTACGGGCCCAGCCCACCCTCACTCCTTCTCTAACTTGGGCCTCACCCCTGATCTGCTGCTACTGAGATGTGGAACACCATCCACATTCTGCTATTAGTGAGATACGGGACCTCGCCCACACTCACCTCCCTACCAGGAACATACAAGAATCACACAAACAACAAGTATAAACTATCATATAAACCATTCCTTGGGCACCCGCCCTCTATCATTGGACCTCGTCCCGAATATCATACTAGCATACTGTGCCTAGGGCTAACCCCCGGGGTCTTCTACTCATAACTACATGGGCCGGCATTGTGCCCGTATACCCATTCATACAAAGGGAAACTCACCAGCAGTGGCTGAACTGGCTGATGAACCTACTAGCTGCTGCCCTGCAACTCTCTGAACTCCTGCTCCACTCGCTCCCCGAGCTACCAATATCAATGCAACACTGAGTCTAACTGACCCCCGAAAGACAACTAAATCAACTCTGGTCAAACTCAAATTCCTGGTCAAAGTCAACCTTCCAGGTCAACCGTACTCGCCGAGTCACCCTATTGACTCGCCGAGTTCATATGTTCAGAGTCCTTCTATTCGCGACTCGACTCGCCGAGTCAGTCCATGACTCACCGAGTCTACCAATTACCGCGTCCTGACCTGTCCAATTCACCGAGTCTCCATTCTACTCACTAATTCGAGTCTCAACTTGAAGGGTTTGGGGTTTCGCGACCTGACTCGCCGAGTCCAAGAACAGACTTGCCGAGTCCAAGACAACCTTCAACAGACTCGCCGAGTTGTTCATCCAACTCGCCGAGTTCCTGCCCAACTTCATCTGACTCGACGAGCTGTTCATCCCACTCATCGAGTTCCTCCAAATCTTCATGCTACTCGCCGAGTCCACTCAAAGGACTCGCCGAGTCCATTCAGATCTCCATAGATGAAGAGGACTTTTGAGTCATGCATGGACTCCAAACTGTAGATCTACCCTTCCCAAGCCTATTCCTCACGTAAAGTTGCAAACTTTACGTGTAGGGAAGGAGATCTATGCAAAATACACCATAAACTAGGGTTTAAGGCATAGAGGCTCCATAATTAACTCAAGGGCAGATACTTTATGCTTCTCAAGACCATAATATGCTTAGATCCGAAGTAGCAACTTCAGATCTGGCTTCTAACTCAAAAGCGGTAGCTAATCATGGCTAAAAGCCCCCAAAACTCACAACCATAATAGATCTAAAGGAGGGAAACGACTTAATACCTTCAATAACTCAGAAAGTTTCCCCAATCTTCAGATCTAAGGCCAATCCTTGAAGCTTCAATGATTCCCTTCTTTCTTCTTCCTTCAAATCACTCAAAAATGGCTTGAAAGCTTGAATGGGCAACAATGGGGCTTAGGGTTCAATGTTTTGGGTGAAAGAGGCAGTAAAGGAACCCTAGGGGAGAGAATGAGACGTTTAAATAGGCTCTAAGTCCCGAATTTAGGGTTTTCCTTGCACAGACCAGACTCGCCGAGTCGGTCACTTACTCCTCGACCCGGATCCCGCTCGGACTCGCCGAGTTCCTCCTTGGACTTGCCGAGTCTCCCCTTAAAATTAGGGTTTTCTTTCCTTTCTTGGCCTTCAAAATTTTGGGTGTTACATAAGTCCTTAATGGGTTAAGTAGGAAACTTAACCCTGATCATCATTTTATGTGAAACCCTAATTTCACTTGGGTTTATTATTGGGCCTTGATGATTGCGTTATTAATGGGCCATCCAAAGTCAAGCAAATGGACTAGAATAATCAATGGGCTTTGAGGTAAGGCCCATATGAGGAGTTGGGCCTAATTTGGCAAATTGGGCCATAGATGGGCCATAGTTTGGGCCTTAATGATTATATGAGGTTGGGCCTTATGGTAAGACCTTGTAAAGGTTTGGGCCCAATTTGGAAAATTGGGCCATATGTTGGGCTGTGACTCATAGTTGACTTTTTGTGCCTATGGATTGGGCCTTGGGCTTGAATAAAGCCAAGCATGGGGTAATGTAGAAATGACCCAAGAACGTACTTATGATTATGTAGTGGAACCCAATTATTAATTGGGTGATGTTTGTTATTGACAGTTCGAGAATCTGTCATCCAACAGTTGGGGTTGAGTCTGTGGGACATCAGCAGTGTGAGGTTGTGTCTACGGGACTTCAGCAGTGTGAGGTGAGTTACCTTCCAGTAGCGGTGGGTCTACGGCCACAATGTCGGCCCACTAGTAGGAGTTGTATGATAGATGATTGTCTTTGTGATAATCATCTAGGTTTGCTACTACCTGATATGTCTTATGTGTTAACATGATATGATGTTATGTGATAGTGGTAGTTGGGGGGATAGTCCCCGGTTACTGGTCGATAGGGCTGAAGGGGTAGCTTAGTACCCAGCTATGCTAGACAGATTATGATATATGTGATATGTTATTATGTGTTAGTGGTAGGGGTGAAATAACCCCCGGTTACCGGTTGAAAGATATCGAAGGGGAGGTTAGCTTCCGGTTACTGGTTGAAAGATACCGAAGGGGTAGGTCGGGCACCCAGATATGTCTGACAATATATTCATGTATGTTATGCTATGTTATTATGTAGTAGTGGTAGGGGTGAAATAGTCCCCGATTACCGGTTGAAAGATACCGAAGGGGAGGTTAGCTCCCGGTTACCGGTCGAGAGGACTGAAGGGGTAGGCCAGCACCCAAATATGCTAGGCAAGGTCGCCGGTCGAGAGGACCGAAGGGGTAGTTCGGGCACCCAGATATACCTGAAAGTATGTATGTTATATGATTGTATGGTATGTGGTATGATGGGGGAACTCACTAAGCTTTGTGCTTACGGTTTACAGTTTTGGTTTCAGGTACTCTTTTTCAAAGGAAAGGAGTCGGCTTGATCGTAACGCATCACACCATGTTTTCTGCACATGAGATCTTTGGTATTACACTCTGATATGGTTTTATGATAATATGTTTTGATTATTGACACTTTGGTTTTGACATGAGATATTAATATGAATGTTTTTATACTGATGGTTTTATATAACAACATAATTAAAACAAAATTTTTGGTCTTGAATTTTGGGATGTTACACCATTGGCTCCAGATGAATATATACAATCACATGCCCCACACTTTAAACAATCATAGGCTAAAAGATTCACTCTCACAACAGTTAGAATCAGACAAGAGTTGCACAGCAAGGCCAAACCCATTATCCTAAGATCATTTAAACCATGTAGCATGTGACCAAGTGTATTCACTCAATAGCCAGTTCACACGTGAGAGAGTCGCATAACAATCAATCAGAGATTCTATAGGAGATAAGGCATCACATAATCAGGCAATTCTATCATGTCATTCATGAAGATCCATAGCCTATCACTAGGATGTTGCTCTAACATATCACAAGATCAAATAACAGTGTGGTAATTTGGGGTCTACTTAGTGGCTCCGGCTGATCGTACACATCGCATCCTCCTTGATTATTTTGAAAACAATTAGAAAATCTGTAACAGCCCGGAATCTCAGGTATTGTTAAAATTATGTTTTTGGGGTTTTAAGAGGGAACTCGGCGAGTTGGAGCCTAGAATCGCCGAGTAGGATCGCAGACCTGGTCGCGGGTTCGCGACTGGACTCGACGAGTCCAGATATGGACTCGGCGAGTCTGCGCTGTTTAGCGAAAACCCTAACCGTTCAGGTTTGGGACGTATAAAAGGGACTTATTGGCCGTCATTGTTCATTTTAGCCTTCTGAGAGGAACCCTAAATCGATTGTGTGCATCTGGAGCAAGGTTAAAGGCCATTGGTGATTTTGAAGGAGTGGTTGTGCAAAGAAGAGAAGGGCTGGGCTAAAGGAACAGCAAGGGAGTCACGTTCTGAGGATTGGGGACACAGAGAGTACATCATCCAGGTAAGAATTCGAGTATACTCTGCTATGGTGATGTGTTTAGAGAATTAGGGTTTATGGAACCCCTTTTGTGGCTAGATTGAATGTTACCCTGGTCCCCCAAGCGATTGTAACCCTGTATTGGGGACCTTTGGAGGTCCAGAATGTCCCATGCATGTGCATTCCGGGAATTGTTGAAGGTTTTGGATTGGAATCCTTATGCCTTAGGTCATTATGTAAATTATAAGTCTTGGGGTGTATCATGAGCACCGAAATGAGGACCTTACATGATGAATCAGTCTAGGAAGGCCAGACTATGAATGGTCGGAGCAGTTCTGACCTTAGGAAGCAGTTTGAGCGGTTGCATGGCATGGACTCGCCGAGTCCGATGAACAGACTCGGCGAGTGGCTTGAAGAATAACTGGGACTCGTCGAGTTGTTCTTCAGACTCGGCGAGTTGAGTCGGGGTGGCCCCGCGATTCTTCCAGGAGGAACTCGTCGAGTCAAGGGGGGATACTCGGCGAGTTAGATCGCGGATTGAGTGAAGTTCTGAGTATGGGGACTCGGCGAGTCATAGGGTTGACTCGGCGAGTAGGGTCAGTCAGGGGTTGACTTTGACCTTGTCTTTGACCAAGGGTTGACCAGTGGTTCCAGGGGTATTTTGGTAATTGTTGATTATTGTTTGAGTTCAGTGCATTGGTGGCTGTCCAGAGGTGGAGATCGTATCAGTGATCGGAGCAGCTTGAGCTATCTGTTCAGTCGGCAGTTTCGAGGTGAGTTATCCTCACTATATCGCTAGGGTTTATGGCACCAATGCCAACCCTCTTATCGGATGGAAATCCGGGTAGTTGTCAGTTGTTATATGTTATGGGCCGGAAGGCAATACATGTTATGGGCCGGAAGACATTACTATGTGGACCGGAAGGTCATGGCCTGGAAAGGCGTATGTGTGTAATTAGTATATTGACCGATTCCTATGATTATGTTATGCTAGTGACGGGTTAGTTCGGTATCTTGATTAGAGTAATGCTACGTTATGTGATCTGTTGATCAATTGCTAACTGTGAACTGTTATATGATTATGTGTTATGCGTATGATTGCTAGATCTGGGGTGTGACTCGGTATGCAGGGTCGTTCTATGATTTGTTATGTATGCGTTTTATGCTATGGGCCGGAAGGCAATATGTTATGGGCCGGAAGGCGATATGTATGGACCGGAAGGTCGTGGCCTAGAAGGGCGTATATGTGATTGGTATTTTGGGGGTATCTCACTAAGCTTTCGGGGTTACAGTTGTGGTTTTATGTTTTCAGGTTCTCAGGAGTCTGTGACAAGGCAAAGGCGTGATCGTACCGTTCCTCGCGTTGATGTTTAATGATATGACCTGGGAAAATACTCTGTTAAATAATGTATTGAAAACCTTTTGTAACAATGTTATTAAAATGAGTGGTTTTTTGGAAAGTTTTAATTGTTTTGAAATTTTGGGCGTTACAAAATCACGTTTTAAAATCTTTTTCCTTAGTTTACGATTAGATTTACACGAGTGTTTCTCCAAATCACTCAAACCAAGGCTCTGATATCAACTTGTAATATCCCAAAATTTTCAACAAGTTTAAACTTTTCAAAACTACCCTTTTTCCAATAAAATGTTTACAATATTAGTGTTCTCAAAACATTATTTAAAAATTAGTTCCTTGCAAGATCAATGACATAAAATTAAGATGTGTATTGTCATGCCTTCGTCTTGCCATGATTCTCTGAAATAACTAAAATCATAAACCAAAAACTGTAAGCACAAAGTTTAGTGAGTTCCCCTAAAGTACCAACACACAACAGATAACATATACAACAAACAACATACTATGGGTCCAATCAACCATCAGGTTGGAATACCTCAGGCCTTCAACAATCAGGTTGGAATGCCAACATACTATGGGTCCAATCATCCTGGGGATGGAATACCCCACATATCATACAATCATATCGGGTCTAATCAACCATCGGGTTGGAATACCTCATGCCCAATCAACCATCGGGTTGGAATACCAATATACAACAGGGCCAGTCATCCTTGGGATGGAATACCCTCGGGACCATTCAACCATCGGGTTGGGATGTCATAGCCTATTGGCTTACGCACAAAGCAGTGAAGCCTCAACCACCAACCAAACATGGACACATATAACATATAATCATATAACAGTCTACAACCAGTCAAACAAATCTACATATCACTAAGCATAGCAACATCCCATATACCAGAATATCGATCTAACATATCACAACAACACAAAAGTATGCATAATAGGATATCAATCCAATGGGCCGACATTGGTGCCTTCGACTCGCAAGTACAGTGAGGAAAATTCACCTCATACTGCCGAATCACATAGACGAACCCTGGCTGCTGGCTGACAGATCCCTGAACTGTCAATATCAAGAAAACACCCCATCAACAGCTGATCCCATGAATAATCTCTAACTGCAAATTTTCTAAAATCTGCACGCTATCAAATACCAAAAAAAATGACAACCCATTAACATCTAGACCATGACTCACACTATGAGTCCAAAATAGGGTAAAAGACCTTTTTACCCTTCTTGAAGCTTGACCCAAGGCTAAGGCCCAAACTAGATGACCAAAGGCCCTAAATCCAAAAATAAGCATCTAAGTCTCAATATGGACCAAATTTCCAAATTAGACCCAATTCCATTTATGGGCCTTCTTCGAAGAAAGTCCAACAAGTCACCACAGCCCAACAAAAAAATCCAGATGGCCCCACATGGCCCAAAACATCCAAGCCCATATGCAAAGAAGCCCAAGTCTGTTGAGTACGTGGGGCGTACTCAGCATGAACGCTCCGTGTACAACTTGAAAGGCTTGTACGTGCGGCATACACACTTGTACACCCAACGTACTCACCAGCCATGGTCATCTTTCCAATTTAGCACTTAATCCATTAGAACTTGGATCCAAACTCAAATCTGACTTCCCAAAGGTGGTTAATAACATAAAGTTGTCACTTTATATGCATGCATGGCTAAATGGGACTCTAGATCTCAAATGAGCTTAATAATTGACTTAATACATGCATGGAACCAAAACCACCATAAAGTTTGCACCTTTATGCCCAAGGAACCCATAATAAATCCAGATCTACAATTACAAGCTTCAAAACGACTTTTGACTCCCAGACATCAACCAAAAGAGTCAAAATGACCAAACATGAACTAAGAAGAAGATCCATGAAATGAAAAGGCAAGGTTTGGAATTTATACCTCCCAAGCCACCAAAAGGAGATGCTAATGATGGATCTCAAAGCTTTTCTTCAAAGAACAAGTCTTCAAGCTCCTTCTTCTTCTTCTAGATCCATAAGAACTTCCCAGAAAAGCCTTACAGGAGTTCAAGATCACCAAACAAAGACTATGGAACAAATTAGGGTTTTTAGGAGATGGTAGTTGACTAAGAAATAATCCAAAGAGGCTAACATAAAACTTATATAGGGTACAACACAAAAATTAGGGTTCTCTATCACCCCCCTCCCTCCGTACACCCAATGTACTCCTCGTACGCCCACTGTACGAGGCTGTTGACCCGCAACTCTTAGCCACTAGTATGCTAAGCGTACACCAGAGGTACGCCCCGCGCACTAGCTTCTCAACCAGTATGCCAAGCGTAACTTTTTGTATGCCTCGTGTACTATGGTTCCCTTTTAAACTTTATAACATTCCGATGACCATAACTTCCTCGATCTAAGTTCGTTTCCGATGAATTTTATATCCACGGAAAGTTGATGAGAAGCCCTACACTTCTAATAGCTCACCTTAGCCTCAAAACTCCCCGAACCAAACCCAAAATTCATAAAGGATTGTATGGTATGTGGTATGATGGGGGAACTCACTAAGCTTTGTGCTTACGGTTTATAGTTTTCGTTTCAGGTACTCGTTTTCAAAGGAAAGGAGTCGGCTTGATCGCAACGCATCACACCATGCTCAGAAGTTCTGCCGGTGCAGAGCCCGGTTCCTCGCTAAACCCCTAGTAAGTAAGTTACTTTAAGTAAAACTTATGTTTTAGTTCATTATCATTATTATGAAGCTATAAAAAATATTTATCAGTGATTCCAAGTCGTTATAATTATTGATCTACTTATGGGGACGATGTCTAGTTTGTGATTTAGTGAGGTGTTTAAAGTGAGGTTTCCAAGAGATTGGTCATGATTATCTAAGTTTTCCCAACCAACTAGAAGTATGTTACTATTTTTCCAAGAACAGATGAGCTTAAAAAAATAATAATAAATTATGACAATCTTTTACTCGTTTATTCTTTCTTATCAATGCAATTTGGTGCGTGTAGGTTGATATATTAGAGAATATTAGACCTGAAGTTGTAGAAGGTACACGTGAAGTGGAAAACAGCTTCCTTGGTGGTCGAGTTCTTATTGATGTACATGAATTGAATTTTGGAGTTGTGACATTGCATTCATTAGAGAAGTTTGATTCTTTTTTAGTTTAGTTATCCATTAAATTGCTTTATAGCTAATTTGGGAGCTAAAAAGGACCCTTATAATTTCGTTTGTTTACGATCTTCTTAGGCCGAGAGGTATAACATAAAATGAAGAACAAGAGTTGTAGATCAAGAACTAAACACCAAGTTCATGTCCATTAATCATTTTAGTGTCTGTTATGATGGAATGGTGGAGAATGAAATATTTCATTATGGTCCAAAAAGACTGTTTGGTTACCAATATAAAAAACATTGATACATATGGTATTTTTTCAACTTTTGAAACATTTGATTGAATCGTTCTTTAAGTTCACCGTACATTACCTTATATGTAGCAATTGTTTGTCAATAAGTTGTCAGTTTTATGTTTCATTATAAAGCATTGTACTTTGAAAGTACAATGCTATAATTTGGTATAATATGAAAAAAAATCATTTTCCTTGACTTTTTACATGTAATTTAGTTTTTTTATTTTTCAAATCATTACATTCTATAGTTATAATCCGTTTCATTTTTTATTTTTATAATTAATACATACTAAAATTATAATAAATATCAAATTGTCCATGATTTTAGCAATAATTTTTATCTTATTTTTAGTACGGTTTATTTAATTGAAGGAATGATTTTAATTGACTAATTTTTGGTATGATTTTAAATGTTTTTGTTATGAAGTGTGCAGGATGCTAACAAAATGTGGATGAAAAAAAGGTTGAAGATGGAACTCGGAGAGAAACTAACAAGAGTCAGTAGCTATATAATTATGACCTTCACTACCATGAAGACATCTGCAGGAAGGTAATGAGACCCATGATGAAAAATATATTAATTCCCTTCTTAGTTTCTTGAGCATTTACATTAATGCTTCAAATTCTGCAAGTTTAATCAACATGACTTTCAGCTTATTTAAAAGATGTTTGTTGGATGTAGTAGTTTTATGAGATTAGGGCAATTAGACATTGTTTTCTTATGCAAGTAAAATTTGAATGGTAAGTTGAACATGGTCGAATCACTTATTTAGTGGTCATTAGTTGTACTTGAGGTGAAATATGTATTTAAGACATTACATTTGTATGTTTAAATGCAGGAAATAGCTTTATATGATTCAATACAAGATGTTTTTAAAAATCAAATGCAAAAAAATAGCATTGTACTTTCATTTCTTGGAAGTTTTTAAAAATAAATATCATAATTATTTATTCCAAATATGGAAATGTTTACCAGATACGTGGTTATGTTCAAAAAACAAGGGTACAAGTTCGTGGCTATAATAACAAAACTTAAAAGAAAAATATATGGTTAAAGGATCCTTAGTATTACATGGAGTCATAGAAAGATAATTAAAGGCAACGAAAGGTAAGTCTGTTCAAGTGGCCAATGATCAACCACACACCATGATTTCTCTAAGTGGGATTTAATATTTAATTAGAAAATAAGGTTAAAGAAATGGGAATGCAAGCTTGGTGTATCAACTATCAACTGTTGTGGAGGTCATGATGCATTAAAGAGAGACGTTTAATTCTTTTTATATTAATATTTCATATAACATCTACAAAAAAATAAAAAAAGAATATATATATATATATATATATATATATATATATATATATATATATATATATATATATATATATATATATATATATATATATATATATATATATATATATATATATATATATATCTTTTTGTGGTCCCTGGATAGCATGAAGGGAAAGGTGGAAAATATGGATCCATTTTTTATTATAAGTCTACAAAGACAGAAAATAAACATTACAAATACACCAACGAATGGACAAAAAATAGGTTTTCGAATATAGACTCATAATTCGTTGCATTTTCAATCAAAGTGTATAAAATATATCAAGTTTTTCAAAAAAAAAAAAAAAAAAAAAAAAAAAAAAAAAAAAAAAACTACCTAATAACAAAAAGTTCAAAAAGAAAAATCAATGGTTGATGTCTGATCTACATAATAATCACCTAATCAACAGAAAAAAAAAAATAGTAGTGTCTTGAAAGAATCTATTACCATAACGAAACTTAGCTTATTGAAAGACTCAATGGTTGATGTCTAATGGTGCCGCGATTAGGTTTTCGAGACGATGCAACCATGTCGTGCGCTATAGAACGCTTGCTTGGTGCAACCATAACGTGTCTTTTAGAATGAACAATAATCATAGAGTTTAGTTGGAAGCAATTAATGATACAAACCATTTTAGTTTTTATTGTTAGTTAGCTCTAATGATCTATATTTACAAAAAAAAATTTTAATAAAACACGTTGAATTTTAACATAAACATACAATAAAAATTTATTAATAAATACACATTATACTATAAAATGAACGTAGTATATTTTAATGTGAACACACTTTGTTAATGTGAACATACTATATTCTAATATGACCAAAATTAATAGAAAATTTCTATTGTGAGGCTATACAACATTCTAATATGAACAAGGACACGGAAAGTCTATTGCAAGACATTTACTTAACTCTCTTTCCAAACTCCATACGTAATTTGTTCTTATTGTTCATCTTAGCCCTGTCGAAAATACCCGATATCCGAATTATCCGTCCGATTTTTTCGGGTATCGGGTAAAACGGGTCGGGTAAATCGGGTATCGGGTAATTTTTTCCGGGTAATCGGGTTACCCGAAGTTTTTTCGGGTCGGGTAAAGGGTATTTTTTTGGGTTTCGGGTATACCCGAATTACCCAAATTATTTTAAAAATTCCTTTTTTTTGTAGAGCTTGTACTATATAACAGGTATTTGATCACGCTTAAACTAACTATCATTATTGTAAAACATAAATATATTTATTATGACAATACGACACTAACAATATTAAAAGTAATTTTTATATATCATCACGTTCTTTAAAATTTAATTGTTATCTTGATTATAGTTTTATTACAACTAACAAACTCATTATCTTGACGAAACTTTAGAACATGACAAAACTTATGACTACATTTATCTTAAACATTTTAAACTTTTAAATTAAGATCTTTAGGTATTTGTTTTTTTAACATCTTATTAGATTAGATTAAGTCGTTAAAAAATTACTTGATATCTCATGTACTATTGAGTAGAAAATCTCAATGTTCAAAGCTTGAGTAACTTCGTTTATGTCTCGTTTGTTTATATAAACAAGACTAATAAAGCACGACGTATTTATTTCATTAAATTTATTTTTATGTGAAATTCAAAAAAAATCATATATTTCGGGTAATACCCGAATTACCCAAACCCGACCCGATACCTGAATTTAGTTTGGGTAGGGTAACGGGTAATTTTTCTAACATGAAAAACCCAAATTACCCGAAACCCGAAAAAATTACCCGTTCAACACCCCTAGTTCATCTCCAATGAATTCCTATTTGTATCACGAGGCTCTTTATATATATATATATATATATATATATATATATATATATATATATATATATATATATATATATATATATATAGTTAGGTTATTTTGTTTTTACTATCTATTGTGTGCATGTATGACTGATTTTAGACCAATCATTTTAGTTATTTTAAGAAAGTAATTAATGCATATTACATGTTGAAAATATTAATTACATATTCAACATTTAATATTTATTAATTACTTTCTTAAAATAACTAAAATGATTGGTCCAGAATCAATCATATATGCACACAATAGATAGTGAAAACATTTGAACCTAAGTCTCTCCTTCTCTCTCTCTCTCTCTCTCTCTCTCTCTATATATATATATATATATATATATATATATATATATATATATATATATATATATATATATATATATATATATATATATACTAGGTGAATGTTCGCGCATTGCGCGAAAAACACCTATATAGTTGAAGTCTTTATAAATATATGTTTTTTTTAAATATAACAATAATGTTGTTGTTAAATTTGATATCATAATTCGTATATTAAATTGATATAATATATTGATTATTTTGAATTATATGATAATATCCTGCATAATCTTAAGACTAAACTGCACAAATGGTCCCTGTGGTTTGTCGAAAATTGTCACTTTGGTCCAAAAATGTTTGGACTAGCACCAGAGGTCCAAACTTTTCATTTTGTTGCAAGTATGGTCCTATTTGCTATAAACTTTTTCATAAAGACGAATTTGCCCTTCCCTTTTTCTTTTTTTAGTTTTTTTTATTCTTTAAAGATTTTTCTGATTAAAAGAAAATTTTCCTTATATATTTTTTTATAACAGAAATAAAAATGTAAACTCTCTCTCTTTCTCTCTCTCTCACACACACACACACAAACACAAACGGCTGATCAGATCTCTTCATCGGTATCGGTCCTCTATCTGCTTCTGAGTTTATTGAAGTTACAGGCATCAAGATTTCTTTGATTTCATCTTTTTATTCCTGATTTTCGAGTTCAAAGGAGAAGCCCTAAATCTATAATTGTTGTTCTTCACCTTTACATTATACAGTTTGATATAGTGATTCACATCAGAGCATAACCCAAACACAAAAAAAAAAACTCACAAAAAACGATTGAATCCAAAAAGAGGTTTCCGATGAAGCATTGATATCTAATTACCACCTCTGTAATCTAACACAATCAAACCTAACATCGATTATTCTGAACAATTGAACATCTGAAATAAATGAAAAGGATAGTAAGTGAACCTGTATCTAATTTCTAGGGCTAAAAGCCCTAAAATTACTTCTAGAAATAAATACAAACGATAGTGCGTGTGTGTGTGTGTTTTTAATTCTCAGAGAGAATGTGTGTGTTTGATATTCTATGGGAAGAAGGCAATGGGCATGAGAGAGAAAGAGAGAGAAAGATGTTACTTGGATTTGTATGGCATCGTTTGTAACCATCGTTGATTGATCATCGTATTTTTACAACGACCTTGAGGCTTGGATCTGGTTTGGTTTTTGTTCATCTTCTCCGGTGAGAAAGAATGGGCGTGCCATCGCTGCCTCATCATCGACATAACAGAGGTTTGGAGTGTCCTTAAATCTGGGATTCTTTAAATTAAAAGAGAAACAGAAAGGGAGAAGAGAAAGAAGAAGAATAAATGGAGATGAGGATAATAACAGAGCTGGTGTTGGGTTGTATTTTTTGGTAGTTGATTTGTGGTGGCCGGAAGGAAGAACAATGGTGAGGATCTGGTGGTGGGTTTTGAAGAAGATGATATATCTTTTTAGTATTAAAACGACGAGAGAGAGAGAGAGAGAGAGAGAGAGAGAGAGAGAGAATTGTATTTGTTTTTTATTTTTAATTAATTTTTTTTTCTATTTTCAGTTAAAAACTAGTGCAGTAAATAAAAAGAAAATAAAAAAACAAATAACAAGGGCAAAAAAGTCATTTTATCCTCTTCCAATTTTGAAACAAACCAAACCTGCAACAAAATAAAAAGTTTGGACCTCTGGTGCTAGTCCAAACTTTTTTGGACCAAAGTGGCAATTTTGAACAAACCACAGGGACCATTTGTGCAGTTTAGTCTTATCTTAATAGTTTGAATGGCTTCTACCCGCGAATTAGAGATGAATAAAATTGAACTCCTTGTTCACTTGATCCTAGTTCATAAACATTGTCTGTTCTTATGACTTTAATGGTCTTGTTGAATTGAGTTTGTATTAAGTTGATGAAAACTTTAATAATAGAGAATGTTGAGCTTTTATCAAACAACAGATGAATCCATGCATGTCTACTAAAATCATCTACAATATTGATGAAATATTTGTATCCATCATGTGAAACATGTTTATAAGGTTCCCAAATGTCCATATGGACAAGATAAAATATTTCTTTTGAATGAGTTTTACTATGTGGAAATGGTAATTGATGTTGTTTAGATTGAGCACAAACAATACAAGGATCAATAGAGGAGTTAAATGGTACAACAAACAATTGTTGTAATTTTGACAAAGATACATGTCCAAATCTTCTATGCCATAACAGTACATCAAAATTAGGCATAGAAGTAACACTATTGTTTATTGAAGATGAAAAAACTAAAAAACTGAAAGACAAAGCTGTTTTGATTGAATAATGATCAAAGATATACAAATCTTTGACTCTAGATCCAAGAACCCCAAGAGCAAGATTACTCTTCTGTAAAGGGTTTTACAATAAACATTTTGTGTCAGTGAACACAACAAATTTTTGTAACTGAGATGTAAGTTTAGTGACAGAAACAAGATTGTATTTGAAGGTTGGAACATACAAAACTCCGTGGAGAGTTACAAGATCATGAAGTTGCACATTGTTGGATTAGGTGTCTAAGCCTATAATTATTTTGGTATGTACTTGACTCGATTGTGAGCATGGTCCTTTTAGGTTGCCTTCACCATAGCAACTGATATGATGAACTAAGAAGAAAAAGGATTAATTATGATTTATTAATATATTATATGAATAATATATTAGAAGAGAAATCATATTGTTTAATTAATATTAGTCAAGAATTAATAAGAATTAATTTTGTGGCTAAAAGAGATTAATTAAATAAAGGGGACTGATTGTGTAATTATAAGATAGTTGCATAAATGGGCTAATGGACTCCATAGAAGTTGGATCGGACAAAATCTATGGGGAAACCCATTAGAATTCGTCTAAGGCCTCTGAGGAGGGAGTCAATGGGCTGCTTAGGACCTAAGAAGTCAAATTAGGGTTTCCTTGTTTGATAACCCTAATAGCTTACCTATATAAGGAACCCCTAAGGCCCTAAAAACGTGGTGAAGTAATCCCTAAGGGTTCTTGGACGTTTTTGGTGCTCCTCCTCCTTCTCTTAGGTCATCTTGTTGCTCATGGTGTTTGTGACTTCATTAGAGGTGCAACATTTGAGGCACTTAGCTTTCAAAGGTCAAGATCAAGAGGAATTGAGATTGTTATTACTACATAACAATCAAGGTAATATCTAAACCCTTTTATTATGATAATATCGATTATTATATGCTAGATTTAGGGTTTATGAGCTTTGAATGATTATTGCATGTTCATTAGACAAACTAGATCCAAATCTTTAGGGTTTGCATGTACACTATAGGATTGATGTAGTGCTCATAACCCATCACTCATCACCATAAAAGGAAATAGTGGTTGTTGTGCCCATTAGGAAGACAAGTCTGATGTGGTTGTTTGAGTTTTATCAAAGAAGTGAATAAGGACTTATTAGAACACATATGGTCAGTAGCTCTTGTATCTAGTATCGAAGAATATTGTTCTTCAAGAGCAGATGAAGATTTGTAGACATTTAAGGCAAAACTCTTGAAGGAAAAAAGTTTACCTTCTTTGTTCATGGTACCATCAATGATTGAAACATTAGCTTGACTTCCACTAGTTGAACCAAGACCACTTTTACTTAGCAATTCCATGAGATTTTTATATTGTTCTTGAGAAATTCCACCATTTGAATTGTTTGTAGAAGTTGAAGCAGATGAATAGAAGTGGAAATAACGTTTTGAGCACTTGATCTATTATCATCTCTTTTACTCTTTGTGAATTTGAAATCAGCAGGGAATCCATGAAGTCTATAACATTGAGACTTAACATGTCCAGATTTCTTACAATGATTGCAAGTAATAAGTTTCTTTGTAACATGATTATTGTTATCAACTAATAAAACATGCATTGCTATTGCTTCAGAATTAAGATTCATGGATGTATGAATACCTTTTTGCCTTTCTTCGTAAAGAATTAACGAATATGATGTAGAAATTGTAGGTAATGGCTTCATCATTAAGATCTAGCCACGAGTAACTTTGAATAATTCATCTAATCCCATGAGCATTTGGATAAGTCTTTGATCTTCAAGAAGCTTCATGATTTCGACTCCAACAACACATGTACAAGAAGTAATAGCTTGAACAATTTGCAATTCATCCCAAACTCGAGCTAATTTGGTGAAGTATGTAGCAAAGTCATCAGATCCTTGATGATAGAATACAATTTTTTTTTTTTGAATTTGATAAATGAGTGCTCCATCAACTTGCTCATATTGTTGATTCAATTCCTTCCAGATATCACGAGTAGTTTTAAGAAACAATACACTTTCAGCTATGTTCTTGTGAAGAGAGTTCAAGATCCAACTGATCACCATCGAGTTGGCACAATACCAATCAGAATATTCAGGTGAAGAAATAGAGGGTTGAGGGAGCGAGCCATCTATGAATTTGAGTTTGTTCTTTGTAGACAAAGAAATAGTCAATGATCTTTTCCAAGCTGTAAAACCTACTCCATTGAAGATGTTGGAAACAAGAATGTAACTAGGGTTGTCAGAAGGAGCAATGAACAAAGGATTAAATGAATTTAATCCAATTATCAAATCAGATCCAGATGATGAATTAGACATGATGAAATCAGAAATTGAAATTGATTAAAAAATGAAGAACAATCAATGCATTTTGATCGACAGCTCTGATACCATGTTCAAGTTGAAAAGGGGAAAATTGGATGAATTCATTGATTTTAGTTGTCTAAACATTACAACACTGAATACAAGCCTTAAATATACAGAACAAATACATAACCGAGAATGCCAACTATACTAACTATAAGAAAAGACAAAAATGCCCTTGACTCACTAACTAATTTCACAAATGGTTGGTATTCATTTTATTTCCAGTCAGTTTAATGAATATATAATTATGTTCATAGACTAAAAAGTACTTAAAAGTGAATATATATTCAACAATCTCTTTCTAATAAAAAAAATTAAGAATGGAATGCAATAACGATAAATTAATTATAGTATGTTGCTATCATAAATATCATGATCACGTAAATTAAAAATTAAATATCTTAAAATATATAAATCTGATAAAAAAGTATTTATTAAGATATATATAGACATAACATAATAAAATAAAATATCTTAAAATATATATACTATCTTACGGTCTCACAAAATTAGTATGATGTCAAATGAATCTGAACCTATAAATTTGGTGTAAAAGTCATCCTAAACCTTGCCACCGAAAGTATTAAACGTTTTTGTTTAAAATTCCATCAAATCAAATACAATTACTCTTAAGAAAACCACAAAATATGCTACAAAAGAAGAGCAAAAACATAGTCATCAAGATTATATAAAATGCTACGTTTGTCGGTGCTTTTTGGTAGCATAATTATATAAAATAGGAAAAATGAATTCATAAATAAATTCTTTAAATGGCATGATTAATGTCGGTGTTTTTTGGTAGCATAATTATATAAAATACGAAAAATGAATTCATAAATAAATTCTTTAAATGTCATGATTAATGTTTGGCGTTTATTCTTTTAAGCCATACAAACCTTTATTTTAACATTCATTTCATGTATCGAATTTATAGTTTGATAAGTTAATATCATCGAAGTTATATTGTCATGGTCTAGTGTATCATTCTTCATAAATTATTAATTAGTATATTAGAAAAAGATAAATAAATTTTGTGAGTATATGATTTTAATAAAAAATTAACTGATAACTGTAATTGACGAAAAAAATCTTTACAAAATAACTATAATAAATTATAAATAGTAGTTTTTTTAAATATAAACAGTACAAAACTCAATAGGCATAATTGTAAAAACTACATATTTTTGTTTTTATCATATATTTTATGCTTAAAGTTTCATATTACATATCTTAATATACAATGCAATGAAAATTGTTTATAAGGTGACATTTTTCAAAGTAATCTATTAACAAAAAGAAATTATTTTCCAAAAAGAAACTAATAGCTCAAAACTACTATCCAGCGTCAAAAGTAACTATCCATTTCATGGCAACCAAACTATAAGAGTAAAAAATATAACCTATGCAAAGGTCGAAAAGACTATCTCCGCAGAAAAACGTGTTAAATAGCCGACATGAACTATCTTCCGCTAAAAGAAAACTAATCGTTGTGTGGAAACTATTTGCTGAAAAAAACTAGCTAGAGTCGCTGCATCGCACGGGTACCCCATTACTATATATAATTTTATAAATGGAAGAGAAACAGAAAGCCTCATGGTCGATACAAATAGAAATTCATTGGAGATGAACAAGAACAAGGATTTACGTATGGAGTTGGGAAAGAGAGAAGAAAAAGTGTCTTGGAATAGACTTTCGGTGTGTGTGTGTGTGTGTGTATATATATATATATATATATATATATATATATATATATATATATATATATATATATATATCTTATAAAGCTAGTATTTTTTTTTCTTGAACCTCATGCATTTGAAACTCCCATGCATTTTTCCTTTCACCACATTCATTTGAAACACCCATGACTTTTCAATTTCTTTCTAATAATAAGTATAATTGGTTAATAAGATTAAATAAATATCAAACCTAAAGTGTAATCATATATAAACTAAATTTCAATATTAAAATAATATATTTACTTATACTTATAAAGTTATGTTTTTTAACTTTGAACATATTATACTTAATTTTTTATTGTTTATTAGATGTAAACTATATTCATTTTAAAGATACAATTTTGGAACAATTTGTATAAAATACTTAAATTATGAATTTAAATATAACATTATAGGTTCAACTTAAATATAAATTTTAGTTTACCTTAAACAACCCAAAAAATATTTTGTAAATATTTAAAAGTGATAAATTGTAGTGGATTTCTAATAATGATTATAAGTTGGTTAATAAGATTAAATAAATATCAAACCTAAAGTATAATCATAAATAAACTAAATTTCAATTTTAAAATAATATCTTTACTTCTACTTATAAAGTTATGTCTTTAATTTTTAACATATTATACTTAATTTATTAGATTTAAAATGTTATTGTATGTAAACCATCATCAGTTTAAAGATACCACTGTTGAATAGTTTGGACAAAAATACTTAAATTGTTAACTTAAATATAATATTACAGTGTCAAATTAAATATAAATTTCATTTCCATTTAAAAAACCAAAGAATATTTTGTAAATAGTTAAAAGTGATAAATTGTAGTGATAAATGCAAAAACGAAACTGCAATCTCAACTTAACTAAAATATTTCCCAAATATATTTTTATAATCGTTAAAAGTTTTCAAATAAGTAGCTTAAAATAACTTACAGTAACAATAGTTAAAAATAACTCTATATAAATGATTATATTATTACATTTAAATTCAAAAAACAATGTTTGATGTTTTAAATAATTATAATGATAGAAATTAAAACATTAAGCAAATAAATTTTAAAAAATTAATTAAAAATAATAACAACTATAAATAACATTAAACCATATATTATATTTAATTTTATTCATCTCTAATTCGCGAGTAGAAGTCATTCAAACTATTAAGATAAGACTAAACTGCACAAATGGTCCCTGTGGTTTGTTCAAAATTGCCACTTTGGTCCAAAAAAGTTTGGACTAGCACCAGAGGTCCAAACTTTTTATTTTGTTGCAGGTTTGGTCTGTTTCAAAATTGGAAGAGGATAAAATAAATTTTTTGCCCTTGTTATTTGTTTTTTTATTTTCTTTTTATTTACTGCACTAGTTTTTAACTGAAAATAGAAAAAAAAAATTAATTAAAAATAAAAAACAAATACAATTCTCTCTCTTTCTCTCTCTCTCTCTCTCTCTCTCTCTCTCTCTCTCTTTCTCTCTCTCGTCGTTTTAATACCAAAAAGATATATCATCTTCTTCAAAACCCACCATCAGATCCTCACCATTGTTCTTCCTTCCGGCTACCACAAATCAACTACCAAAAAATACAACCCAACACCAGCTCTGTTATTATCCTCATCTCCATTTATTCTTCTTCTTTCTCTTCTCCCTTCTCTTCTCCCATTAAAGAATTTATTTATGAATTCATTTTTCGTATTTTATATAATTATGCTACCAAAAAACACCGACATTAATCATGCCATTTAAAGAATTTATTTATGAATTCATTTTTCCTATTTTATATAATTATGCTACCAAAAGACACCGACAAACGTAGCATTTTATATAATCAAGATGACTATGTTTTTGCTCTTCTTTTGTAGCATATTTTGTGGTATTCTTAACAGTAATTGTATTTGATTTGATGGAATTTTAAACAAAAACGTTTAATACTTTCGGTGGCAAGGTTCAGATTCATTTGACATCATACTAATGTTGTGAGACCGTAAGATAGTATATATATTTTAAGATATTTTATTTTATTATGTTATGTCTATATATATCTTAATAAATACTTTTTTATCAGATTTATATATTTTAATTTTTAATTTACGTGATCATGATATTTATGATAGCAACATACTATAATTAATTTATCGTTATTGCATTCCATTCTTAATTTTTTTTATTAGAAAGAGATTGTTGAATATATATTCACTTTTAAGTACTTTTTAGTCTATGAACATAATTATATATTCATTAAACTAACTGGAAATAAAATGAATACCAACCATTTGTGAAATTAGTTAGTGAGTCAAGGGCATTTTTGTCTTTTCTTATAGTTAGTATAGTTGGCATTCTCGGTTATGTATTTGTTCTGTATATTTAAGGCTTGTATTCAGTGTTGTAATGTTTAGACAACTAAAATCAATGAATTCATCTAATTTTCCCCTTTTCAACTTGAACATGGTATCAGAGCTGTCGATCAAAATGCATTGATTGTTCTTCATTTTTTAATCAATTTCAATTTCTGATTTCATCATGTCTAATTCATCATCTGGATCTGATTTGATAATTGGATTAAATTCATTTAATCCTTTGTTCATTGCTCCTTCTGACAACCCTAGTTACATTCTTGTTTCCAACATCTTCAATGGAGTAGGTTTTACAGCTTGGAAAAGATCATTGACTATTTCTTTGTCTACAAAGAACAAACTCAAATTCATAGATGGCTCGCTCCCTCAACCCTCTATTTATTCACCTGAATATTCTGATTGGTATTGTGCCAACTCGATGGTGATCAGTTGGATCTTGAACTCTCTTCACAAGAACATAGCTGAAAGTGTATTGTTTCTTAAAACTACTCGTGATATCTGGAAGGAATTGAATCAACGATATGAGCAAGTTGATGGAGCACTCATTTATCAAATTCAAAAAAAAATTGTATTCTATCATCAAGGATCGGATGACTTTGCTACATACTTCACCAAATTAGCTCGAGTTTGGGATGAATTGCAAATTGTTCAAGCTATTACTTCTTGTACATGTGTTGTTGGAGTCGAAATCATGAAGCTTCTTGAAGATCAAAGACTTATCCAAATGCTCATGGGATTAGATGAATTATTCAAAGTTACTCGTGGCTAGATCCTAATGATGAAGCCATTACCTACAATTTCTACATCATATTCGTTAATTTTTTAAGAAGAAATGCAAAAAGGTATTCATACATCCATGAATCTTAATTCTGAAGCAATAGCAATGCATGTTTCATTAGTTGATAACAATAATCATGTTACAAAGAAACCTATTACTTGCAATCATTGTAAGAAATCTGGACATGTTAAGTCTCAATGTTATAGACTTCATGGATTCCCTGCTGATTTCAAATTCACAAAGAGTAAAAGAGATGATAATAGATCAAGTGCTCAAAACGTTATTTCCACTTCTATTCATCTGCTTCAACTTCTACAAACAATTCAAATGGTGAAATTTCTCAAGAACAATATAAAAATCTCATGGAATTGCTAAGTAAAAGTGGTCTTGGTTCAAATAGTGGAAGTCAAGCTAATGTTTCAATCATTGATGGTACCATGAACAAAGAAGGTAAACTTTTTTCCTTTAAGAGTTTTGCCTTAAATGTCTACAAATCTTCATCTACTCTTGAAGAACAATATTCTTCGATACTAGATACAAGAGCTACTGACCATATGTGTTCTAATAAGTCCTTATTCACTTCTTTGATAAAACTCAAACAACCACATCAGACTTGTCTTCCTAATGGGCACAACAACCACTATTTCCTTTTATGGTGATGAGTGATGGGTTATGAGCACTACATCAATCCTATAGTGTACATGCAAACCCTAAAGATTTGGATCTAGTTTGTCTAATGAACATGCAATAATCATTCAAAGCTCATAAACCCTAAATCTAGCATATAATAATCGATATTATCATAATAAAAGGGTTTAGATATTACCTTGATTGTTATGTAGTAATAACAATCTCAATTCCTCTTGATCTTGACCTTTGAAAGCTAAGTGCCTCAAATGTTGCACCTTTAATGGAGTCACAAACACCATGAGCAACAAGATGACCTAAGAGAAGGAGGAGGAGCACCAAAACGTCCAAGAACCCTTAGGGATTACTTCACCATGTTTTTAGGGCCTTAGGGGTTCCTTATATAGGTAAGCTATTAGGGTTATCAAACAAGGAAACCCTAATCTGACTTCTTAGGTCCTAAGCAGCCCATTGACTCCCTCCTCAGAGGCCTTAGACGAATTCTAATGGGTTTCCCCCATAGATTTTGTCCGATCCAACTTCTATGGAGTCCATTAGCCCATTTATGCAACTATCATATAATTACACAATCAGTCCCCTTTATTTAATTAATCTCTTTTAGCCACAAAATTAATTCTTATTAATTCTTGACTAATATTAATTAAACAATATGATTTCTCTTCTAATATATTATTCATATAATATATTAATAAATCATAATTAATCCTTTTTCTTCTTAGTTCATCATATCAGTTGCTATGGTGAAGGCAACCTAAAAAGACCATGCTCACAATCGAGTCAAGTACATACCAAAATAATTATAGGCTTAGACACCTAATCCAACAATGTGCAACTTCATGATCTTGTAACTCTCCACGGAGTTTTGTATGTTCCAACCTTCAAATACAATCTTGTTTCTGTCACTAAACTTACATCTCAGTTACAAACATTTGTTGTGTTCACTGACACAAAATGTTTATTGTAAAACCCTTTACAGAAGAGTAATCTTGCTCTTGGGGTTCTTGGATCTAGAGTCAAAGATTTGTATATCTTTGATCATTATTCAATCAAAACAGCTTTGTCTTTCAGTTTTTTAGTTTTTTCATCTTCAATAAACAATAGTGTTACTTTTATGCCTAATTTTGATGTACTGTTATGGCATAGAAGATTTGGACATGTATCTTTGTCAAAATTACAACAATTGTTTGTTGTACCATTTAACTCCTCTATTGATCCTTGTATTGTTTGTGCTCAATCTAAACAACATCAATTGCCATTTCCACATAGTAAAACTCATTCAAAAGAAATATTTTATCTTGTCCATATGGACATTTGGGAACCTTATAAACATGTTTCACATGATGGATACAAATATTTCATCAATATTGTAGATGATTTTAGTAGACATGCATGGATTCATCTGTTGTTTGATAAAAGCTCAACATTCTTTATTATTAAAGCTTTCATCAACTTAATACAAACTCAATTCAACAAGACCATTAAAGTCATAAGAACAGACAATGTTTATGAACTAGGATCAAGTGAACAAGGAGTTCAATTTTATTCATCTCAATGAATTATACATCGAAAATCTACACCCTATACACCACAACAAGATGGGATTGTATAAAGAAAACATAAACATATTCTTGAAGTAGCAAGGGCATTATATTTCCAATCCGGATTAGGAAATGCATACTGGGGAGAATGTATAAGAACAATGGTTCATTTGATCAATAGAATGCCTTCAACTATTCTTAAAAATCAAATTCCTTTTGAGATACTTCATCAAACCAAACTTGATGTTTCTTACCTGAAAAGTTTTGGATGTTTGTGTTATGTAAGTACTAACACAATTGGAAGGGACAAATTTATGGAAAGAGCTTAATCTTGTGTTTTCATTGGTTATCCTCATGGCCAAAAGGAATACATAGTATTGAATTTATCTACCAAAACGGTATTTGTTACAAGAAATGTGATGTTTTTTGAAGAGTTTTTTCCGTTACACAACATGAAGAATGATAACCCGTTATTCTTCAAAATTCTTTCATACCTAAAAACCCCCTTGATACACATGGTCATGATTCCTCTCCTGTCCAATCCAACACTATTCATGATGATGTTTCATTTGTTCACTCATCAAATGAACCCTCAAATGAATTTTTTTTTCCTAATCCACCAAGGCTATGAGTAGGGTCAACCATAGTCAGCATGCTACGAGCATTGGTCTGAGAGATGATATTAGTTTGTAGTAGTTAGATAGTTATTTTGAAACTTGTGACAAAATAAATGTAATCGATTTTTTGGTGATTAAATAATGGAGAATTATTTATGAGTTTGTTTGCTGCCTTTTACCAATTGTTTATTCTTGTGTTTCGTTTTGCATGTTTTACTTCCCGAATTATATGATTATTCAAATTGCACAGTTGGTCATACTTTTGGAAGTAAGTAGTGAATTAAGACTATCATAAATTGAATTGTAGATTGCCTAAGGGAGTTAGGCATATCAATAGTATTGTTGTAATGTTCATAAGTACTTACAAATGAAGATTTAAGTATTAGATAAATCCACACTCAGAGAATTACTTCATTGATTCTATCACAAGTAATTCTAAGACAATTAATATCTTATGATCTTGAAACGGAGATATATGAGTTGCAATTTACAAGTCGGTTGTACATTGGTAATGCGTAAACGCATCAATAACTTGATGTCATAAAACATATTGTCATGCATGATTTGATGAGTAAAGGATGCAAGCATATGAGTCAAAGTCTATCCATTCCTTTTGCCCTAATAGGAAAAGCGATATCTTTGCGACCCTCGGTGATTTAATGTTGACATATAGTGTTGGGCCTAGCCAGGACTAAATTTATGTGTTCAATTTGAAGTTCTATATCATCACAAATCAAAAATCGGGAAACAAATTCTTGGACAATGAGATTAATTCTATTCCATGTCTCATGTTCGTCAGAACGGAGGATTATATGATCCCTTATCTTAGGACGCGTAACTGACTAGGCCAGAGTTCGGCAGTGGCTTTTGGAAGCTACAATGTGCTGATCAATTCAGAAGTTGTACTGGCAGTTATAGTTACAGACTTATCCAAGTGGGAGACTATTGGATTAGGTGTCTATGCTCATAACTATAATTGGTATAAACTTGAATTGATATTAGCACTGTCTTTTTGGGTTGCCCTCAACCCTAACAATTGGACAGGATAACCTTTAGAGAGAGAGATTAATTTATTATATGATTAATAAATTGAAATAAATAGTTTATTAATGTATTATGAAAATAATATATTAATTAGAAAATAATATATTAATTTAATATTCAAATCAGGATAATCTAGGGTTTCCTTGGACCACGATATAAAGACCCTTAACCCTTGTATTTTCAGCTACTCATACCTCCATAGAGATAGTCGAAATTCTCCCATCTCCTCTCCTCTCTCTATAGTCTTCATTCTTGCTAGTTTGGGTGTGAGCTATTAGAGGCATGACAATTATGGTGATTGCTTCCAAGAGATCTACAAGTGAAGGATTCTTGTTATTTACTATAATAACAACAAGGTATGTAAACCTAAGCCCTTTTATAGTTTTTGAAAATATTCTTAGGGTTTCTAGTGTTTCTTTTTGTTGTTCTTAGTTATAGGTTCAATAATTAAAACATAGATCTTTAGGTTGCATGTGAACTTAAGGGTTTTTAAGTTTATTTGTTTTGCATAAAACCTATCATTGTTATGATTACATACGTGTTTGCTTGATGTTGTTTATTTGTATATGTCGACATATTGTGGTTGGGATGAGGCGGTTCAGTTATGTGCTGTAATCCAAGAGGCACGGGTGGTCTAGTTGATACTGTAGGTCCAAGGAGAGCGGTCCAACCCAGTGTTGTAGGCTCAAGAGAGCGGTCCATGTGTACTGTAGGCCTTGCAAGGCGATCCAGTCATACTGAAGGCTCATGTGCATGCATTGTATGTGTATTGTTATGTGGGGTATTTTGGGAAACTCACTAAGCTTTGGCTTACAGTTGTGGATTTAAATATTTCAGGTACTTTTGAGGATCAAGGGAAAGCAAATCCATGATTGTACACAACATCCGCATATTTTTATTTGGGAGATGGTATTTAATACTCGATTGTATGATTATGGTTTTGGAACAATGAATTGGATGACTTATGGGTTGTATAAAAATGTCTTTTAAAAATGAAAATTTTTTATTATGGTTTTTGGGACGTTACCAATCCCCTGGAGTTTGTCTCGATTAACGTAAAATGCATCCCTAATTTATTTTACAATTAAACCCAAGATACCGATAAACGTTAGCAAAACAACCTTTGTACCTGGTTAAAGATGATTTTTATGAACCAATTGTAAATAAACAATATGATATGACTTTTCGTTAATAGGGTTAAAGTACAGACTTTTTTGAAGATTTGTTTATATATAATAAATTAATTTGAAGAAAAACACATATTTATTTATTAAAAACGCAAAATAAAGATACCATCTACATGCATTTCACTAAAAAAAATCATATTTATTTATTAAAAGCACAATTATGATAATTTATATATCAATTTTTGGGTTTTTTTTGTGATTATTTTCAATAAATATCATAACTACAATCATAAAGATACCGTTCATATCTTAAAAATGTTTTACAACCAATACCTAAAAATTATACAGTTTTATTGTAAATGTTTTACATCTATATCATAACCTTGCAGTTTTTTATTAAATGTTTTATACCTAAGACCTGAAAATTCAATAATGAAGTAACATATAGCCTAAAAATATGTTTCTTGCGACAAATCAACAAAGTCCTATTAAGTTTATAGATGGTATCTTTATGATTGTAATTATGATATTTATTGAAAAAGAATCACAAAAAAACCCCAAAAAATGATATATATATATATATATATATATATATATATATATATATATATATATATATTATATTATCATTATTGTGTGTTTTAATAATTAAATATGAGTTTTTTTTAGTGAAAATGATGTAAGATGATATCTTTATTTTGAATTTTTTAATAAATAAATATGATTTTTCTTCAAATTAATTTAGTATATATAAAAAGAAAAATCTTCAAAAAAAATCATTAAACTTTAACTTTATTTATGAAAAAACCATTATCCATTTGTTAATTGAGAAAATAACAAATCTAGTCATATTTTCCTAATGACTTTTCACTTAATAATAAAAAATAACATACCAAACAGTAGACGATTAAGGAAACCTTCAATTATGTCTAAAAACTTACGGTTTGGGGCTAATAGGCTATGTTTTTGGAGTCAATCTATGCTTTGGGGGCTTATTATCCCATAATATATCAAGTTAAAAATTTTCATTCAGGTCATTTTTTGGCGTTTGAAGTTGGAAAAACGCTCAACGACGGCTTCAAAAATAATTTTGTTTTTCTTGTAAACATTAGTTTTTATTTGCATTCTATCGTTTACCTCGAAATCTAATAGTATTCAACATAGGATAGTTTTTTTTTGCACAAAACGAAGAAAAAGAAAAAACAAAACTGTAGGTGCGATATGCCACCTAAGGTGTACAAGCTGTTGATGCACAAAATGTATATTACCAATTTGTACACCTTAGACGGCATATCGAATCTACGGTTTGCACAATTATTGTTATTATTATTATTATTATTTTATGTTTCTAACATGTATAATGGTATAGTTTTATTAGGTGGTATGTTATTTAGGTTGATTCGGTAGTGTAAACGAAATAACAATTATGTTAAGAACGAAATATTAGATAACACCTGCCACTTACGGTATACAACTTGTTGATGCATGTTTTGTGCATTTGAAGTTTGTCGGCCTCACCTACGGTTTTATTCATAACCTGCATGTTGCAGGGCCGGCTCTATGCTTTGCAAAATTAAGCAAGGGCTTAGGGCCCCCAATTCTAAAGGGCCTCCAATTTTAAAACTTATTATTTTAATTATATTTGTATATATACATATTTCATGGGTTACAAAAACAAGTTGGAGCTTGGCCTAGTGGTAAAAGTGGTAGTTTAGCAAACCAATGGTCGTTCGAATCTATTTGCTTTTCTAAAGGGCCCCATTTTTTTTTTTTTCTTAAAGCCTCTAAAATGGTTGAGCCGCCCCTGGCATGTTGTTCATCCAAACAACAAACCATAGGTATTTTGAGAGCATACCGCAGGTGAGTAAAATCACTTATAGATATTTTTTAATAGTTAGCCAAACCGTAGACTATTCATGAAAACCGCAGGTGTGTTTGATTGAGCTACGGTTTGGTTGGCTATTTTTGGTTGATGTTAAAGTTTTTTGGCTAGAAAATTAGAAGCCATTAGTTTTTTTTTGGTGCTAGATTAGTTATTCTTTCTTGTTTATTTACAATTGGGCTCTAAAACGGAACCAACTACAAGGTTTTTTTTTTCCAGACATTTACAAGTATCTTAGACTTAATTGTAAAAAAAAATTAGGGATTGCTTTTGCGTTGTTAGAGTCAAACTTCAGAGACTTTTCTGCAAAAGTTTCTATTTCTTAATCATCGATTCTCTGTCCTACGACATCCTGTTTCCCCAAGCCCCATCAACGCCATTCGATTGTTTTGTCACTGAAGAATGATGAATTATGGTGTAAGAGTCAAAAAAAAACTTAGGCTCAACTAAACAAAATGTCTTCGTATTAAGAAAATGTATTGAAAGAAGATGTACGACATTCTAGTTTTGTCAATTAATACATTTCGTGACAACGACTAAAAACTGATTGCTCGAATTCGGAATGATCATCTAACCATATGTTACGAATAAGTGTTGAATGAACATAAATATTTTTGACTAACGTTATAAATAAAAACAAAAACTAGACTAAATTACATATTGAAAATATAAACAAAAAGGGACCATCATTAAAGCTATAAATGAGATCGATGGTTGCGCTTATAAGTTATGTCGATTATCTTAGTTTTTGTGATGAATTTTTTTTTCCAATTTTAAAATATAAACAAAAAGGGACCATCATTAAAGAAAGAAGGGAAAACCGTTTGAAAAAAGGCTACACATTTTGATTATCTCTAAATATTATTAAAAACGAATTCTTAATTTACCAATGAAGTAATCAGAACCTTTGATTATGTTTCAACCCTACGTTGTCAAACCTTAGATTAAATTGTTGATATCATCTTCCCCAAATGTAATTCAAACACAATTACAATTAAATATAACATAACTTACTTCTTTGAAACATGAATTGCTATACGAGCACGATCCTCTTCTGTTTATAACTTGTTGTTGTGCATGAACTCCTTTGTTTGACGTCGAACGCTTTAAAAATTCAGGCGTTTGAAAATGTTCG
Source organism: Lactuca sativa (assembly GCF_002870075.4). Classification (NCBI taxonomy): domain Eukaryota; kingdom Viridiplantae; phylum Streptophyta; class Magnoliopsida; order Asterales; family Asteraceae; genus Lactuca; species Lactuca sativa. Next base: position 210,282,272 of record NC_056624.2, read on the forward strand.
ATTGTTTGCGTCCAAGTTTCACGTGACATACCCTGGGTGGGGGTGGGGGGGGGGGGGGGGGAGGGGGGTTGCTAATTCCCTTGGATATCTATAAGCCCCCCGACATTCTGAAATAAGTATACGCTTTTCCGGCCTCTATAAACTCTTTGTAAAGTCGCATCAATGCTCTGCAACAATTGAGCACGTTCGAGATCCAAATTAACCTTATCAAAATCAAACTTACTCTACAAATACAAAAAAGTTAGTTAATTATATACCAATCACAACTAAACTTAAAATAATATCCAAGCTACCTTTAGATGCACGATTGTGACATTCCTTAAAGCGAGGGATACATTGTCCCAACCAGATACATTTAAAGGGATGTTCATCCACATATACCTCCCAATCTCACAGGTAAACCAATTACAACAGTTCTCGATAAGGGAATATGTGAGCTCCCTGTCGAAATCCAAATCCACAGGCTTTCCCTTGTTTGCCCGTATCAGCTTTGATAGCTTGATGTTTTTTGATAGATCTCTTCTTTTTTTAGGAAGCTCAGCTAAATAAGATAATTAAAAAGATTACTCATGATAGCTTATAATAAATGAATAAAAATAGCTAATAAATATATCATAATAAGACTTACCATCTTGTTCGTGTTGTCGACGACCAAAGCCTACCGGAGGTGGTGGATCCCCGGTTCCATCTGTAACACGCCGATTTTCATGTATTTTCAAATCCATCCGTTGGTTGTTAAATATGTCTTTTTGGTCCTTGGATTGGAAGGAAGTGGCGATGGGAAGCCCCAATGGCAAGTTTGTAATTTGGGTGTGACAGGAGTACGCTGAGCATACATATGAGTACGTTAAGCGTACTAATGGGCGTACACCCATGTACACTAGGCCTAATCATGTTCGATGGGAACTGTCACAACCTCAAACCAAGGATGGAGGAAACGTCCGGGGGTGGAGGACTTCATGTATAATATCACAACAATGAGTATAATAGTGCTCAAAGTAAATACAACCATCATAAATATAATTGAAAAGGTTACACCATAGTATATGTTTACATGCTCAAAATCAATTACATTATGATGACAAAATGAACTATTTGACGATTTAACATCCCATCCTCAAAATGCTGTTGATTTCCTGTATCACTGATTTCCTAAGAATACAAGTAGTTTTGAAAAAATGTCAACAATTAAGTTGGTGAGTTCATAAGATTTTGAATGCAGTAGTAAAACTCTTTTTCCTTGTAAATGTGGTGTTTGTCCAGAAAAATCCAATATTTTTCTTAAAGTGTGAAATGTAGTCTTAAAATCCAAAGACCGAAATGTACGAGTAACTTCCCATACTTATAGTAAAAATAATGCAAGTTTAAATTGACATAAACTCGTTTGATTTCGTGAAGTTCCTGCAAATCCTATGTTTTGTGAATACCCTAAGTGAGTTATTATAACCATGCTATGACCCTGTCGGCCTTGTATGCGACGTTCTTCAGGCGTCGGACGTTAATGACATTTGTCACCCGTAGACCTCGAGGTCCTACTGCAGCTAACAACAAGGTGTGGGGTGTCAATACCAATATAGATCTATACACGACTATCACGCTCTCCCTCCAAGAGACTCTGGTTACAATTACAGGACTTTTGATGCGCTACTTAAAAAGTAACGTGAAGCGAATGTCTCACAAAGTTATTCGTTAACAGATTTACGTGGTGAACCGAAAACTCTTTTGTGTAGAAATAAAACCTTTCGTAGGAAGTTTGCTCATATAACTTGAACTATCTTTGTCATAGTTTATCAAAATGTTTGTAATGTAAATGAACATAAACTATACCTATTATAGCTTATCAAAATGTTTGTATGCAATGGATATAAACTTTGTTTATTATGATTAATTACCATACTTGTGGAGGTAAGAATCCATTTGTATTCTTATGTATGTTTATTTATCAAGACAAAATGACATATAATATAAAACATATGTGCACATAATGATACACACCTTGCTCAACAAGTTACAAGGTGTAAATGAAATTGTTAACCATTTTCAAATTTTTAATCTTTCGTTCTTGTTCTTAGAAAAATCACAGAAAAATCATTTGAAGTCGAAATCAGAATCCGTAAACTCTGGGAGTTTAGAAAATGGTTATAGTTTGTTCCTAAATTTTATTATGATTTTTAAAGACATTTAACTTGTGTAAAAATATCCATATTCACAGACTGGTCCGGATTTGTTCTTGAAATGATAGGCTGTTTTGTAAAAATCACCATAAATTGTAGAAAAACGTATGGAGATGTGCAAGTAGTAATTTTAAAGGTATGGACATGAACTATTTTCACCTAATGCAGTTTTGAAAACTAAAATGTTTAAGTTTACCAAAACAATCCGTGAATGGAGTTAAACTTTTCTGATGGAAGCTATTGGATGAGTTTAGTTGTGTTCTTGGTGTTTTAACTTGTATCCCTCTGCTTAAAACTTAAGAAAAACATGAAAATATAGGGGTATGAACTCACCTTGTGTGTTCTTAGTGGATGGATGTTGAAGAAAAGAAGTGTTCTACTCAAGAACACTTAGAAGATGCCTTGAAGATTCGAAGATCTAACATGAATGTGATGATGTTTGTGTAAGATATCTATGATTTGAGTAGAAGGAAGTGAAATAATCATATGGAGAATCATAATACTTACCAAAAGTAGAAGAAAAGCTTGGAGAATAGCCTTGAATCTCGAAATTTTAGAGAGAGAATTGAGAGAGAAAGGTGTTTGTCTTTTGGAGGAAAAATGAGAGAAATAAGAGAAAGGAGGACTTTCCAACCTTTGACTAAGAGTGTGGCTGGAAAATGGTGGGAAAAGGACAATGAAATGACCAGGTATGGTGAAAGGACAATGGCTGGTCATGGAGTGGGCATGGATGGTTGCTTGTGTCATACACTAAGGCAAAGTCAACACTCTACCTAAAATATCCTACCCACTAATCTTGGATAAGGATTTTACCCAAAACGTGATAAAATCATGAAATATGGGGTTCTATATGTTGAAATATGATTTTGGGTGAAAATCTCGCGTTAAAATAATTAAAAACGGACTTAAAACGCAAAACTAGTCAAAAACCGGGCAAAAAGGGTAGTTATGCGAAGCTTCTCGCAATAGGGACCGAAGGTGCGAGGGTTCGGCCCTTAGAGGTTGAGAACCGAAGGTTGGGTTCGGTTGCTTGGTGGGAACCAAAGGCGAATTGTCAAAAGCGAACTTGTCAGACCCGAGCCTGTCAGAAGCGAACCTAGGCGAGAAGCGAAATAGACCGAACCCGAAGGTGACTTCGGTCCTTAAGAGGCTTCGACTCTAGAGTAGTTTCGGTCCTAGAGAGACTTCGGTCCTAAGGAGGCTTCGGCTCAAAATGGCTCTTTTTCAAGGTTTCTTCCCGTTTCGAGTGGTTTGTGACCCGGTTAAGGGTCGGGATGTCCCGAATGATTATAAAAAGTTTAAAGAAATTTTGAGAGATATTTGGGAGAGATTTCACATACTTGGAGAGATTTGGGAGAGATTTGAGGTAGAGAGAGATAGAGTGAAAAAGGTTGAGAGAGACTATGTTTGTGACCTTTTTGAGTGTTCGGCTTCGCAACGCAAGGTTCGTACACCCCGTTAAGCCTCGTTATGAATGTTATACGCTCCCGAGAGGTATGGAATAATGTTTGGTCGAGTAGATTCATCACTTACCCTGATTAGGGTTTAGAATTTCCGAACACATGAAAAATCTAAGTGATACTTTGTATTAAGATTACGAGTTGTACAATAAGAATCATAATGGAAACCCTAATATACAAGGGTTAGATGAGTTGACCGGTTTGACTTGTTGACTTTGTTTGACTTTGACTTGACCGGAATTTGACAATTGTCACAGGAACCCTAAGTTTTAGGGTTTATGGGGTATTTAAGCATCCTTAAGGTCATTTATCCCCACCTTTTCAGCCTCCAAAGTCTTTGAACAGTTCTTGCAAGACCCTAACCCTCTAGAGTGTGATTATGAGCCTTAAAGTGTGCTCTTAGTGATTTAGAGGAAGGAGAAGTGCATCAAGGAGCTTGAAAGCTTGCAACAAGGATTGGATCTTGAAGTTTGGCCCTCTTCTCCATCAATTAAAGGTATAAAGGTCATAGCTTTGTGGTTTATTTGTTAGATCTCATGTTTAGGTCTTTTATGCTTCTTCTTGGTCCCTAATGCTCCATCTTGAGCATGGCATGTTCTGGACGTTTTGAGCTGTCCTTCTAGACCCTAGGAAGGGTCCTTAGTCATAAAAATGAGGTCCCTTGAGTTATTTTGGCTCCATGTTCTTTGTAGAAGGTCTTAATGGATTAAGACCATGTATTAAGGACTTTTTGGACGACCAAAGTCTTAAAGTTTGAGACTTTATGGTTCTGGAACACTTTTGAGTCATGGATTTGTAATTTGGGCTTAAGTGCTTAAGCCATTAAGCACACATTGGACTTTTGGAGCTGCGAGGGTACGTCCCGTGTACTTGGTCAACCTCCCCGTATCTTGGTCAATGCGAGGTCTCGTGTACGCTGAGCGTACCTCCGGTGTACGCCCCGCGTACGCGACTAGAGTGGGCTTCATTATTTTGGGCTTCGGTTATGGACTCGGTTTACCTTGGGCCATCTGGATTTTATGGTTTGGGCTTTTGTTTTGCTGAATTTTCTTGAGTGAAGGCCATGAAAGGGATTGGGCCCAATTTGGAAATTGGGCCATAATTGGGCCTTAGAGGCTTATTTTGGATCTTAGGATTTTGGTTTTTTAGTTTAGGCCTTAGTCTTGGGCTAAGTTTGAGGAAGGGTAAAAGGTCGTTTACCCTAAATTGTACTCATGGTGTGAGTCAGGGGCTAGTTATTGATGGGTTGTCATTTGTGGTATTTGATAGCGCGGGCTCTAGCGGTTCTGCACTCAGAGATCATTCGAGGGAGCAGCTGTTAATGGAGTGGTGGCTTAGTATTTGCAGCCAGGGATCGTATGTATGATTCGTAAGTGTGAGGTGAGTTTTCCTCACTGTACTTGCGGTTCGAAGGCACCAATGTCGGGATAGTGGATTGATATCCTATTATACGTGTTCTTATGTTATGATATGTTAGATCCATATCATGGTAGATAGGATGGTGCTATGCTTAGTGATCTGTTAGATCTGTTTGACTGGTTGTAGACTCTTATATGATTATCTGCTATATATGCATATGTTTGATTGGTGGCTAAGGATTATCTTCTTTGTGCGTAAGCCAACAGGTCGGAGCATTCCAACCCGATGGTTGAGGGTCGAGGGTATTCCAAGCCGATGGTTGATTGGACCATATTATGTTGGCATTCCTACCCGGTGGTTGAGGGACGAGGGTATTCCAACCCGATGGTTGATTGGACCCATAGTATGTTGGCATTCCAACCTGATGGTTGAGGGCCAATGGTATTCCAAGCCGATGGTTGATTGGACCCATAGTATGTTGTCATTCCAACCCGATGGTTAAGGGCCTGGGGTATTCCAATCCGGTGGTTGATTGGACCCATAGTATGTTGGCATTCCAACCCGATGTTTGATTGGATCCATAGTATGCTATTTTGTATATGTGTTATTGTTTATGTGTTGGTACTTTAGGGGAACTCACAAAGCTTCGTGCTTACAGGTTTGGTTTATGGTTTCAGGTACTTCAGTAGATCGTGGAAAGGTGAAGGCGTGACTGTACACATCCTCGTGTTTTTGGAACTTATGGTTTCTGGGATACCCTGATAACATGAATGTTTTTTAAAACTATGTGTAAATGATTGCAGTTTTAAATAAATGTTTTGGAAACAACGATTTTGTAAACACCTCTTTAATTAATGGGTTGTTTTGAAAGGTTTAATTTTTTTTGAAATTTTATGGATGTTACAAGTTGGTATCAGAGCCTTGGTTTGAGTAAATTTGAGGAACACTCATGTGAATCCAATCTCAAACTAAGGAAAAAGGGTTTTAAAACAATTTTCAAATGGTTTTCAAAATAAACAAGGAGGATGTGATGTGTACAATCAGCCGGAGATAGAAAGTTGACCCTAACTTACCACACAATTATTTGAGATTATGTCATGATAAGTTATGTCAAAACAGCATGCTAGTAATAGGCTAGGTATCTTCAGGAATTGCATGATAGAATTGTCTGATTATATGATGCATGGTAGCCTAGGATTCTTTTGTACATGAAATTGACATCATTACTGTAGTTGCTTACTGTATGCATCATAGCTATACATAACTAAGAATCTATAGCTTGAGAATGTTTGGTTTGGCCTTATTTCATGTTCTTGTTTAATGAAGGGCTTAGGGTAGGATCAGGTATTTGACTATCTATAGGATCCAGTGTTATGTATGGCTAGCATGTTGGATAAGGTGTCTAAGTCCATAACTATTTCTAGCAAGTACTTGACCCGACCCGGCATGGTCCATTTGGGTTGCATGGCATCATGCAATTGGATAAACTAAATGAGAGAAATAACACATATGGTTTATTAATATATTATAAGTTCTAATATATTAATAATATTATTTAATTAGTTTTGATCAAGAATTAATTTAGAATTAATTAAGTGATCAAAAGATAACTAATTAGATATATGGGTAGATTAAGTAAATCTTCCATATATTATATAGTGGGCTAAGAGGCTCCATGGATTATCATGTTGGGTTCCACCCATAGGATGCTCCATGGATGCTTCATGGAGTTAACGCATGGATCAAGAAATGAAGAGTCATGGAACATTAGGGTTTACCTAGTGTAACACACTATATAAGCAATGTAACTCTCCCCAAAATCGGCTACACACACTAAGAAACAAGAGGGATTGGCCGATTTTGCATGTGTTAGAGTATTCTCTCAAGTTTATTCTTTGCATTTGGTGTTGTGTGAAGCATTTGAGGCATCACACTTGAGGTGCTAGGCTCACAAGGTTTCAAGGAACACTTTCAACAAGGTATGTAGTTCTATCTTTTATACAAAGAAAATTGTACCCCATGTATGCGAGATAGGTTCATAACCTTGGAACACAACTTTGCATGATTATTAGAAAAACATAGATCCAAGGTTATTAGGGTTGCATGTACACTTAGGAAGTGTTAGAATGCTCAAAACCCATCATAGCATACATGAGTGCTGCAGGGTTGGTGAAAGTTTCATGAATGGGCACGGTGTTTAGCGGGTCAGCAAGAGGAAGGATTAGCCACTCTGAGGAGAGTGAGAGCATGGTGAAGGTGCATCTGCGGCATTAGGTGTCTGAGATCGATGATTTCGTATGAGGATCTTCCTGCTTTTATTGGATTTTAGTGCCAATCGGCTCCGCTACACGAATGCTGCTTGCTTTGTGCTTTGTGGAACTCATGAGTGATGTGACTTAGCTATTAAGTGAATATGTCAAGTCACATGTAAAAAAGGTTGGATAATCTCAGAGTGACGGATTTGACCCTGCTGCACAGCTCTCGTTTGAGTCCAACCGTTGTAGGGATGAGTCTGTTACCTGAAGGATTATCTGACATTTATTGCATGTGATTGTATTCATGACATAGATAATTGACATTGTGAGGAGTTCTTCAGAAGCTGATAGAAAAGAAGTGTGGGACCCTAGGATATCCTAGGGAGTATTTAGTGCGGTTGTTTTGTTGTTGAGTAGGTTTCATGAGTATTTTATGACTAGGTCTTGGAGGACCCGAGATGATTCTTGAGGAAAGTATGGATAGGTGTGGAAGGTAGTATTAGGCCCGTACTACTAGAAGTACATGATCCATACTCGAATCGAGGAAAATATCAAGGATTCTAAGGGCTGTTCAAGGAAGGTAGCATGGTTGGATACCATGATTCGCGGCAGTGGTTCTATTCCTATCAATCTTTTGGTTATGGCTGCTCAGCCATGGGGATGGGCTTGGTATGTGTTGTGAGACCAGTGACGTTATGGATTCGAGTTGTTGGGTGCAGACCTAGTGAGTTTTGGTTTGAGGCCATGTGGGTTTTGTTGGAGGCCGGGAATGCGATTCATGAGACTCGGGAAGGGAGTGATGATTATGATCAGCTTGAGTTTTGTAGCTGGAAGTAGAATGGTTGATTGATGGATTGGAATGTCGTTTTTGTAGGCCACGGATTATGCCCATCAAATTTTCCGAGTTCTAAGGAGTAAGTAGGCTTGTGACCTCCAGGGTCATGTTGTATTTTTAGTGTGGGGTCTGTTGGTCGCAGTGACTGGCGACAGTATGTTAGCGCCGGTGTGGGCAGGTGGATCGATGTGGCATGAGTATCTTGTGATGCAAGCACGTGCCCATATTCTCGGGAAATGGGAAGGCTAGGTGTCAGATTTTCGTTCAGATTGCAAGTAAGGAAGGTATGTTTGGGTCATAGATTGGTAGTTGTCTATTCTTGTAAGCAGTTATAAGTGGGGATTTCATAGGTCTTCATCTGAAATTCAGGTTTCTCTTAGGATTCGAATGATCCATTCCCGGAGGATCATTCTACGTATGTTATCCATTCCATGGTCAGGAATGATCATACCTGGTTGAGCTGGTTTGAGTTATGAGTTGGTTTCAAACCAATGGGATGAGTGGGGATTTCAGAGTTCTTCATCTGAAATTCATGTTTCTCTTGGGATTCGAATGATCCATTCCGGGAGGATCATTCTACATATGTTATTAATTCCATGGTCAGGAATGATCGTACCTGGTTGAGCCGGTTTGAGTTATGAGTCCATCCGTTGTAGGGATGAGTCTGTTACCTAGAGGATTATCTGACATTTGTTACATGTGCTTGTATTCATGACATAGCTAATTGACATTGTGAGGAGTTCTTCAGAAGCTGATGGCAAAAAGTGTGGGACCCTAGGATATCCTTTGGGAGCTAGATGCATATTGGTGGAATATGTTCAGTCGCAAACAAGGTATGAGGTCTCATTCCGATAGTTCATGGAGATGTTTTCCAACTATACTGAGAATTGTTGTTTTGTTGGAACCCTGGAAATTCTTTTTGGGATGATTGAGGTTAAGGGTTTTCTTAGGTTGTGCATTGTAATAGGTTCATGTTATGATGCCAAGTGGGGTGTTTATGGGTCGTGGACCTAGAAGTCATGATTGCGTATTTCTCCTGTAGGTGGTACTTTCAAGATTGGCGTAAAAGGAATTTGAGAAAATCTCTCAATCGGCTGGTTTGGATAATGGGAGTACCAGAGTTGTGGGCAATCTCTGGTAGTGTCTCCAGTCTGGAATTAGGGGTAGATTCATTATTGGATTCTCATCAGTAGTAGGGAGGGGTCTTCGAGAAGATTCTGAGTGGAATTTTTGAGTGGGATTTTCGTGGAAACTCATGTTAGGGAATCGCAAGTGTATCCGTGCAAGGCTTGTATTCTGGGAGACTATGAGGAAAGTGGAGAATCTTTTGGTTGTGGGGCGAGTCGCGAGTTCCAGGCGAAAAGTGTAATGTCATCGATGGTGAAATCGAAGGTTGTTGGGTAAGAATGTTCTTGTCTTCCGGGTTTTTGGGAACATGGTGGTTGGACCTGGTGTGAGACTGGAAGTCTCAGCGGCGATTGAGGAAATCTTTGTATCAAGGTAAAGTGAGGTGTCACGTTGGATCAAAAGATTTGGGTGAAATGCAAGGGTAGGTCCCTGGATCTTGTGTTATGAGTTTAGATCCGAGTTATGTATATAATGGTGTTCCAATCTAGGGTATTCCATCTTGAAGATGCCCGGACCCTATGATCGATTGGACCTGACATGTTTAGTATTCCAACCTGAGGGTTGATTGGGCCAAACATGTGGTAGATTAGGTGTCTAAGCCCATAACTATAATTGGTATGTACTTGACTTGAGAGTAACATGGTCCTTTTGGGTTACCTTCACTAATGCAACTTGATAGGATGGACTTTTGAGAATAAGGTTATTTGTGATTTGTTAATATATTACAAGTATAATATATTAATATGAAATCATATTATTTAACTAGTATTGATCAAGAATTAATTGGAATTAATTTAGTGATCAAAAGAGACTAATTAAATACATGGGGACTGATTTGATAAATCAATGATTCTTATAGTGTGGGCCAATGATCCATGGTTATTTAGGATGGGCTAAACCAACATGGATAGTCCATAGAGCTTTAACCCATGGAGCCTAAGTAATATGAAGAGTCATGGTGCATTAGGGTTTGCATGGATGTAACCCTAGTCCTTGTCACACTATAAAAGGAACTCCCTAGAGCTAAAATCAATTGCCACATACATTCTTGGAGAGTGTGAATCGATTTTGTGCTAAGCAACTTATTCTCTCAAGCCTCCTTTTGCACTTGGTGTTTGTGACACATTAGAGGCATCACATTTGAGGTGCTAAAGCTTTTGAAGGCCAAGAACTACAAGTCCTATTAAGAGGTAAGTTATCTAACTAGTTATATTGTTCAATTGTCAAATTGTATGCTAGTTAGGATGTATGCTTTGGAAAATCAAATTGCATGTATAATTAGAGAAAACATAGATCCAAAGCATCTAGGGTTGCATGTGCACCATAAGGTTGTTAGAGTGCTCAAAAACCTTTAGTGGTATCAGAGCCTAGGATTGTTTTCAGTTATACTTGATGCTTATTAGTTTTCAAAGTTGAAAAAAATCGATTTTCTAGCCTCTACCTGATGAACTTGCCGAGTCCACTGGCTGACTCGACGAGTCCACTCAGTAAAAGACCAACTCGACGAGCCAGGATCATGAACTCGCCGAGTTGATGGCTATGGTTGTGGATTTTCGAGTTTTTAGCCAGAATTTGATTAAGATCATTACCACAAACTATTTTTTGAAACATAAAATTATTTTTCTTGATATGGTAGTGATCATGCTCATCCAATTAAAAGATAATTGTCAAAATTTCAGGAATTGTATTAGTTTATATGATTAGGCTAATTTCTTGTAAATTATTGATATGAATTATCTTGACTTATGAGTTTAACTAGATCATAGATAAATTATTTACTTATTTTGTTAATTAAAATATTCATCTAAATGCCTTTAATGGATTCCATAACTTGTCCTAAAGTTATGGAAAATGAAAAGTCTTTTTTTTAAAAGTCATTAAACTCATAAGTTATGAAAATGAAAAGTTTTGAAGAGTTTCAAAACTTGTCCTCAAGTTTTGGAATTTGTAAAGTCACACTTATGAATACTTTAATTCCAAACCCTATAATTGTAAAAGTTTAAAATTCAACCCTTATACTAGTATAATATTAAAAGTTTAATAATTAAATATATGTATAAGACAAGTCAGTCTTACAATTAGTAGGTCTCATTCACGAAGTCGGTCTATAAGGGGGGGGGGGGGTATAAGGTTACTGCCTATAAAATGGTGGTTTAATGGGTGTCCACTCTCACACACCGCTTCCTTGACAGGTGGAGGGTCGTTAGCCGAACATGTAGGATAGGACATTAATTATCGTTAAAAGTATAATGATAATTATAAAGTAACTAAATGTTTTATTAAATTCTCAATCTTAGTTACTTTAGGAAAAATGTGAAATTGATGCTAATCCATGAAATTGCCCTTTGCACCTTGCCAAGTGGTTAATGGAGCGTGTGTGGTTAACCGACACATTAACTTGGACTAGTAAGGGTTGCAAATGGTAGCTTAATGTATTTCATAGATCAATGGAGTGTATGTGGTTAACCGGCACATTGATTAGGTAATAAATGACATCGAGTGTACCAAGCACATTTGCATGGTTATTCACACCTTTTTTGTGATCCTCGGTATCCAATTCACAAACTTGAAGGGCATAATCGAGATTTAAACATGCCATTGAAAAGTTCAATGAATCTCAAAGGAAACTAGGAATTTCAACTCATTTAAAACCTAATAATCAATTTCATTTTTCATGGTGGAAATTGGTAAATCATTATTTACCTACCTTCAAATATTTTGCAATTGGATTACGACATCCCTCTTCCAAATTGTAAAATATTTTGTTGGGTCCTAGCCTTAATATTTCATTTGGGTGTTATATTAAGGACTCTTATCTAATCTAAACTTTGTCTTTCTTTTTCAGATGTCTTCCAACACTGCTTCTGGCTTAAACCCTACTGGCTCTTTCTCCTTAATGAAATTGTGTGGGAGAGTTATCTTTGATGGTTCCAACTTTAATGATTGGATCAGGAACATCAGGATGATTACTCGTTACAAGGACAAGGAATATGTCCTCGATAAAGAGCTCAAGGAAATTGATGAGTCGTCTGCTACTCCTGAGGAGATTGTCGAGTATAGGACTCATGAGATGGATGCCACCAAGGTATCTTGTATCATGTTGGCTACTATGACAACTGAACTCCAAAAGTCCTATGAGGACTATTACCCTTTTGAGATGCACCAAGAGCTGATGGAAAGATACCATCAGAGTTCTCGTCAAGAGAGGTATGAAATCATCGCCTCCAGAATAACAACAATTATGAAGGATGGAGAATCCATCATGGCCCACTTGCAGAAAATGAAAAGGTTTGCGGATTGCTTGCTGAAGTTGAATGTGAACTTCGATGAAGAGTTCGCCATAGATATCATTCTACACTCTTTACCTCCATGTTATGATCAGTTCCATATGACCTATCATATGAACAAGGATGAGGTCACTCTTAGCAAGCTTCAAGGCCTTTTGAGGACTGTTGAAAGTAGTCTCAAGGGTAAATATGTTGTTTCTACTCCTACTGCTATTGCCCATGTCTTGGCAATTGGATATGGGAAAGGGAAGAAGAGGAAGGCTCCCTCTAAGAGCCGCAAGGGAAAGTCTCTTGGTGGATCCTCTTCCAGTGGGACCAAAGCTGGTTATGCTAATCCCTCTACCAACCCAAAAGAAGCAGAGTGTTTCTATTGTCATGATAAAGGGCACTGGAAGCGAAGCTCCCCCAAATACTTGCAGGATGTCAAGGATGGGAAGGTTAAGCCCACCCATGCAGGTATTTATACTATTTTATCTAATAACTCATCACATTCTTGTTCTTGGGTCCTTGATACAAGTTGTTCATTTCACATTTGTTTTGATTTGCAAGGACTAAAAAGAAGTAAGGATATGGAGCACGGGAAGATGAACTTGATCATGGGGAATAGGAAAATGTCACTTGTCACCAAGATTGGAGTTTATTCTTTATTGCTTAATAGTGGGTTAGATTTAGATTTGAATAATTGTTGCTACTCATTTGATATGGCGAGAAATATTATTTGCTTTCATGGTTTGTACAAACAACATTTTAGTTTTTCATTTGATAATGAAATTGGTGCTATTAATGCTTTTTATAATGGTGTTTTTTTTACTTTAAAGCATTGCCTTGTAATGGTGTATATGAAACTCTGATGGTTGTAGACAACTTAGGAAATAATGTGTTGCACATTGATTCTTCCAATAGTTTGGATAAGGCATGCTTGTGGCATTGTCGTCTTGGACATGTCAACAAGAAGCACATAGGCCAAATCCAAAAGGCTGGAGTTTTGGAGTCATTCGACTTAAGGTCGGATGACACTTGACAATCTAGTTTGCTTGGAAAGATGAACAAGTCACCCTTCACTGGTATTTGTGAAAGGGGTGAAGGTTTGTTGGATCTCATACACACCGATGTGTGTCGACCTTTCAGAACCGCCACAAGGGATGCTAACCGCTTCTATGTGACTTTTATTGATGATTACAGTAGATATGGCTATATCTACTTAATCAAACATAAGTCAGAAACCTTTAAAATATTCAAAGAGTTTAAACAAGAAGTGGAGAATCAGCTGGGCAGGAAGATAAATATGCTCTGATCCGATCGGGGTGGCGAGTATCTTAGTATCGAGTTCTAAGGCTATCTTAAGGAATGTGGGATTGTTTCAAAATGGATGCCACCTAGGACACAACAGCTTAATGGTGTAGCTAAGAGGTGTAATCGAACCTTGTTGGACATGGTTCGTTCCATGATGAGTCGAGCTTCGTTACCTATCTCATTTTGGGGGTATGCCCTAGAGACTACCGCCCATACCCTTAATCTAGTCCCAACTAAGAAGGTTGCCAAAACACCTCACGAGATGTGGACATGGAAGGTTCCCTCGTTAGCACTGTTTGGTGCATTTCATGTACCCATTTTGTAGCTTTATTTCATAAAAGTACATTGCATATAGGCTTAAACTCATGCATTTTGCATGTTTTTTGGGATTTTTCATGAGGCAATTTCATTCAAATACTTTTGTGATATTTCAGGGACTTTTGGAGGTAGGATATTGTTAGAGGAGGTAAATAAAAGTTGCTGACAAAATTTCAGGACTTGCGGAGCACCGAGGAGCAAGATATCAACGAAATGAAGATTTTGGCTTTACAGAGATTTACACGGCCGTGTAAATGTAGATTTCTGCATAGTATATTTTTGCATTTACGCGGGCCGTGTAAATGACAGTGTAAATTTACGCGGGCCGTGTAAACGTAAACGTGGGTTTTAAAGCAGTTTTTCACCATTCTTAAAAGGGGGAACCGACTTTTTACTTAGGGGGGTCGACTTTTGGAGTGGAGAAGGCGAATTTCTTGAGGATTTTGAAGTTTATTAACACTTGCGAACATTTGATTTCATTTTGTAAGAACTTTAATTTCATTTTCTAGATTTGTGATCTTGTTCTAGCCATGATTGGCTAGAACCCTAGATTCTCTAACTTTATGTATTGACTTCTAGTTGTGATTTCAATCATATGACTTGATGTTTTCTTTCAATTTTCTATCTAGTGAATTTGATTTTGTTTCAATCGAATGTTTGATTCTAATTGTGATTCTTATTGGCCATTTGAATTAGGGTTAGATCATTCAAGTTATCTAATTGCAAAATCTGTAATTCTTTTGTAAATTGGACTAGGTAACAAGCACTAAACTGATTTCTATTGAATGAATTTAGTGTAAATCTTATTCACACATTCTTATGCCCACAAGCTTATTAGGAGTATTGAGTGTTGTTGGGAACATTCACATAAAGTTTAATGCAATCTTTCAACCTAATTCTAAGAGCTTGTTTAGATTAGATTGGTAAGGTTAGGATTAATCAAAGAGCTTATTTTGGTTAATCAATGTGGTGAATGGGAGGTGCTAGATCTTGTTAGCATTTCCATGTACCAATTTAGATAGAATTGAACAAATATCATTTCATCTTTCGAATCACATTGCTAATTTGTCTTGCATGGAGTGGGGGTCCTTACAAATCTTGAATCTACTTCATTAAATCAATCATTTACTTATTGCTTTATTCTATAGTTTAAATCATTGCTTATAAATTCCCCCTATTCTGTGACCATTTTTGTACCTTACGCAAAAAGGTATAAACACTTGTCCCGTGTCTCTGTGGATCGACCCTACTTACCTTGTACTACATTATTAGTGAATAGTAGTAGTGTTTGAGGAGTCATTTGTACCCTTTATTTGTTGGGTTTGACACGCTCAACAAATTGGCGCCGTTGTCGGGGACACGGTGTTACTAATTGTTTATGCCAAGAATTTTGTGAGCAGGTGCTTTCAAA
The DNA here is from genome assembly GCF_002870075.4 of Lactuca sativa. Lineage (NCBI taxonomy): Eukaryota > Viridiplantae > Streptophyta > Magnoliopsida > Asterales > Asteraceae > Lactuca > Lactuca sativa. The sequence goes on from NC_056624.2 coordinate 210,297,792, forward strand.
AAAAAAGTCAGGTAGAAGATAAGTTTTCAATTGAAGGAAGTGGCGAGAAGGTTAATGTGTTGTAAAGGCCAACCTACTTAGAACTAAGCACATTCAGGGGCCAAGTCGAGCCAACGACTTAAAACAAGGGCAGCTACCCGGGGTTATTTTTGTCCTTGCTTTTAAAACTTTTTAGTCTTTGGTAAATTTCAATTTTTTTTATGTCCCAAATGGTTTTAACTTATTTTTTATGCCTAGAAAATGAATCTCCGGCTCCTAAAATACTTCACGGATAGCTTAGGGAGGATGAAGAGGAGGTTCACACCATAATTGCGAGGCTCCGAGAACGATTCAGTAAATTCTTTCCATATCTTTAATCGTTCATATTTTACTTAAAATTCAATTGGTGTGCATTTGTGACTGTTTTGGACTCATTCCCAAATCAGCTACCGTCCGACTCTCAATAGGCCGGTTATTCCTCTCTCCAAGCATCGAGGACGATGTTATATTTTAAGCTTGGGGAGGGGCATCCATCCATGCATAAATCCCGTTGCATGTAGTTTTGTACATATTGCATTAATTTTCATTTCTTTATTTTTTGCATGGAAAATTTTTCAAAAACCAAAAAGATTTTCTTTCTATTCTAATTTTTATTATTTTCTTTGCATTTTGTTTGCATCTAAATTTTTGCATTACATTCATTGCATAATTAAAAAAAACGATCCAATCCCAAGCAACCGAATCTTTTCAAAACAGTTGAGCTGGTAAATGAATCATGTGCCTTGAAATTGGTTTGCTCTTTTTATTGAAAAATCTAAAAGCAAGTTAATCACACACGAACACACCTCCCGAAACTACTTGTGCAAAACAGAAAGTGAGAAGATTATCAACATTGGAGCATAACAGCAGGTATGAGTTAATTCATTGGGACATATGACCGGTCTTATGTGTAGTAATGCTCAATTGAACTTAAAATGCCAAATTCAAAAGTTCATAAAAAGAATACAAAATCTCAATGTTCCGAGCCTTCCAACGCTCTAAAAAGTTATTTCTACTCATTCCCTTTTATATACCGTGCTTGGGGACATAGCTTCCAACTATACCTACAGGTCTTTGCATGTTGACCTTTAGTCCCCCGAAAAATGTCTAGAAGTCCCTCACGGTAATAGACCGTGAGATGTCCCACAATAGAAAAGTCAAGGACGAAAATATAAAGAAATAGGCCTAGCAAATAAATTAATAAGAGTGTTATATCTTATCTTATTTATATGAAAAAAATGAAAAAATAATAATAATAATAATAAAATTATAAAAAAATTATTATTAAGTTAATCTGTGACCTTTGGGACTCGAACAAGTAAAATCTGAGGGGTGTTTTACACCTAATCGCCTAAAGCTAAATTGTTTGGGACTGATTGAGTTGAAAATTCACTACACAGGTTCCATAGAAAGTCATGAACTTAATAACCAAATAAAGCTAATCTGTGGCCTTTGAGGTTCGGGCAAGTAAACCCGAGGGATCCTTTTAAATCTAGAACACTAAGGTCATTTGATCTGGATGTGTTGGTTGGAAGCCCGCTACATAGATTTCAAAGAAAGCCATGAGCTTTATTTGTAAAAAAAATGTAATTAGGAAGTTTGTATATAGTTGTGTTTATAGTTTAATTGAATATTATGTTTAGGAAAAATATTTGGATGCCAAAAGATTCCCTTGGACTTAGATTTGAACTTATGACATTGGGACTGAATGTTAATTACTTTGACTGGAGTAAGTGGTTTGAATCTTGTAACCAATTTGGGTAAATATTAGGGAATTTTTAGAAAAGATTTTTCAGAAAAAGATTATTGTTGATCAAAAAATAGATGGGGTCGATCATTGTTATAATTTGTGAAACAAAGATGATTGAGCATGCTTTGTCACATACAATTTCACGAGAGTAAGACCATAATTTGTTCTATTAATTGACTTGCTAATATTGAGAGGGAACAAGTGTGGTGATCTTTGATTTTGTTGAGTTGTATTACGGAGTTAACTATGATGAGACCTTCTCACTAGTAGCGAAGATTAAATCTATTAGGGTTATATTAGCCATAGCTGCATTTCATGACTATGAAATATGGTAAATGGATGTCAAAACCACTTTCCTTAATGGGAAGTTGGCTGAAGATGTTTACATGAATCAGCCAGAGGGTTTTGACAATGCAAAGTACCCTAATAGAGTGTGTAATCTTGAGAAATCCATTTACGGATTAAAACAAGCATCTCACAGATGGAATCTTTGTTTCGATGAGAAAGTCATAGAGTTTGGATTTTCGAGAAGTAAGGATGAGTCTTGTGTATATGTCAAGGTTAGTGGGAATACAGTTAGCTTTCTGGTGTTGTATGTGGATGGCATACTACTCATAGGAAATGACATTCCAACCTTATAGGAGGTTAAGTCCTGGCTTGCTAAGTGTTTCGCTATGAAGGACCTTGGAGAAGCTACTTACATCCTAGGGATAAGGATATTGAGAAACAGGAGTAAAAGACTAACTGGACTTAGTCAAAGTACCTACTTGGACAAGGTATTGAAACTGTTCAGCATGGAGAATTCCAAGAAAGGTGACTTACCCATCTAAGGCAATACCAAACTGAGTAAGACTCAGTGTCCGAGTATAAAGGCTGGAATAGTTGAGATGAGTTGAGTACCATATGCTTCCACAGTTGGCTCGATCATTTATGTTATGACTTGTACTCCCCCTGATGTGGCCTTTGCTTTGAGCATCGTCATCATATATCAATGGAATCTTGGTAAAGCTCACTAGACTGCGGTAAAGAATATTCTTAAATACCTACGCAGGACTAAGGACTAGGTCCTTGCTTTTGGTGGGAGTGATCACTTAAGAGTCACAAGGTATACTGATGCTAGCTTTTAGATCGACAGAGATAATTTCTGCTCTTAGTCGGGCTCGGTTTTTTTACCCTGAATGGAGGAGTAATAACTTTGAAAAGTTCCAAACAGGAGACTGTAGCTGATTCAACATGCAAATCAAAGTACATAGCAGCAAGCGAAGCGTCGAAGGAGGCGATATGGCTGAAGAACTTAATCAGTGACCTTGGAGTTGTACAAGCTATAAAGGAGCCTATGGAGATTTTCTATGACAATAAGGGTGCGGTTGCCTTAACCAAGGAACCAAGGGATCATGGCAGATCCAAGCACCTTGACAGGAAATATCACTTCATAAGACATCGAGTGGAAGAAGGACTCCTCGTGGTAAAGTGGGTATCATCAGATGAGAACCCAACAGATCCCCTCAAGAAGGGACTGAGTAGGGTTAAGCATTTGCATCATGCAAAGAGCATTGGGATGAAGGATGATATTAGTTTTAATGATTAGATAGCTATTTTGAAACTTGTAATATATAAAATGTAATTGACATTTGATGATTAAATAAAAGGTGCTTTATTTATGAGTAAAGTTACTATCTTATGTTAATTGTTTACTGTTGTTTCATTTTGCATGTTTTGACTTCCAGAATAATTATATTATTCAAACTGTCCACAGTCGATCATACTTTGGAAGTAGGTATTGAGGCAACACTATCATGAATTTGGCTTGTAGATTGTTTGAAGTGTTCTAGACATAGCAAGAGATTGCTACAACATTCATGAGTGCTCATAAGGCCTGAGTATTAGATTAAACCCACGCTCACTTGAATTACTTCATGGAATTTATCACAAGTGATCATAAGACAATAATGTCATATATGTCTTCAAACCAAGATATATGAGTTGTTGACTATGAGTTGGTTGTATATTGATAGTGCGAAAACGCATCAGTGACTTGATGTTATAAAACGCATTGTTGTGTATGATTTAACAAATAGTTAGTACAAGCACATAATGTCGAAGTTTATCTATTCCTTTTAATTCTTGGAGGATTAAAACTGACATCTTGGTCCCTTCAATGATTTTTTGTTTTGACTTATGTGTCGGGCCTGGTTGGGACTAACTTGATGTGTTCAATTAAGTTCTCTGTCAAACAAATCGGAAATCGAGAAACAAACTGCTGGGAAATAAGTATGACATTGTTCCATGTATTTTTCCAGCTCATATCTTGAAGAACAGAGGATTATATGATCCCTTATCTAAAGGACGCGTCACTGACTGGGTCATAGTTCGACAGTGGCTTTTAAGAGCTATGATTGCTAGTCGGTTTTAAGTCATACTTGCAGTTATAGTTGTTAGACTTATCCAAGTGGGAGACTGTTGGATTAGGTGTCTAAGCCCAAAACTATAATTGGTATGTACTTGACCCGAGAGTAGCCTGGTCCTTTTGGGTTGCCTTCACTAATGCAACTTGATAGGATGGACTTTTGAGAATAAGGTTATTTGTGATTTGTTAATATATTACAAGTATAATATATTAATATGAAATCATATTATTTAACTAGTATTGATCAAGAATTAATTTGGAATTAATTTAGTGATCAAAAGAGACTAATTAAATACATGGGGACTAATTTGATAAATCAATGATTCTTATAGTGTGGGCCAATGATCCATGGTTATTTAGGATGGGCTAAACCAACATGGATAGTCCGTAGAGCTTTAACCCATGGAGCCTAAGTAATATGAAGAGTCATGGTGCATTAGGGTTTGCATGGATGTAACCCTAGTACTTGTCACACTATAAAAGGAACTCCCTAGAGCTAAAATCAGTTGCCACATACATTCTTGGAGAGTGTGAATTGATTTTGTGCTAAGCAACTTATTCTCTCAAGCCTCCTTTTGCACTTGGTGTTTGTGACACACTAGAGGCATCACATTTTAGGTGCTAAAGCTTTTGAAGGCCAAGAACTACAAGTCCTATTAAGAGGTAAGTTATATAACTAGTTATATTGTTCAATTGTCAAATTGTATGCTAGTTAGGATGTATGCTTTGGAAAATCAAATTGCATGTATAATTAGAAAAAACATAGATCCAAAGCATCTAGGGTTGCATGTGCACCATAAGGTTGTTAGAGTGCTCAAAATCCTTCAACATGTGCATGATACGAGGGTATTCTATCCCGAGGATGATTGGACCCGTCATAAGCATGCCTGATATTCCAGCCCAATGCTGATTGGGCCAGGTATGAGTGTTCGTGCTTGTGAGCTGGTTGTTATATGCATGTTGGTTCAGGAGTTAAAGATAGCATTGACTTGTCAAAACTAAAAGGTTCATCTCCCAGTTTGTCTCCCATTATCCATTATATCCCTGGAAATTTGGACATCAGAATGAGCTTTCTCCTGAAAGAATATCTAATCTCTTTTGTCAAGTAAAGGATTGTTGGCAACAACATATGATCAGTGATTCTGTTTTCTGGTGGTAACCCTAGGTTTTTAGGTTGAGTAGTCAGTTTAGGGGATAAGGGGAAATGGAATCAACGATGGTTACCATGGGCGATTTGTCGGGGAGTCAGACCGAATTCGAGATTCCAAATTGCAGATTTTTAGGTGAAGTAGGGTTGGTTTGTTGCATGGGATTATGGATTGTTTTCTTCATATTGGAAACTTTCTGCTGGGTTTGGTCGCCTTGAAAAAGGTCATGGTATGTTCAAGGTTGTGGGTGTGTCCCTCAGGATGTCGGACTTGCCATGGATGGTAAAGGATGATTTTGAGGACGAAATCAAATTTTAGTGGGGGAGAGTTGTAACACCACGGTTTTCATGTATGTTCAAATCCTTCCCTTCATTGTTAATTATGTCTTTTTGGTCCTTGGCTTGGAAGGAAATCGCGATGGGAAGCCCTTGTGGCAAGTTGTAATTTGGGTGTGATAGGAGTATGCTAAGCGTCCATATGAGTACGTTAAGCGTACTAGGGCGTACCCTAGTATGCTGGGCGTACTCATGTCCGATGGGAACCCTAAGTTTTAGGGTTTATGGGGTATTTAAGCATCCTTATGATCATTTATCCCCACCTTTTCAGCCTTCAAAATCTTAGAACCGTTCTCGCAAGACCCTAACTCTCTAGAGTTTGATTATGAGCCTTAAAGTGTATTCCTGGTGATTTAGAGGAAGGAGAAGTGCATCAAGCAGCTTGGAAGCTTCAAGCAACGATCGGATCGGGAAGATTGGCCCCCTTCTCCATCATTTAAAGGTATAAAGGTCATACCTTTGTGGTTTATTTGTTAGATCTCATGTTTGGGTCTTTTTATGCTTCTTCTTGGTCCCTAATGCTCCATCTTGAGCATGACATGTTCTAGACGTTTTGAGATGTCCTTCTAGACCCTAGGAAGGGTCCTTGGTCGTAAAATTAAGGCCCCTTGAGTTATTTGGCTCCATGTTCTTTGTGGAAGGTCTTAATGGATTAAGACCATGCATTAAGGACTTTTTGGACGACCAAAGTCTTAAAGTTTGAGACTTTATGGTTCTGGAACACTTTTGAGTCATGGATCCATAATTTGGGCTTAAGTGCTTAAGCCATTAAGCACACATTGGACTTTTGGAGGTACGCCCCGTGCACTTGGTCAGCCTCCCCGTATCTTGGTCAATGCGAGGTCTCGTGTACACTAAACATACCTCCAGTGTACGCCATATGTACGCGACTAGAGTGGGCTTCATTGTTTGGGCTTCAGTTATGGACTTAGTTTCCCTTGGGCCATGTTGGGCCATCTGGATTTTATGGTTTGGGCTTTTGTCTTGTTGGATTTTCTTGAGTGAAGTCCATGAAAGGGATTGGGCCCAATTTGGAAAATTGGGCCTTAGAGGATTATTCTGGATCTTGGGCTTTTGGTCTTTTAGTTTAGGCCTTAGTCTTGGGCCAAGTTTGAGGAAGGGTAAAAAGGTATTTTACCCTAAATCGTATTATGGTGTGAGTCAGGAGCTAGTTATTGATGGGTTATCATTTGTGGTATTTGATAGCGCGGGTTGTAGCGGTTCTGCAGTTAGAGATCATTCGAGGGAGCAGCTGTTGATGGAGTGATCCCTATAAACGAATTCCAATCTTCTTATTTTCAATACTTTCGCTGAGTATCACTGTCAATCGGACCTCCATCTTAATTACATTATTTGATCTCTCTAATTGCTTTCATCCCATACTCGATTTCTCTCCTGGTTCTTGCCCTTTTCGCTACTAAAAAAAACACATTGGTTTGGTTGTTGGTTAATCCGACCTGAAGATTTGACAAAGTCCTAAGCCTACTCCGTTGATCTCTAAAGGTGTTCTCAGTCGCACGCACACAAAACAGAAAATCACCTTTCTCTCTCTCTCTCTCTCTCTCTCTCTATATATATATATATATATATATATATATATATATATATATATATATATATATATATATATATATATATATATACATATATATATATATATATATATATATGTATATATATATATATATGATTTTCTGCTTTTATGTGTATGAGACTCTCTCTCTCACTCTCTCCCTCTCTCTCTCTCGATATGATTTTTTGTATTTGTGTTCGTGCGACTGAACTCCCGTAGTGATCAATAGAGTAGGCTTAGGCCTTTGTCAAATCTTCAGGTCGGATTAACAACAGCCAAACCAATGTGTTTTCTTTCTAGTAGCGATAAGGACAATAACTCATCTTTCCATCTCCCTCTCCCTCTCCCCCCTCCCTTTTTCTTTCTCCCCCTCCCTCTCTCTCTCTCTCTCTCTCGATCTATCGAAGCTCAAGGTGTGGAGCAGTTGACTTTTAATGGACAAGGACAATCTTAGAAAAGGCTAGGATCGTTTACCTTTCAAAGAATCTCTATTTGCAGGCAGAAATGGTCCCTGGTCTTTTTCATGTTGACAGAGTTAACCCCAAACAGAGTTCTTATTCAAAACTGATTTCCAAAAATTACAAATTAAACCCTAGACTATATATGTTCCTTAATATTTTTATATTTATTATTATTATATTTATTTATATTATTATATAACCCATTATACCTTTATATAAAGCCTTTTTTTGTTAACTAACGCACTTGCCAATTGTACCTTTATATAAAGCCTTTTTTTGGTTAACTAACTCACTTGTCAATTGTACAAATTTCGTCTTTACCAGTATAATAATCAATTATTATTTATTGGCTCTATATAGAAACCGTTAAATTGAAATGAACGTTACAAAATAAAAACATATGTATGTTATTTTGATAATTCAATACAACTTTATACCCGACACGGAGGGTATAAAACTAGTTATCGAGGTTCTAATGTTGTCATCGTGATGCCATTATTAGAAACAAGATAATGCTGAGGCACACTCCCTTTGGCAAAAAATGCAGGTTGTTTAGGTCGAGGCAATACACCTTCTTCACCAAACATCAAAACCACAGATGACATAGTTGGTCTGTCATTTGGATGATGTTGCACACATAAAAGACCGATATGTATCGACCGAAGTACTTCAGAGGCTACAAATGTGTTACGCATATGCACACCAAGCAACTCCACAGCCATACCTTCTTCAAAGAGTCTCCATGCCTAAATGTATATAGATAAAATAAAATTAAATGTATATATAGATAAAAATATCTAAAAAACATTTGAGAAAATAATCCTATTAGGGAAATAGAAGAAAATAAAAACATATTATTAACAAATTATAACTAAATGGAGAAAGTCTAATTCATTTTCCCAACTTTGTCCATTAAGTCGTTCATTATGCGGTAATGACACAACACTCATATATAGGTATATATGTAGAAATCCTTTCCGTATTGTGTTAAATAAAACTTACATGTGCAAGAAGATTATCGCTGTCATTCTCATGAGAGAATCCTCTATTTTTTTTCCCACTTACTATTTCCATTACTAGAACACCAAAACTGAAGACATCTGATTTTTCGGAGAAAATTCCATCTAAAGCATACTCCGGTGATAAATAACCCCTATAGGAAAATTTGTAAAGATTTAAATGTCTTGAAAAATATATATGTATATAAAGAAAGTTGCATGGTTAACTAATGGATTCTTACAAAGTTCCAACTATATTGTTTGTATTTGCTTCGTTTTCATGTTCTGTAAACATTCTTGCGAGACCAAAATCTGATATCTTGGGATTCATGTCAACATCTAACAAAATGTTGCTTGCTTTAAGATCTCGATGAATAATTTTAAATCGTGAATCTTGATGAAGATAAAGGAGTCCTCGAGCAATCCCATGAATGATGTGAAAACGATCTGACCAACCTAGTATCGAACTTTTGATTTTATCTGACCAATATAAGTTATTGGTATGATTTACATTATGAAAAAAAATTGAAAGGAAGGTGAAGAAACATGTGTCATAGAAAGTAAAGTTGTACCAAATATGAATGAGTCCAGACTTTTGTTAGGCATGTATTCATATATTAACATGTTTTCATCTCCTTGAATGCAATATCCCAAAAGCTTTACAAGATTTCGATGTTGAAGTTTAGCAATGAATTTAACTTCATTTTTAAACTCTCCAAGACCTTGTCTTGAAGTTTTGGATAATCTTTTCACAGCTATTTCTCGTCCATCATCGAGCACACCCTAAAGATCAAAGGGTATTAATTTCAGATATTGAACAAAAAAGTTAGATTTGTTTTACAAATATAAATCAATGAAACGTTTATGAGAATAAAAACAAATACGAGTAGCTGCGTAAACTGTCTTACTTTGTAAACCGGACCAAAACCACCTTGTCCGAGTTTTTTGTCATTTGCAAAATCATTAGTGGATTTCAATATGGTTGTCAGGCTAAAAGACGTTAACTCTGTATCATCATCTTGGCTCTCCATGATATACTCTTCATCAATAGTTTGCACTGGTACATCAGCAAATGGTAATAACAAACCAAACTAATATATGTCAATGAATGATTCACATTTCAAATTATTATATCTGACACTTTCTGTATATATAATCAAAGAATTACCTGGTATTTTCACTTGGGTTCGTTTCTTTTTTCTCCAACCATAGAAGATTGCTAAAATCAAGATCACCATAACAAGACTAGATAAAATCGACACTACCACTATGGTTGTTTGCCTCTTTTTTTTGGAACCAGGTCTGGAGGTTAATTCCGGGATTGATGGAACTATTAGCAAAACTATAACAAGTTAATAATGTTTGAAACCTTGAACGAACATGAACTGTTATTAGTTGAAAGAACAGGTAAGATTATACAAAAAAATACACATTAAAAACCCAACTGGACCTTTGAAAGTTGTTTATATATTATCATGAAAATCAGCTTACTTGTCAAGTCGGAGACAGCCATTCTCACGTAAAGGTCCTGGCTTTCATCAACTGTTCGGATATCCAATAGATCATCGAACCACAGCAAGCATCCGCTTCCATTCATTCGAATATCAATATTCGCATACGCGTTACACGAGCAATTTTGCTTGCATGCTGTCTTACATTCACCAAGTGTCATGTTCCTATTGAACCATGCACGCCGAGTGTCTGGCATTTTAACGTTTTTAAACACTCTAAAGCCATCTCCATTCGGACAACCTAAAGCTGTTCTACGGCGACACCCACTTGACCACTGGGAGGCACTCCATTCGTCTGGGTTTCGTGGTTCGAACCCTTCCATACAACTACAAAGAGGTGAGTTATTCGGGTTGCACCTTCCATATGAACCACATAGTCCGAAACGGCTACACATGTCAATGTTCGCGCTCGAGTATAGGAACCACATCTGTGTTCGTTCATTCCAGTTCATTCGTAACGGGATGCCATCTGGACTTAAGTAGATGTGGGTCACGACTGAACTATTAACAAGTGTGAACCTATAGTACACCTCCTTATCATTCATAATAAAGTCGTGTGTGTATATGGAGTTTGAAATATGAGTAGGAATGCCATTGAACGTAAGACCATTCCATGGTCCAAACCTCGAGTAAGGAACAGAATCTCTTTCTATGAACACCTGTGGGAACCCGTTTGTATTCACGAACCCTACATACAGGCCAGGTGAAGGGTCATCGAGGCTCTTCCATGACGTTAACCGCCACTCAAACCCAGAGACCAGGTCCTTCCCTAATTTTGTCCCGGGAAGCAACTTGTCTCCAAGGTAATCAAAACTTTGCCAGATGAAACTTTCCTGGCCAGCTGTTCTCACAACCAGATTTCCGGGGTTCAAAAGTTGTGCCACCGGATTTACGTTTGTGGGAGATATCGCCATCGGGCCAGGGTTAGATGACCAGACAGTGGTGTTGTTGCTACCTGCCATAACCAATAGGGTTCCGTTGGTGTCAACTTTGAAGACACCTGACGTATCCGTTATTGGTTTCTCCCTGTTAGCAACCCACACCACTCTCAGTGGGGATTTGTTCTTGTACCATATGCCCAAATAGCGGTTTGTAATGTTTCCAGGACTGAAAAACCCGAGTTCATACATTTCATCAGCTGAAACAAGGGTTTGCCCGTCACTGAGAGTTTGATTAGCTGTTATGGTGTCTTGTGCCCTACAAATGCCCAAATCGGACATGAGGAGACCAAAAAATAAGAAATAATGAAGGATCTCCATTGAAGTTTTCTTTGGAAAATTGTTACGTACTTCATTTCTTCAATTGCAAATTGTTAATTTATTTATATTCATTTTGTCAAAGAAGGCTGTGGGGGTAAGGGTTGACCTAATTTGTGGTTCTCCAACATTTTACTCCAAAATTTGGACTTACACTTGAGCTTGCATTTGGTCGACGACACCAGCACCACACCCCACAATCTAGATGCTACGTCGGTCATGAGGTTACCTTTGACTTTTTGGGAATACAATTAATTACATTTTATCAACGCCACTATAAAAATATTGAGCTAAGTCCACCATCTATTGAATTCTAAGAAGTTCAATGAATTGCCGCCAGGGATGGATATGTAACGGTCGGCAACACTTATTTTCCTTTTATGCAGTGGAAAATTTTTTGATTTTTCAACTTTTTTAACCTATTTTTCTTGCATCAGCAACACCTACTATAAATTTCTGCGTCCGCCTTTTATTACCGCTAAATCAACATTTTCTCTTTTTATTCGGTTTTACTTTTTAACGGTCAAACTTCATTAAATCCTACAAAGTTTAATACATTTCCATATCATCATCATTATATTTTTAAAAATAATTATAAATTTAAAAATAAAATCATTCTTAATAAATGAAGATTTTTTTGCCACATGTCAATCTCTTATGAATTTTGACACTTGTCATTTTGTAGCATTTTTAAAATAAATATTATCGGCTTTTCAATTTTTGGTTTGTTTCAATTTTTAAAATTAAAATCATATACTTTAAAGTATTAAATATCATATATATGATATTAAATTGCAATAAATACATTTCTTCTTTTTTTATTTTAAAATTTTACATTAAAATATATTTTCTGTTTATATTTTAATGTTTAATCTCTTTTTAAATTAATTTGTATAATATACAGGTCTCACACCTACTTTATAATAATTATAAAAAAAATACAATACTAAAAAAATACATTAATTAATTAAAATTTACGAAATCTAAAACATTTAATACCTAAAAATACATTAATCAAAAACACAAAACCTAAAAATTATAAAAAACAATACCTAAAAACACATCAAATTTTAAAGAACTCTGAACTTCGTGATAATGAAACAAATTATGTACTTCGGCATGATTTAATAAAATATATATGAGAACTTATTTTACATAACAGTCGAAATTAATGTCCAATATTTTGATTAATTTAATGTAATATTTTATCAAAATTAGTTTGTATTAGATTTGTAAAGCATTTATTTCTTTTCAGTGGGTTTTTATTTTCATTTGATTTATTTATTTGAAAAAATATCATACCTAAAAATATGATATATTAAATAATATAATACCATTAATTTTATTTGTAGTTTAATTTAAAAAAAATATCGTAATCAAATATAAAAATAATAATAAAATATGATATTATATATATATATATATATATATATATATATATATATATATATATATATATATATATATATATATATATATATAGTTTGAAATTTAATTGAAAAAGAAAAGATTAAATTCATTGAACCACACAATGATCATATAACTTTTTCATTCAACTCTCATCCATATCATCACCCACACTTTATTCAACTTCTATTTAATCCTAACAATCATCCATTCAACTCTTATTAAACCCTCATTGTCGATGCTCTTAGTGACGATGAGTGTCGCCGCTAAAGGGCAAGAATGTCGCCACTAATACCTTTAGTGGTGATATGTTACCGATAAAGTGTCGTCGTTGTTGGCTCGTCGCTAATGCTCTAATTGTCGCCGATAATGTTATATGTCACCACTAATGCCTCGTTGACACTAATGTCATCTATTACGACTAAAGGTGTCGCCACTAATTGTAGTTTTTTTTTAGTTTTTATGAAACTGTTCAATTCAAATACATAACAAACATTAGAAAAATATAAAAACTGCTTTGAAATATTAATTGCAGAAAAATAGATCGAAACATTAAAATTTAATAATACAACAACAATATCAAAATATTAATCCAAACATTCAAGTTAAAAATATGTTATAATTTTACAAAACATTACATAAATTCAAAATTAGATACAAGTCATCATCGATTGTAACGTCAAAAAAAAAACCAAAAATATCATTTTTAAATTTATAAAACGATAATCCCAAAGAAAACATCATGGAATCCAAGGTGGAACAAAGTGTTTTAATGCATCATAAATATCAGAGTAAATCACAAAATGTGGAAACAGTGATGTGTGCACTGCAATCATCATGGGCTCCCCACGTTCAAATCCGAAGTACCTGAAACATAAACTGAGAACCATGAGCACAGAGTTTAGTGAGTTCCCCAAATACCACATACCATACATATCAACACATAATGGCCCCCTCCCATGATTGGTCCCCGCCCGACATTCCCCCCCCCCCCCCCCGGCATATAGATCTGTCTATCAACGGGCCCCGCCCAATGAGTGTAACGGGCCTCTCCTTAACTCGCATAATGGGCCCCGCCCACTGAGTATAACGGGCCTCGCCCTAACTCGCACAACGAGCCCCGTCCTGCATACAAGCATGCAAGCATAACTAGTATTAGCATACAAAATAACCTTTGGACCCCACCCACTAAGCATACGAACACATACACATGCAACAGTCACACAGACATCTAACACCCTAACATAATAAACCCTAGGTCAGCATTGGTGTCTTCGACCCGCTAAACATGGTGAGGGAGACTTACCTCATAGTGCTGAATCTCACAGATAAATCTCTGGCTGCTGGTCCGCTAAAATCTCCGTGCTATAAGCATAAAATACCATCCAATTAATAATTGGATCCTGACTCATACTAAGAGTCCAGAATAGGATAAAATACCTTTTTACCCTTTACCTAACTTAGCCCAAGGCCAAGTCCTAAGCCAACTATCCAAAAGGCCCAAGTTCCAAAATGATCACCCAAAGCCGAAATATGGCCCAATCTTCCATATTGGACCTAAATCCCCTCGTGGGCCTTCGACCAAAAGAGTCCACAAAATAGCATCGGCCTAAAGAATAGAATTCTCATGGCTCAAAAAAGCCCTAGACTCCTAAGGTCCAACATGGTCCCAATACCGAAAAGCCCAAACTTCCAAAGCCCACTGTTGAGTATGTTGGGCATACTCAGCTCGTACGCTTAGCGTATACGCTCTAAGGCTAGTACGTGCAGCGTCCTAGCTTGTACGCCTAGCGTACTCCCCAGTTATCCATCCCACATCATTAAGCACTTAATCCACTTAGCCCTTTCTTCATATTCATAGATCCGACTTCCTTAAGGTGTCTTATCATGTAAAGTTAGAAACTTTTCATGCATGCATGGCTTCATGGGGTTCTAAAGCTCAAAAGAACTTAATAGAGGGTCTTAACACATGCATGAGTCTATAAACACCTCCAATCTTGCATTTTTTTATGGAAAAAGGGACCAAAAGAACCCTAGATCTACCATTAATCACTTCTGGAGTGAATCAAGAGGCTCAACAATCACTCTAAGGACTCAAAAAGACACAAAATTACGCATAACTAGATCTAGCATCATAGATTAGCAAGATGGAAGATTTTTACTTCAAAAGGTTAGCAAATGATGAACTAATCCCATATCCTCAAGATCTAAGCACAACTCCAAACGGTTCACTTCTTCTTCTCCTTCACAAAGCACCAACAAACACACTTTATGTCACAAAACTCTCAAGAACTCACTAGGGTTTCGATTTCTTGACAAGGGAGGGTGGACGCTGGCTAAACATGACCAAAAGAATCTATCTTAAGGTTTAAATAGGGTGCAATACCCTATAAATTAGGTTTTCATAATCCACACGTATGTCATGCGTATGCCCACCGTACATGAACTGAATGCACGATCCTGAATGCACTAGTACGCCCAACGTACTCCAACTTTCCTAAAGTTGGCAGTTTTGCCTCCTAAGGACCAATTCTGCAAAACAATACGCACTAAGGGTCTAAACTAAAAAGTACCTTGAATCGGGTGTTACAGCTATCCCCCACTTAAATTATATTTCATCCTCAAAATCATTCCTTACCATCCCAGGTATGTCAGGCAGCCTGAGCAAATCAACCGCCACCCCGATACAGACCGAGTAAGCAACCCCGTGCATACAACAACCTTCTAAAAATGCAATCGAACCCAACCTTAGTAGGGTTCCCAAATCCTGGCGATGAATGGATCCTTACACAACTTAAGTTAACCCTTGAAGAACGACCATTTCTACTCTACCCAAGATCTGAAATCTTAAACTTGTCTGACTCCCCGACAGACAGCCCATACTAAACCAGTGCTAAATCAAGTCAACTTTGAATTCCAAACGGACTACCCAACTTCTGATTACTTGATGTTCCCATTGGAAAACATAAGCACTGACCATGTGTTGCTGCCGGAAACTTTTCACTTAACAAAAGTGATTAGATAATCCTTTGAGTAGAAGACTCATCCTGAAGATAACGAATCCATGAACATATTGCACCACAAGAGACAATCTGAGAGTTAAACCTTCTAGTGTTGAACAAGTCACCGATTCCTTAATTGCCGAACCGAAACGTTACTGCTATAATTATGAAGTTTCATAACTTGCCAGACCTACACACATGTAGAATCATTCCAATGCACGATCACAAGGGCCTTTTCTACCATCAGAACTGAAAACATCCCTTTTCCCTAAACCCTTTAGTTGTTGCCTTTGGCATACAGATTCCTTAATTCATATCTTGCTGAAATAAAGACCTTGCATACATACTCATGATTCCCAATGCTAGTTTCATCCAAAAGCCAACTCGGTAATTCATTCGTAACCAGAGATCCAAATATTTTCACTTTCATTACACCCGAAATATTCTAATTCACGGAAACCCTTCACTAAAACTAGATATAAAGATTCCCAAACCACTGATGAGACTACCATTCTCATACCTGGTCCAGCCACTAGGTTCCTAAGAGTCCCACTGTCAAGGCTACCTTAGCCTATGCATAAATCCATGCCACTCACTGATACTAAAACCATGATCCAATACCATGACCCAAATGGTCTCTGTCAGGTCCCACCTGTATTGCCATAACCACTCAAGCCTCACCCACGAGACTCACCCAATCTAGAGTACACAGGCTCAACCCCTCCTCGGACCCCAATGGTCCTCCTCCTATAACAGAGAAATGTTCTCCGACAATCCGGACCGCCTTGCCCAAGGCACAGACTGAACCTACCTTATACCACGACCCCCAAACAATGGTATATCTCAATCTAGCGAATGCTACGATCCATCGCAGACTTACAACACTTCCATACTATTTGTTACTCGAGTAAATGTTACAGCCACCCTTTAGTCTTACGACATGTATAATCCGCCATGGATACCACCCGTGGTCTTATCGGACTTATACCATATCAACCCCAAATATCATGAGTTGAACCCACATCCAACTGAGTTACAATCAGGTGCTCGGGTCATGCTTTGAACCCTAAAGCCTTCATCGAACAAGAACAGGCAGCAAGGCTCTAGCACAGCCCTCAACTTGGATACATCCACATGCCTGCTATACATCACAAAGAAGACGTCGATCAGTTGTTGGAAGTTTCCTGAACTCCCAACTTACACAACTTCAATCCAAACAACCACTTGAGTCGTCTCCCCTCCTAATTGGGATATGAAACTTACCCTAGTTTCACACCTGATCTATCTCTCGGAATTCTGAACGATTATCCCCCACTTGGATTTGTCGAAGCTCTCCCAACCCACAAAATTTGGTGGATTCCCAACCCATCTGTCATTCTTATTGAAGGGTTTTGAGCATTCTAACACTCCTATGGTCTACATGCAACCCTATAAACCATGGATCTATGTTTTCTCTATTATACATGCAAATATTCAATATTCCAAGGTTTCATCCTAATTGGGATATGAATCTAGTAGAATGACATACCTTTTGATGGAGCTTGAAATCTTTAACATTTAATAGCCTAGTGCCCCAAGTGTTGCACCTCAAATGGTTCACACAACACCAAAAAACCCTTGGAATAACTTGAGAATAAGGATTCTTGCACCAAAATCGGTTTTCCCTCTTGTGTACACACACTAGTGCTATTTCATGAACTAGGGGCCTCTTTATATGGTGTGGAGGATTAGGGTTACATTCTTGTAAACCCTAATACCCATGACCTTTCATTTCCATAGGATCCATGGGTTAAACACTTCATGGACTATCCATGAAAGCTTAGCCCAACCTAAATGAACTTGGCCCATCCTATATATATCATTATTATATATAAAAACATTTTTATTCTCAAACCGCCTACATCAGATTTATAGGGTTCTTAAGACAACACGTAACCTACCTTTCAAACGACGTTGTGGACATCGACGTCGATTCACATGGCGTCATGTTCCATGCGACGTTTCATTTGACCTATTCCAAGGACATCAAACTCCATTCACATCACTCGTATTCCACGCTGTCGGATCCGTTTGAACTTCTAGATATTCCTCATTCACGCTCTTACGCTCCTGCGGATGCATTGTCCATTTTCTTCACGTTCTTCATTCTCATCAACGTTGATCCAAGAAGGACATGCAGTTAGGTAATCGATTTAATTTTCGTTTCAGCACAAATCATGTATGGTTTTCAATTCCTAAAGTAGGGGTTAGGGTTCACCAATGGTAAACTGACCGTTGATGCAATTCATTGTAGAGAGGGTCTTAATCTGGATTTATTGGATTATAAAACCAAGGACTTGGCAACAAATAACATCTCTTCTTCTAAAAATACAGAATGAACGTCTCTCATTTTCAAAACCTGCAAAACTCTTATGCATCTCTTTATAGAACATAAAAGTTTGTGATAACCCTAAACCCAAAAATTCTTATTCCTTATGTACTTTTCAAATCTCATTTCTTTGTTATTTTTTTTCTATCGAGGCTTATTAAGAAGAGGGTGAAGGAGAGGGTGGAATTTTGAAATGATAATGAAAGTTTAATTAGTAGTTACACATCATGTGTTCGACGAAATGCATCATCTTCAACCCAAGTAAAAAATCCCTACCTTTTATGTAATTTTGATAAATTTAAATTTAGGTTCTACACCTTTTTTGATAGTATTTGCTTAAATTCCAAAGCCATTTATTTACTTTTTATATTTATAGTTTTCGTGTTTGATATTCAAACTGGTTTTTCTTTCTTTATTCATAGTTGGATTTGGTTACAGTGAGATCGAATGGGATATGGATTTTGGTTTTACACGGTCTCAGTGATATTAGAAGCGGATACCAAGAACTCGTCACCTACTGTTTAGTTTCAAACTCCATATATAGTTTCTGTCAATTACAATGCTTTAATGCTTGTTTGCAACACCGGAGTGATTTTTTTTGCATAATATTTATTTAATGTGGGATACACTTCAAAAATTTTATTTCCATTAGATTCCTTCATTAAAAAATTACGAGTATAATAGTATTACATTAAATCATAATACGATGGCTTATACTCCCAAATAACTTTACCGTTAACTCCTAAAGTAATTGACTAATACAATGAGAAGCAGAAAAACTATTGCTAAAATATCATCTTTAGTAAACCTTGTTGTGCAAAAGGCAAAACATGGTAAATGTTACAAGCATTAACGTTAAAGGCGTATTACAAAGTTATTGAAACAAAATTTAGCAAACTTCTATATGAGGTATTTCGTGTTTCTTCATCCAGTTCTCTATTCCTTTCACTATAGCATGAATGTATAGTCTTAACTCCATTTCACTAAGCTTTTCTACCATTAATTTCAACAGTACTTTCATGACAGTTCCAATATCAATTTAAATTTATGTTTCTTATTCTTTACCATGGATTTATGGTCATTGTTCCCAGGAACTAACAATTCTGTTTATATATACAAAACTTAACAAGAATCACGCTCGGGAACCATGTTTTGAAAACCAGACTGGCTGGTTCAACCGAGAACCGGTCCGGATCCGGTTTTTAAAGACCAAAAAACTGGTACCCATGTGAACCAGTAAAAACCGGTAAAACCGGTCCGGTCGAACTGAAAAAAAAAACGGTCCGGTCGAACCGGTAAAAACCGGTCCGATTGAATTGGTAAAACCGGTTAAAACCAGGAATTAAAAAAAATATTTTTTTTTCTTTTTTTTCATTTTTATATAATTAAAATTATAAATAATGTAATTATGACATCATTCGGTTTTTCCAGTTTTGGATATCGGTCCGACCGATTGAACCAGTTGACCATGAACAGTAAAACGACCGGTTCAATCTTCGATTCGGTTTTCAAAACCTTGCTTGAGATACCAGCGACAAGTTTCTATTTCTTTTATTCTAATTTTTATCTTAACTAATCCTGCAAATCCCAAATGGAAATTTAATAGTTTTTATTGTACTTGAAGTTGTTTTTCTTTTGAAACTGTTGTACAATATATTTACCTGGTCACTGATCACTTATGATTTTCCATAGAATTGTTTTTTGATTATTGATTTGAAACCAAATTTTTAACGACTTCTTTATAGTGTATATATATATATATATATATATATATATATATATATATATATATATATATATATATAGAGAGAGAGAGAGAGAGAGAGAGAGAGGTAATGAGCCATTTAAGTTCATAATTGTTTCATTTTATATTTTTATATTTTTCGTGGTATTTCAAATTATAGTTTTTATAGTTGGGTATGAAAAACGTTCAGTGTATGATGAAGAGTGAAATTTTTTTTGAACATAAAGGAGGCCCAATAATCTTGTCATGTAAAAACTTGATAAGTGGAGTGCATTTAAGAAGGGAAGGCACTTGGAAGCATGGATATAATTATATGGACCGAATATATGGCCATTGGATTGGGGAAAACATAGATACTGAGGGACATATGACACAGTTGAAGATTTGTTAGAGCCTTATTGCAGTTTAAAGAATTTATTTTTATCAAAAGCAAATGAAATCCTGGATTCCTCGCACGTTTTGGATTCCCTTACTATTTCTGCAAGAGAAATCACTGCCCTGGCACATGATTACCGATGCTTAAATTTCATTCTCTTATAAATTTGTTATTTTTATCACATTTTTTCTTGATTTTGATTTATGAGTACAGGTTAGTGAAAGCTGATTGTATATTGATTGAAGAGTCGCCAATAGTTGTGGCCTTTGTGGAATAGTTGTGGCCTAATACACAAAGACAATTTAGCTTGTATTCTTTGAAGTCCAGTGGGGAGTCAAAACCAACTTTATTTTTCATAAAGTGATAATATCTAAGTTTGACTTTCAGTAGCATTGTTGTCTAAGGATGTATTTGTTTTATGATTTTTTTTTGTTGGAATAGGAGGCACTACTAGAATTTTGCAATAATTTTTGTTCAATTTTATCTTTTATCGATGAAATTTGCAAAACTTCTACCATCCTTATTCGGACAAGATAGAGTATCCAGGATTAGCCTTGAAATATTTTTTAAAATCCTAAAATAAAGGAGAAATATATTAGAATTATAAGGTAGAAACTGTATGGAAATAACAATGACTCTACTCCTTTACCAATATAAGCAATGTAATTTCCTTTTACATTTAATACCAACTAGTATATATATATATATATATATATATATATATATATATATATATATATATATATATATATATATATATATATATATATATATATATATATATATATATATATATATATATATATATATATATATATATATATAATAGTCCATATTTAATTAGTTCCTTTTTATCATTAAATTAATTCTTGATCAATACTAATTAAATAATATGATTCCATATTAATATATTAGAACTTATAATATATTAATATAAATCATAAGTATCCTTTTTCTCATTTTGTCTATCTAATTGTTCTGATGTCATGCAACCCAAATGGACCATGCCAAATCGGGTCAAGTACATACCAATTTTAGTTATGGACTTAGACACTAATCCAACAGTCTCCCACTTGGATAAGTCTAAAACTATTATTGCGTATGACTCCAAAACCCGACTAGCAATCATAGCTCTTAAAGTCATTGTCGAACTCTGACCTAGTCAATGACTTGTCCAATAGATAAGGGATCATATATTCCTCCATTTTAGATATCATATGGACCGAGACATGGATTATAATCATTCTCTCTGTCCATTTGTTGTTTCCCGATTTCCGGTTTATGATGACTAACTAATTGAACAAATCATATTAGTCCAGGCTTGGCCAAGCACTTAGGGATGTCATCACTAAATCATCGAGGGGCCCACAGATATCACTTTTATCCCTCCAAGGGTAAAGGGAATGGATAAACTTCGGCTTATATGCTTTTTCTACTATTTGTGGAATCATACACAAAGGCACGTTTTATAACATCGAGTTACCAATGCGTTTTCGTACAATCAATGTATAACCAACTCATAGTCAACAACTCATATCTCTAGGTTTAAACAATACAAGATATAATCGTCTCATGATTCACTCGTGATAAAATCCATGAAGTGAGTCAAATGAGCATGGGTTTAATCAAATACTCGAATCTCATTCAAGGAGCACTCATGAATGTTGTAGCAACTCTTACTATGTCCAGCACCTTAGACATCTACAAACCCAATTCATGGCAGTCTTGCCTTAATACTTACTTTCAACGTATTATCGACTGTGGATGGTTTGAATAACTTAGTCATTCGGGAAGAATGACCTAGTTATTCTGGAAGTCAAAACATGCAAAGTGAAACACAAGAATAATTGAATCCAATATGGTCTTAGAACTTATGAATATAAATAGAACACCTTTTATTTATCACCATATTTTATTACACATTATTCATTGCATAATGTTTCAAATCTTAATACTTCAATTAAAACAATAGTCATGCCATGCTCCAAGCATGCACACTATGTTTGTCCAAACAATAGTTATACCATACATCAAGTATGCACACTATGTTTGTCTATGATCCTTACTTTGTGGAATAGATGAATTGAACATAATTTCAATGATTCTCATTTCACAATCCCAAAACCTTATCGTAAATGTAAGAATTACAAATTCCTCCCATTTACCGAAATATGTTAGATTCCAAACTTATATGCATTGATCCTCTTGCAATGACTATGCACAAAATCACAAAGACTTGGCAACAGACATTACAAAGTACTCAAATGGAGATCGATCCATGGAAACGAAGTCTCAAATTCGAAGTACATTCATTTGAACATCCTTTTTGCATTAAGTTTTTCTAATCTTACACATATTGAATACCTTCCACCTATGGAGACATTTCCATAATCCCATTTTGACTATCACTTCTGAACAAGAGTTGCCTCTTTTCAGTATGGTCCTTTCCAAGAATTTGCACCATAATTCCAACTGTCCATAAGCAACCAATCTTATGTAAAACTTACATTGTCCTCGAAAATTGCTTAATCACTTTAGTTATATCCAATTCTAGTACTTTTTCCCTCTTAATATCATAGGCATTTGGAAGAATTTAGAACAGATGAATATTATAGCACATGCAATCGATCCTATATCTGAAGCATATGGGACACGATTCATGATGTCTCACATAAAGACATGATTCTAGATCAGTCTTTTGCTACAATATTTTTTATTTGCCATGTTTTCATAATTCGACTATGAAGAGGGATGTCGTAATCATAATTGAATTTGAGAATGCAATATATATAGAATTTCCTTATGTTGAACCATTCCAACATAAAATTCATATATATATATATATATATATATATATATATATATATATATATATATATATATATATATATATATATATATATATATATATCATTGACTAAAGATGACTAAAATCTCAATCTAAGCTTTTAGAATTGAAATGAAGTATAATTTCCCCTCCCTTAATTATAGCAAAACAACTTTTCTCAATTGAAAGTTTTGTTTTCTATAATTAACATTGCTAACATGCAACACTTATCATAATTATCCTGCTCCCACTAACATGATGATTATTAACACTTATGATCCCACTAGCTTTGACATGTACTCAGAAATCAGCTAGACTTCTAGAAATCAATACGTTATTGACTTTCTTACAAAAGTTCAGATTTCCGATACGAGATGTTTTGATAAAGCTTTATCAGAATCATACACCTTTCCATAGATAGCTCACATGTGTGTCTAAACAATTTTTAGAACTATGAAAAGGGATGTCATAATCATAGTCTCAATTGTTTAGACCTTTGCCATTTCTCACAAGTCTATGTTAGTGTGTCAATTACCCACACACGCTCCACTAACGACTTTGAGAATGCAAATATCACAATTTCTATCTACTTAAAATCTACTTAGTGAAAGCGTTTCCTCACCATCATTTTCATGCATCGGAGATAAACCTTATGACACTTAGACTTTATGGTGTATGTGTTCCTATCCATGTGAATTTGTCAAAACCATAATCAGAAGACAAGGTTAGTGACAAATCTAAACTCATATGGACTGAACTTGTGCAATCTTAACTTCTTGCCACTTGGTAGCACAAGGCCTACCATTTCTTCCAGGTTGTTATGCAAACAGTTGAGAACTTGTAGAACTCAGATGCATAGTCAACTTTAATTGAAATGGGCAAGGAAATAGAATATGTCAACACGATAGGTTACAAACCTCAAGTCGTGTGCTAGTGATAAACTACAAATTTTATTCTTGATTAGTTCTTGAAACTCTTTCAGGATCTTTAAGACTCCCACTGTCTTTTTGACATATAAGACTCTCTTGCCAAGAACCATTCCTCGACAGACAAATATTCAAGAGATAGTGCGGATTCTTTATCAAGACAAACACTTCACATAATTGGCCTTAGTTGGTCTTTGTTTTATCCAAAACATCACAACTTACTAATTTCAAATGTACCAAAGTAGAAAACCTTTTAATCTACATTTGACAAGTGTTATAAGCCTTCATTAAGATATGTGTCACTCAAGTTACAATCTTGGAGTATGACTCTAAGAATTGTTTTGGAACGAAGTATGACTCATCTTCTTGATTTAACCATTTCAACAATTCAAGATTCCTCTTCTTAGCCATAGGAATGTACTAAGATGTCCTTAGAGGACTAATTATGATAGGATTTCGCAATCATTAAGATGATCACAAAACATGATACAAAAGTACTCTCACATCTTTTCAGATTTGAGAAACTTTTATCTTTCTGCCTAATTTGATTCTTCTCATTCGTTCTCCCATACATCGAAACTTTTCCAATGTTTCATAATTATACTTAAACTTGTAAGTATAACCATATTTACTAAGCTTTAGTAAATCATGACGAATAGTCTTATCGATCTTTTGTGGTAGACTTGACCAGTGCACAAGAATGTATACTCGATCCCTTAGTCCTTCACTTGACTCACATATACATGTGAGCAAGGAATTAGTCTTAACTTTCCAAAGATGAAAATTCTCATTCATCATATAATACAGCTTGCATGATTCCAAGTTTCTATCAAATTGAAACTTGGGTGATGAGAATCTTTCCTTATTTGGTAAATTTAGGCACTACCACAAAAGAAAGAATCAAATTCATATTTCCAATATTGCTAGAAACATACAAACATCAATTTTTTTCATAAATGCCATTGTAAGGAGATATAATAAGATAAAACAAAATTTTATTTATAAAATGCGGAAAAAACTTTTTCCTTACAATGCAACTTTAAATGAAAACTATGCTATTACATATTTCCTAGCAATCTATCATAACTCCTAAGCAGCAGCTCAAAAATCCAATCTTCAAATCATGCGATTGAAATCCATATTCGCGATCAGACTCAGCATACTCTTCCTTTAAGTTTCCTTCCCTTTGTTTGATCCTGCCATACATCAAAATGTAATCTAGTCACATCATGTATTAAGAATCAACAATTATAAACTTAACAGAGTTAGATAGTGGACTTACCTAAAGCAGAATGAAACTTTTTGACTTTACCATCCTCATGATATTTCAGGTGAATAGGGAAGCTTCGCAACCAATGCCCCTTCCTTTGGCAATAGAAACATATGGACTCTTTGGTAATGGTACATGGGACTATCTCATACTTAGCCTTTCTCTGTACCATTTAGTCAACCAAGTTGACTATGGTCGATCCCTTTCCATTGGGAAGAGAAAGCTTTTCTGGATATCCAGTGTTACCATAGTCGATGTCCATGGAAGTTTGGGAAGTTGATCTTCTAATCAAATTTGCTTTACCAGTGCTCCAAATCATTTTTGATTCAGCAGCATCGAGCAAATAGGTAAGATCATTAAGGGTCATGTCATGGTCTGTCATATAGTAGTCCTAAAGGAACTCACTATGTGACTTAGAAAGTGATTGAAGACCCTAGTCAACAACCAACTTCCTAAATACTTTGACACCCAACTCTCCCGGCTTGTCAATATGTTACTTCATCTCCAAGATGTGAGAACACATAGACTTTGCTTGCCAATAGGGCTTGAGTGACCTTGAACTATTCAAGAACTTGTGGGTTAGGGAGAATAATTAGAGGGGGTGGAGGAAGAGAAGTATGATTTCCATTATCCAACCACAGAACATCATTTTCATTAGGAAAGTTTGTTCCAAGAGATTTGGGAAGATCATAATTGTTTGAACCAGACATCTACAATGGGAGAAATTCAAGTTAGTTAACTTAAAGTCCTTAATAGAACACCCAAAATGAAATATTAAGGCTAGGACCCAACACAATATTTTATAACTTGGTAGAGGGATGCCGTAATCCAAGCTATAAAATATTTGAAGGTAGGTGAATGACGATTCACCAATTTCCACCATGAAAAACGAAATAGGAATTAGGTTTTTATTAGTTTGAAACTCCTAGATCTTTTGAGATTCATTGAACTTTTCAATAGCATGTTTAAATCTCGATTGTGCCCTCTCAAGTTTTGTGACTGGGATGTCGAGGATCACAAAACAAGGTGTGAATAACCATGTAAATATACTTGGTACTCTTATTTTTTATCACCAAATCCACACGCACTCCACTGATCTATGATAAACCTTAAGCCACCCTTTGCAAACCTTGTTAAATCTAATTTAGTGTGTCGGTTAACCACACACGCTCCACTAACAACTTAAGCAAGGTGCAAAGTGTAATTTCATGGGTTAGCACCAAATTCACATTTTCCTAAGTAGCTAAGATTGAGAACTTATAAGTGGTTAGTTACTTAGTATTTATCATTATACTTTTAATGAAGGGAGAATTATACTCTTGTCCTACCCGTTCGGCTAACGACCATCCACCAGTCAAGGAAGCGGTGGGTGAGAGAGGACACCCATTAAACTGCCATTTTATAGGTAGTAACCTTATACCCCTTTATAGACCGGCTTCGTGAATGAGGCCTACTAACGGTAAGATTGACTTTGTTCTTATATATACATATATATATATATATATATAATTATTAAATATTAATATTATAATAGTATAAAGGTTGAATTTTAACTTTTAAAATTCTAAAGGTTTACCTTGGAATTAAAGTATTCATGAGGGGAAACTTTATAAATTCCAAAACTTGAGGTCAAGTTTTGAACAATTCAAAAACTATTCAATTCCATAACTTATGAGTTTAAAGTAGTTTTAATGAAAAACTCTTCAAGTTCCATAACTTGAGGACAAGTTATGGAAGACTTTAAAGCATTTACAAAATGAGACTCTTCATTTTTATAACTTATGGAAATCTTATGAGTTTTAAAAATCATAAATGTGATTTTTCATATAACTTGAGGACAAGTTACAAAAACACATATTATGAACAACTTTTAGATCAATTCGGATTGAAAACACATTATCACATAACTTTCCTATTAATCTAAATCAACTCATAAGAACAAAATAATTCAAATCAAACAATTTTTCATGAAATTAGCCTAACCGTTAAACTAATACAAAACATGAATCTATTGAAAATTATCTTTGAAATTGGATTAGCATGAACATTACCACATCAAAAACAGATTTATAAGTTCAAAAACAGCTTAGGGTAATGTTCCTAGTCCAATTCCAGCCAAAAAACTCGAAAATATGCAAACTGGAAGACCAACTCATCAAGTTCTATAAGGAACTCGTCGAGTTCATGCTTTAACTCATGAACTCGTCGAGTTTTTGGCCAGAACTCGTCGAGTTTTCAGTCTGGGCAGATTCTTGGTTTTGAAAAATAAGTTGCATCAAGTATAATTGAAAACAAGCCTAGGCTCTGATACCACTAAAGGGTGTTGAGCATTCTAACACTCCCTTGGTGTACATGCAACCCTATAAACCTTGGATCTATGTTTTCTCTAATATACATGCAAATATTCAATATTCCAAGGTTTCATCCTAACTAGCATAACAAGAAGTATATACAACACAAGAATCTTGTAGAATGACATACCTTTTGATGGAGCTTGAAGTCTTTAACCTTTAAGAGCCAAGTGCCCCAAGTTTTGCACCTCAAATGGTTCACACAACACCAAAAACCCCTTGGAATAACTTGAGAATAATGATCATTACCACTAGAGTTTAGTCTAATATTCACCGTGACTAATTTTCCTTTGATAAAACCTAGTATCATTACCACTAGAGTTTAGTCTAATATTCACATAGACTAGTTAATATTCTTGTTATTATTACTGTTATATAAGCATGAAACAATATTTCTCAACCAGTATATATAGACAGGGGCTAGACATAAAACACCGGTGGACAGGACCATTTTGGCATACAACACTTCTGAAATCCAACAACCCTATGCGGCCCTTTAAACCAGATTCCCCATACCGCGAGTGGTTAAAAGATATTATAGCGACACTTATATAACTCATAATAATAGACCAAATATTTATTATAAGGTCCTAATAACATTATTATATTAAAACATAAGATATACTAAAGATAGGGTAGGCGTAGCTCACTTGCAACATATTTTTCGCAAAACCGGGCTTCGCTGGAGCAGCGTTCCCGAGCCGAAAGGCTCTTTTCTCGGGACTCCGGGAGCCTCGGGGCTTCCTTTGGGTGCTAGGGGGTTTACCTAGACTTTAGGGGGCTTAAGGGAGGCTAGAGAGAGTATAGAGAGAGAAAATGAAGTTGGGATGGTGTGAAGAATGAGGGAACCCGACACCTCTATTTATAGGCTGGAATCCTGCTCTACTCGTCGAGTAGGAGGTCCTACTCGTCAAGTCCATGGCCTGGTGTCACCATCTGGTGAAGAATGAGGGAACCCGACACCTCTATTTATAGGCTGGAATCCTGCTCTACTCGTCGAGTAGGAGGTCCTACTCGTCAAGTCCATGGCCAGGTGTCACCATCTGGTGGCTTGCCTTAAGGAGAAAGCGTTGGCCCATATTCAGCCACGTCACCCGATTTCGCACAACACTCTGCCGACTTCTAAACCCCGTAACGTTTGCATACGAGCTCCGTTTTATATCCACGCATAGGTAAAAACAAGATCTACAACTTTCATTTAGACTCTATCGGCTAAATCTTGACTGATATTAAATTTAATAGTAGGAGGATATTATACTATTAAATGTCCGCGTAAAATTCATAATTTCTACATACAGACTCCGTTTTCGTCTGTCTTTTTATCGAGTTCCTATTAATGAGATATTCAACTCTCATTTAGGTCGCGTAGGCCGAAAACCGCTCGAACTAAAATTCGAGTTTCGGGTCATGCACTGCTATGTCAAATCTTAAAAAATTCATAACTTCCTCATACGAATTCAGATTTCGACGTTCTTTTTATGGACGTTCTCGGTTTAATGTATACTACAACTTTTGTTTAGATCACTAAGTCTAAAAGTCTTTTATCAAATATTCACTATTTACGTCTCCCGGTGTCGTGCCGATTTTGCCGTAAAAGTTCGACGGACCATAACTTCTTCGTCATAACTCGGATTTCGGCGTTCTTTATATGTACGGAACCCTTGAGACATATTCTATAAATTGGTTAAGATTATTTATTCTAAATAATATTTTGTCGAAAATTCGTTTTCGACCCCTATTATCTCTAAATTGACTAGCCCAGATCTACGGGTGTTACACCTAAGCCTGATGATACTCAGTCTTCGGGTCACCACCCCGCATTAGGAAACGATTCAAAAAAGGGCGTTACATAACTGCCTATGAGACAACCTTAAAACACTTCCATGTGTAGCTTCTTGAACCTGCAATTACACAAACAATGAAGTAATTCTAAATAATTGCATATTTTTGATTTTTCAAGCACTAAGCATTTCAAAACAGTTTTACGAACCTGTATAAAGAGTTATTTTGCAACATCAGATAGACCTTTTAACCTGAAACAAATTTCTTCAAATTTTTTGATGAATCAAATACCTATAAAAACATATACCAAACAATTAGTCCTTCAGTACAATTAAGATGAGAAAGGATAAAAAAATGTAGGTCATGGAAGAATCAAGAAGAAGATTACCAGAGAAATTATAGGTATCCCAAAGAAGGATTATATGATCCTTCCATTGACAACATGTTGATTTCAACTTCCAACTTCCATTCCAACACTAAAATTAGATTAAATTAAAGTTGGATCAACTTATACATTGATTAAAGAAAAAGACTACAAAACGACTACACAATATTAAGAAGCAAATCAACTTCAGATCTACATGAGCACTTTGCTAATCTGATGGCATGTTGTTGTTTACTGAAAGTGATGGATCTTTCAAAAAACAAATAAAATCAACCGATACATACCCAATTTAGTGACTGCTACTTGTTAGTTCTCCCTATGTGTATGCATTTGTGTAATACTTGGTAATGACATATGAATGGTTTTTTGACAACAACTCCTAGTCATCGGAGACGGTAAAAACCGATTGGCACATTAAAAATAATGATTTAAGAAAAAAACAAATAAAACATAGGAAAATAAGAGAGGAATTATTACATGTGTCTGTTATCCAAGAAGTAGCAAACCCTAACATCAAAACAGGGTGCGTGCACGAGTGGATAATAGCTTCGGTTCAGCTTCAGTTCATCACGTCAAATCTTTCAAATTTGTTATTACAAAGATTTTAGGTTTTTTTTCATAAGGATAATGTGGGATTGTTACGATGATGGAGGAGGCGAAATGGTGGATTTGAAGAGATATATGTTGAGATTTAGGGGATTGTCGTTTGATATTTGAACGATTGGCGAGATTCTTGATGATTTGATTTTCTTAAACGATTATGGTTACCTAAAATTAAGCGGACATTGATTGATTTTATGGAAATTATGAATAGTGTGATATCAATAAAAGAAACAGGAAGACAACATATATTTTCTTTAAATTACGGAATTATTAATGGAATGAAAAAATTAATTAAATTTATTATTTATTACTATTATTTGATTAATTACGAAATAACAAGTGAAATCCTCTCTAATAAATAAAGAACTTTTTGTCACATGTCCTCTTCTCCTTCATTTGGGTGCATGGTATTTTCTAAAATTTTTAAATTTTCTATTTTCCACTTGTCATTTTAATATGTAAGGTAATATATATGTAAGGTATTTATTAGATAGGGTTTATATATGTAATGTATTCAATACATTAAAACCTCATTAATTTTAATAATTCAAAAAAATTCTCATTTTTCTTATAAATTCAAACATTTAAAATTGTTAAAATTTCATATTTAATTTTAAAAAAAATAAACTCATATAATACATGAGTCTCACACCTAATATTAAATAAATCAAAAAATCCAGAAAATAAGATGCGTTCAAGTACATAAAAAAGTGACACGTGTAATAAAAAAAAACTACTCTTTTAATAAAATTAAAATAGAAGTAAATTATGGAATTCCTCAAAGTTTATTACACATATCATTCTAAAAAATATTATTTTATTTGATTAATCATAGATAAAAAAGAAGTAAACAAATAGTCCTAGACAAATTTTATAATTGGTCACTACTCATTTCCTTTAATCGGCTGTTAGATTTAGTTGTTGTTTTAAGAGATTTATAATTTTTATTTTTCAGAAGATAAAACAAAAATTAAATAAAAAACTAGGAATATAAATCATATTTTTCTTCCGGCAACAAAAATATGATCTATATTAAAAAACATAATAATTAATAAAAAAATTCTAATTAATAAATTTTTTCGGAGATGTTGCCTTCTCTACCAAAAAAAAAATTGTATGCCTGTTATGAAGGACTTTATTTTTTATTTTGTTCCGGGCTTCAAATCCTCTTAAGACAACCTTATTCTTCCTTATATATAAAACTCAGCCCCAAAGCTTATAAGAAACATTTTCATATCCAAATCTTGATTAAGAGAC
This sequence comes from Lactuca sativa, assembly GCF_002870075.4. Taxonomy (NCBI): domain Eukaryota; kingdom Viridiplantae; phylum Streptophyta; class Magnoliopsida; order Asterales; family Asteraceae; genus Lactuca; species Lactuca sativa. The sequence continues at coordinate 210,329,547 of NC_056624.2, forward strand.
AATAAGATAAACAACATGGAATCCTAGCAAATCGAAATGTATCCAAATCGAAATGCAACTAAATGCCAAAGCCAAAATTAATATCAAACAAAACACATATATGAAGGTGAAACCAGACTCTCTATGTATTCAATGCCATATATCGATCGAAAATTTTTAAGACTTATCGATTTACACGATCGTTTTAATGTGTCATAGATAAAGATCCGGAACGAGCCATCCATCATAATGATTCTTCCATGATCCAAAATAGAAATTGGGTAAAACAGGTTGCGCCAATTAATACATTTTAAACCGAATCTGAATGAAAACGCTTTGGACCATGAGTTATGTTCCTTCATCAACAAGACATCAAATCTGTTAAACCTGATCATGCTGATGATGCAAAGACATCCATTTATTGAACCCAAAAGAGTGCAATGACATCGATCAGGTATATCTATCTTTGAAACCACCATCACCTTAATATTCAGACACAAGATCACCACCATGTCATATTTGTAAGCAACCCAATATAAGAATCCGTTTAGAAACGTACCACCGATATCTTCGTGAAACCCATATTTTGGAGAGAAGTCTTTTCGTGTGATCCATGAACTCTTTTTAAGATCGAAGACATCGAAAGTGTTCCAGTCGCCATAGAAATCGTCATGAACTTCAATTCGAACAATTTTCAGGTCATCTGGGATTGCACCATAGCCAAATCCAAATGCATAGGTGGCACCATTAAATGGATACGGTGGATCCGGGATTTCCTTCGACGCCCGGGTCAATGGATTGTATAGAATCATATGAGGGTTTTGGAACTGATCACTAAGAACTAAAAGGACTATCCCATTAAAGGTTCCTACAACGGTGACATCTGTACCTTCTTGGTGTCGAAAAGGAAAAGGAAGCTTGACTATCGAATGATCTTGGTCGTTGGTTGATACATTGTCGTCGATAAGATGAAGAGGTGAGGTGGGGAGGATGATCATTCGACGTGATCTCGACTTCATAAAGTAAGGATCAGTAATCAGACGATTCCAGTGTCTGGATACGCATCTAAAACGCAGTAAGGACTTTGCCGGAAGTCGAACAAGTATATTGTGAAGAATGTTATCAGGTATATCGATGCCGGCCATCGGAAAATTAGAATGGCGACGGAAGACGGAAGAAAATTGCGCTGCAAGAAAGAAGATATGGGTTTAAAAGTATGATTAGGGTTTAGGCATATAAATCAATCTCCTTCCTTTAAAAGCAATTAATTTGAAATGCAAATAAAAGTCTAATTATTTTTATCTTTATGAACTTTTTAGATATTAATTGCACGAAAAGCTGTGTTTATAATCTCATCTCAATCATGTAATAAAATGGAAATGTTATATTTGATTAAGGAAATTCTATTTATAGGCGATCGGAAAGTCTCTCATTTTATGCATTAGAATTTATAAATTCATTTGATTAAAACTTATAATAAACACTATATTAATATTGTATAAAATGACATTTAACTTACTTTTTTTTTAAAGTTGTTTTGACAATCCAAAAAATTAACTTATAAAAAAAAAAAACTATTCACACTAATTTTTAAATAAGTTTATGCAGTCTTTTAATACTCTTCTAAATATATCATTTATATTAATTGTAAAAACATAATATTATAACATAATTTTAAAGATAGATTTAACTTTTTTTTATATATGTTAGTTTAAGATATTGATCGAATTCATTATGTAAATTGTAAAAGTAATATAAAACTTTGGAGATGGGCATTATTATGGCATTTTTTATTTATGTTTTTATATAATTTTAATAACATTTTTGTAATTACTTATTCTTTGTTTATTTTTTTATTTGTTTTTTAACGTTTATTTTATATGAATATTATTTAATTTTATTTGCTTAATATATAAAAGTACATAATAAGACAAACTTTTATTTTGATGATCTCATCCATAACTTCAAAATTTAAAAGAATAATCAAATAAATGTCATAATTACAAGTCGATATATTTGATTTTCAGCATTATTTAATTACGTATTGATTATATACATATCAAATAATTAGACAATCATTCAAGATCTTGTCATGATACTATTTAAAAGTCACATCATGATGTATGAAATATCATAGATAATATTATGAATATGATATATGACATAAAAATTATATTTAAACATAATTAATCATAGATATTTATTTAATACTTGTTTTTTAGAATACAATACATTCATCAGACCCTGCCTGTCATCAGGCCCCGTCCGGTATACATATCACATACAGTGCATGCAAGAGTCACACAAACAACTAGCATCTTAACCGTAATAAATCATGGGTCGACAATGGTGTCTTCGACCTGGCTGCTAAACACTGAGAGGAGACTCGCCTCAAACTGCTGGAAATCAGATAACTGCGCGAACTGCTGATTCGGAAAGTCCCCGTATTAAATAATCAATAAAACTCCAATTACAATTCGGCCTTAACTATAACTTATGAATGCCATTTATTTGTCCAACTCCCAGGGTAAAAGACCATTTTACCCTTTCTTTACTTGTCCTAACAACTAAGGTCCAACCGAATGGCTCCAAAAGCCCAATATAACCCAAATTCCTACATGAGGCCCAAAACCCATTATGGGCCTAAATCCAAGAAGGCACAAAGCCTAATAATCCCTAAGGCCAACGAGACTATTAGCCTAACAAGGCCCAAACCCTAAAAGTCCAAACATAGCTAGGGATGTCAAAAAGTCATGTGGGACCCCGTTCCCATAGGTACCCCGTCCCGTTTGGGGTATTTGTTAAAAAATATCGGGGTGGGGGCAAGGTTAACCCCCGTTTTAATTTCGGGGGCGTGGGTGATGGTGAGCAATCCCGTCCTGAAACCTCCATGAGAACCATGTTAATAAATTATACATATATTTTACATATATTAGTTATATAAATATAATAAACAATAACAATATTTTGAGCTTCCAAAATTCAACAAAAAAAACATATTTTTAAGTAGTTAGTATAATATTTTTAAGATTCCATAACTTTTTTTATTTTTAACATGTAAAATTTTGCTATAAATAATTATTTGTTACCTAAAAAATAACTTCTTTTAGTCTAAAAAAGGTAGCAAAAAATCAATCGGGGAGGGGGAACAGGGGAGGGGCGGTGGTAATAAGGGGGGTTCGTGGACGAGAGCGTGTACGGGGGAACGAGGAAAATTTAGGGGCGGGGGATACACTCCCCGTTGCGTTTTCCCCTGTTGACATCCCTAAATATGGTCTAAAACGTGAAAGTCAACAAAAAGTCAAGTTGCTGAGTACGTCAGGTGTACTCAAACTTACGCCCAATGTACTCTTTCCGGGGCCAGTACGAGCTGGGTACGCCCAATATACTCCACAGACAACCAACCCTTCCATTAAGTACTTAATCGGTTAAGCCACTAAGCTAAACTTTCAGATCTGATCCTAAATGGTGTCTTAACACATAAAGTTGACAACTTTACACTCTTTCACGATTTAATAGGGCCCAAAACTAAAAAAGAACCATAAGAGTAACTCTAACTCATGCATGGTCCAACATAACACATAAAGGTTGCATTTTATGAACAAAGGACCTCAAAAATTCCAAGATCTACTATCCATAGCTTCTGGAGTAGCTCATACTCTCAAGCATGGCTTAAAGGACAATAAAAAGAATAAAAACAAGCCCTAAACTAGATCTATCATAAGGGACCATCAAGTTAGGATCTTTAATTATACCTCAAATAACTTGCAAAGTTGATGAAGATTCTGGATCTTCAAGCTCCAAGTCCACCAAAGCTTCACCTCCTTCAAAGGATCCAAAAACGCCTCAAAATCACAACAAAGGCTCACAAACACTCAAATGAGAGCTAGGGTTTCGTTCTTAGGCTTTTAAAAGATGGAGGCTAGTCATAAGAACCCCCAAAGGCAACTTAAAGTGTTTAAATATGGTACAAACCCTAAAAATTAGGGTTTGCACCAGCCAAGCGTACGCCTCGCGTACTCCCACGTATGCCCAGCATGCGTAGGCGCCTTCGCGACCATCTTGAGAGCCAGTACGCGCAGTGTACTCGGATAGGGACCGATCTTGCAAAGATTTTTATATAATAAGGGCTTAAAGGGAAAACCTGGAATGCAGTGTTATAATTGACTAGCCCGATCTACGGGTGTTACAATTAAGGATTTTGTTAATAATTGAATGTTAACTTTCATGAAAAAGTTAAAGAACAGTGTAATATACTCTTAGTTGTGTACATAAAAAAATTGGTGCTATGAGAGCTTCATGGAGGATTCTGTCTTCAATAGAGCCAAAAGAGGAATCAAGAGGTAATCATCAGAATGCAAAATGTATCAAGGAGTATCGACAGAAGTGGAATATAAACTCAATATCATTTCCAATGATTTAATGCATGTCCTGATCATCATCTGATTCCTCCATATGGTGCTTCTAGTGAATCATATATCTTCTATTACAAGATTTAAGTTCAAAACTTACATAATTTCGTACTTTGTACAACCCATTTCAATATTTTGCATCATTGTATTGGGATGTCATTCTTCTTGTAGTAAAAGGGATTATTATAAACATTTAGCAGAATTTAAGTCTAGAAATGGCAACAAAATTTAAGTATGGAAATGGCAAGAAAGATGTTGACATCTCAATGAAAGCATATGGGCAGCTACCACTACATCAGAAATTGACTTGCCACCTACACACCATATTCGATTGGGATAAAATATAAATTTCTCGGTCTTCTATTATAAAGTTATGAATTCAGCTTAAAGTTATGGTTCAAGTGTTTGAACCATAGTCGGGTACTGACCAAACTAGTAAGAAATAGTTATTCTATCATCTATATGGCTAAGGTTAAACAAAATACTTTTTGTTTTCTATATAACATCAATGTAAATTAATTGTTTTTCTTTTTACAATATTAAAAAATAAGCATGATTTTTTTTACCGTGAATTAACTTTGATTCTAAAAGAATGAATTTTGATTATTAAAGAATGAATTTTGATTCTTAAAGAATTACAGAGGCTGAAAGTGATGGTTTGTGATGTTGAAGTCTTAATGGTGTGTTTTTATGCAGATAGATGTCATGAGAGGATGGTTATGCAAGTGGTAATCAATATCGAACTGAAAAAGTGGAAACACAAAAAGTTTTAGACATTGTATTCTTCACATATTCTTTAAGAATGATCAAATTCTTCAAGAATTACATTCGTTCGTGGTGGTGGTTTGTGATGGTGATTAAAGTGGAAACACAAAAAGTTTTAGACATTGTATTTTTCAATAATTCTTTAGTTGTATAAAAAAATGTGGTGTTATAGAGTTACAAAACTATATATTCTTCAAGAATTACTTCATTGTATAAAATATTTATGGTGCTATAGCTAGAACACTTCAATTCTTCAAGAATTCTTCAGTTGTGTACACAATGAAACATGTTAAACCATTTATTAATCATAAATTCTAAAAGAATATTTGATTGGTTGTTAAGTTAAACTGATTATTTATCCTAAATTCTAAAAGAATATTTGAACCGGTGGTATGTTCAACTTACTCTTAGTCCTTATTTTTTAAAATCTAGTTAAAATGTAAGGTAGAACACTATATTATTCTAGAATTTATTAATAATTTTTCTTTAAAAAATATCGAATTATTTTTCCTTATAAACGTTTGATTTTCATTGTCTTAATATATTATGATTTGAATTAACTTTTTATTTGAGTTCATTTTCTTTTTTAATTAATTTCACTTCGTTGCCTCAAATATAGTTAATATCTAATTTTTTCTCTTAATAAAATGTCAAATTTACCCTTATAATTAATGAGGTGCAATTATCCATTTAATGACATCTCATGTTAACACAATGTACCTAAAATCACATCCATTCATATTGTAAATTTAATAGAGAGAAGTCATACATTCACATAATATTTATGGTTCATATTTGATGTTATACATATATATATATATATATATATATATATATATATATATATATATATATATATATATATATATATATATATATATCCATTGAGAACTCATAGTTTTTCGAGAAGCCGAAAACTAAAGGTGAAGTGTTATATCAAAATTAACTCATTAATGACATGATTGTCATCTTACCAATCTCATTTAATGTTTAATATTTTGTGTTATTGTAAATATTAACAAAAATTTAAAAATTAAAATTATACATAAAAATTTTGGATTTTTTTTATAAAAATAATAATTTTCATGATTTTCTAAAAAATATGATTTTCTAAACATATTTTTTTTCAAACTACAATTTTTTTACAAAAAGTTGTGATATTAAAAACACTTTAATTATTTTAACCAAAATATTAACGTCAGGTGCATGTTTGCATGTGTTTTTCAAGTGCATATATACATATTTCTTATAATATAATGTTCGTAAGTAAATTATAAAAAATCCATTTTTTATTAATAATCTATAAATAGAATCACTACTAGAAAAAAAAAACCTTTTACGATGCTCATTGCGCGTCGTAAAAGGCTCAGATGACACGCAAATGCGCATCAAGGAAGGCCCTGTCATAAAGAGAGACGACGCGCATTTACGACGCTCATTTACGACGCGCGTTTACGATACGCAATGCGTATCAAGGAATGCCCTATCATAAAGGAAGACGACACGCATTAGTGTGTCGTAATCTTACGACGCGCGTGTTAATGACACGCAATACGTATCAAGAAAGCCCCCGTCAAGAAAGGCCATGTCATAAATGAAGACGACACACATTTTTGCGTATCATAAGTTTAAATGTTTGAAAAAATTATTATTTACAGATTTACTTATTTTCAAATTAAATTTGTATTTAATGTTTCATAATAGAAAATAAAATATCATATACAAAAAATAGAATCCATTGCATAAATTTAATGTCATACAAATAATCGTTCCATGGAAAGATAAAACAAATCAATAGAAGTTGTAACAAAAATTTACAAACGAATTAGATACAAATAATACAATCCATTGCCCCTTTGCTTATTCAAGATCAATCTGCAAGTAGCTAACTAATCTGTACAAATTCACCCTTGTTTCTAATCATTTTCTTAAATACTTTACAAACATAATTCATCCATAGTACCTGAACCATATATAGTTGCAGCCTTGTTTCTTCTTCTTCTGAACTCATCTCTTGCAACCATTGCTCTAAGCCTAGTCTGAATAGGTACAACAACTCCTTGTCAATTATGTGAAAAATACAACCGAAGAGTGGCCTGCCTTCATAATTGCAACAACTAACGAAGCGGGAATGAAAGAGAAGGCAATACTCACAAATACAAACATTTCTTCTTTAGTTCTTCATATTCTTGCACTGCCTCATAAGCTTTACCATCCTGCATCAATGTAAAATAAAGGCATTAAATGTTAAATCAATTGTGAAAATATACAATATATAAGAAAGGAAATCAAATAATTACCTTACAGTGTGACCTTGCCAAATTAATTGATATATCAAGGAGTTTTGAGGTGTCACGAGAAGAAGTATTGACTGCATAACGTGCTAACTTAAAAGTTGTACTAGGACATCGATAATCACTTCTTGCCTCACAAACAAGCACTAGAAGATTGTGAGATTCTGGATACTGGGGTGCATGATGCAAGGCCTAGCTTATGGGTCCAAAAACCTGTGACAAATGAGGGTATGTAAGGGTAAATATGGATGTGGGACCTGATGCAAGACTATGACCCTTTTCTTTGCATATAACAAGTACCTTTGAAGATGGACATTCACCAGAAAGTAAAGCAAGCTTTGCAAGACCCATCATAAATTCTGGAAGCTGCACAAAAATCGTGTTTTAAGTACAATTCTTCACAAAGTTATTAGAGAGAGAGAGAGAGAGAGAGAGAGAGTAGGTAGTATTTGAACAACTCTTAAACATCAATCATAAGCTTCATCTGCACAAAGGAATGTTAGTTATTCACCAGAAAGTAAAGCAAGCTTTGTCAACTTGATGCTACTAATTCTAGCTCATGTAGACGAACCTTGGCCAATGATAGTTCCTGATCCTTCTCTGTGTTCATCTGTTGGACTAAATTCCCAATACATCTGAATGGTGAACTACCCCTTCCTCTTACCAAGCTTTTTCCCAATAAGTGTGCTTCTAAGCTAGACTTTGATGGACCTGTCTTCATTAAATTATAAGCGTTTTATTTGACTTATATATATATATATATATATATATATATATATATATATATATATATATATATATATATATATATATATATATATCCCAATAGCACATTCGTTTATTTATTTGCATCTTCATGTGCAAAATTAAAATGCAAAAATTCAAATAAACTAATATGCTAATGCCAGTGGTATATATAATATTCAAATAAAAAATTCAAACTTTAAAAAAATACGTTAGAATTATATAATATATTAATACAACACATTACAAGTTAGAAAATAAGATTATAAGTAAATCACAAATTTGGTCCCTAGGGTATATAGTATACAATTCTTTCAGGTTTGGTCCAGGGGCAAAATGGTCATTTAAAAAAAACTAGCAGCTGAGTAGTTAGATTTAACGACTAAGGGACCAAACCTACAACTATATGAAACCATGACCATAGGGACCATATTTGTAATTTACTCAAACATATATGTTACTACTGACTTGTGTCCCACTCCTTTATTAGGTCAAGAAAGTCTCCAGCAGATTCATTTCTAATCTGTAAAACAAGAATTGATAATCAGTAAAATCATACAATTTTAATTTCATGAAAACGATTTTAGCAAAACAAAATGTTACTACTGACTTGTGTCTCTGGATGGTTTAACCTCAAGCTTTCACAAGCATCTTTGTTGGCATCTACAGCCCATTCCTACATATAAATTTCAACACAAATTGGTAAAATAAAACAAAAAAGGGACAAATTAAATTAAGTTAAATTAAATTAACTCATTTTATCTTACTATTGACAGATCTACCCCAGATGCCTTTGCTCCAAAACATAATCCAGTTGACATTCCCCCACAACCAGAATACATATCTAATAGTGACAATTCTGATTTTTTATGTTTTAAATTATTATTTGTTCCATTTATGTTAGTATCATTGCTTCCATTACTATGAATTTCCTCCTTAATACATGGAACATCTGTAACATTAAAAAAAAATGTTAGGCACAATGAAGCATAAAAATGAGATTAATATGTTAATAATAACCAATTACCATCTTTTATTGTAGAAAATGTGGAGTAATCTATGTTGTATTTCATGTCATAATAATAGTCACATGGTGGAATAGACTTCAAATTTACCTGTGAAATAAAATAGCAAGACATGAATTATGAATATCATAAGAAGATATTAAAAAAAATGAAGTATAAGTTTTGAACATACACCAGGTGCTATTTTGAGTACTTTGACTTTTGAGACAATGCAATCTAAGGGATTGTCATTTTTAAGGTAGAATAGAACAACCGCTTGTTGTCATGAGATGCTGCTTCATCTTTTCCTATGACCTGAAGAAATAAAATGCATAATCAATTTTACTTTGTATGGTATTCATATGCTTGCTGTTAATTCATAACATTCAGAAACAACATAACAAAGTCATATGCTTCTGTACCTTCTGCTGATACTGTAAAGCTTGAGCTTCTGCATGGATTACAAGTTCAGATATATACTTTTTACATTGCTTCATCTGCAAAACAATTCCAAAAAATCAATCATACAAACAAATATGTCATGGTTTTCTATTTTTTAGGGTCCAACCTCATTAGCTTGTTCTGCTCTTTCATCTTCAAGATCTTTTATCCGTGCTTGAAGTTTCCTGAGATACCATGCCATCAAATATTATACCATTATCCAATTAAATCCAAAAGAAAAAAAGGATCCTTGATTTTATTCATCAAATCATGAATAAAATCATACATAAAATCCAAAAAAATGAATTTGTTTCTGGAAGCATATTGAATTATGAACACTTAAAGAGAAGTTATCACTTATCAACAATAGTGGAAGAAAAAAAAAAGGTAACCTGTTTTATCACAACACTCCCATGTCTAAGTTCTGCTTCATGTCCATGAAATGAAAACTTTGCAACTTTGTCTTGTGTCTCTTTTGGTACAGCAAAACCCTACAAAAAAATGTTTTTTTATAGATAATTCAAGTCACAAGTTAATAAATGCTACAAAAATTCATAGTAATAATATTGTAACTCACCTTGAATCCTACTTTATTATCAATGCAAGAATGCCAATCTGCTTTCATGTATTTCAAAGGGACTCGGTCATGAGGTCTGCCAAAAGAAGAGGATAAAATAGTAAATATAAATGTAAAACAATATGTGGGCCCTTTTGAAAACAACACACACCTTTTGGACCCTGTAATACAAGGTTCAGCTTCTGAAAGGTCTAGTGACAAGTAAGATGAGTAGACTCTTTCTTGTTGTGGCTGAAAAAAGAAACGTCATTGTTAGTTTGTTACATATATATTCCAGTGGAAGTAACTTTATTAAAATATTGTTTGCGTGAAATATTACCTAATTATAATCGACAAACATATTGTTTGCACGTAAGCATGCTTCTATCATGGCCACATGTATTTCACAAAGGACATGTTCATCAAGATTTACATACAGAAAGAGACAGAATGCAGAATGTAGAATATTATACAATCATATAACTAATTTCCATCTTTGCTCATGCTAGCCAAGATCTTGAAAAATATCTTGACTAAGGTTCCGAAGAATATTAAACCTTACGTTTTCTCTTTATTTTTTATCTTATTGTTCCAGGTTTTGGATACATCAAGGAAGACCCAGTCAACTTGGAGTTATTGTTAAAATATGGAGAAAAGGCTAAGTCTCCAAGGTTCACGGGATTAAAGAGACCTGATCAACGAGGATTATCTCGTCATCTTCATGAGAGGAATCAACAACACCTCATTCAGATTAAGATAAACAACCATTATACAGTTTATGATAAGAAAAACTTATACAGGACATTGTACTCGTTATGATAAACAACCTTTATACAGTTTATGATAAGAAGCTCTCACGTTTATCATGAAAATATTACTCCAAAATTGAAGTTCATGTCTTCTATTGACAAGAGAGAGAGAGAGAGAGAGAGAGAGAAAATCTCATAATCCATTCTAAGTACCTGCAGAAACTCAATACAGAACCCTAACCATCCATTTAACCAGTTGTTGGGGAAATCCATTCTTAGAAAAAAAAAAAACCCTATAAAACTAGCATAAACAGGAGAAGGAAAACTGATAAGAGTGAAAACTTACAATAATCTTTCTTTTAATTATACACATGTTTGTGAGTGTCTTGCGAAGGATTGGGGGACTCGGGTCTTAGGGATTATCCAAAATCACACAAAAATGATAAGATTTCCCTTTTTCTTCTTCTCTCTGATGGGTTTTGGCCATATAAACATTCCTATGTGCACATGCAAACCTTAATGCTTGGATCTAGGTTTCTCTAATTAAACATGCATTCAATCCAAGACTTCTAATGGCTAATTGACTATAATAACATTATGAAATCAGAATTAGAAGTATACCTTGAATCACTTGCTTGATCTTCTTGTTCTTGGAGCTTTAGAGTCACAATTGTCACTCTAATGGCTTACAAACACCAACTAGCAAGAGGATGATTTGAGAGAGAGGAGAGGGAAGAGAAATCGGTCAGGGTTTCTTTCTAAAGCACAAGTGCCGATTTCCTTAACCCTTGGGGTCCTTTTATACTTGTAAGGCTCCTAGGGTTTCACCCTTAAACCCTAATTGGATAACTTAGGCCCTAAGCTATCCTAATCCCTTTCATGATAAGCCTTGGACGATTTTAAGGCCTATCCAAAGTCCTTAAAACTGGCCACCCTCTATCCATAAGGGATTTATAGCCCAAAGTATAACTATCACACAATTGACAGTTTATGCCCCTTTATTCAATTAATCTCTTTAAGTCACAAAATTAATTCCTAATTAATTTATGACTTATATTAATCAAATAATAATATTATTACTCTCTATATTATTCTCATAATATATTAATAATATTTTTTCTCTCATAATAAATCATCCTGTCAAGTTGCTATGGTGAAGGCAACCCAAAAGGACCATCCATGCACAACCGGGTCAAATACTTGCCTAATATAGTTGCAGCCTTAGACACTATTCCAACAGTCTCCCACTTGGATAAGTCTAGTAACTATATACAAGTATAATCCGATTAGCAATCGTAGCTCTCAAGGACACTGTCAAACTCTGATCTAATCAATCTTGTCCTTTAGATAAGGGATCGTACAGTCCTCTGTTTAGATATCATGCTGACAATTCTATGGAATAATTTGTCTAGCATTTGGTTTCTTGATCTCCGATTTATTTGACATAGAACTTAATTGAACACATCAATTCAGTTCTGACCGGGCCCGGCACATAAGTCAAATCAAATCATTGAGCGGCCGAGATATCACTTTTACCCTCTTAGGATAAAAGTAACAGATAAAATTTGACTTATATGCATTTACTTATTCATTAGTCAACTATACACAACAATGCGTTTTATAACATCAAGTTACTGATGTGGTTTCGCATTATCAATGTACAACTAATTAACAAACAACAAACCATATATCTTGGTTTTAAGACCATATGATATTATCGTCTTGCGATCACCCTTTTATCACATTCCATAAGGTGATTCCAGCAAGCGCGAGTTTGTTCCAATGCTCAAAACTAGTTCATAAGCACTCATGAACGTTGCAGCAAACTTTTGCTATGTCTAATACCATTTAGACAATCTATACACCAATTCATGACAATCTTCATTCATACCTACTTCCAACATATGAACGATTGTGGACAATTTGAATAATTCGATTATTCTTAATAAACTCAATTATCCTGGAAGTCAAAACATGCAAAGTGAAACAATAGTTAAACAATTAACATACGACAGTAACATTACTCATAACTAATACTCTTTTATTTAATCATCAAATGTTAATTACATTTATCTATTACACGTTTTTACTACTATCTAATCTATACTAACATCATCCTTCAGCCCAATACTCCTAGCATGCTGCAAGTGCTTAACCCTACTCAGTCCCTTCGTAAGCGGATTTGCTGGGTTATCTTCTGATGATATCCTCTTCACTACGAGTTGTCCTTCTTCTACACGATGTCTAATAAAGTGATATTTTCTGTCGATATGTCGAGATCTACCATGATCCCTCAGTTCCTTGGTCAAGGCAACCACTCCTTTATTATCACAGAAAATCTCCATGGGCTCCTTTATGGCAGGTACAACTCCAAGATCACCGATGAAGTTCTTCAACCATAGTGCCTCCTTCGACACTTCGCTCGCTGCAATGTACTCTGATTCACACGTTGAATCAGCTACGGTTTCCTGCTTGGAACTTTTCCAAGTTACTGCTCCTCCATTCAGGGTAAAGACCTAGCCCGACTGCGAACGGTAGTTGTCCCTGTCGGTCTGAAAGCTGGTGTCACTATACCCTCTCACCTTCAAGTCATCACTCCCTCCGAGGACTAAGAACCATTCCTTCGTCCTCCGAAGGTACTTAAGGATATTCTTAACTGCAATCCAATGGGCTCTACCAGGGTTCCCTTGATATTTGCTAACCATGCTCAAAGCAAAGGCAACATCAGGGCGAGTACAAGTCATAGCATACATGATTGAGCCAAATGCGGAAGCGTATGGAACTCGGCTCATTTCAGCTATTTCAGCTTCGGTACTCGGACTTTGAGTCTTACTCAACTTGGCATTACTTTGTATCGGTAATTCTCCCTTCTTCGAGTTTTCCATACTAAAACGTTTCATTACTTTATCCAAGTAAGTGTTCTGACTAAGTCCTATTAGTCTCTTACTTCCTTCTCTCACTATCCTTATTCCCAAAATATAGGAAGCCTCTCCGAGGTCCTTCATAGCGAAGCACTTCCCGAGCCAGGACTTAACCTCCTGCAGAGTCGGGATGTCGTTTCCTATGAGTAGAATGTCATCGACATACAGAACGAGGAAGCTTACTATACTCCCACTGGCTTTGACATATACACATGATTCATCTTCGCTTCGTACAAATCCAAACTCTTTGACTTTCTCATCGAAGCAAAGATTCCATCTGCGAGATGCTTGCTTAAGTCCATAAATGGACATCTCAAGCTTACACACTCTATTCGGATGCTTCGGATCCGCAAACCCTTCTGGTTGAGCCATGTAAACATTCTTATCCAACTTCCCATTAAGGAAAGCGGTTTTGACATCCATTTGCCAAATCTCATAATCATGAAATGCGGCAATAGCTAGCATCACTCTAATAGACTTTATCTTCACAACTGGCGAGAAGGTCTCATCATAGTCAACTCTGGGAGTTTGAGTAAAGCCCTTCGCAACCAATCGTGCCTTATATGTGTGTACGTTTCCATCCACATCAGTCTTCTTCTTGAAGATCCATTTGCACCCAACGGTCTTACGGACAGGCACATTATCAACCAAATTCCAAAGTTGGTTATCATACATGGATTGGATCTCGCTGTCCATTGCCTCTTTCCATTTCGTAGACTCCGGGCCTGCCATGGCTTCCTTATAGCTATTAGGTTCATCAAGGTTTATTAGTGTACCATCACTAATATATGTGTCCCCTTCCGTAGTAATATGAAAACCATAAAACTGGGGTTGAACTCTAACTCTTTTGGAACGTCTAAGAGGTAATGACTCGTCAATTGGTTCAACCGGGGTTTCCTCCTCGGGTTGAGTGCCAGCGGTGGAGGTTCCTTCATCTATCAAATCTTGAATCTCTTCAAGCTCGATTTGCCTCCCACTGTATCCTTAGCTTATGAGTTCTCGCTCTCGAAAAACTCCTCTCCTCGCAACGAAGACAACATTGTCCTTCGGTCTATAGAATAGATATCCAAAGGATTTCTGCGGGTAGCCAATGAAAATACATCGCTCACTACGAGTTATGAGCTTGTCGTGAGTATCTCGTCTTAAGAAAGCCTCGCAACCCCAAACCTTGATATGTGCTAACGAGGGAGCTTTCCCTGTCCACATCTCGTGAGGTGTTTTCGCAACCTTCTTAGTAGGGACTCAGTTAAGGATATGGGCGGCAGTCTCTAAGGCATACCCCCAAAAGGAGATAGGTAGTGAAGCATGACTCATCATAGAGCGAACCATGTCTAACAAGGTTCGATTACGCCTTTCTGCCACACCATTCAACTGCGGTGTCCTAGGTGGCGTCACTTGTGAAACTATTCCACACTCCTTGAGATAGTCGTGGAATTCAAGACTTAGGTACTCTCCTCCTCGATCGAATCGAAGCATCTTGATTTTCCTGTCCAATTGATTCTCCACTTCATTCTTGAACTCTTTGAACTTTTCAAATGTTTCTGACTTTTGCTTGATTAGGTAGATATACCCATATCTACTATAGTCATCGGTAAAAGTCACATAGAAGCGGTTTCCATCCTTCGTGGTTGATCTAAACGGTCCACATACATCGGTATGTATGAGGTCCAATAGACCCTCACCCCTTTCACATGTACTAGTGAATGGTGACTTAGTCATCTTTCCAAGCAAACATCACTCGCATGTATCATCTTTCCTAAGGTCGAATGACTCCAACACTCCATCATTTTGGAGTTGGGCTATGCGTTTCTTGTTGACATGTCCAAGACAACAATGCCACAAGGATGCTCTATCCATACCATTGGAAGAATCCATGCATAAAACATCATTTCCTAAGTTATCTACAATCATAACAGTTTCATAAATTCCATTACACGGTATTGCTTCAAAATATAAGACACCATTTAGATAAGCAAGAATAGAACCATTCTCATTATTAAAAGAAAATCTAAAACCTTGTCTAAACAAACCATAAAATGAAATGATGTTTCTTGCCATTTCTGGCGAATAGCAACAATTGTTCAAATCTAAACATAAACCATTCCTAAGCACTAAAGAATACACTCCAATCTTGGTCACAGGCGACGATCTTCTATTCCCCATGATTAGATTTATTCTTCCATGCTCCACATCCTTATTTCTTCTTAGTACCTGCAAATCAGAACAAATGTGGGAACCACAACCGGTATCAAGGACCCAAGAAATAGCATGAGATGAATCGTTAGATTTAATTGTGTATATACCTGCGAAAGACAGCTTGATCTTTCCTTCCCTTATGGCTTGCAGGTAGTCTGGGCAGCTTCTCTTCCAATGCCCTATTTTATGGCAATGATGGCACTCTACCTCTTTTGCGTTAGGACAGGGTTTAGCAGGATCAACTTTGGTCCCACTAGAAGAGGCACCATCTCGGGACTTAACCTTGCGATGGTTCTTAGACGAAGCCTTCCTCTTCTTTCCTCTTCCTTGCCCAATGGTTAAAGCAGTAGTAGCGGTTGGATTGGGAGTTGGTACAGCAGACTTGTCCTTGAGGTTGCTTTCAGCAACCCTAAGGAGACCTTGGAGCTTACTTAGGGTGACCTCTTCTTTGTTCATGTTGTACGTCATCCTAAATTGATTGTAACACGGAGGCAAATAGTGAAGCACCATGTCGATCGCCAAGTCTTCCCCAAAGTCAACATTCAACTTGCGAAGACAGTCGACATACCTTTGCATCTTTTTCAGGTGCACGGTAAGAGATTCTCCATGACCTATTTTGGCGGAAATCATGTTAGTGAAAATCTCGTAACGCTCTTGCCCCGCGTTTTGGTGGTATCTCTCCAACAAGTCTTGGTGCATTTCTTATGGATACATGTCCTCATAGGACTTTTGGAATTCGGAGTTCATAGTGGCTATCATGATGCAATGAACCTTCGTCGCATCACGTTCATGAGTTTCAAAAGCAGTCATTTCAGCCGGAGTAGCGATTTCTAGGTTGATTTTCTCGAGCTTCTCATCGAGGACATACTTCTTATCCTCATAGCGAGCAATCGTGCGAATGTATCTTATCCATTCACTAAATTTCGTCCCATCGAAAGTCACCTTTTGACAAAGGCTCATCAATGTGAATGAACTAGCAGCAGCGTTGTTCGCGTTCGACATCTACAAATAGAAAGGACAAAGATATGTTAGAATTTGAATCCCTAATTATCACCCAATAAGAAATATTAGGGCTAGGATCCAACAACAATATTTACATATTAGAAAAGGGATGTCGTAATCTAACATGAAAACAATTTGAAGGTAAGTGAATGACGATTCACTAATTCTCCATCACGAAAACATAACTTTAAGTTCTAAATGTATTGAGAATTCCTAGGTTTGGATGAGATTCATTGAAACCTTTCAATGGCATATTTAAATCTCGATATGCCCCTCTCATTTGTGATTGGGATACCGAGGATCACAAAGTGGGTGTGAATTACCATGCAAATTCACATGGCGCCTTCATTGTAACGATCACCTATTCGATGTGCCGGTAAACCACACACGCTCCATCGAACTATGATAAACAATGAATCACCCTTTTCCACCTTTGCTTAGAACCAATTAGTGTGCCGGTAAACCACACACACTCCACTAACTTCTCAGCAAGGGTGCAAAGTGTAATTTCATGGGATTGCATCAATTCACTTTTCCTAAAGTAACTAAGATTGGGAAATTTTGAAAAACATGTAGTTACTTCGTATTTCATATTATACTTATAATGAAGAGATGAGGTTGCCCTATCCTACCCGTTCGGCTAACGACCCTCCACCGATCAAGCAAGTGGTGGGTGTGAGTGTACACCCATTAAGTGCCATTTTATAGGCCGCAACCTTATACCCACATTATAGACCGGCTTCGTGAATGAGGCCTACTAACGGTAAGACTAACATTTCAATTATACATATATATATATATATATATATATATATATATATATATATATATATATATATATATTAATCTTGTAATATTATATTAGTATAGGGTTGAATTTTAAACTTGTAAAATTCTAGGGTTTGAAATTTAAATTGTCTAAATTAAAACTTTTAATCACAAAACGTAAATTTCAAAACTTGAGGGAAAGTTTTAAACTTTTCAAAAGATAGGGGGTCAAATAACAAATAATCCAAATTAACAATTAATCATATAATTATCCATATTTGATTTATTTAATGATTTCTTGCAAAACAATTTACCAATTAAATTAAAATAATTAATCAATTATCACATAAGGAAATAAATATTTTATTAATTGATAAATATCTTCAATTAGATCAAAAATATGCTCATATATATCATAAAATCGGATTTATATTGATCTAATATGTTTAAGGCAAGTATCTCAAAGATAAACAGCAAGAAATCCCGAAGTTTCCTCTTTCTGACGCTTGGACTTGTCGAGTACCCCAATGGACTCGCCGAGTCGAGCCTACTCGCCGAGTCCATCAGACAGAAACACAAAAATCGAATTTTGAAGGCATCAAACAAGCAACCAATGCATCAATTCAATAGAAACCAATTTATGCTCTGATATCACTGATGGGTTTTAGTCATATGAACATTCCTATGTGCACATCCAAACCCTAATGCTTGGATCTAGGTTTCTCTAATTAAACATGCATTCAATCCAAGACTTCTAATGGCTAATTGACTATAATAACATTATGAAATCAGAATTAGAAGTATACCTTGAATCACTTGCTTGATCTTCTTGTTCTTGGAGCTTTAGAGTCACAATTGTCACTCCTCTAATGGCTTACAAACACCAACTAGCAAGAGGATGATTTGAGAGAGAGGAGAGGGAAGAGAAATCGGCCAGGGTTTCTTTCTAAAGCACAAGTGCCGATTTCCTTAACCCTTGGGGTCCTTTTATACTTGTAAGGCTCCTAGGGTTTCACCCTTAAACCCTAATTGGATAACTTAGGCCCTAAGCAATCCTAATCCCTTTCATGATAAGCCTTGGACGATTTTAAGGCCTATCCAAAGTCCCTAAAACCGGCCACCCTCTATCCATAAGGGATTTATAGCCCAAAGTATAACTATCACACAATTGACAGTTTATGCCCCTTTATTCAATTAATCTCTTTAAGTCACCAAATTAATTCCTAATTAATTTATGACTTATATTAATCAAATAATAATATTATTACTCTCTATATTATTCTCATAATATATTAATAATATTTCTTCTTTCATAATAAATCATCCTGTCAAGTTGCTATGGTGAAGGCAACCCAAAAGGACCATCCATGCACAACCGGGTCAAATACTTGACTAATATAGTTACAGCCTTAGACACTATTCCAACACTCTCAACCGCTTCTGTATCTATCGCTCTCTTCACCAAAGCAAGATCAAGATGAAACAACTTGATTGCGGAGGCCCTTTGTCGATTTGTGAAGACTAAAATATGGAAATGTTGAAAGAAGGAAATGACAAATATTCACGAATGATGTTCTCGTCGCCGACTCCAAAGCACCATAATCATGGTCGAGATCTAGAATCGTATATGTTTACTATTTATAAATCTGTTGTTGAGACCGGAAGAATCGACCTAGGTATTCCCACTGTTGAAGATGAAGATGAAGGCCCTAGGGCTTTTTCTTGTTAAGTCGAAGAGGCAGGGGTTTAATTTTTTGGGGGATAATTTTCGTTGATTTCATTTCCCACCTAAAACGCGTGTTTCACTTAAAAAATTATAAAGCTACACATTTACATGACGCACATTTTATGAAAGGCGCCCTCCGCATTTCTTTTTTTTTTCATTTCGGACACTAATTTTAGGGTACGCATAAATGCGTGTCGTTTATCCTTAAAATTTTGGAAAACTGACATTAGTTTTTAGGGCACGTACAAATGCACATCCTCTATCACTGTGTGTCATTGTTTGCACGTCCTTAAAGGTTGTTTTTCTAGTAGTGAATAGTAGAAGTATTTTATTCGATACAAAATAAAAATATAAAAACAAAAAATGCTACAAATATTCAAAATATTATCATTTCTTCGTGTCAAGATTTCCAATTTTCTTCAATTAATAATTTTTCTCATCTTCAATATTTCCCACAAATTCTTCCAAATCTAAAAGAAAATTAAAACGAAAATTGATTAATGCAAGAATACTCACAAAAATGCATATGTATATATCATGTAAGATTCATATTTGATTATATCATGAAACATCCCAAAAATACGGTCCAAAAATGTCATTTTTAATTATTATTAAAACTCATAGTTATCAAACATCACATGGAAATCATAAGTTATTGTTTCTCAAAACATCATAAACATCTGTTAAAACATATTAGAGTAAAAACATCCCAGGCTAAAATCATGGTGTGTGCACTACAATCATCCCGAGCTCTTCCCCTTGCTACCGGAAGTACCTAAAACCAAAACTGAAAACTATAAGCAAGATGCTTAGTGAGTCTCCCCAAACTACCACATATCATATACATAATCATGCTACTAGGAGATACGGGCCCCACCCACAATCCGCTAACTAAGACATACGGACCCCGCCCACACTCCGCTGACTACGAGATACAGGCACGCCCACTCTCGGCTGACTACGAGATACGGACTCGAACCACACTCAGCTACTAAGCATGCATACAATTATCACACATACAACAAGTATAATCAAATCTATCAATCATTCCTATATCCATACTCAAATAATGCTTGTGAGATAAAAACACATCAGAAGGGTACTCACCTCATTTTTTTATACAATTGAAGAATTATTGAAAATACAATGTCTAAAACTTTTTGTGTTTCCACTTTAATCATCATCACAAACCACCACCACGAACGAATGTAATTCTTGAAGAATTCGATCATTCTTAAAGAATATGTGAAGAATACAATGTCTAAAACTTTTTGTGTTTCCACTTTTTCTGGTCGATATTGATTACAACTTGCATAACCATCCTCTCATGACATCTACCTACATAAAAACACACCATCAAGACTTCAACATCACAAACCATCACCTTCAGCCTCTGTAATTCTTTAAGAATCAAAATTCACTCTTTAATAATCAAAATTCATTCTTTTAGAATCAAAGTTAATTCACGGTAAAAAAATCATGCTTATTTTTTAATATTGTAAAAAGAAAAACAATTAAATTTACATTGATGTTATATAGAAAAAAAAAGTATTTTGGTTAACCTTAGCCATATAGATGATAGAAGAACTATTTCCTACTAGTTTGGTCATAACCCGACTATGGTTCAAACACTTGAACCATAACTTTAAGCTGAATTCATAACTTTATAATAGAAGACCGAGAAATTTATATTTTGTCCCAATCGAATATGGTGTGTAGGTGGAAAGTCAATTTATGATGTAGTGGTAACTGCCCATATGCTTTCATTGAAATATCAACATATTTCTTGCCATTTCCAGACATAAGTTTTGTTGCCATTTCTAGACTTAAATTCTGCTAAATGTTTATAATAATCCCTTTTACTACAAGAAGAATGGCATCCCAATACAATGATGCAAAGTATTGAAATGGGTTGTACAAAGTATGAAATTATGTAAGTTTTGAACCTACATCTTGTAATAATAGATATATGATTCACCAGAAGCACCATATGGAGGAATCAGATGATGATCATGACATGCATTAAATCATTGGAAATGATATTGAGTTCATATTCCACTTCTGTCGATACTCCTTGATACATTTTGCATTCTGATGATTACCTCTTGATTCCACTTTTGGCTCTATTGAAGACAAAATCCTCATTGCAGCACTCATAGCACCAATTTTTTTATGTACACAACTAAGCGTATATTACACTATTCTTTAACTTTTTCATGTAACTCCCGCAGATTCGGGCTAGTCAATTTAGAGACAATAAGTGTTGAAAATAACTTTTTGATAGAAGTATATTTAGAATGAATAGTCTTAATAAAAGTTTTAGCATATGTTTCAACGATTCTGTACATATAAAGAACGTCAAAATCCGAGTTACAATGAAGAAGTTATGGCGCGTCGAAGTTTTGCGACGAAACCCGCACGACACTACGCGACGTAAATAGTGAAATTAAGATAGAGTGCTTTTTAGCCTTAGTGATCTAAACAAAAGTTGTAGCATACGTTAAACCGAGAGCATGCATAAAAAGAACGCCCAAATCTGACTTCGTATGAGGAAGTTATCATTTTTCTAAGATTTGGTCGAGCAGTGCACAACCCGGAATTCGAATTTTAGATCGAGCGGTATTTGGCCAACACAACCTAAATGAGAGTTGAAGATCTCATTATTATTAGTGCAACGATAAAAAGACAGACGAAAACAGACCCCGTATGTAGAAGTTATGAATTTTACGCGGTCATTTAACAGTATAATCCCCTCCTACTGTTAAATTTAAGATCGGTCAAGAATTAGCCAACGGAGTCAAAAGGAAAGTTGTAGATCTTGTTTTTACCTACACGTGGATATAAAGAACGTCGAAAACGAAGCTGATATGCGAAAGTTACGAGGTTTAGAAGTCGGCAGGGTGCTGCTGCAAAAGAGGTGACGTGGCACAATCTTGGTCATCGCTTTCTCCCCAAGGCTTGCCACTAGATGGTGACATGTGGCACTAATTTCAGCCATATTTCACCCTATAAATACAACCCCTTCCACCCTCATTTCTTAACACCTCCACCTTTCTCTCTCTACTCTCTCTCTCTCTCTCTCTCTCTCTCTCTCTCTCTCTCTCTCTCTCTCTCTCTCTCTCTCTCTCTAAACCTCCCAAAACTCCCCTAGCGCTAGTTTAAAGCCCTGGAGCGCTCGACGGCTCCGAGACGAAGAGCTTTCGGCTCGGAAGTTCTGCCCCTGTAGATTACGGCTTCTAGCGAAACCCCCTTTTAGGTAAGATACGCCTACCCTATTTTAAATATAGCTTTTATTTAAATATAGTATTGTTATTAGGAACTTATAATAAATATTTAGGCTATTATTATGAGTTATAAAAGTGTCGTTATAATATCTTTTTAACCACTTGCGGTATGGGGAATCTGGTTTAAAGGGCCGCATAGGGTTGTTGGATTTCAAAAGTGCTATATGCCAAAATGGTCCTGCCCTCCGGTGTTTTATGTCTGGCCCCTGTCTATACATAGTAGGTGAAGAGTATTGTTTAACGCTTATATAATAGTAATAATAGCTAGACTATTAGTTAGTCTCGGTGAATATTAGACTAAACTCTAGTGGTGATGATACTAGGTTTCGTCGAAAGAAAATAAATTAATAGAATCGAAGCGTTGTCTGAGTTCGGAATCACCACGTTAACAAGTGAGTGCATAGTTACTTTCATCTTACACATAGATATGAAGTATTTTATATTAACTACGTGTTATGTGTGCATATTATCTGTATACTTGCTATCTATGCTGGATGAACGATTTTATACAAGTTTTATATGATTTAAAATGTATATGTATTTTATATCTACAAATATATTGGGTAAAACATGGGTAGATGAATGATGAGAGATGAAAGATGATATGAGTGAACATTAGCAGCTATAGACTTAGTGCCTAATAAATAACATCGACAACTATGGATTTAGTGCCTATTGGATAAAAGTTGGTAGTTATGGACTTAGTACCTGTTAGATAAACGTTGGTAGCTATGGACTTAGTACCTATTAGATAAACAATGGTATCTATGGATTTAGTACCCGATGAATGAACTTTAGCAGCTATGGAATTAGTGCTTTACGAACGAGCATTGGCAGCTATGGATTTAGTGCATGTTGTATAAACCCTAGAAGCAATGGACTTCGGTTTGAAGGAATATAGGATAAATAATTCTTAGGGTAGACCCTTAAGAACAAGGAAGATATTGGGGATGGGTAATTGGGATAATTGTTTGATGAAGAAACATAATAATTATATTATTGTAGGTTGAAAAACCTATGTACTCACCAGGTTTCCCGACCCGACCCACTCAATTCATTTGTATCACAGGTGTCGATATGAAGTTACATTACACTGAGAGATTAAGGAGATATAAATCACTAGTGATAATGAATGTAAGTTCTATTTATGCTTATGTTTCTGTATTGACGATGACATCCTAATGTTTTAAAATGAATATAATACATTTCTTCGGAAATGCTTTGATAACGTATTTATCATGTTTTTCTGGGAACAAATTTCGCAACAATTTTATTAAAAGATATACTCTGATTTTTATAAAGCATAAGCAAAATCGGTCTTTTCTGGACGTGAAAATGGGGATGTCACAGTTGGTATCAGAGCATTAGTTCAAGCGAACTAGGAAAAAGGATTTATTTCTAGACTTAAACTTAGAATGCTAAGCGAAGATCATGAGGAGTGTGTCTAATATATTAGGTAGTACACCTGAATAGACACAATCACTAGCTTGATTAAGGAATATGCCTAAAATGATTTTATGTTGCTAAACGATTTGTGATGCCTTATCGGTTGATCGGATCCAAGGTCAACAAGTTTGCCCATGGATTACCAGCGGACTTTAGTCCAATGGTCAAGCAAATTACCAATTTGAAAGCCGCCATTTGGGCAGCCAAGAATCTTGAGATCCAAATAAGGGAAAAGCGTCTGGAAAAAGCTGAAGTTGGCAAGAAGAGGAAGCTTGAAGAATCCTCAAGACCTGATAAGAAAGGAAAGTTCCCGAAGTCTAACCCAGATAACCAAAGTTATGGAGCCTAGTGGTGTGATAAGTACAAGAAGAAACATACTGGGAGATGCAATGAAGAAGTGAATTGTTACAAGTGTGGGAGGACCGATCACTATTCCAAGGACTACACACATAATGACAAGGTATGCTCCGAATGTGGAGGCAAGGGGCCCATGTCCAGAGACTGCCCGAGGAAAAATAAAGTAGTAAGGCCAGATACACCACCAAGGCCAAGGGCATTCCACACGATCCTCGACGAAGCAGATAACAACGCAAGGAATCAAGGATGAGGACTTCATATCCAAGTTCAAGATATGAATTAGCCAAGAGGTTTAGCCTATTAGAGGCATAGTATAGGTTAGACTTGAACACCTATGTAATCATTTCAAGGAATAATATAAAAACCTTCATTTTGTTATCTGGTGTGTTAAGTTCTTATGTGATTTTCTTGTATTTAATTGGAAAACTGCGAGACAACACTTGGGACGAGTATGTGTAGGTGTGAATAGTAGTAGAGGCCTATACTACAGAAAGCACAAGACTCACACTTAGATCAGGGAATGTCACAAGGTTACCAAGAAGCTAGTAATTGATTCATTTTTATTCAAGTATGTCGTTACCATCATTTCGGTAATGACTAAGAAGACGATTGTTATTCCTACCCTAGTGGTCATATCAAATCGAGTCTGACAAAGACGAGTATGTTGCGTGGTTTAGAGAACCAAGTTTGATGTAGCATCTGACTTAAACTAGAAGAATGAAATCAAAGCGATCAATAGAATTATCGTGCTTGTTGTTAAAGAAGTTGGTAGATAGAAATGATACATGTTAAAATGTGATTATATCACATTAGAACATGAGGGAAGTATATTTCATTCCGCAATTTGACTCTAAGAGACCTGAGTCTAAGCGTTGCAACATACGATGAGAGGTCATTAAAACATGACCCATCGGTCTATTATGGAAATCAAACAACTTATATTAAGTTTGTTAAGAAGAAGACGGAGTCTCTGATAAATAGCGATATTGTGACATGAAGGTCATGATTTAAAATCTAACATGAGATAAATCGAGCACCGCCTGCAGTCAAGAAGTCCAAGAGTTAGATACTCATTCAAAGGAACATAAAAGTTACGATTAGTACCTAGGATGAAGAGATAACGTATGGAGTCATTATACAACCATGTTTCATTAATGATTCTGGGACGTAATCATCCTAAGAGGGAGATAATTGTAACCCCCGCAGATTCGGGCTAGTCACTTTAGAGACAATAAGTGTCAAAAATGACTTTTTGATAGAAGATTATTTAGAAGGAACAATCTTAATAAAATTTGTAGCATATTTTACAAGGATTCCGTACATATAAAGAACGCCGAAATCCGAGTTATAACGAAGAAGTTATGGCCCGTCGAAGTTTTGCAACGGAACCGGCACGACACTACGCGACATAAATAATGAATTTATGATAGAGTGCTTTTTATCCTTTGTGATCTAAACAAAATTTTTAGTATACGTTAAACCAAGAGCATGCATAAAAAGAACTCCCAAATCTGACTTCGTATGAGGAAATTATGATTTTTCTAAGATTTGGCCTAGCAGTGCACAACCCGAAATTCGAATTTTAGATCGAGCGGTTTTTGCCAACGCAACCTAAAGGATATTTTAATATCTCATTATTAGTAGTGCAACGATAAAAAGACAGACGAAAACAGACCCCGTATGTAGAAGTTATGAATTTTATGAGGTCATTTAACTATATAATCCCCTCCTACTGTTAAATTTAAGATCGGTCAAGAATTAGCCAACGGAGTCAAAAGGAAAGTTGTAGATCTTGTTTTTACCTACACTTGGATATAAATAACGTCGAAAACGAAGCTCGTATACGAAAGTTACGGGGTTTAGAAGTCGGCAGGGTGCTGCTGCAAAAGGGGTGACGTGGCACAATCTTGCTCATCGCTTTCAACCCAAGGCTTACCACTAGATGGTGACATGTGGCACTAATTTCAGCCATATTTCACCCTATAAATACAACCCCTTCCACCCTCTTTTCTTAACACCTCCACCCTTCTCTCTCTACTCTCTCTCTCTCTCTAAACCTCCCAAAACTCCCCTAGCGCTAGTTTAAAGCCCCAGAGCGCTCGACGGCTCCGAGACGAAGAGCTTTCGGCTCGGAAGTTCTGCCCCTGTAGATTATGGCTTCTAGCGAAACCCCCTTTTAGGTAAGATACGCCTACCCTATTTTAAATATAGCTTTTATTTAAATATAGTATTGTTATTAGGAACTTATAATAAATATTTGGGCTATTATTATGAGTTATAAAAGTGTCGTTATAATATCCTTTTAACCACTCGCGGTATGGGGAATCTGGTTTAAAGGGCCGCATAGGGTTGTTGGATTTCAAAAGTGCTACATGCCAAAGTGGTCCTGCCCTCCGGTGTTTTATGTCTGGCCCCTGTCTGTACATAGTAGGTGAAGAGTATTGTTTAACGCTTATATAATAGTAATAATAGCTAGACTATTAGTTAGTCTCGGTGAATATTAGACTAAACTCTAATGGTGATGATACTAGGTTTCGTCAAAAGAAAATAAATTAATAGAATCGAAGCGTTGTCTGAGTTCGGAATCACCACGTTAACAAGTGAGTGCATAGTTACTTTCATCTTACACATAGATATGAAGTATTTTATATTAACTACGTGTTTTGTGTGCATATTATCTGTATACTTGCTATCTATGCTGGATGAACGATTTTATACAAGTTTTATATGATTTAAAATGTATATGTATTTTATATCTACAAATATATTGGGTAAAACATGGGTAGATGAATGATGAGAGATGAAAGATGATATGAGTGAACATTAGCAGCTATAGACTTAGTGCCTAATAATTAACATCGACAACTATGGACTTAGTGCCTATTGGATAAAAGTTGGTAGTTATGGACTTAGTACCTGTTAGATAAACGTTGGTAGCTATGGACTTAGTACCTATTAGATAAACAATGGTATCTATGGATTTAGTACCCGATGAATGAACTTTAGCAGCTATGGAATTAGTGCTTTACGAACGAGCATTGGCAGCTATGGATTTAGTGTCTGTTGTATAAACCTTGGAAGCAATGGACTTCGGTTTGAAGGAATATAGGATAAATAATTCTTAGGGTAGACCCTTAAGAACAAGGAAGATATTGGGGATGGGTAATTGGGATAATTGTTTGATGAAGAAACATAATAATTATATTATTGTGGGTTGAAAACCCTATGTACTCACCAGGTTTCCCGACCTGACCCACTCAGTTTATTTGTATCACAGGTGTCGATATGAAGTTACATTACACTGAGAGATTAAGGAGATATAAATCACTAGTGATAATGAATGTAAGTTCTGTTTATGCTTATGTTTCTGTATTGACGATGACATCCTAATGTGTTAAAATGAATATAATACATTTCTTCGGAAATGCTTTGATAACGTATTTATCATGTTTTTCTAGGAACAAATTTCGCAACATTTTTATTAAAAGATATAATCTAATTTTTATAGAGCATAAACAAAATCGGTCTTTTCTGGACGTGAAAATGGGGATGTCACAGTTGGTATCAGAGCATTAGTTCAAGCGAGCTAAGAAAAAGGATTTATTTCTAGACTTAAACTTAGAATGCTAAGCGAAGATCATGAGGAGTGTGTCTAATATATTAGGTAGTACACCTGAATAGACACAATCACTAGCTTGATTAAGGAATATGCCTAAAATGATTTTATGAGCTAAACGATTTGTGATGCCTTATCGGTTGATCGGATCTATGGTATGTTGCCGACCAGATCTAGAAATTTTATGTGTTCAGATTTCTAAACGTTTAATTACGGTATTAAAACTGACATGTAACGTTTCAGTCTGATAAGGTATCTTAATAAATTAAGCTCCTATCCTTCAGATCTAAGCTCCATACTTCATATACATAATGAAAATATCATTTTAAGGGTAAAGTTTCCAACTTTACCCATAAATACCCTTCCTTAATTGGTTTAGCTCAAAACCTAACTCTTTAAGACCTAGATCTTGATCCAAAAGCCATTAATACTTCAAGCTAAGGCATACAAACTGAGATCTAGACCCCAGACACTACATGAACACGTAAATTCTCTAACTTTCTCTCTATGCATGGCCTTTTGGAGCTTAAAAGGCTAAAATGACATCCTAAAGCTTGCATGGGGCTTCAATGGCTATAAAGTTTTCACCTTTATGCCATGAAAGCCCTTCAAGGTCCTAGATCTGGAAGTATACTCACTTGGGACGTCCATTTCCCAAGGATCAAGATATTTAGACAAAAAAACCCAATAAAAGTGAAAATGAAGAGATCTAAGAAATCATTTAGCAAGTTTGAGACTTGCTTACCAAAAAGTGACGAGGATGGGATGAAGTTTCTGGATCTACTCACTCCTTCTTGAGTCCTCGGGATTCTTCTTCTTCCACAAGCTTTAAATACACAAGTTTCCTCTAAAAATGACTCACAAGCTCACATAAGGCATTAGGGTTTTGAGATTTAGGGTTTCGGAATTGGAGGCTGTAAATGAGGTCAAGCTGTGGAGGTTAAGGTGTTTAAATAGGGTGCAAAACCCTGAAAATTAGGGTTTCACTATGTTAGTCCTACTCGTCGAGTTGAGGCTCTCAACTCGTCGAGTAGACTTTACAACCCGCGTCCAACTCCATTCCTACTCGACGAGTTTGGGGCATCCAACTCGTTGAGTTTCTATACAAAAGCAAATAAATATTTAATTAAATACATACCAGGAATTAGATGTTACATATCATGTAAGACTCACATGTGATTATATAATGTGATACTCACATTTAATTGTATCTTTTAAGATTCAAATGTGAAATTCACAAAAATAATAATAATAATAATAATAATAATAATAATAATAATAATAATAATAATAATAATAATAATAATGAAAGAAGAACACTCACACAAAATGTATGTGTGCATACAGACGTAATTCTTATGTAATTCACATGTGATTATATAATGTGATATTCACATGTAATTGTATCTTTTAAGATTTAAATGTGAAATTCATAAGAAAATTTATAAAAAATAATTAACGAAGAACACTCACACAAAATACATGTGTGCATATAAGTGTAATTTACATGTAAATCACAAGTGAATCACATAAGAATTACGTGTGATTCACATGTAAATCACAAATGAATCACATATGAATTACATGTAATTCATATGTGAATCACATGTAATTCATATGTGATTCACTTGTCATTTACATGTGAATCACATGTAATTCATATGTGATTCAGTTGTGATTTACATGTTAATCACTACAAACTTACATTCTTGTTTCCACTTAATTACTAAAATATTATGCCAATTCACACAAATTCTAGCAAGACTAGGTTTTGACCATGGGCAACAGATGTTGACATGAACATCCATACACCAATTAAACAAACAACAAAAACAACCACAATTGTTTTTGTGGGACATGATGACTTCTTTCCATCAACTCAAGAGTATTTTCCCTGTGTTATGTGTTAGAAACCGGTGTTTCTAATGAATACCTGAAGGGCTCAAATGGAATTTGTATATTTAGTAGGAACTCATAGAATTTCATGCATGACTTATAGAAAAGTCGACATTTTCCCACAAGAAAATGAAGTGAGAAAAAACAATAGTTTAGGAATGAAGCTAGGGGTCCGAAAATAATGCATAGACAATAAAGCAAAATGGCATCATGGAACACTTTTATCACGTCATCATGTTGCAAAAAAATGGCTAGTATGAATTCAATGTTTGAACCACTAAAATAAACAAGTGGAATCATACCGATCCTAAAACTCGAAGTTAAGTATAAAAAAAAATGTAATGCATTTATGTAACACCCAGAATCTAGAATACCAAGAAAAGAAAGGTTAAGCTCTAAATCAAGATTCAACTCGTCAAGTCCAGGGAGGAACTCGACGAGTCGGAGCGGGATCCGGGTCATTGAGTAAGTGACCGACTCGGCAAGTCAGCGAGTGGACTCAGCGAGTCTGGTCTGGGCGAGAAAAACCCTAATCCCAGAGGTTGTGCCCTATATAAAGCACATTATAACCCACCCTCAGCCTCTTTACTCCCATTTTGAGTTCCAGAAACCTTAGAATTGAGTGAGCCTTCACTATTTGAGAGAATAGAGCCTTGGAGGAGAGAGTCTTAGAGAGGGGCTTGAAGATCAAGGGCTTTGCTGCAAAGGAGTGGTGTACATCCGGGATTTACTTCAGTTGGAGATTTCATTTGAGGTAATAGTCTGTTGTTTGGGCTTATGTGCATCTAGATCTATCTTATGTTTGGGTTTTGGGCATTTTGGAGTATGAATGAGATCTATTTCGAGTTTGGAGTAGATCTGAGGTTGCTACCTCAAATCTAGGTTGGTAATAACCCAGAGAGTCATAAAGTTTAGGCCAATAAGTTGTTGGTGAAGCCCTTTGTTACAAACCCTAGCCCTAGAGTGCTCTAAGCCGATAACTCCTTGGTTATACGTAAAGTTTGCCACTTTACATGGGGGTTAGGCTCTAGAGGAATGGATATGTGGATTTGAGCCCTTGCATGGCTCGAAAAGCCACTATATGGATTAAGAACCGAAGAGACTCGGCGAGTCACATGGGTGTACTCGGCGAGTTGTATGAGCATGAGCATGAACTCGGCGAGTTGGAAGAACAACTCGGCGAGTCTATTGAAGATTGCCTTGGACTCGGCGAGTCTGGTCGCAGAACCTCAAACCTTTTCTGGTTAAGCCTTGAATCAGTGAGTCAGGAGGTGACTCGATAAGTTGAGCAGGATGGGACTCAGAGATCGTTGAACTCGACGAGTCTTGGGGTCACTCGGCGATTTGAGTCGCATTATGAGAGTTTCGGAATATAAGGACTCGACGAGTCAACGGGCTGACTCAGCGAGTAGAGTCAGTTTGGAGGGTTGACTTTGACCATGACTTTGACTTTGACCAGAGTTGACTTAGTTTAACTGTTGAATGGCAGTTTGGGACTAAGTGTTATAATTGGTATTAGTAGATCGGGGAGTCATTTGAGTAGCAGTGCGGGAGTTGTCAGATAGCAGTCAGCAGGGTATCAGCAAGAACTCCAGAAGTGCAGGTGAGTTACCTTCCAGTAGCGGTGGGTCTACGGCCACAATGTCGGCCCACCAGTAGGAGTTGTATGTTAGATGATTGTCTTTGTGATATCATCTAGGTTTGCTACTACCTGATATGTTATATGCGGGCATGATATGTTATATGTGATAGTAGTAGAGTTCGGTTGTTAGGACCGGAGGGTAGGTCAGGCACCCCAGATATGTCTAACAGTATGTGATGATAAGTTTGTATGCTGGCATGATATGTTATATGTGATAGTGGTAGTAGGAGGGGAATAGTCCCCAAGTTCGGTTGCTAGGACCGAAGGGTAGTTCGGACACCCCATATATGTCTGATAGTATTTTTATGTTATGATATATGTGATAGTAGCAGTAGGGGGTAAAATAGTCCCCAAGGGTCGGTTGTTAGGACTGAAGGGTAGGTCGGCACCCCAGAATGGCCTGACATGGGTAGGTCAGCACCCAGAATGGCTTGACACGGGTAGGCCGGCACCCCAGAATGGCCGCACCGGGTAGGTCGGCACCCCGGAATTGTCGTACCGGGTAGGTCAGGCAACCCAGAACTGCCCGACGGTATGTATGCTTTGTGATTGTATGGTATGTGCTATGATGGGGGAACTCACTAAGCTTTGTGCTTATGGTTTTCAGTTTTGGTTTCAGGTACTTTGTTTTCAAAGGAAAGAAGTCGGCTCGATCGTAGCTTATCACACTATGTTTTCCGCACACGAGATCCTTGGGATTTACGCTCTGATATGGTTTTATGATACTATGTTTAAGATTACTGACACTTGGGTTTTGACATGAGACGTTATTATCAATGTTTTTATATTGATGGTTTTATGTAATAACATAATTAAAATGAAATTTTTGACCTGTATTTTCGGGATGTTACAATTTAGTGATTGGAATAAATAAGAACATGAAAGGACTCGATTAATAGATACATCAGATAGCGAATTAAGAGAAATATCATTCTCCGTGCTTGCTATATAATGCAATACCAAACATGTAAACACCAAATATCAACTAATAATCAATTAACAATTCGTCTCATGTTATGCATTCAATATGAACTAGATTAGCGAAATTTAATACGAAGATATTGTTTGGAATTCCTCGTAGCCCGAACATGCAACAGTGATTGATCTATATGCCAAATTCTTAAGCTATCAAATAAAAAATAAAAGCAAAAAGTTCTATGCTCCATCAACCTTTAGACGTCAATTAAAGTGTACGCCAGCGGTGAAAACTTAAGTAATATTAAAAGCTTATTTGTACCAAAAAATTTCTTATTGCGTATGAGGCTTACGAATCATAAATTTAGTAAGAGTGAGGGATGCTTTTACACCCCGTTCCCGAGTTCGTCTTAACGAGAGAAAAAAAAGGGAAGTGAGTGAACATGAGAAGAAAGTAAAAGAAATTGGTGTTCCTGAGTTTCATTAAAGGAAAGAAATGGAAGGAAGTGAAGGGAAATGGAATGATCACTTTCCCTCCTAGCTTTCCTTATGACTTGGAAGGATTTCGAAAGAAAGAACAAAATGATTAACTTTCATTCCATTTCTCTCAAACTCGAGAACAAAAAAAGAAAAAATTATTTCCCTCATCTTTATGTTCTTTTCTCTCCTTACTTTCTTTTCTCTTCTTTTATTTTATTTGTTTAAACTCGGGAACAAGGGGTTAGGGTTGTTCTTCAGGATCTGATAGAAGAGTTACCTTTTGAAGCTCATCTCCTTCAAGAATGGAAGAAAAAGTAGTACAAAGGAGCAGAGGATATACAGGGAAGAGAGAACAAATAAAATAGATTATGGATTCAATTTCAAAATGGATGAGGAATACGATTGAGACGTTACGGGGAACATGACCTAGATCTGTTGATTCGTGGATTAAATGTTTGTGACTTGGAGATTAGAGAATGCATGTACACGAAAGAAGCCATAGATTACGGATGATGATGCTCGATTTTCGCGAACGATTACCGAGCAAGGTGAGAGAAAAAGGGGTTGGTGAGGACGGTGAATGATTTTGGGGGAGTGATCTGTGGGTTGCCTCATCTTTAGGATAGAAGATTCTTCTACCGAGTTTACCCCCAAGATGACTTTTAATTAACTTGATATGACATGAAATGTACTAGTCAACTAAGCTATACAAATAATTGATCCAACGCTCCACCTTTAGTTCTCGGGTTCTCGGGAAACTTTGAGTTTTCAAAGGATCATCCCCCCTCTCTTGCTCTCTCTCTCTCTCTCTCTCTCTCTCTCTCTCTCTCTCTCTCTCTCTCTATATATATATATATATATATATATATATATATATATATATATATATATATATATATATATATATATATATATATATATATATATATATATGGAGAGAGAGAGAGAGAGAGAGAAGAGAGAGAGCGAGAGAGAGGGGGGATAATCATTTGAAAACTCAAAGTTTCCCGAAAACCAAATAATATAAATAATGTGTTATTATATGATGTGATAACCTCACATAAAATTACAACATGATTTTTGTTAGGTGTTGATTCCAATAATATAAATAATAAAACATAATCGAATTCTACATACAAAATATTAGTATGAATGAAAATAATATTTGTTTCATTCGAGATACATATAGACAATCTCGTCTCAAACATATTAACATCTTCGTATCCAACATGATATTTGATCCGAAAATTCCAATATGTTTAAAAAAAATTGTATATATGTATTTCAAAGAAAACGACCATTACTCTCATTCATACTAAGATTTCGTGTGTACGAGACAATTAATATATATATATATATATATATATATATATATATATATATATATATATATATATATATATATATATATATATATATATATATATATATATATATATATAGAGGGATGAGATCTATAGAAAATGAATAATTAGGGTAACTTTACTATAACCAATGAAATATTGACACATCATTACTTTTAGAATAAATTACACGAATGGTCCCTGGTTTAGAATATTTAACCCTAATCTACCAACCTTCATATTTTATCAACTTGACCCGTACCACACATTTAAAACTTTCTTTCTCTCTCTTTCTCTCTGCTACTTCGCCAGAAACCACCGCAATCGTCACCGTCATCGACGGAAATCGCCGCTGCCACCGCCACCATTTACGCCAGAAACCACCGCCACTACAACTATTTTCTTATTTCTCTCTCTTTCCTCTTCGTATCTTTAGGCAACCACCACTAGTACACCCTTTTCATCTCCTTCAACTACAAACAGCAACCACCCAAAACTAAATAAAACCAGCATCTAAAAAGTCAACCAAAACCCAATCAAACCAAAATATGATACCTGTAATAAGCACCAAACTGATACTAAAGCCGAGTTTAACCAAAATATGATTACATAAGATCAAGGAAATGAAAATCTTGGATTCGAAAAGTAGATACCAAATTGATAACAGAAACCATTCAACTTATGCTAAGAATCAGATCATGAACAGTAATCAATAGCAATCAAAAACAAAATCGATCAATGGAGTACGAAATCAAAAACACCAATTCATCAGTTCGAAAAGTAGTTTCCAAGAAAAGGTTTGATAGTGCCTTATCTATTTAAAACACTGTAATTAACACTAATCCAAAAGAAAATATCTCATATCGAACATGGAAAACATTCAGATTCTAGAATAATTCCTAATCAAAGATCATAATATGAAATAATCATGAACAAAATCATCAATTCCAAATAGCAAACCAAAATCAGGAACAAACTAGAATTGGTTTTAAAAATAACAATGATCTCGAGATGAAAGAAAAAAAATCTGATCCATTACATTTTCTGGAAATCACAGAGCAAATGAAAAAAACCCACCAGCTCTCATTTTCTGTTAATCAAAGGGTTCGTCATTCGTGGTGAGGAAGGGAAGGCTAGAGCCGGAGATGTAAGAGCCAGAGTTTTTTAGTTTGTGAAAGCATAAGGCAGAGATGTGTGTGTGTTGTGTCTAGAGTGGCTGAGATGTGGGCGATGTAGTCGGAGGCGGAGAAGTTAATGTGGAAATCGGAGAAGTCAGTGTGAATGCCATAGATGGTGTGGGGGTCGCTGATTGAATGGTGTTACGGGGCCGCGGATATGAAACGAAATCGATGAAAGAACCAAAGATTTGGAAAATCAAACCGTATATCTAAAGAATCAAACCAAAACTTTGAAAAAACAAACCGAAGATGGAGGCTTCAAGGAGCTGGTGGTGGCTTCAACGCCAGTTGCATTTCACAATTAGGGCTTTTGCGCCTTTAATCTGAGTGACGAACATATCAATTTCTTGATTCATTCGATCCAATACATTAGTTAGTTTCTCGATTTCATTGAAGGTCGGCATGATTCTCGTGTTTTTTTCTAGTAATCGATGTGGGAGGAAGACGGTGACGATGGACGAGACCACCGGTTTCAAAGGAAGCTAGTACGTATAAATTGGAATGACATTGATGGGTTTATTTGATTTAGGTTTAGTGTTAGATTTGATTTTGGGCTGGCTTTTGGTTTATAATTTTTATTTTTCGACTACACATGCCAATTAACCTAAACTATAAGGATGATTTGTGTAACTCAAATAAAATGGACATGTTGGTTACATCATATTGCCCTAGTTACTTTGTTTTTTATAGAACTCATTTCTATATATATATATATATATATATATATATATATATATATATATATATATATATATATATATATATATATATATATATATATATATATATATATATATATATATATATATAAATAAAAGTTATCCTACCTTAAGCTACAGTGAACTTTGCTGCTTTTTGGCTTAAATAGCCCTTTGTTTATGCCCGTCTTTGATTTTTTAGCTTTATTAGGGCCGTTTTTGACAATTTCTAATTACTTCCTGTACACGTGTTTGTCTTATGTTTTCTATAATTTTTTTCGACACATGTCTCTCACATATGTTTTCCCCTCATATCCATCACTACCTACCACCGCCTCAATTTCAACACGCGTCGCCCCTCCATTCCAATCCATTCAGATGTGTTATATTCACCAATTTGTAATTCATTAACAAAACTTTATTCCTTATATCTCTTTCTTTCTCGATGGTGCTTCTCTGCCTCCGATTGGTGCCCACACGTGTAGGTCAATAGGTGTTTACACATGCGTCTTGCTTTCCAGTCCATTCCGATCCACCGGTTTCCTTAATTGATTTCCCTCAAAAGCAGACGACTACCAAATGACACCCACTGATACATCACCAACACCCTCCATCGCCAATACATCATTGCTCACCGTTCCTCGAAGCGATTGTCAGCTCTAATCTCAACCTTCATCGGTAGGTTTAGGAAGCAACGCGTACCTGTTCTACTCCACCGACTCATTCTACCTGACAGCCACTTCACAGTTACCGCTTCCTCTCCCTCTCGGGTTAATCACCCTCATTTTTTTCTTATATACCAATCGACTCCAAAGAGTAACAGAAAGGGAACTATGATGACTGCAATCAACACCGCCTCACCCACTATTCACCCAGTCTGCTTCTTTTGTTGTTCCTTTCCGTCTATTAAAACCCTAATTTTCATATGATTTTTGTGGATTGGTTTTTGGTTGATTCGCACATGACCTAACCACAAAATCGTATTTATTGATTTTCCCCCCTTCTTAGTTTGTTGTTTCAAGGATTGTTGTCTCAAAAGGTCACATGTCCGGATTAGTAAAAAAAAGGTGTGTACATCAGTCTTGCGGGATTACTGAGATGTGTGTTTTTTTTTGCAACTGATAATTTTGGGATTAATTATGTATCACCTAATTTGCATTTTTGAGGTTTTGCTTTCTTTTATGATTATGGTTCTTAAATATGCATTTAAGTTGTTATTTAGCTTCAGTTATCGAATTCCACAACTTCTACATGAAATCAACTATTCCTATTTGGTTTCAGGTTGTTTACCATTTCTCTTTATTTTTCAGTCTGCAAATCGATTCTTTCCCTTTTCTATTAGGGTGAATTTTTTTGTGTTTAGTGCCCTGGATTCCATTAGGAATCAGGTAAGTAGGTTTTTCTCATCCTTTTTCTCATTTGATTTCATTTATCGTATTTCGGTTGCAGGAAATTCTTCATTTTCAGAAAGTTCACGACTATAGGTTAGACTCGGTCAGATTTTCCCACCTGATGATTTTGTCGGGTTCGGTCTGTAATGAGAAGAACATTGTTCTGATTATCTATCATCAAGTTTGACCATAGTATTTGTCCAATATTGATTGTGCTATTCCTCATAAAGATATTATCTTGTGATTTCTTTTATCTATACTTAACATCAAACAAATTGATATGCATGTGTCCAATGAATTTTAATGTCTTGTAGAATGTATTTGTATTTAATAATCCAGGGAATGAACATTACCTCAAATCATTTGAGTTAGTACAAAGGTATGTTTTATCTAATGACAGCGTATGCGAACACGTATTGGGAGATGGTGTTACTACTTATTCTGTTTTTTGGGTACATTATCTCTCTCTAAGCTTTCTCTAATGAGATTTTGAGTAGCTTATCTTCTGTAATTCACTTGAATCTCCCAATTTGGTGATTTCATCTGAATTGAGAAGGGTTTTGAAGCAAGTGATGGTTTTAGATATATGTTATTAGTAAGTGAGTATTGTGATGGTGATCTTACAGAACTTGTATTTGCAGATACTTGATGGCCATAATGGGGCTGCAGCAGCTATATATACCAAGGATAATCTTTTAAACAATGTCTTAAGTGCTATTCCAGCAGACCTTAACCTAGAATAATGGATTCCAGCATTTGCTAGGGCTAAGGTTGTAGAACTCGCTACTTGGTACCTGCTCGCCCAACTGGGGAGTAGCGAGTACTCGGATTCGGTAATTCATGTAGAAATGTTTTTAGGATAATTATATATGTCAAAATCATAAGTTAAAATCATAATTTGATTGAAATATATAACAAAATTAGATACATGTGAA
Source organism: Lactuca sativa (assembly GCF_002870075.4). NCBI lineage: Eukaryota > Viridiplantae > Streptophyta > Magnoliopsida > Asterales > Asteraceae > Lactuca > Lactuca sativa. The sequence continues at coordinate 210,368,285 of NC_056624.2, forward strand.
TACATAAAAACTGAAATACACACAAATGTCACACTTCATAATAATTACTGTAAATTTAAGACATATACGTAGTAATAATCACATGTGTGTGTTAAATAATAAATCATTAAGTGTGTTATACATATTAATCTTGAAATTCTTGATTTTTTTCTCTTTTTATGACAATTTTGACCCGTTGACCGAGTTTGACCGATTTTGACCGAGTTGGCCGAGTTTGATCGAGTAGGCCAGAGTTAGAGAGATGTTGACCGATTTTTTTACAGAGTTTGACTTAATCCTAGTTTTTTTTTTTGCCGAGTTCACATCACTCGCCTCGGTGGAGAGCCGATTCCGAGTAATCGGCCGAGTAGGCTGAGTTTTGCAACACTGGCTAGGGCTCTGGTAGTTGGGTTTATAAAAACAGATAAAGATTTCCAAGAAAAAGGTATGCACATCTTTCTTCTTCAATTCCATCTGAATATGAACACTGTTAATATGTAGAATTGTAACGCTCTAAAAATTTCAACCAATTTAAACTTTTCAAAAACAACTCAATTTCATTAAGTTATTGCAAAAGGTTTTCAATACATTTATTATCAGAGTATTCTTAGAACCATAACATAAAACATGAACATGAGGAGCGGTACAATCACACCTTTGCCTTGCCACGGTCTCCTGAAGTACCTGAAACATTAAACCACAACTGTAAGCCCGAAAGCTTAGTGAGATACCCCCAAAATACCAACCACATATACCATACACATAACATATCATATCATAACAGAACAGCAATGCACTTCGGTCTACTGTGTGACTGGTACACCGCACCGGGCATTCAGTTCATCTGGTCCACCCTCCGAGTCTAGCCATATACATCGAGTCTGCAGTGTGGTTGGTCCACCCACACGCGGGCCTTTAACCCACCTGGTCCACTCTCTGAGTCTACAGTATGACTGGTCCTCTCGCACCGGGCGTTCAGTCGGCCTGGTCCACTCCCCGAGCCTCGGCATGTCTGGTCCGCTCTCCGGGGCCTACAGCCTATCCGGACCGCTCGTTGGGCCTTCAGAATATCCAGTCCGCCCTGGGTATGTTGGCCTACAGCACAAAGCAGCACCTGCCTCAACCCAACCCCAGTCAACCAACCATGTGCACATAAACATATAATCATATAGCAATTCATCACTAATCAACCGATCTAGCAGATCACATACATAGCACACTCTAACCAGGATACCGACCTAACCGGTCACTAGCATAATATCATCCTATATATATCCCAGGATTCCGACCTTAACCAGGTCTCTAACATACAACATCCTAACTACCAGGATGCAAACATATAGCAAAACAATAACGTAACAACTACCCGGATTTCCATCCGATGAAGGGCCGGTCTTGGTGCCTTACACCCTGTTAATATAGTGAGGATAACTCACCTCGCAACTGCTGACTAAAAAGATAAGATCACGCTGCTCCAACCTTCGACACGAACTCCACCACTGCTCAATACCAAATGACTGAACTCAATAAATACCAATAATTACCAAAATACCCTTGGAAGTCAACTGGTCAACTCTTGGTCAAAGTCAAAGTCTACCTTCTTGTGTGACTCTACTCGCCGAGTCACCCCGTCGACTTGTCGAGTCCCTACTCAGAAACTCCCAATCCACGACTCAACTCACCGAGTCGCCCCAAGACTCGCCGAGTCCAACAAACTCTGAGTCCCTTCATGCTCAACTCACCGAGTCATCCTTCGACTCACCGATTCATAGCTCAACCGGAAAAGATTAGGACTCCACGACCAGACTCGCCGAGTTCAAGAACAGACTCGCCGAGTTGTTCTTTCAACTTGTCGAGTTCCTACCTATCTTCATCCAACTCGCCGAGTCCACCCATGCGACTCGCCGAGTGTCTCCAATTCTTAACCCATACAGTGGCTTTCCGAGCGATGCAGGGTTCCAATCCATAGATCTACTCCCCTTCACACCCTCCATCACATAAAGTGGCAACCTTTACGTGAATCCAAAGATATCTAAGCCTAAAATGCTCTAGGGCTAGGGTTTGGGACAAAGGAACTTCACCAAAAACTCTTGGGCATAGACTTTATGGCTTCTTGGATCATTACCAGCCTAGATCTGAGGTAGCATCCTCAGATCTAACTCCAAACTTGAGATGGACCTTATTTATGCCCCAAAACCCCACAAATGATAGATCTAGGTGCACAAAAGCTTCAAGAACAAATTATTACTTCCAATACAAGCTTCCACTGGATTAGATCTCGGATCTAAGTCCCTCCCTTGCTGTAATCCCTTTGCTTTTCAAGTTCTCTTTCAATATCCCCCTTCCAAAGCTTCAATCTCTCTATCAATGGTGATCCACTCGATTTCTAGGGTTTGTAGGCTCTCAAGGGTGGTAAGGAGGCTGAAGAAGGGATGTTATGTTCTTTATATAAGGCACAACCCCCGGATTAGGGTTTTTCTCATCCCAGTACCAACTCGTCGAGTCCACCCATGCTACTCGCCAAGTTGGTCACTTATACGTGACCCGGATCGCGACTCGACGCGCCGAGTCTGTCCATCGACTCGCCGAGTAGACCTTCCTTATTTACACTAAGAACCTTGAACTTGCACTTCTGAACTCAGGGTGTTACAATTCTCCCCCACTTAAATTAGGCTTCGTCGTCGAAGCCTGCTGCAACACATCCCAGATGATATTCCCACAATGCACCTCCTGGTATCAATCGACCCAGGTTCCTCCGAACACTGCTAACCATCCTCTATAAAGTCCACTCTTCCCTCCCAGAGTTACGACAACTGATTCAAGCCAGCCACCGACTTCTTTCTTTGATAACAACCCTTATTAACCAATGATCACCTGATGATATTTTCATCACTCCAAATCACAACAGTCACTTGACCCTTACCAAGCTAGATATCACCCTGAACCACCGGGTCCTGACTCGGTACCAAGCTGCTACCCCTTTCCTCGACTGGCATATCCTTTATCGAATTTACTTCTGGGACTTATCTCACTTTCCTTTCCAAAACCAACTTGTTCCTTTCCGAGCTGACAGGATGGCACATCCTTCAGCTCCTGAGCAACTCCCATGAGCTCTCCCCTGCAATCACATACACATGTTGAAACTGCTCTAACATCCTCGGGCTAGAAAACCCGACACATTGACAATACTTCCAGACATCCCTAGGATGAATTGCTACTGCAAACATAAACTCCTGATCTAAACCATACAGAAAATCCAAGGCTCCCTCCTTGCATCCTTTCCGAACTCCTCTGGTTCTACATTACCGGAAATCCTTCCGCAACCTCAACAGACACCCAACCCGGATGTGCTTCCACACCACTGGTACAATCCCAGTACTCAATAACCATAATCGAAATACTCTCAATTATCCATTCATGCTGTTGTTTCACTTCCGTGAACCAACACCCTCTCCCGGGGTTACATACCCTTCCCTTTCCTTATCCAAGGGAATCCACTCAACAACCCTTACCGCACCTGCACGTGTCACTGAGCTAAACTTCACTCTACATTATCCATGTAGAGCCACTGCTATTCTCGAACTTCCATAAACTCTGAATCTGCTCGCAAGGACTCTCGAGTCCCTGCACTGCTTTCCACTAACATGATCAATACACGGGGCCAAACCATATCAATTATCATCCCATGATGACGCTTTTTCTCACTCTCCTCGAACTGATCCACTAACACATACAGATTATTCAGCATGACGGGACCGCCTTACCAGGCCTTTAGCCTATCTGGACCACTCTCGGAACCTTCAGCATGTCTGAATCGTTCCCCGAGCCTTCGGCCTGACTGGTACGCCCACATGCATTCAGTCTGTCCGGACCACTCAAAACTGTCTTACGTCACCTTGAACCATTCTTTCCAGGAATCTCTCATGTACATACTGTTCTAGCCCTCTTGGGGTTCCGAACTCTAACTCCATTCCTTATACTCAAATCCCGTACTAACCCTAGGCCCAACCTTGGTCTGTAACCCGCCCCACTCGTCTGCCACTTACTCATACCAGCCCACGCTCTTGGCTTACTGAAACGTTGTTGAAATCCAAACAGCTAATTGACCTCTCATGTTGTCGATCCTCTTGAGAATTTTCCAATTCTCCCCACTTAGAGCACTGACTACCAACCACCGGTGACTGAACCGGCATAAATCAATCATTCCTACTCAACATACTCCTCTTACCCATGAACTGATCCTGAAACAAGCAACTTCCACAAAATCACGTTCCGACCGCGCGCATCACGTACTCTAAGGGAGTTCGACCCTCGGTTGAGTACTCCTCAAATTGCAAATGTTATGCGTGACACTCAGACCAAAAAGCCTAATTACCCATCAACAATCCCCATGGATGATAACCAACTAAGACTCCTAATACCAAAACCCTCGATCATACGATAAACCCGACGAAAGGACGAACGAATACAATACCATGAATTATGCGAACGAGACTAGTAGATATAATATACTCCATAACAACCATAAAATAACAAGATATTGATGGGTTTTAGTCATAACAACATCCTATGTGCTCATACAAACCCTAATGTTTGGATCTAGGTTTCTCTATTGTACATGCAAGTTATCCAAGACAATAAACCCTAATTCTAGCATACAAGTAATCATATTAACATAAGAATGGGTTTAAGATATTACCTTGATTGTTATATAGCAATATCAATCACAATTCCTCCTTGTAATGACTTTAGAAAGCTTAGAGTCACAAATGTCACTCCTCTAATGGTTCACAAACACCAAGAGCAAGAGGATGAAGAGGAGAAGAGAAGGAGGCTGCCCAAAACGTGTGGAAACCCTAGAAAACTAGTTTACTACGTTTTGGGGGCATAAGGGTTCTATATATAGTGAGGCCATTAGGGTTATCTAACAAGGAAACCCTAATTTGGATGCTTAAGCCCTAAGCAACCCATGGACTCCTTTCCTTAAAAGCCTTGGACAATTTCTAATGGGTTTCCCCATAGAGTTCGTCCATCCTTATAATATAAGGCAATCCATGGCCCAATTGCAATTATCTTATAATTACAATTCCAGTCCCTTAAGTTTAATCAATCTCTTTTAGTCACAAACTTAATTCTTATTAATTCTTGACTAATATTAATTAAACAATGTGATTTCTCCTTTAATATATTATTCTCATAATATATTAATAAATCATATTTAATCATTTCTCTCCATAATTCATCCTATCAAGTTGCTTTGGTGAAGGCAACCCAAAAGGACCATGCACCATCGGGTCAAGTACATACCAAAATAATTATGGACTTAGACACTAATCCAATAGTCTCCCACTTGGATAAGTCTAATAACTATTATGCGTATGACTTCAGATCATGATCTGCAATCGTAGCTTTCCAAAGCCGCTGTTAACTCTGATCCTATCAGATACGCGTGTGCTTTAGATAAGGGATCATATATTCTTCCATTATAGATATCGTATGAGACATGATTTCTAATCATTCTCTCTGTACTATTTCTCTACTTCCGATTTATGATGACTAACTAATTGAACAAATCAAATTAGCCCTAGCTCGGCCGAGCATTTACGTTTGTCATCACTAAATCATCAAGGGGCCCAAAGATATCGCTTTTATCCTACTTTGGATAAAAGGAACGGATAAACTTTGATTCAATGCTCGCTTGCACTCACTCACCGAATCACACACAACAATATGTTTTATGACACCAAGTTACTGGTGCGTTTACATATTATCAATGTGCAACCAATTTGCAAGATACAACTCACACATCTCGGTTTCAAGAATATAAGATGTTATCGTCTCACCAATCACTCGTGATACAATTCATGGAGTGATCCAAGTGAGCGTGGGTTTAACCCAATGCTCAAATCATATTCATAAGCACTCATGAACGTTGCAACAAACATTTGCTTATGTCTAATACTCTTTAGACATTCCACACACCAATTCATGACAGTCTTCATTCATACCTACTTCCAACATATGAACGACTGTGGCCCGTTCGAATAATTTGACTGTTCTCAACCAATTAAATTATTCAGGAAGTCAAAACATGCAAAGTGAAACACAAGAATAATACTAATCCCATATGGCCTCAAACCTTTGAGCATAAATAAACACCTTTTATTTATCACCATATTGATTACTCATTATTTGTTGTTTCGGGTAATCAACTTCTTACTCGAATTATCACTACACTTGTCCCATGCTCCTAGCATGCACACAATGTTTACATATGGTTCTTACTTTGTCAAATAGATCAAATTGAACACATTTCCAATCATACTCATTTCACAACTCTGAATCCTTTTCACAAGTGAAAGAATATCAAATTCTTGCCACTTATGGAATATGTTAGATTCTAACATTTTATGCAACAATCCTTTTGTAATGTCACTACACTAAAGTCACAATGACTATTGCCAATGAAATTACAAAGTCCTCTATCAGATATTGTTAGAATACAATTCCTTAGATATGATGTCTCTCACTCAAAGTACATTCCTTTGAACATCCTTTTGCATAAAAGTTTCTAATCTAGACATAGACTTTCAATATTCAATTCCCAATATGGACACGTTTCCATATTTTCCATATGACAACTCATTCTTAATAGAATCTTATCTATTCATAATAATGTCGATATGGTCCATCCAATACTATACTTCCAACTAGTCACAAGTGACCAATCCTAGGCGAACTTTGGATTGTCCTTTGATAGTTGTTTAATTATCTTAGTCAAAACCGATTCTTGTCCTTTTTCCCTCTAAATGCGCTAGACATTTGGAAAATTTTAGAATGGTCAAATATTATAGCATTTGCAATCGATCCTATACCTGAAGCGTATGGGACACGATGCATAATGTCTTACATAAAGATTTGATACTTTATCAATCTTCTGCCATAATATTTTATGTGCTACGTTCTCAAAATTCGAACTATGAAGAGGAATGTCGTAATCATAATCGAAATTTGAGAACACACTATGTATCCTTGACTAAATTTATTAACATTCCACAACCTAAGCCTTTAGATTTGAAATGAAGCATAATATTCACTCCCTTAATTATAGCAAAACAACTATTCAACCCTTACAACTTTGCAAGGTATGACTCTTGTTTTCTATAATGAATATTGCTAACTTGCAATACTTGCCTTAATAATCATACAATCATAACATTTATGCTCCCACTATCAAGATGATTATTATAAACATAACACTTATGCTCCCACTAGCTTTGACATGTATTCAGAAACAGCTTAACTTTCAGAAAAACAATACATATTGAATTTCTTAAGTCCATATTTCTAATACCTAATGCTTTGATAATCCTTTATCTAAACTTATAAACCTTCCCCTTAGATAGCTCATATGTGTGTCTAAAACAATTCAGACTAATTGCCAATTCTCACAATTCGAATCATGGAAAGGGATACCGTAACCATGATCAAATTCGAGAATACAATTTCACAATCACTATCTTCTTAAAATCTCTTAGTGAAAGCATTTCCTCACAGTCATTTTCATAAAGGAGGGAATCTTATGACACTTAGATTTTAATGGTGTATGTGTTCCTATCCATGTGAATTTGTTAAAACCAAAGTTTACAACAAATTCAAACTCATATGGACCGAACTTTCTTAATCTTGATTTCTTTGCCTTATGGTAACACAGCTGCCCACCATGTCTTCCAAGTAGTTAAGCAGCTCACCCTTTCCTATCAATATACTTTTCATTGATTAAGGTCCGTGCCTTTTATTCATTCAAATGAGAACTCATAGAACTCACATGCATAATTAACTTAATTGGAACAGCACAGAAACAAAATAATGTTAACACGATAGGTTGTAAACCTCAACACGTGTGCTGGTGATGATTGATAAGGTCTATTTTGATTTGTTCTTGAAACCTTTCAAGACCATTAAGACTCCCACTGACTCCTTGACATATAAGATTCTCTTGTCAATAAACATTTCTTGACAAACAAATATTCAAGAGATAGTGTAGCTTTTATCAAGACAAAACACTTCATAAATTGGTCCTAGTTGGTCTTTGTCTTATCCGAGACATCACAACTTTCCATATTTGATGAATGTTATAAACCTTCCTAATACTTGTCAATTAATATCACAATCTTAACTCTAAGACTTGTTTTGGAACGAAGTATGATTGACTTTCTGATTTAACCATTTCTTCAATTCTTGATTCCTCTTCTTAGACATACAATTGCACTAAGACTCACTTAGAGGATCAATTGAGATATGGTTCTTAATCAATAAGACATATCATAAAGCATAAATAGTACTCTTCCTTCTTCTTATAATAGAGAAACTTTTATCTTTTTGCCTACTTGATTCTTCTTATTCGTTCTGCTATTGATTTAAACTCTTTCAATCAATTCAGAATTACACTTAATCTTATAAGTATAATCATATTTACTAAACCTTTAGTAAATCATGAAGAATATCTTTGTTATTTTTTGTGGTGGAATTGATCAGCACACAACTTTGTGTACTCGATCTCCTAGTTCTTCACTTGACACTTTGTCAATGAATTAGTCTAATTTCCAAATATGAAAATTCTCATTCATCGTGCAACCAAGTTGCATGATTCCAAGTTTCTGTCCAATTGAAACTTGGGCGATGAGAAACTTTCCCTATTCGGTAAATTTTTGACATTTTCACAAATAACATAGTTAAGAATCAAATCCATTATTGCTAATAATGGAAACATTTTAACATCAATTTTTCATACACGCCATTGTAAGGATAAATAAATAAAATTTATTTTATTGCGGAAAAAATTTGTCCTTACAATACAATTCATTGAAAAACTATGCTAATACATCTTTCTTAGCAATCTAATTCTAACTCTAAGTGGCAGCTCAAGAATCTAATCTTCAAGTAATGCGATCGAAATCCATTCCTTCATGGTTAGATTCTGCTCACTTCTTCCTTTAAGCTTCCTCTCTTTTCTTTGATCCTACAAAACATCAATTGTAATCTTATCACATTATGTATTAAGAATCTAGAATAGGAGCTTAAAAGATTTAGTCAATGGATTTTACCTAAAGCAGAGCCATACGTTTTGACTCTCCCATCTCTTAGATCTCTTAGGTAAATAGGGCAGCTTCGTCTCCAATTCCCCTTCTCTTGGCAATAAAAGCAAATTGACTCTTTTGGAACAGGACATGGAACTACTTCAGACATTGCCTTTTTTTTCTTATGATCAAACCTTTCGATCATAGCATGTCTTTCGTTTCCATTGTCTATATCCATAGATGTCTTGAAGGCAGATTCACCAATCAACTTTGCTTTTCGATTGCGCCAAACCATTGTTGATTCAGCGGCAATAAGCATATAAGTGAGATCTATAAGGGTCACGTCTCAGTTCATCATATACTACTCTCTTACGAACTCACTATATGAGTTAGGAAGTGGTTGAAGAACCCAATCAACAGCCATCTCCTCATAGACAACGGATCCCAACATTCTTAACCTATCAATGTGTGACTTCATCCCCAGGACGTGTGCACACACCGACTTTACTTCTTTACGTTTACTTGCCAAAAGGGCTTGAGTGTGCTTGAACTTTTCAAGCCTTCGAACTTGTGGGTTAGGGAGAATAATTAGAGGAGGTGGGGGAAGAGAAGCATGATCTCTTGTTCCTCGATCGAATCGTAGAATATCATCTTCATGTGGAAAACTTGTTCCACGGGATTTGGGAATACCATAGTTGTCATACTTTGACATCTACAAAACGGGAGAAAAACAAATTCAAGTTAGTTGATTGATTGAGTCCTTAATAAATCACCCAAATGAGATACTCAGGCTAGGACCCAACACAATATGCTACAACCTAGAAAAGGGATGTCGTAATCTAGTTGCAGAATATTTGAAGGTAAGTGAATGACGATTCACTAATTTCCACCATGAAAAACGAAAAGGAAATTTAAGTTTTTTAAATCTATGAAAACTCCTAGATCCTATGAGATTCATTGAACATTTCAATGGCATGTTTAAATCTCGATATGCCCCTCTAGTTTGTGACTGGGATGCCGAGGATCACAAAGCGGGTGTGAATAACCATGCAAACTTACATGGTGCCCTCACATGTTACAGTCACCTATTCGATGTGCTGGTAAACCACACACGCTCCACCAAACTATGACAAACATTGAGTCACCCTTTGCTACCTATGCTTAGAACCATTTAGTGTGCCGGTTAACCACACACGCTACACTAACGTCTTCGCAAGGGCACAAAGTGTAATTTCATGGAATTGCATCAATTCACTTTTGCCTAAGTAACTAAGATTGGGAATTTGTAAAACATTTAGTTACTTTTGTACTTCATTATACTTATAATGGAAGGTTTTTTCCTATCCTACCCGTTCAGCTAACGACTCTCCACTAGTCAAGAGTGCGGTGGGTAAGAGTGGATACCCATTCAATCGCCATTTTATAGGCAATTTCCTTAAACACCCCTTATAGACCAGCTTCGTGAATGAGGCCTACTAATGGTAAGACTGACTTTTACTTATACATATATATAATGTTAGACTTTTAATGTTATATATAGTATAGGGTGTATTTTACACTTTTAAAATACTAGGTGGTCAAATTTAACGATTATACTTTTAATTCAATTAATTTGTAAACCAAACTTTTATGGATTTATTAAACCTCTTTTAATTATAAACCTTAATTAATTAATAAAACCATAAGGGTGTGATATGAACTTTTCAAAACATCACTAGGGTTTTAGAATTTAACATTCCTAAATTAAACTTTTAATCAACTTTTAAATTCCAAAACTTGAGGGCAAGTTTTGAAACATTTCAAAACATTAGGGTTTAGAATTTAAATATACATGAAATTAAACTTTTAATCAAGATTTAAATTCCAAAACTTGAGAGCAAGTTTTGAAACCTTTTCAAAACATTAGGGTTTCAAACAGCTAATTGACCTCTTACTCATACAAGCCCACGCTCTTGGCTTACTGAAACGTTGCTGAAATCCAAACAGCTAATTGACCTCTCATGTTGTCGATCCTCCTGAGAATTTTCCAATTCTACCTACTTAGAGCACTGACTACTAACCACCGGTGACTGAACCGACATAAATCAATCATTCCTACTCAACAGACTCCTCTTACCCATGAACTGATCCTGAAACAAGCAACTTCCACAAAATCACGTTCCGACCGCGCACATCTCGTACTCTAAGGGAGTTCGACCCTCGGTTGAGTACTCCTCAAATTGCAAATGTTATGCGCGACACTCAGACCAAAAAGCCTAATTACCCATCAACAATCCCCATGGATGATAACCAACTAAGACTCCCAATACCAAAACCCTCGATCATACGATAAACCCAACGAAAGGACGAACGAATACAATACCATGAATTATGCGAACGAGACTAGCAGATATAATATACTCCATAACAACCATAAAATAACAAGATATTGATGGGTTTTAGTCATAACAACATCCTATGTGCTCATACAAACCCTAATGCTTGGATCTAGGTTTCTCTATTGTACATGCAAGTTATCCAAGACTATAAACCCTAATTCTAGCATACAAATAATCATATTAACATAAGAATGGGTTTAAGATATTACCTTGATTGTTATATAGCAATAACAATCACAATTCCTCCTTGTAATGACTTTACAAAGCTTAGAGTCACAAATGTCACTCCTCTAATGGTTCACAAACACCAAGAGCAAGAGGATGAAGAGGAGAAGAGAAGGAGGCTGCCCAAAACGTGTGGAAACCCTAGAAAACTAGTTTACTACGTTTTTGGGGCATAAGGGTTCTATATATAGTGAGGCCATTAGGGTTATCTAACAAGAAAACCCTAATTTGGATGCTTAAGCCCTAAGTAACCCATGGACTCCTTTCCTTAAAGGCCTTGGACGATTTCTAATGGGTTTCCCCATAGAATTCGTCCATCCTTATAATATAAGGCAATCCATGGCCCAATTGCAATTATCTTATAATTACAATTCCAGTCCCTTAAGTTTAATTAATCTCTTTAAGTCACAAACTTAATTCTTATTAATTCTTGACTAATATTAATTAAACAATATGATTTCTCCTTTAATATATTATTCTCATAATATATTAATAAATCATATTTAATCCTTTCTCTCCATAATTCATCCTATCAAGTTGCTTTGGTGAAGGCAACCCAAAAGGACCATGCACCATCGGGTCAAGTACATACCAAAATAATTATGGACTTAGACACTAATCCAACAGATATCAAGAAGGAAACATACCCGCAGTTGTATCCGGCTCTGCTCTGACCTCCTCTGTTGTAAGCTGAAAAGCACATCCCTGAGCCCTCGGGGGCTCCGCTCCACCCTGACCTCCACCCGTAATCCTCAAAGTGGTCGGTGTTGCAACCTGCACTGGCCTGGAAACTAGTTGTGGATAGTTGGCCCTCATGTAACCAACCTGATGACACTAATAACAAATCCTCATATCCTAAATTGGGGCTGACTGACGGTAATCCCTCGCATAATGCCCCTCTCTCCCACACTTGCGGCATGCACCACCGGACCTACAAACTCCGGTATGACCCTTCCCGCACTTCTCACAAGTGCGGCCGCTCTGACTGCTCAACCTGGAATCAACGGTCTTGGACCGTTTCGGCACCGGCTGCGACTGCACTGGGGCCTGCCTCTGCTCTCACAGCTGTAACTCAATCTCTAACTCACGCCGCCGAGCAGCCTCCTGCAACTCCAGCAAGGTCTCGCACCTCTGCGTAGACACATACTGTCTGATATCCCTCTTGAGCATACTCAGATATCGAGACATCTGAGCCTGCTCTGAAGCAAACTTCGGGCAAAACATCACCCTCTCAGTGAACATCCTGGTGATCTCTGTCACCGACTCTAAATCCTGTTTCAACTCCAGGAACTCCTGATGCAACCTCTCTCTCTCTCAACCCATGGAACATAACGAGTTCTGAACATCTCTCGAAACTGATCCCAAGAAACCGCAGCCTGCTGCGCATCCGAATATGATCCCGTGGTCAACCTCCACCAATCCTTCGCCCCGAGCCTCAACAGGTTCAGAGCACACCTCACTCTCTGATCAGCAGGGTATGAACATATGAAGAAACATCCCTCCACATCTGACAACCATCACATAGCAACAATCGGATCCTGAACTCCATCAAAATAAGGGGCATCGTATTATCGAAGTCCCGATACTGAAAACCTCTACCGGCTCCTCCTCCTGCTGCTGCTACAGCCGCTGTAGCCGCCACGGCAGCCGTCTCTGTAAGAGCTGCATAACGCTCATCAAAATACTCGACCATGGCGGCCTTGATCGACCCAAACAGTTCCGGCAACTCGGCCCGGAACATAGCAGCAACCTCATCATGCAGGATCTCACGAATCCTAGTATCCAACTCGTCTGTGCTCATCTGACCAATAGCCTCGGGCGGTACTGACCCACCCTGACCACCCTCTCCTGCTCCTGATCCTGATCTGAATTCGCTCCCAGCATGCCTCGTAACCACCATACTGAAAACACCGCAAAACATCAGATACTTCCCACTAACCCGGGAACCAACCCCCAACCCAACCCTAGGGGTCGTGATTTCCTTGATGCGTGTATGGGTCCTGTGCTTTTAGTAGTACGGGCCCATACTACATTCCATACCTACCCATATTTATATCAAGTATCACCACAACACCCTAGAGATGAATATACATAACAAGCAATCTACCCTCACCCCTAGAGGAACAATGAAATTCTCGTACAGAAAGGAATCCTAGGTTAGCAGGCATCATAAATCAGGCAACTCTATCATGCAATTCCTGAAGATCCCTAGCCTAGTACTAGCATGTTGTTCTATCATATTTCATAAACAAATAACTTCCATGGTATTTTGGGGTTACTTACTGGCTCCAGCTGATCGTAGCTCCGCGTCCTCCTTTAGTCATTTTGAAAACCATTTTAAATTCTCTTTTAAAAACTCTCCTTGATTTGAGATTGGATTCACACGAATGTTCCTCCAATTCACTCAAACCAACCCCAGTCAACCAACCATGTGCACATAAACATATAATCATATAACAATTCATCACTAATCAACCGATCTGTCAGATCACATACATAGCACACTCTAACCAGGATACCGACCTAACCGGTCACTAGCATAATATCATCTTATATATCCCAGGATTCCGACCTTAACCAGGTCTCTAACATACAACATCCTAACTACCAGGATGCAAACATATAGCAAAGCAATAACGTAACAACTACCTGGATTTCCATCCGATGAAGGGTCGGCCTTGGTGCCTTACACCCTGTTAATATAGTGAGGATAACTCACCTCGCAACTGATGACTGAAAAGATAAGATCACGCTGCTCCAACCTTCGACACTGATGAGTTTATCAAACTCTTAGATCGTTTAGATCTTATAACAGGTAAATCACAAAAGCGAAAATAGTAATGTAAAACACAAGAATGAATCTGAATGTGTCGAATGATTCAAATTGATTCAATCCTCAACAGAGCTCGATGAAGAACTTCCGTTGTAGAGGATATCAGGGTTACAAAAGATAAGAACAATGAACACTATTAAATTCTCTCTTAAAATCTTTCTTTGTAGGATGCATGCAAGCATCTATAAATATAAAACCCTACAAAATAACTCACGGATGGACAGGCCCATACCAGAGATTAAATGGACTGAATATCGAGCCCAAGTCGCAACATCTTCTGGACCTAACATTCTCCCCCTTTGCGTCAATTGGAGCGAGACTATCACTTCTTCTTGCTGGGTCAAGCTGCTGGAACTTTCTTAGTAGTTTCAAACAGACGTGGGATGAGAGCGAGGATTGTCTGTCTGAAGCGAATGTACCACTGGATCATGTCATCGAAGTACTTCTTGTCGTCTACTGAATTCTGCTTGCAACGCTGAATGATTCCCAGAACATGTTCCAGGCATGCAGTGGTGTATAGATGTTTGTCTGCCAAAGCGAACATGCATTTTTGGCCTTCGTTCCTTGTAAACAATACAAAATTTTGTTTCGGGTCAATCTTTCCCATCTGAATCATGTTCAAATCACTAGCTGAGCCAACAGGTGAGATAGTGGGCTTTTTCTTGAAAATGCTAGCGATCTCCTGATCCATCTTGGCAACTTCCATAATGTAGCATACAAGCATCCTTTTGAAGTGATCAATAATCGGACCACACTCTGCTTCATTTGTAAGGAGGATGTTGTGCAAAATAATCCAATCATGTGGATTCAGGTTGGGAAGATCAGCAAGTGATATGGCATGTTCGGTCTTAGCAGAACCCCTCAGCACCTTGAACCGAACGTTCGTGAAGTTCCCCTCTCGAAACGGCTTGAGGACCCGAACGTTGACAATCTTCTGAGCGCTCCAAGTTTGATACTGTGGTTGGGCAGACTTCAGATAGAATTCGACGAGATCCCTATCAACCTTTGGATGAGGATGAGGGATATCAGCAACGCTATCAAAGGCATAGAAGATGAAGGCCTTTCAGGTCAGTGGCATTTCAAACTGTGAATCGACCGAGTTGATGCGATCCAATGAAATCACCGGTTCAAGCCACAAAATGTTGGGAGTTTCAATTGCTTCTTTCAAAAGCTTCTCAAGAGTCCACGGAGGAAAAAGGGTTTTCCTATTCTCAAGAATGTCATGAGCCTCTTTCATTTTTCTTTCAGTTGCCTCAGCCTCTCTGGCAACGCGAGCGCTCATATCAGCATCTTTATCACGACCTTGCTTCTTTAAGAGATCTGCAATCGTCTCTTTATCATCATCACTATCATCAGCAATATTCTTCCCTTTGTCTTTGACACCCAAATTCGAGGCTTGACCTGTTGAAGGAGGTTCGGTTGTTTTTGTTGCTGTAAAAGTGGGACGCGGTTGAGATACATCCTCTCCCCCTTGTTTCGGAATGGACACGAACTCAAGGAGCCCTTCAATTTTTCTTAGGAGAGAAAGGGCAGGAGCAAGCTTTTCTGCGAGAGCACGCCTCACTGAGTAATTCAGTATTGGATCATGTGCTTCAAGGATGTTGGAAAGGGTGGCGTGGACATCCGAAACACATGAAGAAACAATCTCTCGTTCAGATCGAAGAGATTCAATTTCCTTTTGAGAATTGGATAGCTGAAGAGTCTTGACCTTAAGAGTAGTGGTCTTTCGAGCGAGAGCGTCCATGAGTGAATTCTCGGCAGCTAGATCTTCTTGTAGCTTAGTTAGGCGCTCCTTAATAGTCGCCGTAAACGATGAGTGGTCATCACTGAGAGCCTGACGAAGACTGGCGAACGATTGCAGTTCAGAGGCAACTGAGGTGGCAATTTGGTTGACAAGAGAGTCAAGCCGCGCTGCGTTGGAATCAGCAGTTCCCTGTAAAGACTGCAAAATGGAAGAAGCGTCAACAAATAGTTTTTCGACTTTTTCGGTCGCAGCAACACATGCCTTGGTGGAGGTGTCAATAGCGGCAGTGGCTGGGCTGATGGAGGTTTCATGAGCCTTAGTAAAAGCATCAATAATCCCCTGAATAGCAGCCTCGGAGATGGTAGACTGTGAGGAAGAAGAGGAGGAAGCAATGAGAGAATCAATCTTCTCGTGAAGCTCCTTGAGACGCTTGTTGGTGACAGGAGCATCATTGTCGTCATCACTTTGCATCTGATACAGACTGTAATAGACCGAATCAAATGTCATGTTCTCCCCACCAAGAAAAGGTTCTTCATTATCTGCGGAGTGAGCAGGAGATGAGGGAGGAGGTGAAGGTGGAGGCTCAGTTGTGAAAGTAGGTTCGGGGGCGGATGTATGTCCGGTAGTGGGAGTGGGTTCGGGTGCTTTAGTAGGAGCCCCCGTATCAGATACGTTGGTTCTTACTTCAGCGGTGGTTGTGGTAGCTTCAGTGAAAATGGGAGGGGTACTGGGATAGAGGTAGGTGGTATTTGAGTAGTGGAGGTTATGGGGGGAATGGAAATAGAAATGGAGATTGGTAGAGAAGAGACAGGTTAAGTGGAAACGTGTACCTCTGGGGTAGGCGATCGAGGAGGAGTGTTACCATGAGGGGGACTCTTCGGAGTCAGAACTTTCTTCCTCAGAATCGTTGGAGGAGGAGGCAAGTATCAGCTTTCGCCTAGGATGGGTTTTCCTCTTCTTTAGTGGAGGAGATTGAGCCGCCTTGGTAGGTTTGCGTTTCTTCAGAGAAGGGCCTTTCGCTCCCTTGACAACCTTCTTGTCTTTTCCCTTTTCATTTTTCTTTCCCCTCGGAGCGGGCCTATCAGCATCATGGATTGATTTAATCATATCAGGAGTGAGCTCTCTAGGACCAGAGCGACGAAACTCCTTGTAGGTTCTGATGATGCGGCTGTTGCTTGGAACGTCTCCAAACATCGACTCAGGGATTGAGCCAACGAACTGAAACTTAGAAGAATCAGAGACAATGATCTTCGTAGTGTGGAAAGTACCTATCGAAGAGAGTGGAGAATCAGCAACAATTGGAACATGATACTTGTCCATCACCCATTTTATGATCAGCGTCCAGAAGCGAGCGTAGGAGATCTCTGAATGACGAGATGTAGATGCAAGACTCTGAATCAGCTGCTGCCATAAAACCGACCCATAGTCAAGGTTGATGTCGTGGTATACCCCATAAAGAATCGTTATAAACAGAAGAATCGCTCCGTCTGAACCTGCACTGCGTTCCGATAATCCCTTGAACAACACTATGAAGAACCCGGTCCACTGAGGAGGCAAGCACGATTTCTTGAATTTAGTGAACGTTGTCAGAACCTCAGTGTATCCCATGTTATAAAACATGGAAAATAACTGTCCCACCGGGATGGATTCAGGATTAACCCTAGATTCATCAGGTTGAAACCCTAAAAGCGAACATAATCGCTGCTTGGAGATGGAGGCCTTGTGATCAAGAATATCGAAGAAGATTCGATCGACAGACTTATCATAGTGGGCCGTGGAGAAGATTTGTGACAAACACTCCATTGGAACAGGTTCAACTTTGGTGAGAGCGGGAGCTAGCGGCGAATATTTGAGACATTCAATGATCGGAAACATAAAGGCATCGTAAACGTGTGGAGTGAGATCGATGATCAGCCTTTGTTGAGGACAAATCGGCAGAATGTGAGAAGTTGCATGAACTGAGGATGAGTTCCGCCATTGAATAGAATTTGGGAAAGATGATGAACAGCAGAAGGAATAGTGCTTTTCTTGCTCTCTGAAAATTGGGTGCAGTAAAGAGGTAAATTATGGTCGAAGTTATCTTTTATACTGTGGTGAGAAGAGAGAGAAAAATCTGTTCCCAAATCTTCAAGGGAAATACAAAGAGTTTCCTTAGGTGATTGACGCGTGACATTTGGGAGCCTCAATGATTACGCAGGAGAGAGAAGAACTGTCCCGTTTCACACGCCTTCCCATCAGGCGCCGTTTGAAATGTCAAAAACGGTTTCACTTCACACGCCTGCCCTTCAAGCGCCGTTTGAAATATCAAATCGATTGGATTTTCGGCTGAGTCAGCAACTTATCCCTTTAGTGTGAGCTGTCATCATAAAGTAGAATAACCACGTGTAACATTGTGAGCCACAACACTTTTATTACTTCAAATTCCATTGCAAAAAAAATGTCTTGTAAGGAATGAAACCAGAATTGTGGAAAATAAAAAAAAAATTCGTGCTTAGTGTGTAAAAGAAAAAGAAATAAAGCAACACATATGTGGGAAATTGTGATGTCAGTAAAGACACGAAACAATGGATCCCGGGCACGAATCTCTTCCTTCAAAGTCAAGAGAGACCTTAAAGTGTTTGTTTGGTTTCCCGTTGAATTACGATCAGACACTTATTGAGAAGTGTTGAAAGGCATCTTTTAATCGGGCTAATTTGGGTGGCTTTCGCTTCAGTTCAGAATGCCTGATCTTGACATAAGACAGAAATCGACTGAAGTACTTGTGAGACCAATGCAGTCTGTTGAACAAGTAGATGTGAAGAGAATTTAAGTGGCATGGTGAAAATATTGTGAAATCTCAAAAAAAAAAAAATTAAAACTGGATTCCAGGGGAAGAAATGTTATGGGATTTAACAATTTCATAGGAATCACACAAAGAGAAAATTCAGAGATTTCAAGGTACAGCCTCAAGGGTGAATTCATTAATTCTTTAGTGAAAACTAGAGCAAATTTAAGTGTTCACCGTCAATGCATAGAAGGTAGTGAATTTTGGGTTTCACTTAGCACGTAGTGGCACGAAGCTAAGATCATGAACACAGAAATTGTGTAACCATAAACCTCAGTGGTAATTTCTGAGAGTCTCAAGGGTTACGTTTATGAGATCGAAATATGATAGAGAAAAATATTTGAGATGGTATAAGGAAACCAAAGTACCTCTGCTGTTAAAATAAGGACCAAGCAGAAAACTCTTATCTCATGTGAGAAGAGAGTAAGGTAGCTCATGATTAGAATAAATATAAAAGCCTAATTGGGAAGACAAGGTTTGTATATACCAAGTCAGTAAGGCTATTATTCAGAATCAGGTGAGGCTTTGGACACATACAACAACATGCTTCTAGGGACACTTAACTAATAAAAGAATTCGCCCACAAATGTCCACATATAGAAATTAGCAAACGCAAACAAAAGAAAAAAATATTTTTGGAGTTTTTGATTTAAAGAAAGAAAAATAATATATTTTGGAAACAAACAAACAAAAACAAAAAGAAAAATTAAATTTGGAACCGAACCCGAGCGTTCGGTCTATTTCAGTTGAGAAAAAAAATAAATTTGAAAAAGAAAAAGAAAAAAAACTTGAAATCGAAAAAAAAACTTGAAAAATAAGAGAGATGAAATCGAGAAAAAGTATACAAAAAGTTTACAACCAAAGAAACTACCTTTAAGTGATAAGAAAAGACAAGAGAATAGGACTGAACCTGAGGGCTCGGTTCATTTCGGCACACACGTGAACCGAACCCGAACGTTCGGTTCATTTCGCTTCTAACTTTTAGATTGGAGAAGTAATTTTTGGTACTGACTCCGATTCCATCATACCTAGCCCTTGTAGAATTTTATTGAAACTTGCTTCAGGAAGAGCTTTGGTGAAGATATCGGCCAGCTGATCAGTGGTTCGAACAAAGTGAATTTCGACGTTTCCATCTTCCACATGATCCTTAATAAAGTGATACCTCAGTGCTATATGCTTGGTATTGGAGTGTTGCACTGGGTTATGACAGATCCTAATTGCAATTTCTGAATCGCAATATAGTGGGATCTTTTTCATATTGAGTCCAAAATCACGGAGTTGACTTTGGATCCAAATCACTTGAGATGTGCAAGAAGCTGCTGCAATGTATTCTGCTTCGCATGTAGACAATGAAACACATGTTTGTTTCTTAGATTGCCAGCTCACCAACTTCCCGTCGAGGAATTGACAACCTCCTGTAGTGCTTTTCCTGTCTAAACCACATCCTCCAAGGTCTGCATCTGAGTAGGCTTGAACAAAGAAACCTGAGTTTGAAGGATACCATAGACCGAGGGAGGTGGTTCGTTTCAGATACCGGAGTATGTTTTTCACTGGTAGCATATGTGGTTCACGAGGATTCGCCTGAAACCTAGCACAATAACACACAGAAAACATTATATCGGGCCTGCTAGCTGTGAGGTACATCAAGGAACCAATCATCTGGCGGTATAACGTTATATCGACTGTCGGTTTTTCCAAGGATGGTGTGAGCTTGGTGCCGAACGCCATTGGAACTTTGACCTTTGAGTCTCCCATCATGCCGAATTTAGCAAGAAGAGTCTTGGTGTATGCTTCCTGGTTGATAAAGATGCCTTCGGGTCCCTTTCTAATGTTTAAACCAAGGAAAAAGTTAATCGGACCCATTGAGCTCATTTCAAATTTAGTCTCCATCAGCTTTCTGAATTCAGCTGTTAAGCTAGGATTCGTTGAGCCAAAGATGATATCATCGACATAGATTTGAACTATCATAAGGTGGTTTCCTTCCTTCTTTCGAAAGAAGGTTGGGTCAACCGAACCTTGTTTGAATTTAGACATCTTTAAGAACTTAGTTAGCGTTTCATACCATGCCCTAGGCGCTTGTTTCAGACTATAAACTGCCTTGTCTAGAATATAACAGTGATTTGGGTGCTTTTCATTCACAAAATCAGGAGGTTGCTCCACGTAAACCGTTTCTTCAAGTTCTCCATTCAGAAAAGCGCATTTTACATCCATTTGGTAGACCTCGAAGTTCTTGTGTGCAGCGTAGGCAAGAAATATTCGAACAGATTCCAGCCTTGCTACCGGAGCAAAAGTTTCTTCGTAATCAATTCCTTCTTCCTGGCAGTATCCTTTCACCACTAGACGAACTTTATTTCGAATCACATTACCCTCCTTGTCCATTTTGTTTCTGAATACCCATTTGAGACCAACGACAGAGGCATCTTTAGGTGTTGGAATGAGGCGCCATACCTTGTTTCTTTCAAACTCATTGAGTTCATCTTGCATAGCCTGAACCCAGTCAGAATGATCAAGAGCAGTATTGACTATTTTCGGTTCAACTTTGGATACGAAAGAATTATACATGCATAACTCTACTTTGGAAAATAAGGAGGATTGCTTTGCTTTCACTTGAGATTGGGTCAGGACCTTTTCAGATACATTACCCACTATCTGAGATACAGGATGATCTCTGGTCCATTTAATGAGGGGAGGATAGTGTGGATCATAGGATGGATCCAATTCGGCATTCACCATTTCTTCCAATTCAAATTGACTATCGTCATCATAGAATATATCGGAATTCTCCCCCTCGACAGACGATGAATCATTTGGATTTTCAGATGCTATAGGACTTTCGGGTGTAGCTGAGCTTTCGGGTGCTACAGGACTTTCGGGTGTAGCTGAGCTTTCAGGTGCTACAGGAATATAATTCTCCCCCTGAAAGTGTGAGTTCGGTTGATTTGAAGAAAATAGATTCTCCCCCTCAGCTGAAGTGCCGTGCTGAGGAGGTTTGTTTGGAACCTGTTCTCCTTCACCCATCTGTTTGGCTGCATCTTCGACAATTTGCTTCGGATGATCGATTTTGTTGTCTGCTGCCTTGGCTTCCGAGAGAGTGGCTTTCTCAGGTTCATCGAATAAGTCCACAAACTGATCGAACAAATTAGCAATCTTGGCTGTGACTTGACCTGTTTGAGAGAAAATCTCTCCAATTGCTCCTTCAATAGTCTTTAGCTTCTTGACATAGCTATCATCGACAGTCACATAATATGTTTCTTCAATCTTTCTAGAACGCTTATTTAAAACCCGGTATGCTTTTGAAGTAAGAGAATATCCCAGAAAAATTCCTTCATCTGCTTTAACGTCAAACTTGTTACGATGTTCTTTGGAGTTGAAGATGAAACATCGTGAACCGAACACATGGAAGAATATTACGTTCGGCTTCCTATTATTGATGATCTCATAAGAAGTAAGAGAGAAACACTTGTTGAGATAAGACCTATTCTGCGTAAAACATGTTGCAGCAATAGCATCAGCCCAGAAATATAAGGGAAGAGAAGCGAAACTTAGCATGCTTCGGGTCGCCTCACAGAAGGATCAGTTTCGCCTTTCGACAATACCGTTCTGTTGAGGCGTGTAGGGGGCTGAGAAGTTGTGACTGGTTCCTTTTTCTGCCAAAAAGTCTTCAAAATCTTTGTTCTTGAATTCCAGTCCATTGTCGCTCCTAATGTTTCGAACGACTTTTCTCAGTTGCACTTCAACCTGCTTGATGAACATCTTTAGCTTAGGAGTGGCTTCAGATTTGTGCTTCAGAAAGAACACCCATGTAAAACGTGAGAAATCATCAACAATAACAAGAATATACTTGCTACCGCCAATGCTTTCGATTGATGATGGACCATACAAGTCGATGTGAAGCAACTCAAGTGGTTCAACAACTTTTGTGTTTATAATAGATGGGTGACTTTGACGACTTTGTTTCCCCATTTCGCATGCAGCGCACAAGTGTTCTCGATCAAACTTGAGCAAGGGAAGACCCCGAACATGACCTCCAGTGACAAGCTTGTTGATGTCTTTGAAGTTGAGATGTGAGAGTCTTCGGTGCCACAACCAGCTTTCGTCAGAATGAGCTTTGGACAAAAGACATATAGCTGGATTTCCTTTGATTGGATTGAGATTTAGAGGAAACATTTTGCCTTTTCGGTCTGATTTGAGGATGACCTTGTTGGATTTCTTCTCTATAATCTCTGAACCTTCATCGTCGAATGAAACTTTGAGACCGGTACCTCCCACCAGTTGAGATACACTGATGAGATTATGCTGCAACCTTTCAACGTACGCCACCTTTCTTATTGTGAAATCTCCATTAGTTATCATCCCATAACCCTTTATAGTTCCATAGGATTTGTTACCGAACTTGACATTGCCACCATTTTGAAGAGATCGAAACTCCCTTAGCTCTTCCTTCCTTCCTGTCATGTGACGTGAGCAGCCACTGTCAATGTACCATTCTTCATCGAACTGTTCGTCACTTATAACCTGCAAAAATTAAGCAGATTTAGGAACCCAAAGTTTCTTGGGTTCACGTGAGCCTTTCACAAGAACAGGAATAGTAAGAGAAACATCAACAAGATAAGTTCTTTTTATTAATCTTGTTTCATCTTTTCTTTTAATAGTAAACACTTTGATTTTGTTAGGGTTAACTAAAGTCGTTTTGGTTTCAGGTTCTGGTGTATGGGCATTAGTCTGCTTTCGGTCATCCTTGACTGAGGAAATCTTCGATTTTCCTTTCAAGTTCGTTGATGATTTTGAATTTTGTGCAGGAACAGAATTGGGTTTAGAAGAGGATTGAGAATGAGAAGAATCAGAAAGAGAGAATTTAGAATGGGAGTTTTTCCTGACTTGAGGTTCGAAATGACCCTTTTGTTTATGGTCATTAGAGGGACCGAACCTGGATCTTCGGTAACTGTTAGCTGATGAGCTGAAGTTGGATTTTTTATTGTTGTTGGCCGGACCGAACCTATCCTTTTGGTTGCTGGTGCTTTCGGGACCGAACCTATCCTTTCGGTTGCTGGTGCTTTCGGGACCGAACCTATCCTTTCGGTTATGTTCCTCATGTGGCCCGAAAGTCTTTTTCCCTGACTTTGAATTTTTATCAGGATAAGAGAAATGAGTATTTTGAGAGCACCAAAACTGCTTTCGTTCTGAGAGATTCTTTTTGTATCTCAGGTTTCTCTACTGCTTTTGATTTTTCACTTGTTTCGGTTGCCTGTGGATATTAGCTTTTTGTTTTAGCTTCTTGGCAGCCGGTTCGCCCTTCATAGATGAGGTTTCGTTTGTGGAGGTGACTTCTTCTACATGAATTTCTTTAGTGCCACTTATACTTGGTACGTCAAAGTTAACAGGCTTATTCAGCGGCTCTGGCACATATCTTCCTTTGGTTTTCCATGATGTTCGCTCTGACAGACCAACTGTTTCATCTGCATTGTCCATAGGAGCTGACCAGAAAAACTCATCACAGCCATCAGCATTGTCTTCATTCACCATGGCGGTGAGTTCAGCTGTTTGATGTTCGGTTACTCCTGTGACTTTATATACCTGATTTGGAGTAGTTCTAACCTTCTGAAACACAATAGCTTTTTCTCTAAGTACTGGTGACTTACATTTGGACAAGCGAGCGAATTCTACAGAATTTTCAGAAATCAAGTTTTTGTGGTTTTCAGATTCGCTCTTGACAAATTCTGAACAATCGACTTCATCCTCTACATAAATTTCACTCATATCATCGTCCTCATTAAGTTCAGATGCGTTTTCAACATCAATTTTGTTTTCTGAACTTAAGTTGGCACTCAATGAGTCGAATCTTTGTATAGTTTCGGTCTTGACTTTCAGCTTATCATTTTCATCCAGAAGATCTTTAAGCATGTCCTTATGGTCTTTGGACTTTATAAAAGATTCTATTTTGTCTAGACCATACATATAAGTAGGATTCACATCATCGGAAGATACAACACTTTCACAATTGTATGCTTCAACATCGATTTCATCTTCCTTAAACTCAAGGAAGGGTAAAATCATGCGATGTATCTTCTGTCCTATTTCACAATTCAGATGCAGTTGAGTAATGTTAGCATAAAACCTTTTAGCGATTAAACAAAAAACATTCCTTTGTTTTAACAATTTCAAATTGTCTCTTTGCAAATAAATGTTTTCATCTCTAGTCTTAATGATCTCCAACTCTTTCTGCTCAATCCACATCCTTCGCTCCTCACTCTTGGATGACACCCTGCTTATTTGGTCAGTCAGGTTAGAATTTGTGACCCGTGTTTGAGTTAAACAACTATCTAGATTTGAGATTCTTGAATTCAAGTTATTTAATTCCTTTTCATATGATTTATGTGGAATTTTGAATGAAATAAAAAGATATTGTACCTTCTTGATCAGTTCATCAAGTTCACTGATCTGCACACTGAGAGGTTTTGCTGTGAAGCATAAGTCTTCTCGCTCCTTGGCGTCTTCATTTCCACCATCAGTATTATATCCCCTCATGTGAGATAAGTCAGTCACCATCAGACACTTTCCACTGCTTTCACCACATCTTGCGACATAAGCCTTTCCATGAGAAGGATTTCTCACCTCATCATCTTCTGAGTCGGTCGACCAAACCTGTACGCCACCGAACTCATCATCCTCTGCCGAACCCTGTACAATAAGAGCATTCATAGAAGGATTAGTAGCAGTTTTCTTCCTTTTAATCTCTTCTAGCTTTTTCATCAGGATTGCCTCTTCATCTTTCTCCTTATCTTTCTCTGTACAATAAGAGCATTCATAGAAGGATTAGTAGCAGTTTACTTCCTTTTAATCTCTTTTAGGTTTTTCATCAGGATTGCCTCTTCATCTTTCTCCTCATCTTTCTCTGTCATTTTCTTCAAAACACAATCTTTGGCGTAATGATTCTTTCCTCCACAGTAATAACAGTTGACACCAGAATCCGCTTCAACCTTCACCTCTTTCTTTGGTTCTTCAGTCTTCGACTCCTCCCTTACTTTTTCAGAACTGTAGCTTCCCTGCCAATTTCGGTTCTTATTGGTAGGAAACTTCTTCTTGATGAACCTTTTGGTATTGGACACCATCATAGCATAATCTTCTGAAGTTAGATCATAGTCCTACAGGTTCAGATCTTCGTCTTCTACTGCATTCTTACTTTTAGACAGGAGGGCCAAGGACCCCAAGTTTGAGACCACACTCTTCTCTTGCATCACTATCTTTTCTTGGGATTTCAGAATTCCCACCAGTTTCGCCAGTGAATATGATTTGAACTGCTTGTGTGCTTTAACTATAGACATGACAGCTCTCCATTCGGATCTAAAGCCATTCAGAAAAGTAACCTTCTGTTCAATAAGCTTCCTTTCGATATCATGTTTGATCATCTTGCTGAGAAGATGATTGAAGCGATCAAACGTCTGTGTAACGGACTCATCAGGATTTTGCTTGAACTCTCCAAAATCAGACAAAAGCAAGGTCTGAATTGAGTGCTCCAAATCTTCATCTGTGGAATACAGCTCTCGCAGCCGATCCCAGATTTCTTTAGCAGTACTGCATGAGCTCACCAATCTAAATGTGTCAGATTGAAGAGCGAATCGAATCAGCCTCAATGCTTTGATGTTGCACTGAAGTTTCTCCTTTTCGTCCTGAGTGACGTCTTTTACATCTTTTAACAAATCATTATACTCCTTTTGAGTTTTAATGATTCCGGATGTTCCTGAATGAGCAAATGGTCCAGACACAATAGCTTCCCATATTAGATACCCATTATCTTCAGATCCAATGACGTAGTCTTCAAAATGATGCGCCCAAACCTCGTAATCTTGAGTGTAAAGAATTGGAATCTTTGTTGTAGATCCAATACTATTTGAGATGTTGATAGGATTGGATTGAGAATCGTCCATGTTTGATCGTTTAACCTGTTGCAAGATCAGACTTGTAATATGTAATATTAGGGCAAAACGAATAAATAATGAGATACGTCAATTATGGAGTGACGGCTCAATAAATATCAGTTAATGTGGAATAAACCCTAATCACTTCTTTCACAGAAGAGATGTGTATGAATTACACAGCCTCTTGCTCTGATACCAATTGATGAGTTTATCAAACTCTTAGATCGTTTAGATCTTATAACAGGTAAATCACGAAAGCAAAAACAGTAATGTAAAACACAAGAATGAATCTGAATGCGTCGAATGATTCAAGTTGATTCAATCCTCAGCAGAGCTCGATGAAGAACTTCCGCTGTAGAGGATATCAGGGTTACAAAAGATAAGAACAATGAACGCTATTAAATTCTCTCTCAAAATCTTTCTTTCTAGGATGCATGCAAGCAACTATAAATATAAAACCCTACAAAATAACTCACGGATGGACAGGCCCATACCGGAGATTAAATGGACTAAATATTGAGCCCAAGACGCAACACCTTCTGGACCTAACAGACACGAACTCCACCACTGCTCAATACCAAATGACTGAACTCAATAAATACCAATAATTACCAAAATACACTTGGAAGTCAACTGGTCAACTCTTGGTCAAAGTCAAAGTCCTCAGTCAAAGTCAACCTTCTTGTGTGAATCTACTCGCCGAGTCGCCCCGTCGACTCGCCGAGTCCCTACTCAGAAACTCCCAATCCACGACTCAACTCGCCGAGTCGCCCCAAGACTCGCCGAGTCCAACAAACTATGAGTCCCTTCATGCTCAACTCACCAAGTCATCCTTCAACTCACCGATTCACAACTAAACTAGAAAAGATTAGGACTCCACGACTAGACTCGTCGAGTTCAAGAATAGACTCGCCGAGTTGTTCTTTCAACTCGTCGAGTCCACCCATGCAACTCGCCGAGTGTCTCCAGTTCTTAACCCATGCAGTGGCTTTCCGAGCCATGCAGGGGTTCCAATCCATAGATCTACTCCTCTTCAGACCCTTCATCACGTAAAGTGGCAACCTTTACGTGAATCCAAAGAGATCTAAGCCTAAAATGCTCTAGGGTTAGGGTTTGGGACAAAGGAACTTCACCAAAAACTCTTGGGCATAGACTTTATGGCTTCTTGGATCATTACCAGCCTAGATCTGAGGTAGCATCCTCAGATCTAACTCCAAACTCGAGATGGACCTTATTTATGCCCCAAAACCCAACAAATGATAGATCTAGGTGCACAAAAACTTCAAGAACAGATTATTACCTCCAATACAAGCTTCCACTGGGTTAGATCAAGGATCTAAGTCCCTCCCTTGCTGTAATCCCTTTGCTCTTCAAGTTCTCTTTCAAGATCCCCCTTCCAAAGCTTCAATCTCTCTATCAATGGTGATTCATTCGATTTCTAGGGTTTGTAGGCTCTCAAGGGTGGTTAGGAGTCTGAAGAAGGGATGTTATGTTCTTTATATATGTCACAACCCCCGTATTAGGGTTTTTCTCATCCCAGCACCAACTCGCTGAGTCCACCCATGCGACTCGCCGAGTTGGTCACTTATACGTGACCCAGATTGCGACTCGACTCGCCGAGTCGACCTTCCTTATTTACACTAAGAACCCTGAACTTGCACTTCTGAACTCGGGGTGTTACAATTCTCCCCCACTTAAATTAGGTTTCGTCCTCGAAGCCTGCAGCAACACATCCCATATGATATTACCACGTGTTTGTCTTATGTTTTCTATAAAAATTTTTGACACATGTCTCGCACATATGTTTTTCCCTCATATCCATCACCACCTACCACCGCCTCAATTTCAACACGCGTCACCCCTCCATTCCAATCCATTCGGATGTGTTATCTTCACCAATTTGTAATTCATTAACAAAACTTTATTCCTTATATCTCTTTCTTTCTCGATGGTGCTTCTCTGCCTCCGATCGGTGCCCACACGTGTAGGTCAATAGGTGTTTACACGTGCGTCTTGCTTTCCAGTCCATTCCGATCCTCCGGTTTCCTTAATTGAGTTCCCTCAAAAGCAGACGACTACCAGATGACACCCACTGATACATCACCAACACCCTCCATCGCCAATACATCATTGCTCACCGTTCCTCGAAGCGATTGTCGGCTCTAATCTCAACCTTTATCGGTAGGTTTAGGAAGCAACGCGTACCTGTTCTACTCCACCGACTCATTCTACATGACAGCCACTTCACAGCTACCGCTTCCTCTCCCTCTCGGGTTAATCACCCTCATTTTTTTCTTATATACCAATCGACTCCAAAGAGTAACAGAAAGGGAACTATGATGACTGCGATCAACACCGCCTCACCCACTATTCACCCAGTCTGCTTCTTTTGTTGTTCCCTTCCGTCTATTATAACCCTAATTTTCATATGATTTTTGTGGATTGTTTTTGGTTGATTCGCACATGACCTAACCACAAAGTCGTATTTATTGATTTTCCCCCCTTCTTAGTTTGTTGTTTCAAGGATTGTTGTCTCAAAAGGTCACATGTCCGGATTAGTAAAAAAAAAGGTGTGTACATCAGTCTTGTGGGATTATTGAGATGTGTGTTTTTTTTGCAACTGATAATTTTGGAATTAATTATGTATCACCTAATTTGCATTTTTGATTTTTTGCTTTCTTTTATGATTATGGTTCTTAAATATGCATTTAAGTTGTTATTTAGCTTCAATTATCGAATTCCACAACTTCTACATGAAATCAACTATTCCTATTTGGTTTCAGGTTGTTTACCATTTCTCTTTATTTTTCAGTCTGCAAATCGATTCTTTCCCTTTTCTATTAGGGTGAATTTTTTTGTGTTTAGTGCCTTGGATGCCTTAGGAATCAGGTAAGTAGGTTTTTCTCATCCTTTTTATCATTTGATTTCATTTATCGTATTTTGGTTGCAGAAAATTCTTCATTTTCAGAAGGTTCACGACTATAGGTTAGACTCCGTCAGATTTTCTCACCTGATGATTTTGTCGGGTTCGGTCTGTAATGAGAAGAACATTGTTCTGATTATCTATCATCAGGTTTGACCATAGTATTTGTCCAATATTGATTGTGCTATTCCTCATAAAGATATTATCTTGTGATTTCTTTTATCTATACTTAACATCAAACAAATTGATATGCATGTGTCCAATGAATTTTAATGTCTTGTAGAATGTATTTGTATTTAATAATCCAGGGAATGAACGTTACCTCAAATCATTTAAGTTAGTACAAAGGTATGTTTTATCTAATGACAGCGAATGCGAACACGTATTGGGAGATAGTGTTACTACTTATTCTGTTTTTTGGGTAGATTATCTCTCTCTAAGCTTTCTCTAATGAGATTTTGAGTAGCTTATCTTCTGTAATTCACTAGAATCTCCCAATTTGGTGATTTCATCTGAATTGAGAAGGGTTTTGAAGCAAGTGATGGTTTTAGAGATATGTTATCAGTAAGTGAGTATTGTGATGGTGATCTTACAGAACCTGTATTTGCAGATACTTGATGGCCATAATGGGGCTGCAACAGCTATATATACCAAGGATAATCTTTTAAACAATGTCTTAAGTGCTATTCCAGCAGACCTTAACCGAGAATAATGGATTCCAGCATTGGCTAGGGCTCTGGTAGTTGGGTTTATAAAAACAGATAGAGATTTCCAAGAAAAAAGTATGCACATCTTTCTTCTTCAATTCCATGTGAATATGAACACTGTTCATATGTAGAATGTTGCTTAAATATGGTAATGAATAATTACAGGTCAGCTGTCACCTTTGTAATTATTGAAGGATTCATTGTAACTGTAGCATCAGTTGGTGATCCGCATTGTATAAGAATCAAGATAGGTAGTGTATTAGCGTTTGTGAATCCTTACTCAGAACCAGATAAGAAGAAGTAGAGGAAAAACAAAAACTGAGGAGAAAATTATTGATGATGAAGAAAATGTTAGTTTTTTTATTCTATTTTTATAAATTTTATTTCTATTATAAAAGCTTACTAGCATTCTATTTTTTGAAGTTTTAATGGAGTTGAGAAATAAGGACTTAATGTTTAATGGTCTAGGTGCTTGCTCTATGATGCTTTTTCCAAATATCAGACAAAACCAAAAGTTGCATTACAAGATGATGTTTATCATGAAGGACAACAGATTGAGGTAATACATCATTTTATCTTCAACATTTACTAATGTTCACTAAGCCAAACAGAAGAAAAGGCAAAGCTAAGACATACGGTCAAATAAAATACCACTGCAACAAAATGTGACAGGATAATTTTAAAATTAATCTCATTCCCATGCACAACAAAAATAGAATTGTGAATTGATGACATGGCTACATCAAATGAGAGCACAATCTCACAATTTGTTGAAATTAGTGATACTTTTGGACCAATTCAACGTGAAAGTTCATATTGACATCTAAATTTCTAATTTTGTTAGTTGATTTTTTGTTTGTGGATTTAGTTATGGTACGTAAACTATGATATAAAGAAATGTGCAAATAAAAGCCAAAAGAATTATGTGAAGGTTTGAAATCAGCAAGCCCTAAGATTTATACAGATATGTTTTATTTTTGTAATTTTTATTTGTTTTTATTTTGGTTTTTTTTGGGCATGGGTTTGATATTTTTGCATAAGGAATATTTAAAAAAGCAATTTTTTGCATTTTTAGGATCATATTGCCCCTACACACTTTTTATATTAATAAAATCATCCTTTTATATTTTTAAGACCATATTGCCCTTGTACACTATTCTAAATATTGAAGCATTTTTTTTAACTTTCATTAGGGAAAAGTTCGCATTATAAAAATAGCAACTTATTTGTATTATTTACAATTGGTTTCTTCTTTGGAGTGATCACGATTGTTGGTTCTTTTTTTGTTTATGCCTATATCCTGGAATTCCAGAAGCAGACCCCATATCAACTGCTTGATAGTTTGTGAATATATAAAGGAACATGATAATATGTTAGAAAGTTTTAAATTACTTTTCTAAAATGAAAAAATTATAAGTTTTTCACAATTTTCCTAATATATTATTTCCAACAAAAGTTGTGGTTAAAGAGGTTCAACAAGTTAGTGAAAGACAATTGTGTTTTTTTTATTCCCAAATCAATTTTTTCAAAGTACTGGTAGATATTCTGAAATTTAAAGTACAATTTTGTAATATAATTGAATGGAAGTAATACAAAAATAAGTTGAAGTACATTGCTATATTTGCATTTACCTTACTCTCTCTCTTTCTCTATCCACAGGTGGCAGGATCAGTGAATCTTCTTTTTTTTCCAAAAAAAACAAAAATAAATAAATAAATAAATAAGATAGTGATGCAAATTCATACTTGGGTAGCCACTATGTTAATAAACCAATGATCTGGAAAGTATATTCCACACGGGTAAAATGGTCAAGTGAGAAAAGTGGCTGATTAGTTGAAGGAGTGAGAATATAAGAATAAATAGAGCAAGAAGATTTTGTGAGTGGTCAGTCTCTTATTTTGTGTGCATGATTGTGTTGACTCCACACTCTTGTGTGTGTATGAGAGGGACATTTTCCCTGGTTATGTGTTTTTTTTTTTTTTTTTTTTTTTTTTACATTTGGTTATCAAGACATTCCTTCCTCCATTGTTATTGTCTCATTCACTGTTACATCGCTTCGGTTAATCCTTATTCGATAGTTTTATTAATTTAGTGATATGAAAGTTGGTATCTACTTAAGAAAAGTAGTTTGTTATTACAATGCTATAACATCCGAATTTATTATTCATACCCTCTCTATTATTTTTATTAATTGTCGGCCTTTTGGTTTTTTTCTTTCATAACCTAATGTAATGAATTCTTTTGAGTATCCTACTCTAACCCCTCACGGCTTGATTAATATAATAAAATGCATGTGTAATGTGTCTATTTCTAAACACAGCTTATTCCACATGCATAACATAAATAGTTCACAAACACATTCTACCCCTTGCGAAGCAAGGGATACCCATCTAGTTATATTTTATTATTTTATATTATTGGAATTTACATCGATTAAAAACCATTATATAATTTTATATGAGTTTATCATATCATATAATAACTAAATACGAAAATTAAAGAACTGAGATATCTTATCATATTTCAATATTACGAACTTTAATACCTTTAGAGAGTACAAGCCAACATTTCATACGGAATGGATCGGATCCAGATCCGGATCCGAATTCGAGTTTGATCGTACCGAAACGAATCTTGAAATCAAGTTTGGCAGGAACAATTCGTTATATATAAAGGGTAACCACCGAACTCTCTATCAACAACACAATTCCATACGCCAACGCTTATTATTGATTACTTAAAAAGAAAACCCTGTAAATTCTCTATCAAATAGCCGACGTCGATCTTTTGACCGCCGGCACTTCACGCTTTTTCTGCGGTACGATCCTCATCGCCACCATCATCGATCTCTTTCCCGATCATTTTGTTATCGTTTTGGTTTTTCTGTTGCCTTTTGTTTTCTATCTATGTATGTTCATTTAGTCGGTTGAAATCCGATGTTCCGATGAAATCCTATTTTACCTACGAACAAGTAGATCCTCTTAAATAAACAAATAAACAAAAAAAATGCGTCTAACTGGTCCTGAATCGAGTTTAATTTGGGGTTTTGTGTTGTAAGTATTAATGGATTATACACACATAGGCGTATACATATGTTATTTGTGTATTTTTATGCTATGTGGAGAATACCACATATAATTTCCTCAAATACGCTTGTTAAAACTTTTGGATCTGCGTGTTATGGATACAAAATATTAAGGAAATAGAGAGGCTGGTTGATCACCATTTTTCTTTTCTCTCGTTTCTGTTTCTGAGTTTTCCTTTTCGATTTTCATCTGTGAAGGATTTTAGGCTTTTGTTTTTTTAGGATTTGATTTATTATTTTATCAGTGTGAGTGCTACATTTTGGTGGACGATTACGATGAATATAAATAGATCAATCATACTTTGGTGGTTTCATTTCTTTATGGTCATAGTTGATTTGATTTTCTTGACCTTTTAAGCTTCAAGCTAACATCCAGTATAAGCATGATAAAGCTTATAAATTAAGATACACTAATTTTTGAGTTAGGCTGTTATGTCCAAACTGTGACATTGGGTGCAAATTGGGTGTGGGTTGGCTTGAGTGCAATCAGATATGCATCAGGTGCACACCCAATTGATAAGTAGACAACAACTACATGGGTGTGTCTTGGGTGCAGGTGGGATGTGGCTTGACTTGTCTTTTACAGGTTCGTCTTACTTTTTTCTGTATTAGGTTCTTGTTTCAAGGCTTTGAATTCTACAGGATTAGAAAGAAAAAGAAACACCTAAAATATAGGCATATCTTATGTAAATATTGTAAAAAAAACATAAACCATACACCCTTGAGTCTAACCAATAACTAGAGTCTTGATGTGTTGTTTTTTAGTTTGCTCTATCATACATCCTTGTCTTATCTATTAGGTGTAGTTGGACATTTTTCTTGTTCAGTTTTCTCAAAGAACACAAATCATTTTGTTTATTTTCTTGTAGGATCCTGAAGTTGTCTATATATGTAGATACTTTCTTGAGCCTCAACCCCGATTTTAGTAAAATTTAGTTGGCAAATCCATGTAACTTGATATCTAGCGCATCCGGCATCAGCACCCATTCCTTTCTTCCTAGCTTATAGGTGTATATAAGTGGGCTCTCTCATAGAAACTAAAAGAAAAGGTGAGCTAAGATAGAAAGTCTTATTTTTAAACAGAGAATAAGCTATTAATTGCTTTATAGTTTATACACATTATCTTCTAACCCACACCACCAGAGTGTGCAGTATTGTTTTTTTGCAGCAAGGGACCTTACCTTCCATTGTACATGTTGAAACAGACTTACCATGTAAAAAACTGAAAGTACTAAAATCTGCTCAGGTTATACAGAAGAGATGTTTATAGGAAAAGGTTTACTTTCACTTATATGAACCCCATTGTTGGAAGTTGGTTGAAGGGCGCATCATATCCTATTGCTCTTCCCTATTCTAGATGAAGATTGGATCATGATAGTACAGGTTGCTATATGTTGGAGAGATGTTATGCTGTTCTGTGGTCAAAGAGAAGCTTTTCATTATTATTTGGTTTTGGTAACCGAATGTATATTCTAAAGTATAACTATGGACAAGAAGATGGAAGTTGTAATTGGGTCACATCTGTAAGATGTGAACTTTAAGCTCCCTAGAAGTTGATTGGACTTTTATTTCCCAGATCATGTTGGATAGGAGTGTACGTACTAAAGTCAAAAAATTTAGGCTGTGTCCAATAGTGCTTAGTGTCAATGTAATTTGAACAAGTTATCACATTCCATGCCATCTAGTTGTCTGTCACATGGGAAACCTAAAAAACATCATATACTGAACTGTGCATAGTGATGCATGTAATTGTAGCTGCTCTGATACCTAATCAAAGTTGGAGATCCTTATGTTATCTTTATCATTTATCAGATGTTTGTTTTATTTGCTATATTTCTTATTATGAGGGGCATATTACCCCCACAAGTGTTTCAAAAGACGATCAATATTCTGTTTTGAGAAAGCATAGAGGAAAAATGAGCAGAAAGGAAAAAGAATTTGAGAAAAGATAATTAGAGATCATCTGTTCCATAATAGTTCATGAGCTTATATTTATATCTTTGATAAATTATGCCTCTTTTAGTATGCCTATGATGTCGCTGCTGTTCTTAAACTGTGACCACACAGTTAATATCTACCTATCCAATGAAAATTGGAAAAGGGATTTACAGATTTTCCTACTGAATAGCTATGAATTTAAATTCAAGTCAAATATCAAACTACCTACTAGAAGATATGCTTGTATTATGACTTTATTTATAGACAAGTAATAAGTATATATCATATTCACTTAAAAGTTCACAAACACTGCCCCCTCCCCTACCCTCTGTCAAATCAGAGACACATATTTTCGTTCATGTAGGCTCTGTTTTTCTGCTCTCTTGCTGCAGTTTCTACATCTTCAGGGGATTTGATGTAGACACATGATTTCATTCATGTATGTAGCTCTTCTAATTATCACAAAAACCTTGTAGTATTTGCACGCATTCCTGTGGAGCTGCATATTTCCTGGTTTAATGATTTGCTGCTACAATAGGTAGAGTTTCTTCATTGGTGGTTGTAGGTCTTTGGTTTATGCCCATATTATCAAATGATGAACTTGTTTTAGCATATCCAGAGACCAATCACGCTTCCTGCAAATTAGGGTGATCATGTTTTAATCTCTGTGCCCTTCCCAAAATAAGAATGTAGTAATACAATTCCATCAGTTGATCCATCCTTCAAGTTCTCTCTCTCTCTCTCTCTCTCTCTCTCTCTCTCTCTCTCTCTCTTCACTAAGTTCCCATTGATCTTGCGAATTTTGGACACCGCCTCCTTGTAAGTTTTGTTTGTTTTAATTAGTAGTATATTTGTATGTGGCCCTTAAACCTTTTTCAAACACTATGATCTAATGCAATTATGAGGGCCTTATGTAGTTACTTTTATCCAGGATAACCTTTTTTGTGCAGTGCAGGATTGAATTATATAGGTGAAATTGCCAGGGAGAAATTTATGAGGTACCTTTTGACCCTATCTTGTCTGAATAAGATATGTGTGGGAAAGCTGGATAGGCTATGAGATTGGGAGGTATGTCTTTTGAAGTTTTACGTGTAGTGGGCCTTCGATAGGTCTTTTTGGTACGGATTTAACTTCATTAAGCATATTTTAGTTTGAGCCATTTAGAAATTTGTTACTTTTAGTCGGTGAGAAATTTCCAATTTAAAACAGAAATAGGAACTCACAAGCTGGAATGCTGCACTGTTCAATGTTGGACTTTGAAGATATATATAGCATTTGATCTATGTACATCACTTGACTTCAAAGGAGTTGAGGTTTCTTGTTGCAATGATGTGGCCAACATAGTGCACTAAGGTAGCGTTTGGTATGCAGTAATTGAAGAGGTATTGGAATGGAGCATTATGGCGGAATGGAAAAAATCTTTGTTTGGTTGCCATAAGGAATGGAATGGAGAATGTGATTCCTTCTCCTAGAGGCTTATTTTCATTCCATGGGGGAGGAGTGTCTTTTCTTTCATTCTTTATTGGAATGGAATGATATATATATTAATCTTTTTAAAATTTTCAAAACTTCAATTAAATTTTTTTTATTTATAGTTATATTTCAAGATTTCATTGTATCTAATTATTTTATTTTTTCTTTGTTTAACAATCTTACACTACTTAGGTTTACATTTATTGATAAAAAAACATGTTTGAATGATTCATTCCATTCCATTGTACCAAACAGACCATAAGACTCCTTGTCTAAGCATCTTGCATTTTGCAAATAGGCTGTCTCTTCTACTCATACCAATGGCCTTCCTGAGGCCAAAAAAAATTTTTTATCCTTATTGTCATCCTGAGTTAACAATTCAGTCAATGGAGGAGTAATTCTTGTTTGTGTTCCATCTTTTCTGGGTTCATTCCCAATCCATTCCAAACTGAAGTTCATGATAATTTTAGCAAACTAGTAATTAACAATGTCATTTAAAAGTAGTGCCTTTCTGGATTTGGTTATTTTTGATGTTCTTGGAAAAGGTTAGATTAAATAATTGGTAGGTTGAATGTTGTAGCATGGTCTTGTCAGCATAATCTGTAACTACTAAGTACAGGTATGTCAGAATTTAAATGATGAAAGCATTTACAAATTGTAATCTGATAACAAATGAATAGTCTCTGTGTTTGCTGTTGCAAAGAATTTTGCAACAGTAGTTTTCTAAGAATTTTGCAATGGTAGTTGTTTATTCAGTGCAAAGTTTTGAGTTTTGACACTTGAAGCTATCTGTACAGGTTGGCATAAAAGGTAGCTTGTATCAAAAGGTGAAGTAAAGTTATCTGTCAAAAAGGATGAGACATAGACACTTGTCCAACTCATTTACAAGATTTGGAGGTGACCAACAGGATAACAACCATACCCATACACCAGTGGAACACTCTTACTTTCCTACAGGTAATTTTTTTTTTTTTAAATTAGTATATTGAAATCGTAAGGAATATTGAGGTAATCCTCTCCTTTAGCAGGAAGGTCAGAAAACGGTCCTTTTGTTGGTCAGAATCTGATGAATCATATGTCAAGAGGTCACAGAAATTTGGAAGGAGGCAGCAGCAGGGCAAACGAATATCCTCCTCCTCCTCCTCCTTCATCAAACATTAGCATGGAAGTACAGCCGCCCTTTGTGCCACCTTTTCCGCATCCATCAATCACTGGCGGACACCCCGCTCATTATACTAATTATAATCATCTTCCAAACGCACATGATATGGAATCTGGTCTGTTGAACCACCACCACCACCACCCAACACCCAATGGAGTAGGAGGAGGGCCACTCAAAAGAAAAAGGTCAGGTAGCTTAAACAGCCTCTACACCGTAGGAAGTTCATCCAGTTCTTCTGCTTCTCAGATGCCATTAGAAAAACCAACCCTAGATCCTTACAGGGGCAATCTCACAATTGATGGTCAAGATTCATCTAGGAACGTGAGACGTAGATATAGACATGATGACATGGAATCAGAATCATCTAGAAGTCATGTCCCAAACCATTTTTATCAATCAGCACCAGTACCACATCCACCACCACCACCACCACCACCAAACTACTCCTCCGCAGCCCCCCATGTTCCTCATTATCCTGCCCCCTCCCACATACGAGGTAAAATTTAACTATTTCTTATCAAGTAATAATAACTCATGATGGCATGCATTATTAAAATTTTGATGAAAATGTAGACATGAGACATGAGATGAATCAGTTTCATGTTGGAGGAAGTTCTGGTGATCCAGCTTTCAGCAGCAGCAGCAGACAAAATCTTCATGTTCATGCCAACAACCATTCTCGCAGAATTCACTCTTCGTATGGTAGTGCTTCCAGGTACTCCCACTATGGACATGGTGGTACATCATCTTCAACAAGTGGGAATGGGCTGCGGACCCCACCAGACAATTTCTCTCCTAGAAACTCGAGGCATTGGTCTCCAAATGGGTGGAGGGGTAATTACAGCCACAGGAGTGGAAGGCCAAGGATAGCAGTTGAGAGATTCCATTCCGTTGTTGATGTAACGGAATCCCATGATAGAATTGGACATGAGGTGTGTTTCTCTAGCTTTTTTCAATTGTAACATATGTGTAATTTGAAGTCTAGTAATTAATGAATGTGTGTAGACCTTGATGATGGTGGATCGGGGGGGATCCTTGTATGGCAATTCTAGGAATTTCTCGGATCAGTATAGAGATTTGAGGCTAGACATCGACAACATGAGCTATGAGGTTTCATAAAAATCACTTGTATAATTAATTAATTTCTTTTTTATATTCTTTTTTTTAATGTATATATATTTTTTGAAGGAACTGCTTAATCTCGAGGAAAGGATAGGGAGTGTTAACACAGGTTTGTCTGAGGACAGCATGTCCAAGTGTTTAAGGGAAAAAGTTTACTATTCTTCTTCAGACCAAAACCAAAACCAAAACCAAAACCATGAGGAGGTTTCTTGTCCTATCTGTCTTGTAAGCACTTGTGTATATTTCTCTTTTCACATACATACTATACAAAATCTCAAAAGTAATAAATAAATAAATAAATGTGTTTGGTTGGAATGAAACAGGAAGAGTATAAAAATGGTGATGCGATTGGAATGATGGAAAGATGTGGACATGGTTATCATGTGGATTGTATCAAGAAGTGGCTGTTGATGAAGAAGTTATGCCCCATTTGCAAAACCGAATGCTCAAATCAGTAGTCACCCATCCACCCCTTTTGCTTTGCTTTCTCATTCTGTAAATAGATGCCATATCATATGTGCATTATGCAATTATGCATTCACTTGTACAGCACGTAATGCAATTTCCTTAGCTTAATTTTAGTTTTATTGCTGCTTTGCTGTTGTTTTTATTAGTTACTACCACCAGAAAACAAAGCGTTTTACTGGTTTTCATATATTATTAGGTGTGTAAAGGTAAAGCATGTAAGGATTTGTCCTTTGTGTTGTGTGGTGCAACAAACATATAATATATATTTCCTCAACATCCTGATTCTTGCTTCATGATTGCGTGTGTATATATATATATATATATATATATATATATATATATATATATATATATATATATATATATATATATATATATATATATATAATATAAGTTACATTTCTCGTTTTGTTAATTCAAAGCTATCAGTTATTTAGTTTAACCTGAGGCTTTGGTATTTAACTACTCCGTATTAAATTATATCAGTTATTATACATCATGATTAAACTGTGATGTATGTGAGAAAATAGTAGATCTTGAAATGGAGAAAGCAAGGAGCCCCACTGACTTTACCGCGTGATGCTTATATACAATACACCATTATGAACTATAAAATGTCACGAAGCTTTTGAGTTTTTGAGATGAAAAACAAAGTATCCTTTTCCTGTTACTGTGTCCAAGAAATAATGGTTATCATTTTACGATTCATGTTGGAAAGATAAATGATTAATATTTTTGCTGTAAATTTGTGTGATCAATATTTAGTTATGTTATGTTATAAAGTTGGGACTTAACGTGTCCAACATTCTTAACTCTACATGAGTCATTTTCATTTTGTATAAAATAATAAAATAGTGTTAATGTTGAAAATCGACACTTCTATTAGTTTAGAGTTTAGATAGAGTTTAGACTGTAGTCACTTTAAACTTTAAGACGTTCAAGATAATTTAACTTAATAGTTTCTTGGAATAATTGTGTTTTTGAACTACTTTATAATATATTCTATATTTTTATATAAATCAAGATGTTGTGTTTCTTTTATAAACTTTGTTTGGTATTTGTTCAAAAAGTGTAATTATTTGTAAATATCCTCATTGGCATCCCCCCAAGGTCCACCTACAAAGAGGTTTGGGATAGATCATGGGATTTTAAATTCCATCTTTATGAACCAGACAAATAATTTTAATGGATTTCATTTCCAAATCAGTCTAAATCTCTCAACACCCCCCCCCCCCCCCCCCCCCCCACACACACACACACACACACACACACACACACCCCAAAGTAAACAACCTAGTCCATGTAATATAGTGGAGATTATGAATATTGTTCATAAGAAAATTTTATGGCATAGATAATCCATAAGGAATTTTGCATGTTTTCTTTCCTATAGCCATTTCACTTAATGATCTCAACCTTTAAGTCCATATACAAATGACAATATACCATCGTCTTCTTATTGAAATCCTTAAAACTATATTATGTTTTTATAGAATTCTTGTCTTCCAAGAAAAATATACGTTTTCAAGAGTAACAACAATTAGGAGGCGATACACAACTTTTCCAACATGACAGTAACATAACACTTCCATTATGTATAAATCCATTATGTATAAAGTTTATTCAATAAAGATATTCCTTTTGTTCAACAACAAAAACATGATCATCTTTATTAATAAAGTGGTACATTGTGTTTAGTTAATCGTGTATATAATATATTGTATTTTATAAAGTAAAATATTGGACTTATATAATAGAGCAAACCAAGACCAGACCGAGCCGAGTTGAACCGAATCGTGCCATCTATTTGGTACAGTCCCTAGTTTTTAAAAGAGTCTGACCGGTTTTTGACTGAACGTTGAGTCTGGCTGGTTTGACTTAACATATCTTAAAAGAATGTGTTGATGAATAAATAATGTTTTATAGATCAATCAATGCCTATCTCTAAACACAAAGATGATTTACAATCAATCTACCTTTTTATAATTTCAAATAAATATTGAAACAAATGTGGTATTACACAAATGCTTTACTTTTATAATCGTATTATATTACTATCAAATTTTCAATCATCTAATATACATAATAATAATAATAATTAGTTGCTTTCCTTGAAATTGTTTTCTATCCGGACTTGAACTTTAGTATAATTAAACTAAAATAAATTGGAAAAAGAATCCAAGTTGTAAATTAATTTGATTAGTCTATTTAGCATTTGATATAAAAGTCACAAAGATAAAGAGAATGAGAGGCGAGGAGCCGAGGATATACTCGACTGAAATCCAGAAGACAATACAATAAAATGAATCAGTAATTTAACTTCTATGACTTTTTGTAATATTTAAATAATAAATTATATTATGATATTATTTGTCATATATATTTTATAATCCAAAGTTTACATTTTGTTTATCGGATTACATGGAAATCCAGTCCAAATCAGTATCGATCAAGATTAGTAGGTAAATTTGTAAATTTCAGTTGTTTCAGCTTTCAGTACTTTCTAAAAATGAACCAAACGCTCCTATATTTTGTACTTCAAATTTACTAGAATTAATTTTAGAGTTGTAACTTTAAAAAAAAAATCAAAATTTCTATAAATGTACACGAAATATCTTATAAATCTGACTATAGTTCTACCATAAAACAAAATGACAAAATCAGTTAGTAAACTATCTTCCACCAGAATAAAAATTCCACTTGGGTCGAACTTTATACATTCTATTAGAAGGGTAGCTATCGTCCCTCTTTGCATTCTGGAATGCACAACAACCGATACAGTAAATGCCAATCAGAAGCATCACCATAACGATGTTGAGAATCGAGAGTTTGTGCCAATCCCGGCGCACATCCTCTAACACCCCCGCCTTGCACGAGTCACATTCATAGCACAACACGCTTGGGTCGTTGCTCCATTTGTAGCAGTCCGGATCCTGTGTCATCATTGGCGCTTCATAGTTGCATGAAGTTAGTGGTTTGCAACACCCTGACTGCATACATTAATTTAACATACAACAAAATTAATCTAATCATCTAAGGTGTTGTTTTTTGCTTCATCAACTTAACATATGTACACGTACTTAATTAGGGGCTGTTTCTTCTTCTTTTTTTTTTTTTTTGTGTTATGTCATAGAGGAAAAAAGAAGAAATGAAAATAGCTAGTGACTTAATTAATATAGTGATTCATGTTTTTGTTGACTTAATTAAGTGATTAAGTCATTATGTACAGATTAAATCAAAAAGAAACGACCGTGAATAGTTGTCCAGGTTAACCGTAAAACCAATCAAATTCATTAATTCAAAAAGAAATAACCTTTGGAATTATGAACAAGAATCGACTTTTTAGCAAGGAAATGGTCTATTTTACACAGGTGATTGATCATTAAAAAAGTACCTGAATCGGAGACATGTCTCGAGTCAAATAGTCAACAGGTGTCCACATAACAATCTTACTACAAGTCTT
Organism: Lactuca sativa; assembly: GCF_002870075.4. NCBI lineage: Eukaryota > Viridiplantae > Streptophyta > Magnoliopsida > Asterales > Asteraceae > Lactuca > Lactuca sativa. Next base: position 210,411,605 of record NC_056624.2, read on the forward strand.
GGACCCCAAGATGCAACTTCTAATAGTCATCCAATAATCAGGATTTTCAATCCTTTTCCTCAACCAAGGTGAATAACTTTGCAAGTGGTACTCCTTATAATTCCTGCCGGGAACCTCCACTCCACCGCCAGGACCTGCCACCACAAACCCAAAAAACCGTCACCGCCAATAAGGCGGTGATCAAGAACAACATCACCACCAAGTACACCCACAAAGCCCATACCACATGAAAACATGCACCTATGAAACCAGCCAGTGATATTAGCAAGATCACAAACCCTAACACCATAAGTGGCCTTTGAAGGAAGCTTTCACAGGTGGCGGTGCTTCTTGCCATCCATAAGCCGCCACCGATGATCGGAATGGAAACCAGGAGTGTCAGTAGGTTCAAGAAACCTATCAAGGTGTTGCTAAACCTCGACATTTTGCTTTCTTTGTTCTATATCTTGTCATCTCATTATTTCTATAGCTTTTACTGGTTTTATGGTTTTAAAAAAGGTACGTGAATTCCAATTTGTGTACATCTGGCTCCATTACTTTTCTTTGCACCAAGGGGGTATGGAGCAACTTTAATATACAAAATAAGAAAAATGATTAAATTGCACTTCTTAGCCATTAAGTAACACTCCATTTTCAAATGTGAAATGACATTCATACCCCACGACAAGGTTTTCAAACTATGGGTTCCGAATATACGTGGCGTGGACTGTGGAATGTGGATGCATATATCGGTTATTTGTTTGACCACTGTAGTTATGTTGGCTCACTTTTGTTAATCAATATACCTTTACAACACAAAAAGTAAAATTTGATCAATTTATAGCTATTAATTAACTTGTGTTTATATTCATAAATAGTTGAACGAAGAATAGGGTTTGGGGCAATTAATTTGGAACAAAATACAGTGACCAGTGAATAAATTTAATGTAGAGTACATGAAAAGAAGCCAAGAAGGTAGAATGAAGTGGGAATGCGAGTTTGAAGTCCAACACCTTAAGTAAAGCAAAGAATACGGTGAGGGGCAATTTGGAACAAAAGTAGTTCCTTTTGAATAGGCCCCGTTTTTTTATTATTTTAAGGGCTCCACTAGTGTTGCTTTATAAGAAAAAGAGTTAATATCACCATAGTAAAATAACATATGGAAGCAAAATAATTTTGGCCCTTTCTCTTCTACCTACAAAAACCAATATCTAATGATACAAAAATAATATTCCAAAAATACTTGATTCCGTTTCAGAGATATAATAATTTGATTTTCCTTTTTGTATAGATAGAAATAGATATTTCTTACTCTTAAGCTTTAGGGATCTTGAAAAACTCATTTGTATGTATTCACGCTTATTGTCATGTTTTGGAAAAGACTGATGAAGAGACTATGACACATATTAAGACAAATGAGCAGGGACAGACATAATATTTCATAGTAGGAGTGCCACAAAAATTTTTATTAATGTTTCGATATTAGGAAAAAATCAAAAAAATTTGAAATTTTTTGCATTGCATCCGAAAAAACCACTAAAAGTACCATAGTAGATGTGCCCATGCAGATGAGCAATACCAGTTTGAGTTCTTCTTTGTCATGATTGGTTGTGTAGTAAGATTCGGTTTCATTGCGATATATATAGTGATACTTATTTTATAGACACAATTGCAAAAATGGTCCCTGTGGTATGCATTTTTTTGGGGTTTCAGTCAAAACCTCGACTTTTTTGGATTCATGGTCCTTTTGGCTTAGTTTGTACGCAAAATTGGTCCCCCGACTTAACTGCTGTTAAGTTTCTGATGTTAACCTCCTCATGTGCATCTCACATGAAGGTATATTTGTCTTTTCACTTCTAAAGAACCATTTTTGCACCATTAAAAAGTAATACCTTTTTATTTATTTTAATAATGAAAAAAATAAACGATCTCTCTCTCTCTCTCTCTCTCTCTCTCTCTCTCTCTCTCTCTCTCTCTCTCTCTCTCTCTCTCTCTCTCTCTCTCTCTCTCTCTCTCTCTCTCTCTCTCTCTCTCTCTCTCTCTCTCTCTCTCTCTCTCTCTCTCTCTCTCTCTCTCTCTCTCTCTCTCTCTCTCTCTCTCTCTCTCTCTTTTCCCCATAATTGGGAATCGATCTCACCAGGTGCTGCTCCAGCTTCGTTTCTTCACCACTTCAACTAGCTCAAACCACATCACTTGCGAACACTCATAGAAGTTCAATCAATCAAAAACCCAATATGAAGAAATTACACTCAGCCTTCATATTCTACGAAAATTCCCTACATTTGAAGCTTTGAATACTTTAAATCCGGTCAAGGGTTTTTCATATGAACAACTTTGCCCTTTGTTACCCATATGCATTTACGCTCCATCTTCTTCCTCAACCAGTCGTTGAAACGAGACATCCACCATCACATTCTTCAGCCACCTCTCCCCCGCTCAAGCACTTCGTTCGTCGTTCCACCGATGTCGATGCTGTCGGATTCATCCTCCGCGTCGTCGTCTTCCTCGGGTGGGTTCTTTATTTTAACAGCAAGATGTTGGTTATCGATTGGGTTAATTTCACAAAATCAAAATCAATTTCTACTTTGCTGATTGCTATCGATTGATTGTCAATTTGTTCTCATTCTATTGATTTCTTCTAATTCTTCCAAATCGAGGGTTCGATCCTTGATAAACTGCCTTTTTCTCTGCTTTGAAGAACAAAGTGAATGTTCATAGAGTGTTTGCTCTTCGTGAAGCATTCATGTTGTTCGATTTTGAGGATGAGAGTATATAGGACTTGAAATTAATGCTCATCGGATGCTTAATATCCCCATTGTATTTGAAAATGGGTCAAGAAAGATGATTTTTAACATTTTTATTTAGGTTATCTAGACAACTTGTGAAGGAATCACTAGCAATGATTAGGTCTCAAATTCCTTTCGGGAGGAAGTCGATGTTGGAGGCATATGTTGACATCGTTTTTAGGGCTTGGAAGGCTGCAAATGGGGAGACAAGAGAGGAGATAAGTTGGAGGCATATGCAAGCATTGGTTGATAGCTCAACTCATGAGCAAGGTTATTAAGATAAGTTTTGCTTCGTGATTGAAATTGGATTGCACATGGTCTTCTAGTAGATACTTCAAAGTGAAGTTGATAGTGGGCATGGTGTTTATTTTTGAACTTAGGCAGCTAAGAAATCTTTATGCAGATGTTTTATGTAAACAGAAGCACTATTACATCTCCTTGTATATGAATGTGAAAACTGATTTGTATATGAAGAGGAGGGATAACATCATAACGTCATATGGGTCTGTGTGCTTTTGAGTGAGTGAGAGAGAGAGAGAGAGAGAGAGAGAGATCTTTTATTTTTTCATTATTAAAATAAATAAAAAGGTATTACTTTTTTAAAAAAATATATTTTTAGGTGCAAAAATGGTCCTTTAGAAGTGAAAAGACAAATATACCCTCATGTGAGATGCACATGAGGAGGTTAACAGCAAAAACTTAACGGCAGTTAAGTCGGGGGGACCAATTTTACGTACAAACTAGGCCAAAAGGACCATGAATCCAAAAAAGTCGAGGTTTGGACTGAAACCCAAAAAAATGCATACCACAGGGACCATTTTTGCAATTTTGTCTATTTTATATTCATGTTTTTTGTAACATCTCTCATTGTAGATTCGTATGTTTCATAGAGCTTGCGACATTGTCACACATATCCACATCAAGACCGGAACCGGAACCCAATGGACCCAAACTCGGATTACCCGGAACCCAGATAAAGTCATTTTTTAAACCCAGAACTGGTTCCAATGGTTCCGGTTCCGGTCCGATTCTAGTTTTCTGATTTTAAATCTCATACGTAGGATGAATGACACATATACCTTCACTAGTATGATCTACCAAAATTTCTAAATAGCATGTCTACAAACTCACGACGAAAAACCTCTACTGAATATGATGACAACCTTTTCAATATTATATGAATCGAATTATAGACACAATTTCATAATAGAAAAACTCATGTCATTTTTAAAAAATTGTTTTAATTAAGCATATAAGGAATTTTTTTTTTTTGGCAAAGATGGTAATTATGTAATTTTAATTTTTCGCATATGTATTTTTGTATTTCATGTTGGGATTATAATTTGGTTTATCTATTTTGTAAAATATGTTTATTAAATGTAAAATATTTTTATCAAATTTTATATTTAACATAAGTAAATTATTAATTTGAAATATAATAATTGGTGTTAATATTTATTAAGTCTTTAAATAGAATACGACATAACTCTAAATTATATTTATTTAATAAAAAAAATTGTTTGGATTGATTGCTAATGGATGTCAAAAATTGAATTTATTTAGTTTTAGTTTTGTAGATAATAACAAAAATAAAATAGCTTTTTAAAACACATTGGGTTTTGGTTTAATAATGAATGAGAATAGTTTAATAGTACTTCTGTATTATAACACTTCTATATTACGGATCTTAATTCTCAAAGAAATTTGTTCATGGTTTTTGGGTCGGATTCTATCAATTTATCTCTTGGATTCATAATTGTTTGAAATCGGGTAGAGCATCGGTGATTATTAATGGAAGTCCGACAAATTAATTCTCTATGGCGAAACGAGTGAGACAAGGCGACCCGGTTTCCCCCTTCCTATTCATCATCGCGATGGAAGGGTTGAATATGGCGATGAAGACATCGGTTGATAAAGGAGTTTTTGACGGAATAAAATTCCCAAATTCTAACATTTGTTTATCTCAGCTATTTTACACAGATGATGCTTTATTCGTTGGAGAATGGTCGAGACGCAACATTACTAACTTAGCGAGGATCTTGAGATGTTTTTATGTTTCGTCCGGGTTGAAAGTTAACTTTAGCAAGTCTAAAGTGTTTGGTGTCGGAGCATCTCCTAGCGAAATATCGAACTAGTCTGCTCCTCTTGGTTACGAACCGTCATCTCTCCCATTTCACTTACCTGGGTATTCTTGTGGAAGAAAACATGAACTTGAAGAATGCTTGGAGGCCGATTATTGAAAAGTTTCATTCCAAGCTCTCGTTGTGGAAAGCAAAAACGCTTAGCTTCAGTGGTAGATTAACCCTAACAAAGGCGCTTCTTGGTAATCTTCCTACCTTTTTATATCCATCTTTGCCGTTCCAAATGGTGTCATTGAGACCCTTGAGAAAATTAGAAGGAGATTTATATGGAGCACTAAATTGGAAAAGAAAAGTATTATTTGGGTTGCATGGGAAACACTTATAGCCCCACAAAGGGTGGGTGACATTGGGTTTGGATCTATAAAAAGTCAAAACATTTCTCTATAAGCTAAGTGGATGTGGCAATTGAAAAATGAAAACTCTACACTATGGGCGAAAGTCATTCGATGCATTTACGGCTTAGATGGAAGACATTTGTCTATTTTTGCCGATAGATCTAGAACGGGTGTTTAGAAGAATATAGTCAAAATCAGGCATGTATTAAAGAATCTCAATATCCATCCCAAAGAAATTGTGTATTGGAAACCAACTGAAGGTTATTGGGTTTCCAACTTCGTGATTGACAATCGCTTCTCTGATTGTTACGTGAACAGATTGAATTGGCGAGTCACATAGTCTGCGATGGACCGTTTGAATGGTGCAAAGTGATACCGTCTAAGATCTTATGCTTTATTTGGAGAGCGAAGCTTTGTAGAATCTCATCATCAATTTCGTTAAAATTAAGGGGAGTCCCAGTTCCATGGATAAGGGTGAGCAAAAACCGCACCGCAACTAAAATTAACCGCATAAACCGCAACCGCAATTAAAACCGATGGTGAGGTTTTCTGTTTGTCAAAAACCGCAAATTTGCGGTGCGGTGCGGTTATTAGTTTTCAAAAACCGCAAAAAAACCGCACCACACCGCATATATTATAAACAATTTTTTTAATTAATTATTAATATATTAAATATTAAAAATAACACAAGTTTCATAGATGAAAGATGGATAAAATACTAGAAAACCAAAGTATTGGGGGTTTGTTATGTTTAACTTTGAAAAATAGTGAAATTAGACAATTTTAAGATATCTCTTGTTAATTACTATTGATTTGACGTTTTTAAGATATTAGTTGTTTGTGATTTAAGTTAATTGTCTTATACTTTATGGTTTTTTTTTTTTTATTATTATTACAAGTAATATATTTGAACTCTTAAAACCGTTTAAGCTCTAAACTGTGGTTAAAAACCACACAAAATAACCGCACCAAATTCATGCGGTTAATAACCGCAACACAGAAAAAACAAAACCGCACCGTAAAAATAACCGTCTAACCGCACTGCAAAAATAACCGTACCATGCGCTTTTGAAAATTGATTAACCGCATTTGCGGTTAGTGGTGAGGTTTTAGCTAATAATCGCACCGAACCGCACCGCGCTCACCCCTACCATGGATTATGTGTGGTTCATGTAACTTGAAGGAGGAGACGAGCGATCATATTCTACTCTTATGACCATTGGTGAAAGCTGTCATAGACTCGATTTTATCTTGGTGTGAAATCTCATACAATGGATTTGATTGGTGAAGGATATGTTACCTTTCAAAAACATTCCCTTTGTACCGGCGAATACCGTGGAGAGGATAAAATCAATAATTTTCATTTGGTGTAAACATAGAGGATCATTTAAGAACATGGACCGGAGAGTTTGGAATCTTGATCTTTTTCTTTGTTTGTAATTTTCTTATTTTCTCCTTTAGTGTACTTCTTCCCTTGCATCCTTTTGATATGAGGTGTTATTTAATTTTATATATTTGGCGGTTCAAAAAAAAAAACGTTTAATTTGTTTCAATATTAATGAAAATTTTAAATTGTTTAATGGGAAATTGATTATTTGATTAAAATATTGTGTCGATATCATTAAATAATAAACAAGTTTCACAATTATTCCACATAAAACTATAGACTTGTTTAAAACAGTTATCCCAAAACAAATATCCATAAATGTATGCAAGCAACCAAAACTTTGAGTAGTTGAGACCGTTGAGTCATTGAGTGATTAAGCCTCTTAAGAGATTTCGAGGTTTTCATAAAATTTAGGTAAAAAACAAAAACGAAACTTCTAAGTACTGTGAAACCTTTGAATTTGAGTGATCTAGGTCGAAAAAAAATCTGAAATTTGTTATTTAGTGATAGTTACCCGAAATAAACCAGATGATGGGTTCCAATAAAAAAAAAAACACAAAGGGTATCCACAGCTTTTGAATGAAAATGAAAGTTAGGTGGCTAGTGGCCACTTATAAAAAGAGTTTGAACAGCCTACGTACAATAATTATGAAACGTAATTATTATTTAATGCTATTGAATGCTCATTTAATGATATTGAATAGTCATTCAACGGCTGCATGATTTGTTTTTTTTTTCTTTACCAAATATGAAAGTCAACAATGAGATAACCATAACGTAAAATCCGTATATATATTATATATATAGTTTAAGTTTATATATGAAAATTACAATTACAAAGCTCAAAATTACGTATAAGAAATCAACAATAATCAATGTTCTCTTTGGTTCGCCACATCTAACAATGATTAATTATGGAGCTTAAAAAGAAATGCTAATCAATCAGAAGCAAGAATGAAGAACCCCACGCCACAAAATAACAACATTTTACTTATTAGCCAACCAGTAAATCAAACCTAGATGGAGTTTAAGCTTCTCTGCATTGGCTTATTTTCCAAAAATGACCTCACTAATATAAAAGCTTGCCTAGGCCTATGCAATGGCACTTCATGTCCTGCACCTGTCACTGTCACAAATGTCAGCCCTTCGTATATTTGGCTCCACCCCGCAACCTAAAACACCAAAAAAAAACATTCACATTCTTATCAACAAAACCACATAATATGCAAATTTTAAATTAAATTTTTTTTTTTTTTTTTTTAACTTGTTACCTTTCCATTATCATACCACGGATACCAATTAGCAATGGTTGAAAGATTTAACGCATCAAGTGAATATCTTGTTGCAGTGATGGGCACCACTGAATCCGTATCACCACTGTAAATGAAAACCACAATTTTATATTATTTTTAATTTGATACAGTTGTTATGTTATTAACTTTGGGAAAAGTGCACAAGTTATTGTACTTTTACCTGAACACCCATACACGTAAACCAGCAGCTATGAGTTCCTTGTAGATGGGAAGCATTGAAAGTGGAGAATCTCCCCAATATGATCCAACAATATCACTGTAATTAACGAATAATCATAAATTACAGGAAATAGCAACCTGCTTTACTATTTTTATGAATATAATAACAATCTACCTGCATGTTTTCCATGGATATGAAACTTTAGTGATGTTGGCATGAAAGGCCTTTTGAACTTCAGGAAGATTGAAGTACTCATTTGAATATTTCTCAGTGCATGGATCATATGCTCCACGAATCCATGGCTGTTTCATTGATGGAGATGAATGTACTTCATTACTTAAGAGTTCAATGGGTCATTATACGGAAAATTAGGTATAAATTAACTTACGTAACGTCCTCTTCGTTTTAATGATGAAGAGTAATTGCAGGGCTTTGTATAAATGCTATACGGATCGATGTTTCCTTGCTCTGATTCGGCAGTATTTAGAGCCCTAATGCAGGCGATTGGTGGATGCTCAGAGGACCCTCCTTCACATGTTGTTTGTAGAGACTTATAAGTTGAATCTGAAATCAAACCGTGGGTCCACCAGTACTCGAATGTACCAACGTAATCATTGTAATCGTCTGTAACAGCGTTTCCGACCTACGAAGAAAGATCAGAAACTGAAAATTAGGGAAGATTTTGGTATAATCGTTGGTTTTGATGATTGTGTTTGGTTTATACCATGAAACCCTTGAAGTTGATGATTGGATTCTTCACTCCTTTGTTTCTTTCGTAAATGATTTGAGACAATTGAGGAACATAATGACCTGAAATTAGATGAACGAAGGTGATTTACAACATTTTAGCAGATGGAAATGCTGTAAGAGAGAGGATGCGAACCTGCGTAACTTTCTCCGGTGATGTAAAAATCACGGTGCTTGTATTGAGGGAATCTTTCGAACCAATTGAGAAGGAAAGCATACGAATCTTCAGCTAAAAATTTACAACCAACATCAAAAGAAAAGTCAAAATTGAAGAACTCGAAAAGGGGGAAACTTTTTGGAAAAGATTCGATTGGATTTTTACCTGTTCTTGCATCACCAGCTGTGTACAAATCTGATGTGGTGTTGGAATATGAATAGCCAACTCCTGCTGGCGATTCGAGAAATAGCAAATTTGCCACTGACAGATTAAAGAATCACAGAGTTAGTAACAGAATTGGTGAAATTAAGACGAAAAGGTGTTCGTGTTCGTGTTCGTGTTCATACACTTGTTCCAAGAATATGGGTTGATGAAAAGGGTCTTCCCGTCGGAATTTATATGTAAAGGACCAATCTCTTCAGCAGCACCATAAGCTACTGAAGAACAACCAGGCCCACCATTGAGCCATAACAAGAGTGGTCTTGATTTTGGATCACGATTTGTAGGTGACTCGGTCAACCAATAAAACAATGCCCTCCCAGATTGTTGATTCACAGTCACATAACCAGAGTACTGAGAAAAATCAACATTTGTTGGTTGCCCAGGTAGCTCATCAATCTTATCTTTCTCTTGATCCAACAAATAATCACAAGTTCCAAGAACGATAAATGAGAGATAAAGCACAAGGAGAAACGATGAATTACCCATGATTCTAATGGGATCTTGGAATAACACTGATCCCAAAAGTATCTATATCAGTTATGTAAAGAATAAGATGATTAGACACATATGCACCTATGGGCTATGGGTAGATAGATCATATATGATAAAAAACCAAGAGAAAATAAATACCCAACAACCCAAGTGCTAAAAGGTACTAATCATACTATTATGCTTTTATGGTAAGTTTATGTTGAGTTTACTATACAAATGGAGACAAACTCACAAAACACATGAGCGAAGATAACCAAGTCAGTTGAAAATGACCCACAAAAGAATGATAACAATAAATCAAACAAGGCCACTTAGCTTGATAAAATGAAAAAGTTATTCAATGGTTGGAATTCACATATGCTAAAGAAAAAGAATAGTATGTAGAAAGATAGCGACTGGGCAGACAGAGAAAGAGAGAGAGGAAGACAAACATGTTGGCATCAACGCAAATTTTCTTGCTTTTATTCACAAAGAGTAGTAGTAGTAGTAGAGTGCAAGTTGGGAGATAGTTGTAATTTGTAAATGGCAATCTTCCATGATTTTAACCTTGTTTTGAGGAATGACATGAGTTGGATTGATTTTATTTAATTTGGGAAAAAATCAATTGGTGTATGCAGATTGCAGAATGCTATTGCTAGTTGTATATTGGGTACAGTTTCATTGGGGCATTTGACCGAACAGTTAATAGGCGCACATGGGTGAAGAAGCTGACAATGTTGAAAGAGCATAAAGAAAAAGATTTAAAATACACGAAAAAGGTTGGCGACTTTATTATGGATCTGATTTGCAGGAAGAAAGATAAGATTAATATAAACTCTTGCTAAAATTGTAATCAAAGGAAGAAGATTGATGACATACGCCATGACCATTTATTATCTCCATACAGATTATCATCTGCTAATTATTATATTCTCTTCAAGATCTTCATATGATTTATACAGCATGGGTTTAAATGTAAAAGTAAAACAGTAAATCAAGTGTTGTTTTTGGAGAAACAACCATAGTTTGTAATTAAAGTGGAAATACAGGTGAAACTGGTAGTCACTTGAGGTCCATAAGAACCAACACCAGCATGAGATAATTTCTTCGACGGAGTCAACAAGTCGAAATGAATTCAAATTTTGATGACATAATCCAATGAACTGCATCAATTTATCGATGAGTAAATGAATACACATCAGCTGTGCTTTGTAAAGTTACCAGGGTTAGATCGCTATGGCCTATGAATATGATTTTTTTTTTTTTTAATAAGGTTTGTGAATTACTTATGATATAAGTTAAAAAATTGTATAAAAAATTACCATTCAACTTTGTGTACATATATTGTCAACCAATTATAGTGTTCGTATACGAATTATCATTAACCTTCATTTTTTGTTCAAAAAATAAAATTACATCGTCGTAGCATGTCATGTCGTTGCTGATCTGAATTTTATTGTTTATTATGTACACATTATACCATTAATTTTTTTTTGTCCAAATTTAACCAATAAACTTTTTTATACACATTTACCATTAATCTTATATAATTTATTCAAAAAAAATATCATTTCAAAAAATACATATCATACTATATTATAAAGGAAACATTTTCTTTTCATCACATTCATTTTTCTTTTCACCATATTCATTTGAAATTCTCATGACTTTTCAATTTCTTTCTAATAATGATAATAAGTTGGTTAATAAGGTTAAATAAATATTAAACCTAAATTGTAATCATATATAAACTAAATTTCAATATTAAAATAATATATTTACTTCTACTTATAAAGTTGTGTTTTTTAACTTTTAACATAGAAAAAACATCATAAATGGTCTCTGTGTTTTCCCAGATTCTGAAGTTTAGTCCCTGTGGTTTAAAAATCTCATAGATGGTCCCTGTGTTTTCAAAACTTTTGACAGATGGTCCTTATCCCTCACACCGTTAGAAACCCACCATTAACCCTTATTTCATTAAAATAATATAAGGGTAAATCGGTCTTTTCATCTGTGCCCTCTTCTTTAGAACCAAATGCATGTCTATATTTTGAAAACCCTTCTCGCACCCACCCTCTTCTACTCTCACTCTACTGTGCATCCAATTGCAAAACGATTTCTACGAGTGTACAAGATGGCGATTTGTAGATGTGGAATGGAAACAACGAAGTTGACCTCATGGACGGATCGTAACCCAGGAAGGCAATTTTTGAATTGTTCAAGATGTGGGTCCGTAAGGTGGGTTGACCCTCCGATGTGTGCAAGGGCATTGGTGGTGATTCCAGGTTTGATAAGATCAATGAATCGATTGGAAGAGAGGGTTGCGATTGCAAGTGCAGAATTGTGGAACTACCGGCTGATGTTGTTCTGTTCATGGATGTTTTTTTTTTGTTTTTTTTTAACCAGTAAGGATTTGGATGGTAATAGGATGGGGGTTTTTGGTTTCTTTTGTACGCATCTAACTAGTTCAGGGGGTTTTGGATTGTGATTGAATGGGTATTTTTGGTTTCATTTTGTTGTATAAAGTGTAACACATTAAGTTAATGGAAATGATGATTATGTATTTTGTTATAAATCAGTGGTGTTGATGTGCATTTTCGTATGATACATTGTTATAACTGCATCTTGCAAATGGTTAGGAATGGTATTTCAAATCTACATTGTTATACATGCATCTTTTTTAGAAAGGTTTGGAGAGGGTAATTCATAAGCAAAATGTTGATAAAATCATTACAAGTCTGTGTTTAACCCATACAAACATGAGACTTACTTTCAACATACTTACTGATGGAAGGTCTTAACTCATACAAACATTAGAAAAGACCTAATTACCATAATTTAAACAACCAAACCACAATTTAAGTTTCAAAAGACCTAACTAACCAAACATCCAACTAACTACTTAACAGAATTTCCTAAATTACCTTTTACCTTTCCTTGTGTCTCCCCTTTTGCCTATGTCTTCCCTTTTCCCTGTGTCTTCCCCTTTGATCCAACTTCACCAATGCCTCCCTGCCCTTTACATGTTCTGGAATTGTGCCCCTTGTTATGACACTTTAAACAAGTGACTGCAAGAAATTTCCTACTTAATTTAGTTGGTTGGCTGTTGGGCTCATCAACACCTCTCATTCTCTTCTTTTTTTGCCTCCCAACCTACACATATGCATTTATTATATTTAAAACATTAACATACATGTTGGCATTAAAAATACATATCTAGCCTAGTTGGCATAACAACCTGTGTGTGATGTTTTGGTGGAGTTAAAGTGAATGGACAATCACTTTTTGGCCACATTGAACGACCATTTATTGGATCAATTTTGTTCGGATACATGGCTCTCCATGGTGATAATTTATAGTAAGGATGGACCCAATCCTCAACATCAGGGGCATCTTCTCCATTTTCAATCTTGTTACATATAGCAGAAACAACATGCCTACATGGAAAACCTATAATCTCCCAGAACCTACAAGTGCAACTTCTTTCATTTAGGTTCACCACATACTGATCCTGCCATGTGCTTGCAACTTGGTACTTTCCTGCGCCACTATACTTAGCTACATACTTTGCTGCTTGAGTCTTAATCTCATCTAAAATTATAGTTGCAGTAGTACTTAGTTCCCCTTGACACTTATCTATTTCCTTTTGCACAACACACAATCTCTTCATGAGATACTCTCTAATATACTCTAAGCAGGTGATGATTGGTTTATCCCTACCTTCCTCTATCTTAGCATTGAATACCTCACAAAGATTATTCAACAAACAATCAGTGTGTGCCCTACCTGTGAAAAACATACTCAAAAAGAGAAATTACAAATTTTATATTAAAACATAAAACTCAACAACTTCTAAATGACATACCACTGAAGTGAGATTTAGACCATGTCTCTACATGAATCTTACACAACCAAGCATGAGCTTCATCATTCATTTTCTTCAACTCATCCATTGCATATTTAAAGTGATTTAATGTTGTTGCTCTACCACATTCCCAAACCAAGTCACTTAACTCTTTTCCTTTCCATTGTTTCTTCAAATTCTCCTGAATATGCCTCAAACAAAACCTATGTTCTACATTGGGGAATACCTTTGCAACTGTTGGTATTATCCCCTTAAAAAATGCAAATACAGTCAGTTTCATTTATAAAAATAGAAAGTAAGCTACACTATCATGAGAAATAATTAGGTAAAACATACCTTTTGTCTATCAGAAATGAAGGTAAAATTTGAATTTGCTCCCAATTCCAAGTCTTCGATCTCCTAACAGTTCCATGAACCAGGTCCAAGAACTAGTTGTCTGTCACACCCCCGAACCAGACGGCGGAAACGTCCGGGGGCTGTCGTGACTCAATTGAATACCATCACAATGAATATACATGAAACATAACATCATTCATCACCAACATTTGAATATTACAACTGATGAGGTTTACATTCGTTACATTGTCTCAAATCATTACATTTCCAAAAATTAAATTGTTCGGTTCATACATAAGTAAACTGCAACCGTCACTGAATATGTTTTCCTTTGGTTCACTGGTTCCCTGAGAATACAAGTATTTTGAAAAACGTCAACATATGAAATGTTGGTGAGTTCATAAGTAGTGTTTGAAATCCAATGTTTTGTATTGTTTGAAAACCACCAGAAAATCCGATATTTTCTGAAAAGAAAAGCTTTTGAAAATGTTGTGAAGATCCATAGGTATGCTTGTTTGTTTCTACACTTAAAGAAAATTTGTTCGTTAAGGTTGTATGCATTTTGAATCTGTATGTATTGGAAAAAAACCCTAGGAAAACCCAATGTTTTCCTAATTTCTTGTATTACATGAAGTTACATTGAAACCATTGCGTAGCGTATAGTGTCAGTCCCAGGCGACGTTGGAAAGTTCTCGAGCATGATTAATTACTACAAACCCGCATTACACAAACGCCCAGTTTATAGCTATACTAACGATCCCGAAGGCGTCGTTCGTACTAATCACGTTATCCAATCGCCCTGACTAGGTGTAGTCCCACATCTGAAGAGAAAGAGGTCACGAAGACCTCGGTGACTCCATTAACCGGTTGGGGATAAAAATGTACGAGGGGTCCCCGAGTGGTATACAAGCCATTGAAAGTCCATTTACGTTGTGTCGGATCGGTAAAACCCAACACTCCGTAAAAAAAAATGTCTTCGGGCCTTAAGATCAGGTCATTGGGCTAGCTAGGCTCAACGAACAAGATTTTACACTTTTAGGGCCCAAAGATGGTGCGTAGACGTCTGTGCACACTCGCATGTATAATGTATTACCAAACTTTACTTGTATAAATCGTAGTGTCGTAGTGTTAGTAGTTGTAGATTTCTATTGGATCGAGACCGAGCCAATTCGTTTAACAACAACTTTTGGTATTGTGATGTATTGTATTTCGTCGATAGCCGTGGTGCCATTATTTGATCAAATTGTGTATATGAAATTAGTCTTGAAATTTTTCTGTTTTCAGCTCCTCATTGTTTGTAAAATTTACATTTTCAACCCTTTTATTAAATACTTCCCGGTTTGGTCCTTAAACTAATTTTCTTGACATTTTAACACCAAAAATTATTGAAATTAATATTTTTCAGCATATTTCTCATAGAAAACAGTTTAAGTCCCTGAAAATGCAGTTTTCTCGGTTTTAACCCTTCTTTTTCGCAACTTTGGCAATTTTGGCCCAAATTGGAAAATTTTTGCAACTTTGGTCCTTTTTAAATTTAAAAAGCATTTTAAACCTTTGAAAAGGATTTGGAACACTTATAGTCCACTGTTTTACAGAAAATCACAGTTTTGGCCCTCCAAAACAGAAAAATTCGCATAATGGGCCTCATTGGGCCAAAAATGTCATTTTTAGCCCATTAAGCTTGGAATTTATGTTTTTAATCCCCTAAATGAGTATATTTCCAGAAATTGATTTATGGAAACTGTTTTGGCACACTTCATCCAGCAGAATCCATGATATGCCAATTTGGACCCTTAATTTTGTATTTTTCACATTTTAGGCCCAAAATTTGTGTTTTTAACCCAAAGAAAATTATTACTAAACCACTTAGCCATTTTTCTTGAAACACTTTGTATGTAGAAATGTATTTGAAGCTAAAATCATAAAACATAAGTTATATCTCGGTTTTGAGGGGTTTTATGGCTAGATCCAACATTAAAACACATAAAAGCATACATATAAGCATGGAAATCATACAAGGCATACAAAACACATATAGATCTACACTTTCACTTGTATTCCCCCCCCCCCCCATAAAACTCATAAAAACAGAAAATAGGGGGTATGAAGCTCACCTTGGTGTGGGGGCTCGGTTTTGCAAAGAAAATGGAAGGAAAATGAAGTGATTTTTGGCCTAAGCACCCTTTGGTGAAGATTTCGACCTCTAGGATGCAAGATCACAAATATGAATGAATTTAGAAGAGATTTTAATGGAATAGAGGGAGTTAGATCATAAGTTAAACATTAACTTACCTTAGATGGTGATTTTTCTTGAAAGATCTCCTTGAAAGCTTCTTGAAATCTCGAATTTATGGGGAGGAAATGAGAGAGTTTTCTTGAATGTTCTTTGAGGGAATTTGTGAAATGTGTGTGTGTGTTTGAGATGTGGCCGAGAGTGAGAGAGAGGAAGAGAAGAAGTGAAGTGATCTTTGAAGTGATGCTTGCATGGAGGTATGAGATGTTGCATGGATGTCCTATGGATAATAATGATGTGTCACTTAAAAGTCAACTATCTTCACTCCTCTTGGGCTTGGGTATTGGGCCGAAAACATGGAGGGAAAAAAAGAAATTTGGGCCTTTTGCTCCTAAGCCCAATATTTGGGTTAGCCTTGGGTATGTTTTAAGCTTAAAAGGATGTAGTAGGATTTTTATATTTTTATTGGACTAGTTTAGGTTATTCATGTATCAAGGCTTTTAATTCAATTCATTCTAGGCCCCATATGACCCAAAATGTTGAAATAAATAAATGTGGGTCCAATTAGAGCCCAATTAGGGTTCTAAGCCCATGATAGTCTAATTGGAAGCTTATTGGTCCATTTGGATCCAATAAGGAAGTCCTAGTCCAAAATGGACTTAAGCAAGGACTTCTAAGGTCTCCAATTGCTTGATGACTATTTGTAGTACTTGCATGATGTATTTGATTGAAGTTTTTGATTCACATTAGCTTGAATGTATAGATTACATGACACAAAATTTCCAGTTGTGACATTGTCTCAACCTCTACCACTGCATATGCTACAGGGTATATTCCATTATTTGAGTCTAGACCCACAACAGTTAGTACCTGCCCAGGATATGGGCCTTTCAAGAATGTACCATCAACTCCCAGGAAATCCCTTAACCCAGCTCTGAATCCCAACTTCAATGCACCTAGACATACATATATTCTTCTAAAAGTTCTTGTAGTAGTCGACAAGCATGGTTCAGGATACACATCTATCCTAACAGTTGAACCAGGATTAATGTTTAACAATTCCAAAGCATAATCCCTCAGATACCCATATTGAAGTTGGTAGTCCCCACTAATCACACGTTCAGCCATTTGCTTTGCCCTACCAACCTTTTGAACTGACATACCAAGCTCCAGCTTCTTACACAACTCCTCGTGTAAAGCTTTGATTGGAATTTTAGGGTTACTCTGAATTTGTGGAACAATTAAGTTTTCTAAATATTTGGAAGTACAAGCTTTAACTGATCTTGTCTGCAAACATTTATGGACATCATGTACTGTTTTCACCAACCAATCCTTATTTTCATCTGGCCTCAAGATTTGGACTGCCCAAGGACATTTTCCTTTTTTACTAATCACATTTTTGCCCTTGCACTTTTCCTTACTTCTAGTTGATGGCCCACCACATTCAACTGTTTCAGTAGATTGTCCCTTGCACTTTACCTTACTTCTAGTTGATGGCCCACCAAATTGAACTGTTTCACTAGATTGGCCCACAACACCTCCACATTTGACCCTTATCCTGATTTTATCATTTTTTGCTAAGTATATGGACCTCCTTGCATTTACAGCATGTGCATGCATGTAGTCCACAACTTCCTTCTTTGTTTTGAAACACTGCCCCACCCTATATGGTTTTAAATGGATCTCCCAATGTGAGCATGGAGTTGACCTACTCAACTCCTTAAGCATTTTTGTCCTTTCATCTTCATAAAATCCTGCATACTGATAATCATCACTTTGAATAACTCCAACTCTTCATCAACTATGTCATTACCTATAATTTCGGTTTGCTTGTTTAAAATTCCATGTCCATCTACATCCACGGCACTTTGGAATTCACTCATGTCTACATCCACATCAAATTGCAAGTTAGACACATGTACAATGTAGTCACTATCATCATAATCATCTCCACTAAAATCAAAACCATCTTCATTCTGACTATAGAAAGCATCTCCACTGTCATCACTTACCATACCCTCTAGAATTTCCATTTCTACTTGATTGTCTTCACCATTTGGTACACTATACTCAACATCAAAGTCAGCATAAGTTGAATAATCATCTGTAAATGCTTCAAATTCATCTAGTCTTACACTTTGTTGTCCATCAATATCTTCACAAATTGGTTCCTCTGCAAGATTGCCTAAATTACCCTTACACACTTCTTCTATGTGGCCCCTGATCAATCCTTCATTCACATCAATGACATTACTTCGTTGGCTAACATGAGACATAACATATGGAACAATAGTCTTTGAATGATCCTGACTTTCATCCATATCTATTACTTGTGTGTGACATCCCTAAAATCACAGTCAGAAAATACCGATTTCATTTATGCTTTTTAAAATAATTTCAGAGTAAATCCTTTTGATTTAAAAGAGTTGTGGAATTTATTCCCAAAACAAAATATAATAAAATAATATTTATCTAAGCATTTCATCAAGAGATGCATTTTCATTATATAATCAAAACTCGGGATGTCATGTTCCGATACAGACCATAAAGCATAAACGATAACATTACAAGTCATTCAACAAATATATACATATATAGACTTGTAAACAAAACAACTTGATGGTTCATCCATCTTATGCCCTCGCGCCACTACCTATAATACGAAATAACTTAGTGGGTCAGGCTTGGGAGCCTGGTGAGCATATAGGGTTTTCAACCCACGATAAATAATTATATTTAATTTCACCAACCAACAATAACCCGATTACCCATTCTCGTTATCCTCACTTTTATGTCCCTAAAACAACATCTATCTCAAGGGACCTAATCTAGGATTTTCATCGGGACGAACATTACTGCTAAGGGGTTTCCTCAACAGTAGGTGTCCTAAAGGCAACCATGAGGGGGATAGAGTACACCGGTGAACACATCGTTCACAACACCTACAGGTTATGAACCTGCTAGCGTTCCACAGGACTGTCTAGAAAGAGTCTATGGTCGTTATCCATACTCCACTGAATAACTAGATCAACAACAACATCATCGAGGCCTCTCATCTGTTTATCACACATCAACTATCTACCTATGTTCTACCCAACATATTAGTAGATAAAAATATATATTTCTATACATAGTTTAAAACCTGTAGAGCATTCTCATTCAATACATATTCCACATAATAGATGAGGCACACCCACATAACACTTATTTCATAGAGAATAAATTGGATCTATGAGATAGAAGAAAGTAAATATACATTCACACACATAACAACACAATTATACACATAACATGTATTTCGTATAAAATACTTCATAATTATGCGTTAGAAGAAAATAACTACACACTCACTTGATCAGAAGATGATCGGACAGCACTACGACTTGTAGAAGTAGTATTCTTCAGTAGATCTGGAAGATCTTCACAAAAACCGAGCTTCTCGCGAGCAGAGCTTCGGCTCGGGAATTGCACTTCTCGGGATATTCGGGGCTTGGGGACTTGCTTCGGGGATCGGGAATGATACTGGGGCTTCGGGGGTACTTCTTTGTATGTAAATCGAGGTAATATGGGTGAGAGATGAGAGAATGAGCAACCAAACTCGGCTGGCCCTTCAAATCTATTTATAGGGCAAAACTGGCCCTTGCCACGTCGTGACACCTTTTTCCACGTCGTGGGATTAGTCGTTACTGCATGCGTCATCGCAAGTTGCATCTGGGGGACTCCCAGAGGTGTCAGAAGATTGGCCACATTGTGGCACTGCTTGCCACGTCGTGGTATCTGACAGTTTTGGGGTTTCGCGCCCCGAACTTCAGAAATTCATAAGTTTCGCATACGAACTCCGTTTTCGACGTTCTTTATATCGATGCAAAGGTGAGATTATGCACTACAACTCTCGTTTAGACTCCATTGGCTAATTTTGACTTTATTTTTAATATATTATAAGTATATTACTTATATATTATTTTTAGTAGGCCGGGACATGAAAACTCTGTTCGAAATTCATAACTCCTTCATATGAACTCCGTTTTCGTCTGTCTTTTTATCGTTGGACTACTATCAATGAGGTCTTCAATTCTCATTTAGAAATTTTTGGCTAAATATCACATGATCTCTATTTCGAGTATTCGGGCTGCATACGATTACCGCTAAGTCGAAACTTCGAAAAATCATAACTTCGTCATACGAAGTCAGATTTGGGCGTTCTTTTCATGCACGCTCTCGGTTTAAGGAACTATACAACATTCTTTTAGATCACTAAGGCTAAATATCGCACTAACGTAAATTTTACTTTTTACGTCATTCAGCATTGTCGGTTTTGTCGCGAAACTTCGACAGGTCATAACTTCTTCGTTATAACTCGGATTTCGGCATTCTTTATATATTCGGAAACCTCGTTTCAACAACTACAACATTATCCATAGATATCGGCTTTATCTAACATTTCATTTTGACACTTATTTTTATTCTTAATTAAATTAAGACACACAATTAAGCACATAACACATAATACTCAAATAATACACTTCTATCATTTCAAAATGGGTTACAAAGGTTAACCTGGACTACTATATCAATATTAATGACGAGCCCGGAAACACAGGCGTTACACTGTGACTGGTCAACAACATGGTTGGCAGGGTGGTCTAACTCAAGCTTTTTACTACATGATGCTACTTCTCTTCTACAAGGTTTTTTTCTATTAAGTTCCGGTGACACACTCTCAGGTTCCAGTTCCTCAATGACAACTTTGGAAGGAGACTTAAAATAACTAGCTACCCGAGTCTGACCAATTTCAATATAGACCTTTACAAGTCTGTGCTTAGGGACATAGGAAACCAATTTAAGAACATCTTGGTCATTACCTAAAGGCAATAACCCGTAGTCTAAGGGAAATTCAGGGATACAAAAATGGTAGTAAAGATTTTGTTCACCTTTGTACCCTAATTCTCGAACCATGTCATCGAGTTCATGGATTGAAAATAAATCAGTGTCAATGTCATCTACGTATGATACAGTACCATCGACATATTTCCTTCCAGGTGACTTGGTGAAGACACCACTATAGTGTATCTTCAACGTGAAATAGTTATCATATCCCTCTACAAACACAAAAATAGAAAGGGTAAAGAAGATGATTTATCTTCATGAATACATTCAAGGAAAACAAAAACTTAAGTTTTTTTTATGAAAAATCTTAACGTATCTCGATTGCAAGTCCTTCAAGCATGCATTTTTTTCACGCAAACACCATATGGACAGAACCATTGTCCTTTGGTGTTGTGTAAACCCTAAACCCCAATTTCATTTATTGGATGAGAGTGATCTGTTGAAGACAAAGTCACTGTACTCTTAGGAGATGAAGAGTGTTTGGGAGTTGACGTGAAGAAGACGGTGGCATAATCATTTCCCTCAATAAAGAAGAGGGCACAGGTGAAAAGACCGATTTACCCTTATATTATTTTAATGAAATAAGGGTTAACGGTGGGTTTCTAACGGTGTGAGGGATAAGGACCATCTGTCAAAAGTTTTGAAATCACAGGGACCATCTATGAGATTTTTAAACCACAGGGACTAAACTTCAGAATCTGGGAAAACACATGGACCATTTATGATGTTTTTTCTTTAACATATTATACTTAATTTATTAGTTTTAATATATTGTTGCATGTAAAACATTATCATTTTAAAGCTACAACTTTTGCATAATTTGTATAAAATATTTAAATTATAAACTTAAATAGAACATTACAAGACCAACTTAAATATAAATTTTAGTTTAACTTAAACAACCCAAATAATATTTTGTAAATAGTTAAAAGTGATAAATTGTAGTGTCTTTCTAATAATGATTATAATTTGGTTAATAAGGTTAAATAAATATCAAACATAAAGTGTAATCATACATAAACTAAATTTCAAGATTAAAATAATATCTTTATTTTTACTTATAAAGTTACGTCTTTAACTTTTAACATAGTAATACTTAATTTATTAGACTTAATATGTTGTTGTATGTAAACTATTATCAATTTAAAGCTACAACTTTGGAACAGTTTGAAAAAATACTTAAACTGTCAATTTAAATATAACATTACAGTGTTAACTTAAATATAAATTTCAGTTCCACTTAAAAAACTCAATGAATATTTTGTGAATAGTAAAAAGTGATAAATTGTAGTGCTAAATGCAAAAACTAAATTATAATATCAATTTAACTAAAATATTTTCTAAAGATATTTGTATAATTCTTAAAAGTTTTCAAAAACGTAACAATAGTTAAAAATAACTCTGAAAACAACTCTACAATAACAATAGTTAAAAATAACTCTATATAAATGATTATATTGTTACCTTTAAAATCGAAAAACAATGTCTGATGATTTAAATAATTATAATAATAAAAATTAAAACGTTAAGAAAATAAATTTTAAAAAATAATTAACAATAACAAAACTATAAATAACATTAAGCCATATATTATATTTAATTTTATTCATGAGTTACTCGCGGGTAAAAGTTATTCAAACGGTTGAGATTATACGGTTATAATAAATGTATATATTATCATAGAATTCAAAACAATCAATATATTATATCAATTTAGTTTATAAATTATTATACAAAATTTAACAACAAAATTATTGTTATATTTAAAAAAAAAACATATATCTGAAATGATTTCAACTATATAGGTGTTTCTGCACAACGCACAGGCATTCGCCTAGTTATTACAAAAAAATGGGTTCCCTATCGCCCATTGCAACTCCCAGATATTGTAAGGTTTAGGGGAGACGGTCCACTTTTGGCGATGACACTAAGCACTCCCTTTTATAACTACATCATACAATTTTATGTGGGCATACCTTTGATTCAAACCACTAGGTTTGAACTTGAGACTTTCCTATGAAGTGCCCAAGTCTTAACCCGATGAGCCACCAAGGTGACAATTATTGTAACATCCCACAAATATCGAGTAAAATTTTCATTTTCAAATAAATCAAAATCATTCATTCATTATCCCAAAAGACGATCAGAGTAAAAGTATTCTAAAAACATCAGAGTAAAATTATAAACAATCATTGCGGAATAAATCATCAGAGGATGCACTGCGATCATGTCGGACTCTTCCTTTTGAAATAAAAGTACCTTAAAATGTTTAAACCATAAAACTGTAAGCACAAAGCTTAATGAGTTCCCCAAAATACCACATACCATACATATCATTGAGCCTAGCCCTGTGGTATATTCCAACCCAACATACATGTTGGATTATATGTATAAGCCCATAACTATTATTGGTATGTATTCGACCCGATAATAGCATGGTCCATTTGGGTTGCACTTCATCGGAACAATTTATATGGATAGTCTTTTGAGAATAGTATGTTTATGATTTATATTAATATATTATAAGTTCTAATATATTAATATGAAATCATATTATTTAATTAGTATTGATCAAGAATTAATTTAGTGATAAAAAAGGAACGAATTAAATATGGACTCTTATATATAGGATGGGCCAAGTTCATTTAGGTTGGGCTAAGCGTGCATGGATAGTCCATGGAGTTTTTAACCCATGGAATATGGATCCTATGGAAATGAAAGGTCATGGGTATTAGGGTTAATTTACATGAATGTAACCCTAATCCTCCATACTATATAAAGAGGTCTTTGGCACATGAAATGACACTAGTGTATGAGTAAACAAGAGTGAGTCATTTCTAGTGTGCTTACTATTCTCTCAAGTTTCTAAGGTGTTTATGGTGATTTGTGATTCCACTTGAGGCTTCCACATTATTGGGGCTAAGCTCTTAAAGTTCAAGACTTCAAGCTTCATCAAAAGGTATGTTATCTAACTAGGCTTTTGTAGTATATTTGTTTTATATTATGCTAGTTAGGATAAAACCTCGGAATATTGAATATTTGCAAGTATAATAGAGAAAACATAGATCCAAGGTTTATAGGGTTGCATGTACACCATAGGAGTGTTAGAATGCTCAAAACCCATCAATAAAATCATGGGCCCAGTCCTGGGGTTTCTTTCAACCCGGACATACAATAATGGGCTCAACCCTAGGGTTTCTTTCAACCCAAACATACAGTCATGGGTCCAACCCTGAGGTTTCTTTCAATCCAAACATATAATCATGAGCCCAGCTCTAGGGCCCTAGCCCTGGGGTATATTTCAACCCAATCATACATGTAAGGGTGTAGCACCTGGGTCTTGGTACGTATTTCTTTCTAACTATTTTGCATTTTTGGCCTTGGACTCGGCAAGTTGAAAGACCAACTCGCCGAGTAGAAGCGGGACGGGACGCGGGATTCAAGTGACGGACTCAACGAGTTAGGTCCCAGACTCGACGAGTAGACCCTGTCTGGACAAAAACCCTAATAAGAGGGTTTGCACCCTATTTAAACAATGTTATGACGGCCACAACGTCCCTTATGCTCCCAGAACACCTTTCATTGAAACCCTAGCCGTTATTGAAACAATCTAAGCCTTGTTGGTGGATTTTGGTGTTTGTGGTCTTAAGAAGGAAGGAGAAAAAATTGAGGAAGCAAGTAAAGACCAAGGGAACCCGAGTTTGTGCACCTTCTACAGTTCATTGAAGGTAAAAAGTTGTAACCTTGCTCATTCATTTGTTAGATCCCTTTTGGGGAGATTTAGGGCTTTTATAAGCCATTTTTGATGGCCAACCATGATTGCAAACATGGTTGGGGGTTAGAGCTTCTGAATCACGTCATTAAGGGAGTCACAAGGCAGTTGGGGACTGCTTTTGCACCCATGAAAGGTCCCACACATCATAAGAGCTTGTTTTATGTCTTTTGGAGCTCAAAGTCCCATGCAAGCACGTAAAGTTTGTAACTTTACGTGCTAGATCGATTGTAGAAGCTTGGATCTATCTTTTGATCAAAGGTTGTACATCAGAATTCGAGGATTTAGAATGTGGACGTGACCGACTCGACGAGTCCGTTCTTGGGACTCGACAAGCCTAAGGTTTTGAGTCCCATATCTGTTGAAGGTCAAAAGGACTCAGTTGAGTGTTAGAAGGGTTGTAACCGGATAGAAAGAGTGACCCAACGTATTGGACGTAATTTTATACATGGAGTTCATGGGACTCGACGAGTGCTAGCACAGACTCGGCGAGTCCAAGGCAATCTTCTTAAGTTTGAAGATGAACTCGTCGAGTTGTTCATGCAACTCGACGAGTCGAGGACAGGACTTGTTCATCAGATGAAGGTGGACTCGACGAGTGTTCATACAACTCGGCGAGTCGGATGAGTTTCATGCGATGTTCATACAAGAGAGGAACTCGTCGAGTCAATGTCAAACTCGACGAGTCGAGACATCGATAA
The DNA here is from genome assembly GCF_002870075.4 of Lactuca sativa. Classification (NCBI taxonomy): domain Eukaryota; kingdom Viridiplantae; phylum Streptophyta; class Magnoliopsida; order Asterales; family Asteraceae; genus Lactuca; species Lactuca sativa. The sequence goes on from NC_056624.2 coordinate 210,437,097, forward strand.
GGACGAGTAAAGGGTTAGGGACTCGACGAGTTGACGACCCAACTCGGCGAGTCGGGTCAACTTGAAGTTGACTTTGACTGGACTTGGACTAACCCTGTTTAGGGTTGCACGTGCTGTGTGTTGACCTGAAGGCTATCGTGTGGGAATCGAGGAGTCGAAGGGAGTCGACTTGTGCGCCGAGGATAATTCAAACACTGCACGACATTGAGGTGAGTTACCTTCCAGTAGGGGTGGGTCTAAGGCCACAATGTCGGCCCACCAGAAATGGGTATTTATAAGATAATGGTCTTTGTGGTAATTATCTTGGTCTGGTTATGTGTTTTGGTCATGAGATTTATCTGTATGATACGTTATGTGTATAGTAGGGATTAGTTTCCCTGACAGTGCTCCTTAGGACCAAAGGGTAGGTCAGTACCTGGATATGCCTGACTGTATGCTTATATATGTGTTGCATTTTAGTGGTAGGGGTGAAATAGTCTCCAGTTACCAATTGAAAGATACCGATGGCAGTTACCGGTTGAAAGATATCGATGATGATTACCGGTTGAAAGATACCGACGAAGGTTACCGGTTGAAAGATACCGACGATATTGTATGGTATGTGGTATGATGGGGGAACTCACTAAGCTTTGTGCTTATAGTTTTGGTTTTGGTTTCAGGTACCTCTTCGTCGAAGGGGAAGGAGCTGGCGGTGGAGTAGCGCATCACACACAGATGGTTTCCGCACTGAGTTTCTAGGATTGTACTCTGATTTTCATTACTTTGATGTCATGATTTGAGACACAAACATTATGATTTTGTAAGGTGTTGTTTTATCGACAATGTTTTGGTAAAATGTTGATTAAACATATTAATTCAAAATATAAAATTTTCGGGCTTAAATTTTGGGACGTTACAAAGGGTCACAAAGACAGCTAGCATCCTACATAACACAATCCATTGGGTCGGCATTGGTGCATTCAACCCACAAGTACAGTGAGAAGACTCACCTGAAGTACTCAACAGAAGCGTAACAGCTACTTCAGCATCAGAACAACCAACTCAAGCTTCCTAAAGCCAAACCGAAACCAACCCTCAGTCAAATACTCAATTCTACCTAGCTTTGACCAAAAGTCAAACCAGTCAAAAAGTCAACGATATATATATATATATATATATATATATATATATATATATATATATATATATATATATATATATGAGTGCTCATGCGAAAATGCAAATAATTTGCGAAAACAAAGAAAACCTATGAGATTGTGTCACCTCAACCTTATATTTTGGACAAAAATTCATTCAAACTATGAACTACATGATGATAATCGATGATACATGAGAAATTGTTTCATATCAGCAAAACATGTTTATTTGACATTTTTATTATGAAAATTTGAATTTAAAAGTGGTTAAGGACGTGAAAAAAAGAAAAGAAATGGTTGTTAAAACCACCTTTAAATCTATATTATCATAACATCTTCTAATGTAAACTTATTACTTTAATTTATTGCTAATAAATTTAATTTCTAAAGTACATGTGTTTGATTTTTATAAGATAAAATCTATTTTCGTATTTTTGTAATATATTTCTGTTTTCAAATGAGCCTCGATAGATATAGTTAAATACATAAAATAATAATTTGTTTTTCATTGATATTATAAAATTTGATTAAAACATTAATCGGGGCCAAATGTCTTATTGGTTTATGTAAAGTCGATTAGTGTTTATAATGATAAATTAAAAGTTGACCGAATGATGTACCAAAAATGATGTATTTTGGTGATTTTTATATTGAGGTAAATTTGGTCAAATTTTGTTATTTATAATGATCAAAATAGTTCTAAGTAGTTTCAAAATCAGACAATATCTAGGATATTAGGTTCAATGAATTTTAATTCAACGGTATCACGTGTTGTCCTTATTCATTGATGTCAAGAGTTCACGTTTCGTTTTATACAAAGGTAGAATCAAATAAAAATGAAATTTTTTTAATGATATATTTAGATTGATACAATATATTATGCAATAAAATTTACAATATAAAATCAAACTAAACACCATAATTATTATTGGATATAACATATCTCTATTCATATTTATCTTATGTTGCCTTATATACTTGTCTAGTTTTCCTATATAAACCCTATTTTATAATCATTTTAATTTAATGAAATATACATGAAATATAAAAAAATATTTATTTGATCAATTTCAATATGGTAGGGGTGGCAAATCGGGCCATCGTGTCGTGTTTTTGTCTGACACGACACGACACGACAAGGTTTTATGTAACACGAACACGACACGACACGATGTCGTGTTTTTTCTAACTAACACGAAAACGAATCAATTAAAAAACGACAAACACGACACGACACGAAAAAATAACCTAATATAACAATTAGTATACTTAATTAAAATTTAATCATACATAACACGACAAACACGAGAAACACGAAAAACACGACAAATAAATGTTAAATCGTGTCAATATCGTGTCGAATTTTGAACACGAACACGACACGACACGACATCGTGTTTTTTACACTTGACATGAACACGACACGAACACGAATTCAAATTTTAGTTTCGTCTCAATTTCGTTTCGTGTCGTGTATTTTTGTCGTGTCGTGTTCACAATTGCCACCCCTACAATATGGTATTAGAACTGTTCTTAATCTAAACCCTACTTGACACAAACCCTAACCAGCAACCATGGTTGGCAATACATAATCAAGCAAGAAGATCGAAGGTGCACTAGATACCAAATTAGATTTGTTGCACATCAATGACACCTAGACTGACAACAATTATGCAGATTGGTCTCAAGAGATGATGAACTTTCTCTTTGCCAAAAACAATGTAGGCTTCACTGATGGTTCGATTCAGAAACATGGTAAAGATTCTCCTGATTAGATGTTATAGATGTGATGTGATGCTATGGTGAAAGGATGGCTCACAACGACAATGAAAAGGGACATTAGGGTTAGTGTGAAGTACATTAATACAGATTCAGAGATATGGTCCGATCGACTTGAAAGGTTTGGAAAAGAAAGTTACCCTCGGGCCTACGAGTTGAAACATGCACTTACTACAGCTCATCAGAGTGGATCTTTCGTATCAGCATATTACACTAGGCTTCGAGGCATATAGGATGAGATGCAGGCTGCATTGCCCACGCCCTAATGCACTTGTAGTGGCTGCACCTGCGACATTGGAAAGAACCTAAGCCAACTCAAAGACAAAGAAAACCTTTATGATTTTCTCATGGGACTTGATAATGATTTCTTTATGATTAGAACCCAAATATTGGAAACAAATTTGATCCCTACCCTTGGGAATGCCTATCACCTCGTTGTAGAAGACGAACGACAGAGAGCAATATCCATCGACAAGAAACCCATGACGGAGGAGACGACTTTCATGACCAACATGCCAGGATGACGTGAGGGAAATCCCGACCAACGTCGTGATAAGCCACGACCAAAAAGACACCAAACCTAGTGATGTCACCGAACATTGCACCTTTTGTGGAAAGGACAGACACTCTCGAGAAAGTGGCTTCAAAAAGATAGGATACCCTAAGTGGTGACCAGGAAACCAAAAGCGACAGGAGTCGAAACCCAAAGCATCACGCATTAAAACGGAGCCTACTCCTATTCCAGGTTTGATGGTTAGCCAATATGAGACCTTCTTGAAGCATTTTGAAGAAAAGGGAGGTACGATCAAAGAAGACACCAAACCAAAGGCTTACATGACAGGTGAAGGGGACTATGATGATGATTGGGTAGTTAACTCGGGCTCTACCGAACACATCACCCATGATGTCAACATCCTTGAAAACAAAATGAAAATTTGTTCTTATTCCCAACAGGGATGCCATGCCCGTTAAAAGAAGAGGTGGATACACATTGTTAGGTGGACCTAAATTAAATGAGGTTCTAAACATACCAAAATTCAACTATAATCATTTATCTGTAAGTAGAATAAGGATCTCCAATGCACAATAACCTTTTTCCCTGATTTTTGTGTCATGCAGAAACTGCACACAATGAGCTTGATTGATGTGGGTGAGTAAAGGTAGGGACTTTACCGGATGGGAGTTTTTGAAAGAAGAGACATGACGACGACCGCTGAAACTTGGTACAAACGATTAGGTCACGCATCTAGTGAAAAACTTACCAAAATACATTTTCTTAATAATTTTTCGTTCGATAAGTCTTGTGATTCTTTTTTTTGGAAAGGGAACTTCCCTAACGACGGTTTCCGGGCCAGCTTACGCGCACCGACTAATCCCCCGCTGCAAACATGAGACTTTGACTCATGCCCTGGAGTCACTGCAGGCGAACCTCCATGGCCACAAGGGCTGAGTAGTGCCAGGATTTGAACATGGGTCAATAGGTTATCCACCATATCTTCCACATGCCTTACCAAGTCACCACAACCCAAGTGGTTAAGTCTTGTGATTCTTGTTTCAAAGCCAAGCATACCTTTTTAAAATAATGAACTTAAAACTAGGGATTGTTTGTATTTATTGCATTGTGATATTTGGGGTAAATACTACACCCCCTGTCTTTCGGGGGCTAGTTGTTTTTTTAACTATTGTTGACGACTTCAGTAGATCCATTTGGGTTTGTTCTACTAAAGGTCAAGCTTGAAGCAAGAAAACATTTGATGAACTTCCACAAATTGTCAAGAATTAGTTTAGAAAATCTATTAAAAGAATTAGGTGTCACAGTGATGGGGAATTTACTTTCGACAACATGCTAGAATTTTACAACCAACAATGAATTCTTCCTTAAAAGACATGCCACATACACCACAACAGAATGGAGTGCTGGAACGAAAACACAAGTATCTCCTTGAAATTTCCCATGCCTTAAGGTTTGAAGCAAACCTTCCAAAAATATTTTGAGGAGAATGTGTTTTTTGGCTGCTATCAAAGGTGATCATGAATAAAGCACCTTATGAAGTCCTTTTTGAAAGAAAGCTTGATAATGACGTTATGAGAGTTTTTGGGTGTCTTGCTTACTATAGAAACACTGATTGTAAGGGCAACAAGTTTGATACGAAAGGGAAACCCGAGATTTTCTTGGGATATCTGAAGTGTCTTAAAAACGATGTTTGAATCAATCGATCATGTTTAAACGATAACGAACACAAAAATGTAAACATAATCTATATGGCTAAATTTCATATTTGGAATGAGTACAAAGGTTTTTGAGTATGAATGAAATTGAGAAGTATTCGACTGAATTCTAGACTTAAGTACTTACCCTATTTATAGGGTACATCAGATAAGCAAAAAATACAAGGACTCAACATTACAAATTGAAACTCTATGTGCCTTGTAAATACTTTAGATAATGAAAGTGTTAGCTTTCGTTATTTACAGACATGTAATACAAGATATAGCTTTTGACTCTGATCACTACAAATTTCGACCCTACAATATCCTACGGGAACTAAGGTTACAAAATCTATGATATAAAAGACAAAAAAATGGTTGTCTCTAGAGATGTAAGATTTTGTGAAAATCTTTTCCCCTTCAACAAAGTGAATGACAAACGAGACCATGAGGATTTTCTTAATGATACACCCCATTATGAAAACGCAACTGGAAAAGACATGAAGGATCACTTACTTGAAACCCACGATGATCAAGAAACACATGGTCTAGAACCCTCTCATGAAGAACCTGTTACTGAAACAAATTAACCAAGATTTCAAGATAAACCGTCTCTAGAAAATAATTGTGATCCTGTTCCCTGATCAGACATGGCTGAAATGACACAGAATGCAGCCACAACACCTTCAAGATTTCGTTGTCCAACTCCCTTCATCCATAGATCATGCACAAACCACACCAAGCCAAGTCTCCTCAACGATACATTCTTTAGAAAATTTTGTTTCTTATGATAAATTATGTACTGCTCACAAAGTTTTCTTAATGGTCATCGATTCAAGCGATGATCCAAAATATTTTCATGAGCTAGTAAAAGATGAAAGAAGGAAAGAAGCAATGACGAGGCGGATTAGTGCTCTTAAAGAAAACGAAACTTGGACCCTCAAAGATTTACCAGAGGGCAAGCATGATATTGAATCTAAATGGGTATACAAAGTGAAGTAAAAACAAAATGAAGAAGTTGAAAGGTACAAGGCTCGTCTCATCGCGAAAGGTTTCATTCAAATGGAAGGTGTGGATTATCATGACACTTTCGCTCTGGTTGCCAAACTGGTCACCGTACGTGCTCTTCTTGTAGTAGTGGTAAAGAAAGATTAGGTTATCCAACAACTAGATTTGAACAACACATTTTTGCATGGAAACCTAAACGAAGAAGTATAAATGAAAATTCATCAAGGATTTACTAAAGAAAGAGTGAAAAGAGTTTGCAGATTAAGAAAATATCTATATGGATTGAAGCAAGCTTCTTGGAATTGGTATCAAAAATTCACGAATGCCCCTCTTAAGCTTCAATTCACTCAATCCAAAGTCGATCACTCCCTTTTCATACGACATCAAGGAAAATCTTTTGTACTAGCTCTTATTTATGTTGATGATGTGATTATTGTGGGAAACAACAAACGAAAAATACAATAAATGAATGAGGAAGTTGACAGAAGATTTGGCATAAAGGATCTTGGAAATCTCAAGTACTTTCTTGGAAATGAAGTTACTCACACCTCATAAGGTTTGGTTATAAGTTAAAGAAAATATACCTTGGACATTCTTGATGATTGTGGCTTACAAGGATGTAGACCAGGCTCTTTTCCCATTGACAAAAAAAATCAAACTAAATAAAAGTGAAGGAAAACCAAACATCAATGCTAGCAGATATCGTTGTATAGTTAGCAGGCTACTCTGCTTGCAGGCCATGAGACCTGACATTACTTACATTGTGAATGTATTAAGCCAGTTGTTGCTAACCCCAGACAAACACACATTGATGTTGTTTTTAGAGTTCTTCGATACCTCAAAACCACACCTGGACAACGAGTTCTTTTTCCAAAAGATGAGGGGTGTGCTCTCATGACTTATTGTGATTCCGACTGGTTAGGTTGTCCTTTTACCAGAAAGTCGAGAATTGGATATGTACTTCTTCTAGGGGGAACTCCTATCTCCTGGAAGTCAAAGAAACAGTCAGTCGTTTCTCACTCATTAGGTGAGGCTGAGTACAAATCTATGGCATCCACGGTTAGTGAAATTTTATGGGTTTGTTGGCTCTTAAAGGAACTACATGTTGAAGTCACTGGACCAGCCCCTCTCTTATGTGACAACCAAGTTGCACGCCACATAGCAAACAACCCAGTCTTCCATGACCAGACGAAGCATGTGGAGATTGATTGTTACTTTGTGTGAGAAATATTAGATTCTAATCAAATACAACCTCATTACATTGACACTAAAATGCAAATTGTTGATCTGCTCACAAAAGGATTGGGAACACATCAATTTAAGTTTCTTCTTGGCAAGTTGGGTGCTCGAGACTTACACACTCTAACTTGAGGGGGGAGTATTGGATATAACGTATCTTTATTCATATTTATCTTCATTTATCTTATATACTTATCTAGTTTTCCTATATAAATCCCCTTTTGTAATCGTTTTAATTTAATTGAAATATAGAAGATTTATTTGATCAATTTCAATAATTATAAAACTAAATAGTTTTAAAAATATATTAGGTTACTATCTAGTCGTTCTAAGTTCTAAGTTTTTAGTAATTATAATTGAGAATTTTATATAGTTATACGCCACATTTCATGCCGGCATCATATTCCCTTTTGAAATTAGCAGTTAGATACTCAAGTGTTTTAATCGGTAATGTTTTTAAAATATTTAATATCTATAAATCATTTTTGTAATAGTTTGATGACCAAAATTATTTTTGGCCATATTCGCGCAATGATGTTCAATGGAAACCTTTATGAAGTCGAGCCCACATGTTTGTATGGCATGGTTTATGAAATATCTTGATTTATAAATACTAAATACTTTAAGCGGAAAAATTATATAAGGGTGGGAATTGTTGATACGACACGACAAAAATACACGACACGAAACGAAATTGGGATGAAACTGAAATTTGAATTCGTGTTTGTGTTATGTGTAAAAAGCACGATGTCGTGTCGTGTCGTGTTCGTGTTTAAAATTCGACACGAAATTGACACGATTTAACATTTGTTTATCATGTTTTTCATGTTTGTTGTGTTTTTCGTATTATCTACGATTAAATATTTATTAAAGACAAAATTGCAAAAATGGTCCCTGTGGTATGCAAATTTTTGGGGTTTTAGTCCAAACTCTGAGTTTTTTGGATTCATGGTCCTTTTGGAGTGGTTTGTATGTGAAAATGGTCCCTCCGAAAATTGAAATGACTATAATATCCTTGGGGTATTTACTTTTTATTTTTCTTTTATTTTTCTTAAATTTTAATATTTATTTATTTATTTTAACAACTAAAAAATAAAAAGGGGCCCACATCTCTCTCTCTCTCTCTCTCTCTCTCTCTGAGTGTTTATTTTACTGTATGAAAAATATTTCCCCATTTCTTCGTCTTCTTGGTTCCAATTATCCACCAGGCATGGCTACCCAAACTTCATTCTTTGCACTTGTAATCCCCAATCAAACCTCCACATGGAAACAATCATAACCCATCTCCTTCAACAACGTCAAACCATCCAAAACCACCACCATCAAGGTTGCAGCGACAGGGGAGGTCCCCACCAAAGAAGGTCCGATGGGATTCATCCCACTTGAACTCAACCCCAATATCTCATCTCCAATCTTAGCCGGAAGCACCGACGGGCTGCTAAGAAAAGGATTTATGGGTTTTTCGTTGAAAGTTTTTCTGGGTTTTATTTTAGATTTCCTGGTTTGGGATGGTCGTCACTACCATCTACATCCCCTGTTCTTGACTTCAATCCAAATCAGAAATCACAGTAGAGAGATATCTCTTTAGTGTTATGGAGTTCTTAGGCTATTAGAAAGAACATGCACACAAGACACTTGATGCAAAGAAGAGGGATGTGTTTTGTGCTTTTCTAATTATGCCCTTCGTTTGTAAAAGAGGAGTAATCAGGTTCTTCTGGGGTTTTTGTTCGTTTGCAACCCAAACAATAGGAAATCTCATTTAGGGAGGTTTAAATCATTTTTGAACTCACTATTTTTTATAATCAAGAACAACTGGACTCCTTTGGGGTTTCGGTTTTTGTTGTTAATTGTTAGCCATATGCAATTAAACATAGAATCAACACAATTTCCTTAGTGAAATCCCATCTGGATATGGTAAATAACTGATGAGTACTATAAGGTTAAATTGATGATTGGATGATGTTTGCTAGCTTAAAATAGTGGTGAAGACGGCGATGATGGTGGACCATGTGGTGATTTTTGGCGGTTAAGACGGTGATGAAGCTGGGTAATTTTGGTCTCCCTGAACACCAGTAAAGATGGCGATTAGGATTTTCCTCCAGCTAGAGAAGATGAGCTTGGGGTTGTGCCTAGTAGGAATGAAGTCGTGCAGAGAGAGAGAGAGAGAGAGAGAGAGAGAGAGAGAGAGAGACCTTTTTATTTTTTTAATTGTTAAAATAAATAAATAAATATTAAATTTTAAGAAAAATGAAAAATAAATACCCCAAGGGTATTATAGTCATTTCAATTTTCGGAGGGACTATTTTCACATACAAACCACTCCAAAAGGACCATGAATCCAAAAAACTCAAGATTTGGACTTAAACCCCAAAAATTTGCATACCACAGGGACCATTTTTGCACTTTTGTCTTAATTAAATAAACTAATTTTTTTATTATGTTATTTTTGTCGTGTCGTGTCGTGTTTGTCGTTTTTTAATCGGCTCGTTTTCGTATTAGTTAAAAAACACGACATTGTGACATATCGTGTTCGTGTTACATGAAACTTTGTCGTGTCGTGTCAGACAAAAACACGACATGATGGTCCGATTTGTCACTCCTAAATTAATATTATATTATATATATATATATATATATATATATATATATATATATATATATATATATATACCTTAATAATCATTTAGCATGTTTTGCTAAATTTTAATAGGTACATGACCTTATGCAATATGTACAATCCATTTATGCATTAAAATTTAGTCGATAGTCAGAAAGTCAAAAGCTAAGCGTTCGATTCAAATTTTTTTGAAACCTGGAATAGAATGCCTTTTGACCTGATCAAGTATGTTGAATCCGAGAAATTGGCAAATATACTTGGATTCTGGCCAATCTCCCTATATCTAGTGTCTTTTTGTTGAACTTCTGCATCGTCTTCATCTCCACACTCTTTTACAGCCTTCCTTCATCTCTCTTACTCCCTCCAAGAGAAACCCTAAATGCCACCTTCAAACACCTACTCTGTCAATTACCTACTTCATTCTATTCCTTATCTCTAAATACCTCTCACCACTGTCCACTACCATTATATTACCTTTTACCACCTCTATCACCATAATCTACAACACTAAACGCAGATCGACCTCGACATAAAAACTCTTGTCGATGGACCACTCATGTATAAATTTAAGTACATCATCTGACTTTGAATTGGGTTCAAGCAATCTGACATTCTGGCCCACCTTATCCAATTTTACGTATTTAATCTATTCCAGATTTTATAAAATGTTAGGTCGAATTTATCGATGATTTCAGATTGCATTTTCTTCTCTATGATTTTTCAGATGGTGATGAAACAAATGTCGCTTACAAGAGAAATGAATGGTATTGTTGTTCTTATTATATTATGAATTCGAATTATGTTTCTATATATTTCATTGTATGGTTTTAATGTTGAGCCCTAATTTGCTTTATGAGAAGCGCTCAGCTTCTCATCCAGAAGCTCTAAAATACTCTCCTTGACTGATCCGAAAATCATAAGTGTCTGCTCTAGAATGCTATATGTAACCTCATACGAAAGAAACTCCCTTGTCTGCTCATCCATCTACTCGGATCAGAGCCCAAGCCTGATCCCTCACCTAAAGTGCCCGCCGGCCTAAGACGTAGAACCACCATACTGAAAATACACCCTAACAAACATCAGTATACTCATCAAATCTCGAACGATCTAACATATTACAAGTTCCCTGGATTCATCTCAGCCTTTCCTGATTCGAGTACGGATCCTCTGCTTTCAGTAGTACGGGCCTATACTACCTTCCACATATATTTGTACTTTCCTCAAGAACTGCCTCGACTCTACCAAGTCCCTTCCACTACTACTACTACTGTGGATCTCATACTAAGCTCTTCCTATGTTTGCCCTAGGGTAATCACCAACCCACTCTCTGCTATCAGTTGCATAAGAAGTCCATGCTACCTCCCCCTAACTAGCTCGTGAATATTATTACATATTACTAAAACTTTATAATTCTTCGAAAGAGAGATCCTACCCTACAACGGTTGGACTCAAACAAGAGTTGCGCAATAGAGTTAGACCTAACCTTCTGAGATTATTTAATCCTCGCAATATGTAACATAACATATTCATTTACTAGTTAGTAGAAGATAACTAAGCCTCCTAAAAGCACAAAGAAAGCAGCATTCGTGCATTGAGTAAACATAATAAAGCATATCTCTTTCAAGATATCCCTGACTAATCTGTACTAGCATGTAATTCATAAGATGAGATACATATAACAAGCACATAAGGCATCCTTCCTAGATCCTTAGTCCTAATCTAGCATGTTGTTTTCATAAAGCTGATAATCATAACATAGCATAAACTTGTATGGGTAATTTGGGAATACTTACTTGAGCTCAGCTGATTGCATGCACCACACCCTTTTCTCGTTTTTCAAATTCTTTTCTCTTTTAAAATTCTTTTCTTTTATGAAAATGATTTTCTTTGAAAATTTTATACCACTTCCTTAGTGTGAGTTCAGACACACTCGAGAGTGTTTCCAAATCCCTCAAACCAAGGCTTTGAAACCAACTTGAAACATTCAAAAAGTACGGTCCAAAAATTTCGTTTTCAAATCATTATTAAAACCATAAATCATCCATACCCATAAATAAAATCGCGTATCATGTATCATATAATATCATAATATCTGTCACATGTCAAAATCTCATATCAAAATATCAGAGTAAAACTCCCAGGCTGAAGTATGTGGTGTGTGTCATGCGATCATCCTGAGCCCTTCCCCTTGCCAGTGGATGTACTTGAAACCAAAACTGAAATCTGTAAGCACGAAGCTTAGTGAGTTCCCCAAACTACGACATACCATACACATATAACATGCAACTAAGAGATACGGGCCCCGCCCACACTCAACCACTTCGAGATACGGGCCCCGCCCACACTCGGCTACTATGAGATACGGGCCCCGCCCACACTCATCTACTGCGAGACACGGGCCCCCCACACACAACCACTAAATAAACATACAAGTATCACACAGACACCAAGTATAACTAATTCTAAAAGTCAGACATATATCCATAATCAAACTAAATCGTGAAATATGGGCCCCGCCCACACTCGGCTATTAACATATCATACTATAGGCCATCCTTGGTGCCTTAGATTCGTTCCTACCAAAGGGAAACTCACCTCAGAAGACTGACTGCTGAAAACCTGAGTGAGAAACCCCGTTCTGCTGCTCCAGTAACTCTCCGACTATAAATTTCATAATGACACTTAGTCAGAAGCTGATAACTATTCTTAAGGTAAAATGACCATTTTACCCCTAGTCAAGGTCAACTTTTCAAGTAGACCAGACTCGCCGAGTCAGCCTTGTGACTCGTCGAGTCCTAGAACTCAGAACCCTGGAATCCCGACTAGACTGTCCGAGTCACCCCATGACTCGTCGAGTTCCCAAGCTACTTGTTATCGCGATTCGTCGAACTAACTCGTCGAGTCTTCCGACTCGCCGAGTCCTAGCATAATCAGAAAAGGGACAAGATCCTCCCGCTCGCCGAGTTCCTGAATCAACTCGTCGATTCCTATGAACATCATCGAGGTTTCTTCATCGGACTCGCCGAGTTCCCTTATGAACTCGTCGAGTCCCTTGCATATCTAACCTAGATAACTAGTTTCACACTTCTGCCACTCCAAAATACATATATGGGTTGTTTGCATGGTCCATTTCTATAAAGTTGGAGACTTGATGGCTTTGCACACCTCAAATGGACCCAAACTCAAGTTATAGCAACCTACTTTCATAATCATGGCCATGGCTTGGATGAAAACGGGTTCAAGACTCCTTTTATGACTCTAAAGGCCAAATATCACAGGAAAGAGGGATTACTTGTCACACAACCCATGAGAAGCAACTTATCCTACTCAAAAGGGTCAAAAGACCCACAAATCAACATTAAAGGAGATCTAAGCTATGGGTTACAAGCTAAGAACTTGTTACCTCAGAAAGCTGCCAAAGATGGATGTACATTGTTCCTCTTCCACAAGCATGCTAGCTCCTAGTTCTTCCAACTATCTTCAAAAACACAAAAATACACTCAAAATCTCAAAGGTGAAGCTCTCAATCAGATTAGGGTTTTTGGAGGGCAGGGAGGCTGGTAAGGGAGGCCTAAAAGGGGTTTAAGTGGCTTAAATAGGGTGCAAAACCCTGAAAATAGGGTTTCCTCCTGGCAGACCTACTCGTCGAGTCCATGCTTGGACTCGTCGAGTAAACTCTTTAAACCCCGCCTCCTTTCTAGCATCTACTCGACGAGTTAGGGCCACCAGCTCGTCGAGTAGCTCTAGAATAAATGTTTGATTAATGAATTAAATGTGTACCAGGAACGGGGCATTACATTTCAAATGGACTTTAAACCCATCCCTACATCCGCCTTGTGCACAAGATCTCTTGTTAACCCTTTGGTTAAATGATCGGCTAAATTTAACTGAGTTCTCACAAACCCAATAGATATCACACCAGTCATGATGAGCTCACGAATCAAGCTATCTCTAACACATAAATTTCTAGACTTCCCATTATACACTAACTATAAGCCTTAGCCAAGGTAACACCACTATCACATCTGATAGAAATGGTACATATCAGTTTAGGCCATAATGGAGTTTCATAAATCAACTTTCTTAGCCACTCAGCTTCTTTACCAGCAGTAGATAAAGCTACAAACTCATATTCCATGGTTAAGTTAGTAATACATGTATGTTTCTTGGATGCCCAAGAAATGACTCTTCCTCTAAGAAGAAACACCCAACCACGTGTAGATGAGTGATCCTCTAAGTTGTTAATCCAAATGACATCAGAATAACCTTCCAAAATATAAGGATATCCACTATAAGTTAAACCATAATTCATGGTACCTTTCAAATACCTAAATACCTTACTCAGAGGTTGCCAATGATGTGAACTAGGATTACTAGTATATCTAGTAAGCCTTCCTATATATAGAATATGCTATATCAGGCTTGGTGCTAATCATGGCATACATCAGACAACCAATAACCCTTGAGTATTCAAGTTGAGACATTAGAGATCCTTTTTTGGTAAAAGCTTAAGACTAGGATCTATAAGAGTGTTAACATGAGAACAATTCTCAAAGTTAAACTTTTTCAAAATCTTCTCAATTTATTGAGATTGATAAATTGAAATCCTATTGTTTGCTTGTTTAATTCTTATACCAAGAATTACCTCTTCCTCCCCCAGGTCTTTCATTTCAAAACTATATAATAAGAATTCCTTGGTTTTGTTAACTTCTTCCAAATTAGTACCAAAATCAACATATCATCCTGATATAAACAATTTATAACTCCTTTACCAGGAGTATCAAATTCTCTATACACACACTTGTTAGCTTGGTTTAATGCAAAACAATTAGACAAGACAACATCATCAAACTTTTGATGTCATTGTTTTGGTGCTTGTTTCAAACCATATAATGATTTCTTCAACTTGCACACTTTGTGTTCATTTCCAGGCATCACAAACCCTTCAGGTTGTTTCATATAAATTTCCTCATCCAAGTCACCATTCAAGAATTTAGTTTTCACATCCATTTCATGAACCACAAGATTATGTATAGCTGTAAGAGCTAACATTAATCTGGTAGTGGAAATTTTGGTAACATGATCATAAGTATCAAAGAAATCAATGCCTTCCTTTTTCCTAAATCCTTGGATAACCAATATGGCTTTACATCCTAATGCATTGCAACTAGGAGGTAAATCAGATAATACCCAAGTTTTGTTATGCATGATAAAATCAATCTCATCCTAGATTGCTTCTTTCCAGAAATTAACATCCCTAGAAGCCATAGCTTCACTAAAATTCTTTGGATCCTCATCAATATTAAAACAATATTAATGTTGAGACATAGTCTCATCCCTTGTTCCTTCAACTAAATATAGTTGAAAATCATATCCAAAAGATTTAGCTCTTCTAGCTCTAGTATTCCTTCTATGTTCTGGCGTAAAATTTGTACCATGAGAAACATCTTCAGCTTCAGTTGTACTCTTGCTGGAAGATTGTTGAATCATGTCCCTTGGTCTTGGAATAGATGTAAATCTTTCTTCATCAAAAATAGCATCTCCAGACTCTATAACAGTGTTCACAGACACATAGTCATTAGATTCTAAAACATAGAATCTATAAGATTTGGAATGCTTAGCATACCCAATGAAGATATAATCTATTACACTTTTTGCCAATGTTTTCTTTTTGGGTTCAGTAAGCCTTACAGCTGCTCTACAACCCCAAACTTTGAGATAACTCAAATTTTGTACCTTTTTACACCAAAGTCTATATGGAGTATTCTTACTCCTTTTGTTTGGAGTTCTATTCAAAATATAACATGTTGTCAACATAGCCTCACCCCAGAAACCTTCACTCAGACCTGAACAGGACAACACAGAGGTAACCATTTCTTTCAAAGTCCTGTTTTTCCTTTCGGCAACACCATTTTATTTTGGTGTATTAGGAGTTGTGGTTTGATGTAGTATTCCGATTGATTCAAAATAAATTGGATCATAATACTCACCACCTCTATCAGTACGTAAAACTTTTATTGATTCATTTTTATGAAGTTCAACCTCTTCTTGATAAATCTTAAATTTATCATAAATTGGTTCAGTAGGAACATTTCCCATTTTTACCACAAATCCATCTTCTATTGGCTAACATTCCTAGAACCAATGAAGATCTTTACATATATGGCTTGTTTCTCTCAAATCAACCCACCACGCAACATTATCATCAAGAACATAAAATGCTTCAAAAATCACAAAAATTTAATTTTGGACATATTTAGAATTTTGCATGAAAACATAAAACTGACCTTGTTTCTTTTCTGGATCCTTGGATCCACTTGGTACAACACCATCCTTATTCACTTTACGAAGATGACAATCTTTCTTGAAGTGACCCGGTTTGTTACAATTCCAACAAACCATTTTTGCTTTCTTGTTGAAAGTTTTATCATCCTTTCCTTTAAACTTCCTTTTTTCCTTTACTTCTTGGAATACTTTGAATTAAATCATGTTCACAAAAGAGGGCCCAACTTGATTATTTCCTTTTAGATTGTAATCAAGTTCTTCAGTCCTTAATGACTCCTCAATCCAAAAATGTCTTCCAAGTTGAGTCAAAGTTAATTCCTCTTTGCTATGTTTTAGATTGTGTTTAAAATCTTTTCGGGAAGGGGGCAGTTTGTCAATAATCACAGCCACAAAAATAGCTTCGTCCATTTTCAGATTGTGTTGAGTAAACTGTCCCAAGATCCTCAACATTTCATGGAATTATTCCATAACAGGCCTATAGTTAGACATCTTGTAACCCATAAAGTTACTAACCAGAAACTTTGTAACAGCCCAAAATCTCAAGTATTGTTAAATTGCAATTGGGGGTGTTTTAAAGGAGAGACTCGGCGAGTTGGGGCCAGACTCGCCGAGTAGGGTCGCAGAGTTGGTCGCGGGTTCGCGACTGGACTCGACGAGTCCAGGTATGGACTCGGCGAGTCGACGCTGTTCGGTGGAAAACCCTAGCCGTTCGGTTTGGGAAGTATTTAAGGGATCTTATGCCTCCATTGTTCGCCTTTTGGCCGACTGAGAAGGATCCTAAATCGGTTGTGGGCATCCAGAACAAGGTTTGAAGATCATTGGTGATTTGAGGAAGTTATGGTCCAAGAAGGAGAAGGTTATGGCTAATGGGACAGCAAGGGAATCACGTTTGGAGGCTTGGGGACACTGAGAGTGCATGATTCAGGTAATCTTTCGGATTATTTCCTGCTATGTGAATGTGTGCATGGATTTAGGGTTTGTGAAACCCATTTGGAGTCTAGATGGATTGTTATGTTGTTATACAAGTGTTTAAATCCCAGTAATAGTATGTGTAAAGGTCCAGAAGTCCCATTAGTGCGTTTTTCGGGAATATACGTATCTCAGGAAGCAGTTCGATTGACTGCATGGCGTGGACTCGCCGAGTCGGATGATCAGACTCGGCGAGTAGCTTGAAGATTCACTAGGACTCGCCGAGTTGTTCTTCAGACTCGGCGAGTAGCTTGAAGATTCACTAGGACTCGCCGAGTTGTTCTTCAGACTCGGCGAGTAGCTTGAAGATCTACTGGAACTCGTCGAGTCGTTCTTCAGACTCGGCGAGTGGTGTCAGGATGCTTATACTCGTCGAGTTACCCTTTGCACTCGACGAGTCCAGTCAGGATTGACCGTTGACCTGTATATATCTTAGAGGGGTCAGTTGCCTTGGTTGATAAGATCATTAACTAAGGCTGTGGTATTATAGGGAACCTGCGGGACTAGCGGATTGTGTGCGAGTAGCTCGAAGAGGTTATAGCCTGCGTACTACGAGGTGAGTCTTCTCACTATACCTCACCCGGAAGGGTTTGATTGTGTGACCGGAAGGTCAAGTATGCTATGTGTTATGTTATATGCTATAAATGGAAAGTTAGCTGCTACGCGTGATATACATGCTTATATATGGGCCGGAAGGCAAGGTATTATGTGATCGAAAGGTCAGGTATGATATATGATGGTTTGATTGTGTGACCGGAAGGTCAAGTATGTTGTGTGTTATGGTTATATGCTATGAATGGAAAGTTAGCTGCTACGCGTGTTATACATGTTTATATATGGGCCGGAAGGCAAGGTATTATGTGACAGAAAGGTCAGGTATGATATGTGATATATGTACTTTATGTGTTAGAGTATTTGTATTATGTGTTATATATGTGTATGGGCCGGAAGGCGATTATCTTGTGGACCGAAAGGTCCGGGCCGGAAGGCGATATTATGTGGATCGAAAGGTCCGGGCCGGAAGGCGATATTATGTGGATCGAAAGGTCCGGGCCGGAAGGCGATATTATGTGGATCAAAAGATCTGGGCCGGAAGGCGATATTATGTGGATCGAAAGATCCGGGTCGGAAGGCAATGTTATGTGGACCGAACGGTCCGGGCCGGATGGCGTATGTGGGTAAGGTATATTGGGGAACTCACTAAGCTTCGTGCTTACGTTGTTTATGTTACGTTGTTTCAGGTTCTTACAGTAACGCGGGATGGCAACGGTTCGATTGTACACACCGAAGAAAGAGTTGAGTTTTGGAGGATCCTGGTCTTCTTTTATAACGAAAATGAAACTACGTTTTGTAATTTGAATGTGAATAAGATTTTAAAACAAGTGTTTTTAATATTAAATTGATTAATTAAATGAAAATTTTATTTTTGGAAATCTGGGCGTTACAAATTGGTATCAGAGCCTTGGTTTGAGGGATTCGGACGCGCCTACGGGTAAATCTGGACTCAAACTGAGGAGGTAAGAAAAAGTTTTCCAAATAAATGGTTTCCTAAAAGTGAAAAAGAGTTCAAAGAGAAAGCAAGAAAGAGCAGTGTGTACAATCAGCCAGAGCCAAACGGTGATTTCCCAAAATACTCTTACTTTGTATTATGGAATATCTATTATGCACTTTATGAGACATTATTGCATGCAAGAGACAGACTAGGTATTTCATGTCTTAGGACTAGAGTGGCCTGATTTGTGATGCCTTAGTCTAGGGTTTGCCGTTATATGTGCGTTATGCTTTTGTGTGTATGTGATGAGTGAGAGCATCTAGTTAGGACGCTCAAGGGGTAAAGCTACGGAGTACAGGGGTACTTCCGAGGATGAGCCGAGAAGGTGGAGCTACCACAGATGGGGAGTCCTATGTATGCTTCGATGCTCGAATGCTGCTTGCTTTGTGCTTTGTGGAGTTATCGATGATGGGAGTCAGCTACCAAGTGAGTATGACGATACTCAGGAGGTAGAGGGCTGGCATCATTGGGAACTCTTCAGCAGCTGATAGCAAAGAAGTGGGAGGACGGCGGAAGGGACTAGGGAGTAAACCTAGCCAGATGAGTGCGCTGGTAGAGTAGAAGATTTCGCTGGAAAGCGAGCACGCGCGATGAGATTGGTGAAAGAGCAGGTTTATCAGCTACTTAGGGACTCTGGAATGGTCCGTGTGGAAAGTATGGGTAGATGTGACAGGTAGTATGGGCCCGTACTACTGAAAGCAGAGGACCCATACTTGATACAGGGGGCATTCTGAAGGTCCTAAGGAACAGATTGAGGGGTGATGTTATGGTTCGGATACCATACATCGGAGCGGATACAGAGTGATGTTATGGTCAGGGCACCATACATCGGAACAGATTGAGATAGATGTTGTGGTTCGAGTGCTATACATTGGAGCAGGTTGAGGAATGGTGCTATGGTTCAGGTACCATACACCGAAGCATGTTGAGGAAGGATGTCATGGGATGAGTACCATGGTTCGTAGTGGATGATGCTTGTGGCTATCTTATTATCCGGTTATCGATCGGACGAGCACGAGCGAGCGGGATGCGAGGATTCGCGAGATCCGGCGTGATGAGGTTGCTGCATTGTTGCGGGTTGAGTCGCCAGAATTGTTTGGGCCGATCAGAACCACTATGATTGAAGTAGTTTGATGAGCGATATGCGGCTTTCGCAGAGACGGCTGCCGCGGCGGTTGCAGCGGCTGTAGCAACGGCAAAGAAAGGGACTAGTCGGGGTTTTCAGTTTGGGGCTTCTATTATGCGAAGCCTCCCACATTCGATGGAGTTCAGGACTCGATTGTTGCTATGAGATGGTTATCAGACATGGAGGGGTGTTTCTCCACGAGTTTATGCCCTGCTGATCAGAGGGTGGGGTGTGCTCTGAACCTGTTGAGGCTCGGGGCGAAGGATTGGTGGAGATTGACCACGAGGTCATTTTCTGATGCGCAGAGGGCTGCGGTTTCATGGGATCAATTCAGAGGGATGTTCAGTACTCGCTATGTTCCGCGGGATGAACAGGAGAAATTGGCTCGGAAGTTCGTTAAGCTGAGGCAGGATTTGGAGTCGGTGGCTGAGAGCACCGGGATGTTTGTTGAGAGGGCGATGTTTTGCCCTGAGTTCGCTTCGGAGCAGGCTCAGATGCCCGATATTCGAGTAAGCTCAAGGGGGTATCAGACAGTTCGTGTCTGCGCGGAGGTGCGAGACCCTGTTGGAGTTGCAGAAGGCCGCCATGTGGCGTGAGTTAGAGGTTAAGTTGCAGTTGCGTGAGCTGGGACAAGCCCCGATGCAGTCGCAGTCGGCGCCGAAACGGTCCATGACCGTAGACGTTAGAATTGGGGGATCGGAGCGGTCACACTTGTGGGAAGTGTGAGGGAGATGACACCAGAGCTTGTTGGCCCAGTGGTGCATGCCGCAAGTGCGGAAAGGAGGGGCATGGTGCACGGGGTTGTCGGCAGTCAGTGCCAATTCGGGATTCCAGGATTTGTTATCGGTGTCGGCAGGTTGGACATTTGAGGGTCAAATGTCCACAGCTTTTGCAGGATCGGTGCAGGCTCTAGCACCGGCCACCTTGAGGAGTTCAGGAGGAGGACAGGATGGAGTAGAGCCCAAGGGCTCAGGGTTGTGCTTATCGGCTTACGGCAGAGGGAGACGGAGCAGTGCCGGAGGCAGCTGCGGGTATGATACTGTCTTGATGTCTTGATTAGCTTGCGTTGTTTGTGGCATATTGTTTGTGCTGGTAGTGTGGATTTCGATGCGGTATTCGTTGTTCGCGGGATTGGCATGGTTATGGATTGGTGCTTCAGGGTTGTTTCGGCATTCGTTGTTCCCTGATGGTTGGGTAAGGTTATAGTCGGGTGTTTTAGTGTCGATAGCTTTGTGCGGTTTTCGATGTGGTATTCAACCTTGGCAGGTTGTGGGTTTGGTTATGGGTTATTGCTTGGGAATTCCGTTGGTCATCGTTCGTGAGGGTTGATAGTGGAGGTGCGGCACTGGGTTGAATGACGGGTAGCATCTGCAGTTGTGGAGTGGATAATTGAAAGATCGGATTCTTTTGAGCGGATTGATCAGGGAGGAGAGGTGTTTTGATGAGGGTTGCTTATGCTTGTGGGAAGCAGTCAGAGGGTAAATGTTCTCTTTGTGCAGGATGGTTCTGAAGGGTCGTTAATGGCAATCGGTGGCAGTTAGTCAGTGCTTTAGTGGGGGAGAATTGTAAAATTCTCCGGGAGATCGACGAGTATGTGAGGGTGTTTAGCTGTTGGGAGTCAGCAGTGTTTGTCAGCGCAAAGTTTAGGCCGGCGAAAGCGAGTGTTGGGTATGCGGGGCGAGATACAGACCTAGGGCATTTGATTGTGGAGGCCTGAAAGGAGGTCGGGATCGAGTTTGAGTAAGTAAACGGAAGTTTGCGATCAGAATATTGGTACGTTTGAGGTACGTGATGGTTGTACTGCATTAATCCTACGGGATTATGTTGTGCATGTTTCTAGAGCTGGAACCGGAAGGTTCCCAGAGTCAGAACCTGAGGGTTCGCAGAGTTGGGTGTACGGACCCACAGAGATATAGCCTCGAGTGGCTAGTATGTGTTACGAGGGTCGGTCCAGTCATACTGGAGACTCTGTTGGTATTGCTGGATTAGTTTGAGATTTGCGGATCACGTAGGTTGCAGTGTGATTGCATTGGAAGGTCTGGCCCTGGGTTGTTGATCTTGTTTAGCGGAGGCAGTGATTTTGATGAGTGGAGAGAGTGCATGGGATTGAGAGCCCCTGCAATGAGAACCAGAGTATGTGAATGGCAGTTACGCAAAAAGGGTGGTGTCGCTTGGGGCGAGCACCGTGGCACCGGTTGGGGTGGCATTATGTTCAAGAGAGTTCCGTGGAAAAGGAAAAGAGGAGGGTATGTAACTCCGAAGGGGGTGCAAGTTCACGAAAGTGAAAGCTGCAGAGCAGAATTATGGTTAAAGTACTTCGAGTATGGTTCTGAGCATCGTGTTCGCGGCAGTGGAGTAGGAACCCATCCGGTTGGGATGTCTGTTGAGGCTCAGAAGGGATGCATGGAGAGAGAAAATTTTAAATTTTCAGTGTGAATCTGATCAGAGTGTAGGGTGGATGTAGTGGTTCATCTTGGGAGATGTTCGAGGATATCATCAGTGTATTGGGTCTTCCAACCTACGAGTGTTGGGGCTAGTTCAGCATGTGTATATGATGGCAAGAGGAGAATTTGTGAGAGTTACTCTGGGGGTGAGAATGGATCTCTCAGTTGGTCGGGGATGGACAAAGTGGGCTTTGGATCGGGGATCCGGTGGTTCAGGGCTTCCTAACCCTCATTGTTCGAGTGATTGTTGGGGTTTAAGAGCAGAGTTGCATCTTGGGTGGTTCTCGGTTACAGAGAGAGATGGACAGTACAGAGTTTGGGCTTCAGTCGACAGAGCAGACTCAGTAGGTTAAGGAGAGTTAGTGATCGTTTAGAGTTAACAGGAAGGTTATGCAGGCAGACGCCGTTGCGAGCATGTGATTCAGGTCAGCGACTCGTATGTCTAACGGGGTGCTTCGATCTTAGGAAGAGGGGTAAATGGGGGCCCCGGTATGTTGGGTCTTTTCGTGAAGGTGCGAAGGTAAGAAGGGTGGCCTATCGTTTGGAGCTGTCAACAGAATTGGGACGGATCCATGACACTGGTAGGTGTCGCAGTTGAAGAGGTGTATAGCGGATGAGTCAGCAGTGGTTCTACTAGAGAACGATTAGGTGGATGTGAGCCTGTGTTACGTCGAGAGGCCAGTGGCCGTCGGAGATCGGAAGATCAAGGTTCTGAGGAACAAGGAGGTACCTCTGGTATTGATTCAGTAGCGACCTTGGAAGATATCGGAAGTGTTTAAGGAAGCCGAAACGTGTGATGCGGGAGCAGCATCCAGAACTATTTTCAGGGTGAGACTTCGAGGGCGAAGTCTAATTCTAGTGGGGGAGAGTTGTAACAGCCCAAAATCTCAAGTATTGTTAAATTGCAATTGGGGGTGTTTTAAAGGAGAGACTCGGCGAGTTGGGGCCAGACTCGCCGAGTAGGGTCGCAGAGTTGGTCGCGGGTTCGCGACTGGACTCGACGAGTCCAGGTATGGACTCGGCGAGTCGACGTTGTTCGGTGGAAAACCCTAGCCGTTCGGTTTGGGAAGTATTTAAGGGATCTTATGCCTCCATTGTTCGCCTTTTGGCCGACTGAGAAGGATCCTAAATCGGTTGTGGGCATCCAGAACAAGGTTTGAAGATCATTGGTGATTTGAGGAAGTTATGGTCCAAGAAGGAGAAGGTTATGGCTAATGGGACAGCAAGGGAATCACGTTTGGAGGCTTGGGGACACTGAGAGTGCATGATTCAGGTAATCTTTCGGATTATTTCCTGCTATGTGAATGTGTGCATGGATTTAGGGTTTGTGAAACCCATTTGGAGTCTAGATGGATTGTTATGTTGTTATACAAGTGTTTAAATCCCAGTAATAGTATGTGTAAAGGTCCAGAAGTCCCATTAGTGCGTTTTTCGGGAATATACGTATCTCAGGAAGCAGTTCGATTGACTGCATGGCGTGGACTCGCCGAGTCGGATGATCAGACTCGGCGAGTAGCTTGAAGATTCACTAGGACTCGCCGAGTAGCTTGAAGATTCACTAGGACTCGCCGAGTTGTTCTTCAGACTCGGCGAGTAGCTTGAAGATCTACTGGAACTCGTCGAGTCGTTCTTCAGACTCGGCGAGTGGTGTCAGGATGCTTATACTCGTCGAGTTACCCTTTGCACTCGACGAGTCCAGTCAGGATTGACCGTTGACATGTATATATCTTAGAAGGGTCAGTTGCCTTGGTTGATAAGATCATTAACTAAGGCTGTGGTATTATAGGGAACCTGCGGGACTAGCGGATTGTGTGCGAGTAGCTCGAAGAGGTTATAGCCTGCGTACTACGAGGTGAGTCTTCTCACTATACCTCACCCGGAAGGGTTTGATTGTGTGACCGGAAGGTCAAGTATGCTATGTGTTATGTTATATGCTATAAATGGAAAGTTAGCTGCTACGCGTGATATACATGCTTATATATGGGCCGGAAGGCAAGGTATTATGTGATCGAAAGGTCAGGTATGATATATGATGGTTTGATTGTGTGACCGGAAGGTCAAGTATGTTGTGTGTTATGGTTATATGCTATGAATGGAAAGTTAGCTGCTACGCGTGTTATACATGTTTATATATGGGCCGGAAGGCAAGGTATTATGTGACAGAAAGGTCAGGTATGATATGTGATATATGTACTTTATGTGTTAGAGTATTTGTATTATGTGTTATATATGTGTATGGGCCGGAAGGCGATTATCTTGTGGACCGAAAGGTCCGGGCCGGAAGGCGATATTATGTGGATCGAAAGGTCCGGGCCGGAAGGCGATATTATGTGGATCGAAAGGTCCGGGCCGGAAGGCGATATTATGTGGATCGAAAGATCCGGGCCGGAAGGCGATATTTTGTGGATCGAAAGATCCGGGTCGGAAGGCAATGTTATGTGGACCGAACGGTCCGGGCCGGATGGCGTATGTGGGTAAGGTATATTGGGGAACTCACTAAGCTTCGTGCTTACGTTGTTTATGTTACGTTGTTTCAGGTTCTTACAGTAACGCGGGATGGCAACGGTTCGATTGTACACACCGAAGAAAGAGTTGAGTTTTGGAGGATCCTGGTCTTCTTTTATAACGAAAATGAAACTACGTTTTGTAATTTGAATGTGAATAAGATTTTAAAACAAGTGTTTTTAATATTAAATTGATTAATTAAATGAAAATTTTATTTTTGGAAATCTGGGCGTTACAAACTTCTTACTTGAAGCATCTCCAGTCATCTACTTGGATTCAAGAGAATCCCACAGTTCTTTTGTAGTTTCAACATTCTGATAAATATCAAATAGAGAATCAGACATACCATTCAGAATATGACCACGTTAGATGTAGACATCATTATCCTATTTTGATCTTCTTCTTTTTGCCTCCAAAGTTTTATCTTCAGCAAATTCTCGCATGGGGAGCTCCAACTCGTCGAGTAGAGATTATTGTGGGACGCGACATTTAGGACCTACTCGACAAGTTGGAAGGCCCAACTCGACGAGTAGGCGTTGTAAAGGAAAACCCTAAATTTTAGGGTTTGCACCCTATATAATCTCCTTAAAACCTTAAGGCCGACCTTCCATTAGCCTCCAACCCCTAAGAACGTCAGTGCTAAACCCTAATCCCCATTTCCTCTTATATTGTGAGCTAGAGTGACTTTTGGAGCTTAAGAAGAAGAAGGTAGTGAGAAGAAGGAGGGGATCCAGCAAATAAAGCCTTCACTCTTGAGCTTGACCATCTTGTGGAATATTGTAAGCATTCAAGATTCGACTTTTATCTTAGAATATGACTAGATCTTGAGTTTACTCTTCATTTCCCATCATTCGTTGATTGCATGCATGGGGTTCATAAAGTTTGCAACTTTATGAATCTCCAGGGCAAATGGTCCCATAGTAGGCTAGATCTAGCTTTTGGTCAGGCATGGATGCCATGCATGGATTTTAGAGTATATTTTCCCTTTTTGGCCATTTTGACTTCAAGACATGCATTGGACATGCATGTCCATAAAGCCTCCATCTTTGGAACGTTTTGAGGATTAGAACCTCTTCTGGAAAGGAGGGATTCCAGATCCCTATAGTCTTGAACCACATGGCTAAGCTTTTGAGCTTTCCAACCTTTGTTAAGGGATTTAGAGCATTTGGAGTGGTTCTAGAGGATAAAGTTGGAAACTTTATCCTTCTAGACACCTTTAGGTTTCAGATCTAAGCCCTAGAGTCCCTGCAATCGACATATCATCGGAATAAGCAAACAGGGGGGGGACTCGACGAGTTGGATCGTGTTTCCTCGTCTACTGGATATTAAGTGAACTCGCTGAGTTGATGAGACAACTCGATGAGTTGGCTAGGGTTTGTCCAGGTTTTCTGGACTCTAAAGGAACTCGATGAGTTGCTAGATGCACTCGACAAGTTGGGGTCAACATGGACTGTTGACCTTGACTGTTGACTTGGACATTGACCAGGGTTGACCAAGTTTGACTTTGAGGGTATTTATGGTATTTCGGGATTATGACAAGTTAATCATATGATGGTTATAGGCAGTTGAGTTGGAGTTGTACGTGTTATCTGATCCTATCTTATAAGTTCAGCATTCGTGAGAGGTGAGTCTCCTCACCATACCAATGGGTCGAAGGCACCAAGGCTGGCATATTTTATGATATGTGGTATACTAATTGAAGTAGTGTTATATCATATGTTATTTAGTTATGTGCTAGGAGGTATGCTAGTTGTATATGTGTTATGCCTGTATGGAAGACCATGGGAGAGCCCATGGCACTTGGATGTAAGACTATGTGGAGAGCCCATGGCACTTGGATTTAAGACCATGTGGAGAGCCCATGGCTTTCCTATTAAAGACCATGGGGGATCCCATGGCTCTTAGGTGTAAGACCATGTGGGGAGCCCATGGCATCTTGGAGTATGACCCTGGGGGAGCCCACGACATCCCTATATGTTGTATGCATGGCTTATATGGTTTATGTAGCTTTTATAGCTAATATGGATTATGTGATTATGTGGATTGTGTGGGGTATGCTATGGGGAACTCACTAAGCATTAGCTTACAGTTTGTTGATTTGTTTCAGGTACGTCTGAGCCTAAGGGCAAGGATTGATGGCGTGGCATGCACTCTCTCAAGCGTTCTTATGGGACACTCTGATGATTGAAATAAAAATGTTGATGCTATAACTTTGAAAACAATTGTTCTTGAGATTTTAAGGTTTATATGGAAATGTTTTGACTATTTAAAAATGAAAATTTTGTTTGAAAATTTGGGTCGTTACCCACCACTAGATATGATCATAAATACTTTGATTTATGTTAGAAATATGTTTCTATTTTGTTGGTAATTTGGGATTAATAGCACTTGGAAATTATGAGATCATGATTGACACATTCAAATTGAAGTATTTAGGTGGTACTCCCAAATCCTTAATTGGATAATACTCAGAAGTTTGAGAACAAGAAAAGTGAATGAGAAGTATATATTTATTCATTGTGTTCTTCAACGTATTGTACCATCTGCTCTTCAAATGTTTGACCAAAATTTTCTTAAATATGTCACTTGGCTGAAAACCCTCACAATACAGTTACAACGTTCAAAAACTGACACAAAACAGACTTTAACCATTGGATAATTAGTTTAACCGACGAATGTCCACCAACAGTTAGACCTCACACAAAACTGTCGTGTTAACCATTGGATATAACATCAAACAACATGTGTTATGACACAAGCTTTTTGCGATTCGTTATGATATGGTTCGTTCCGATGCGATCTTATGTGGATTGTTCTGATACGATCCAAAGTGAATAGTGTCGATGCATAGCGTTCCAACAAGTTGTGATCAATCGCAATTGAACAGTAACATGCTGTCCAATGCGAAATTTCTGATGAGTTATGTTCCAACGAGTTGTGATTAATCGCAATTAAACATTGACCACTTTCGTTATGAAAATACATTCGTATCGCAATAAGTTCCAGTTACTAAATCACATTCGCATCACAATCAAGTCCGAGATCAATTTCGTTCTGAAATCAATTTCAGTCCGAGACCAATTTCACTCCGAGATCAATTCAAATCCAAATTCATTTTCGGTCCAATCAATTTCGGTTCTAATATCAGTTCTATTCCGAAATCATCTTGTTCCGAATTGAATTCAATTTCGAACTCAATTTTCCCTTATTTTAAATCTTGTATAAATTTAAACAAGTGGTACTCTACATCTTCCTTACTTGTTTAATATTCATCAAGTTTGATTTGGTTAACAAGTCGATCCATTACAATTAAATACACTTAGTGAAACAATTCACCAACATAATGCATATTTGTCGTCATTGTCAAGTTAGACAGTGAATCTTCATTTGATAATATATATGTGTAGCATTCATGCTTTGTCGATAATTGCACAAAAATACAATATTTTTTAAAAGTTACAAGTTCAAACATGTCAATAATTAAAAGAAACCATGTGTAGCATTAGATCGTGAAGTTGTGTATGATCATCTCGTATGTGATTACTTTGATGAGAATCTTGTATATGGTGGTGTCGTGTTGGTGTGTACAAATGAAGGTTTTGGATGTGAAAATAACAATTCATATGAATAGTTAATGAGATCGAGCAATAATATTCATTTTTTAGATTACATTGTGATGTTACAGGCAAAAAGAATCTATGTTCATTACAGAAATGCACATATGCAATATACCAACTAGCATATAAATAGCTCCTCGACGTGCATGATAAGTACTTGATGTATCAAAACCAAAACTCACTTAGACAATCTAGAAAAAAAATTGCACATGTATTATTCATGAATGGACAAGAATATTTATGTAAACCAATTGTCAATGACATTACACTTTTATACCAGTCACATGAATCTACACATGGGTTTCTTGGAATGCTAGACAACATTGATTGTACACATTAGGCTTGGAGGAATTTCCAACAACATGGATAGGTCAATACAAGATATGTGATTACGAGTCACTAGTCTTTATGCTCGAAATGGTAGCCTCACAAGTTCATGGTTTTGACATGCATTCTTTGGTGTTGTCAATATCAACAACGACATCAACATCCTCAATTAATCATTATGATTCAACAATGTAATACACAGACGGGCACCTAAGTGGCATCTCAGGGGTACATAACACTATACAGATATGCAGGGCCGGCCTATGGGCCTGGGCAAGCTGGGCGACCGCCCCGGGCCCCCAAATGTCATAGGGCCCCCATTTTATATCTCTTATATTAATTGTATAACATTAGCCCATTAGGGTTAAGCTTTATTGGACTGATTATTATTGAAGCCCAATACTACAATACTTCCTCTCTTATTAATGCGTCGACAACCAAAAAGAAAGCGGGAGGAAGATGGAATCGGGAACGACTGGGCGTGCGAGAGTGCCGATTTCCAAGGCGCAATTAAATCTTCAACGATCGGCTATGGAAAATCGAAACGTTTTCTTCGGATTCGAAGGTAAGCAACGGTCTCAATAATAAAATACTTGTATTTCTTTTTCAGTTTGAATTGAATCGATCTCCTCTTTCTTCCCCAATTCTCCCTCTTCTAATTTTCGATTTGGCGAATTGGCGATTTAGTACATCTGATTGCTTCTCCTTCTACCGATTTCTTCCCCAATTCTCCCCTTTCTACCGATTATTGCCTTATATTTTCGATTTGCAAGTTTAATTTTTTTTTTGCAATATAACTACACCACAGACGAAGACAAGATCACTTGAAGAAGCATTAATCCCACAAAATCGCTGTCTTTATTTGTATCTGTAAGTTCTCGGTTGTTAATCTTCTTCTTTATTTGTATCTATAAGTTCTAATTTCTAGCATTCATATTTCTTATATTTCTGTGATTTTTTTTTTATGAATCTGATATTCATAAGTTTATGCTATGTAGAATCAATCCAGGAAAATGATCTTCTGATTGTGTGATTATGAATCCCTATAACTCACTAACTCTGATAGTCTGATTCTATAACTATAAGTAGCCTTCTCGGTTTTTTAAAGATAATTTGTTATTCATTTGCTTAATTTCAGTTGTTTAATGTTAATATTTTAATCTGATTTCTTTTTTTTTAAACTTCAGAATTTTCTGTTGTAGCTGTGGGGCTTTTTCAATTGGCATTTGGCAATTGCTTAGAGGTTATTTAAAGGCTTACAGCATCAGCAATTTACCAATTACCATCAACTATCAAGGCATCACTGGCAGTAGGTACAAAGAAAAAGAACCCTTCTTTTATTATTTGTTATCTGTTTGCTTGTTGTTTGCCTGATTGCCTTTTATCACTCTATTAAATATGCATCCTAGAAAGTATATGTCTGGAAGTGAAAAACGAAAGAAAAAACAAAAAATTGAACAAGATAATGAAACTCAAAAAGGGTCTATGCACAAGTTTGTAAAAAAAAATAGTTCTGCTGATGTACAAGTAAATGAACAAGATAATCTCACACATGAAACTGTTTTTAATGAGCAAGATAATGTCATGAATGAAAATGTTTCTCAAGAAAAAGTTTCAAATGAAAATGTTGATTTTGATGATGAAAATATTAATAATGAAGATGTTAATGTTAATAATGAAAATGTTAACATTTCAAATGAGAATGAGAATGAAAATGTCATGAATGATAACAATGAACAATTTATTCCACCTTTAGATATATATGATCCTAGTAATTGGGATAATCTTGATAATAACTTAAGAGATATTTTGATTGAAAAAGGGCCAATGAGAGAATCAAATTTTGTGTATCCTAAAGATAATCTATCTAGACATTTTTCTTATGCTTCTTATACTAGAAAGTTAAGTAATGGTGACACGATAGATCGAAAATGGTTAATTTACTCAAAAAAAGTTGATTAAGTGTTTTGTTTTTGTTGTAAATTGTTTAAACCTAATAATTATGTTAATAAAATTTCTTTAGCAAATGATGGATTTAATGATTGGAAACATCTTTTTGATAGACTTAAAGAACATGAAAATAGTTCTCAACATCTTTTTTGTATGGATTCTTGGGATGAACTAATAGCAAGATTTGATAAGAATAAAACAATTGATAAAGATTTGCAAAATAAAGTTTTAACTGAAAAAGAACGTTGGAGGCAAGTTTTAAAAAGAATAATTGTTGTCATTAAATATTTGGCAAAATATAATTTGGCTTTTCGAGGTTGTAACGAAAAACTTTTTCAAGAATCTAATGGTAATTTTTTGGGAGCAATTCAAATGATGGCAGAATTTGATGTTATAATGCAAGAACATGTTAGACACATAGAAAATCATCAAACTCATCTTCATTATTTAGGACACAAAATTCAAAATGAAATCATTTCTATTTTAGCTAATAGTGTTAGAAATTCTATAATTACTATTATAAAAGAATCAAAATATTTTTCTGTTATTCTTGATTGCACCCCCGATGTTAGTCATCAAGAACAAATGACTCTTGTTATTCGATGTGTGAACATGTCTAATAATAAAATAAAAGTTGAAGAATTTTTTTTAGAATTTTTAAAGGTAGAAAATACATCAGGTTTAGGACTTTTTAATGAGTTATTAAATGCAATTAAATCTTATGGTCTTAATATTGATGATGTAAGAGGACAAGGTTATGATAATGGTTCTAACATGAAAGGAAAACACCAAGGTGTTCAAAAACAATTACTTGAAATTAATCCAAAAGCATTGTTTATGCCATGTGCTTGTCATAGTCTTAACCTCATGGTTAGTGATATGGCTTATTCTTGTGCCAAAGCGATTTTTTTTTTTTTTGGAGTTTTGCAACGCATTTTTGTATTATTTTCAAGTTCAACCAAAAGATGGTCAATATTACTTGATAAAGTCTCTAACTTAACGGTAAAATCTTTATCTAATACACGTTGGGAGAGTAGAATAAAAAGTGTCAAAGCCATTAGGTTTCAAGCTCCTCATATAAGGGATGCCTTGATAGAATTAAGTTCATCATGTGATGATGCAAAGTCTAAAAGTGAAGCTGAAAGTTTAGTTAATGCTATTGAAAGTTATGACTTTTTACTTGGTATGGTAATTTGGTATGATATTTTATTTGCTATAAATAAAGTTAGTAAAAAAATGCAAACCAAAACTATATGTATTGATGCCACAATTGATCTATTAAAAAATATGATAACATTTTTTAAAAATTATAGAAATGAAGGTTATGTCATTAGTATTGATAATGTTAAGGCCATTGCATCGGATATGGAAGTTGAACCTATATTCCCAAAAAAAACGCCAAGTTACTAGAAAAAAACAATTTGATGAAATTAATTGTGAAGATGAATTACAACTATCACCCGAAGAATCATTTAGAATCGAATATTTTATATATATTGTTGATGTGGCAATTGCATCATTAGAGAGTAGATTTGAGCAATTAACAAACTTTGAAAACATTTTTGGATTTTTATATGATTCAAAAAAGTTAAAGTCATTGGATGATATTGAACTTAAAAAAAGTTGTGCTGTTTTTGTAAATAAGTTTACTCATAATAACTTATGTGATGTGGATTTAAATGAATTTTTGACGAAACTTAAAGTATTACAAAAAACTTTGTCAAATGTTGTTATGTCATCAGTTGAAATATTAGAGTTTGTCAAAGGTAAAAATTGTTATCCAAATGTTTGTATTGCATATAGAATCTTATTAACCATACCAGTTACTGTAGCATCAGCAGAAAGAAATTTTTCAAAACTAAAATTATTAAAAAATTATTTGAGATCATCAATGTCACAAGAAAGATTAAATGGTTTGGCTATGTTATGCATTGAAAAAGATTTGTTGGATAATATTGAACTTGATTCTATAATTTATGACTTTGCATCTAAAAAAGCTCGTAAATGTAAATTTCTTTAGTTTTTCTTTGATATGTTTATGTATTTTGGTTTAGAGCATGTTTTGGCTTTTTTATTTATTGTTTTGTATTAATAGTTGCTAGGTTGTTTGGCTTACGGGGCCTGTCCTGAAGTCTTTTTTTCCATAGGTGGGGAGTCCCCAGCCTTCAATTGTATTATTTTTTTTAATTAATAAAATTTTTGGAGGTGCCGCCCTCTTTTTTTTATTAAAAAAAAACATTATGAGGGCCCCAATTTTATTTTGACCCCGGGCCCTAAATTGTCTAGGACCGGCCCTACAGATATGTGCATTATTTACTTGATATCCTAAAAATTTGTTGGACTATAATTCAACTCCATGCGGCTGCAAGGGTAATGTTTCATAGAAAATCATAAATATAATATACGATTACATTATATTACACAATATTATTTCAAAATACGAAGGTCGAGTGACGTGTATGTTTCATTAAAAGGATGAAGAAAATGTAGAAGTAAATGAAGATACTCTGTGAGAGTTGAGTTGCCCAAAACACATAACCTTCTTTAAGTGGATGTCGTGGAAGAAAATGCAAACGCTCATATAACCAACATTGACAACAAGTTATATTGTTTGATGTTATTGATTTGTTTTTTTATTATTAATTAGACTTGTAACCTTTTTAATGAAATATTATTTTAATTGCCAGTTTCTTATTTTTTTAAAACAAGTTTTTATTTTTTATTAGTTTTCATTTAGTTAATATAATTTAATAAAAAATACATGGGTCAGAGTGATGAGAAAAAGAACCATTTCCACGGTTGAAAAATAGTTTTATAGACGAATAGGAAGAGAAAGGAAAAGTTTATGTTGCGATGATATGGACGTTATATGGTTAGAGATGAAAGGGATGAGAAATATGGTATCCCTTAATGTCACTTATATTAAATAACACAAAATATAGTATTGCACCCCCTAACGAACTTTAGGCCAACAATTTGATTTTATTTTATTTTTCTCAAAATGACCTATAGTCATAAGTTTAAATACCTAAAAATGGTAAGTACACAATTTATATTAAAACATGTTAAATAAATATACATCTTTACCAAAAAAAGAAGTTGAATACCAATAACCTTAATTTGTCACCGTTGAAAGCCTCAAACCATACTGAGTTAAAAGTAAACATGTATAATGTATTCAAAGACTCGCAAGAATCATGAAACCAATTATGTACAAGGATATCCCCCAAAAGGATGAAAACTGTAACTTAAGAAAACCCCCATACTCTTCTTGTTTATACTAGACGATATATCTTTCTCAAAACCCAAGCATTATCCCTTGATCCAACTGAGTTATGACCATGGATAAATAATGAACTCTTATATATCCATCAACTCATATTAAACAATGCGTCAATGCAATCACACAAATAATTGCATTTAGTGAGAACATATGATTATACACAAAGTGACAAAGATAGGGATGAGCAAAAGGACCGAACCGGCCCGAACCGGACCAGAACCGGAAATCGGCTTCGGCCAAAATCAAGAACCGAACCGGCCCGGCGGTTCCACCGGTTCCCGGTTCCTACCGGTTCTTGTCGTGTCCTCAAATGTTGGAACCGACCCTCGAAAAATAGCATCATACGGTTCCGGTTTTTACCGGTTCTACCGATTTTTGCCGGTTCTACCGGTTCCGGTTATATCAGTTCCGGTTCCTACCGGTTCCCGGTTCCAAAAATCAACAAAAATAACGTCCCGGTCCAGGCCCGACCGATTCCGGTGCCGGTACCGGTTCCGGCCGGTTCCCCGGTCCATATGCTCATCCCTATATATATTCCTACTTAATTTGATCCGATGAAGCATGTTCGAACCCACAATATAGGTTTCCCTTCTTATATGATAGGATTCATAAGTCGGGGTTTCTATGGAACAAATTATTTTAAAAGCAAAATCATACGAATTGAAAAAAGAAATAAAACGTGAAATATTTATAGCTAACATCACATTCAACACATTTAGTTTACTAGTCAAATTTTGTGAAGCTCCTCAATAGAGTTCACCGGTTGTTTTTTTTTTTATAGTTTATGGTTATACTAGATTATGACCCGCGTTAAACGCGGAAACACATAAATAAAATATAAATGTATATAGATAATGCAGAATAATTATAAAAAAATCAAGGTTATTGGTATTATTGAAATATATAGAAAATACACTGAAATCAGTAAATATATATAGTCGTTGAATGACCTCTTTGTGAACAATTTTTTTGTTTGATTAGTTGAACGATCTTTCTCGTCACAAAGTATCTTCAAACCTTTTTTACTTGTGACACGGAAAACAACTACATATAGCTGACCATGCACGAAAACAAGTCTACGCAAGTATAATCCAACATTTGACAATGTACTTTCAAAATATATTGTTATTTCATGGTATATTGCAAAATAGAATTGCTTATTTCAAAAATTAGAAACGTATCTATGTCTATTCGAAATGAACCACATAAACCCCCCACAATATTAAATATAAAGAAACTCTAACAAATAAATATAAAAACAGTTATTTTTGCTCGATTTAGATTTTGCTCGTGACTCATTGAAAATGTCAAAAATACATAATTAACACACAAATTACTTGTTATTTTGTTACGAATTAAACAATAAACACATGAGGATGTTGTTTTTTATTATTTTTTATGATAATGATAAAATAATGGAAAAATGAATGCTTACTCAAGACATTTGCAGACGTTTGTGTAAGGTCTATGGTCTTAATTGCTGAGTATTCATATCTTTTACATATAGCTATTAAATGGTTATTTAAAGATGAATTAAAATTTCATTTCTATTTCTTGTCGATTTAGAAGTATGTTTCGACCATTTTTGCATCAGATAAAAAACATATAGGTTCTTTTAGTATTACTGCAATCTTACTTTCATATAAATTTACTTTTTCGCATCAGACCAAACTCAGTGTTTTTCAGCATTATTATCATCCTATATTATACATTCTTGATGGTTTTGAAAAGTTCGCTTCAATTTCTCATTTTTTTTTAAAGTTCATTGTTATTTTTTGTTGCTTTTAGAAATAAGTTTTAGACTATTTTTTGTATCAGACCAAATTTGAAGGTTATTTTTGTATTATTACAATCGTATATGTTCTATTTCATTTTTATTATTTGAATAAAGTTTTTGTAGTTCAAAACCGATACGAATATAAGAATATTGACTATATATTAACCGATTCGTTATAATGTATAATTAAAAATCAAGACAATATAATCATAATTTATTGATGTTAGTTAAAATGTAATTTATTTGACGATGAGGTTAGTTTTTTGTTATTTATTTGGGAAGTATAATATGTATTCTGCATTACAAGTGCCTATCTTTCGAATTTAACATTTGTTACTTTAGAATTTTATTTTGGCTTAATATAGGCATGATAATCTCATATTTAATACTTTGCTCTTCTTGCACCTTTACTACCTGTTGACTTGCATTCATTAAATCAAGATTTAACATTTTTTTAAAAAACAAATATAGACAAGAAACTATTAAACTCAATGGATACGCTAAAAGAGATATGAGATTTGCTTTTTGTGAGATCAATAATACCAAATTGGATCATTTTCTACAAATTAATTTTAGAACCGAAGAGAACCTGATTGCCCAAATACCTAATATCATTATTTAATTCATAACTTGTTATATGCCGACAAAATTGAAAGTTTCAGCCAAAACTCTGTTACATGCCATCAAAGTTGAAAAAACATCCTTTAAAGTTAGATGAGGGTATTAATATAAAAAATCGTCTCTCACTTTTTGTTGGATGTATTTTTTTTGATGACATGAACAATTATCAGTCCAAAGATAATCCGAAAAAACCATCATAGCCAAATCATAGATTGCTTAATCAACAAAATAAAATATTACAGTCGTAGATGGTAATCCAGTTAGAACATTTTTTTCTTAAAGACCAAGAAATTGGCAATTTATTAGAATCATATCACGCTGATAAAAGTCATAACAAAGTGCAATAGATTGAATCGATAGTTTACAATAAATATATAAATGAGCCCTATCAGAGATAGAAAAACTTGAGGACGAGACAAAAAAAAAGTGTAACACTACAAAGTTGCAAACATCAAAAAACACATGATGTTAATAAATCTAGAAAAAAAAATAAAAGCAAAATTTATACCTGGTTGTAAGATTAGCGTAAAGAACTTGTGTTAGATTTTTTGTAACATTTCGTCAAACACCTAAGGTGCATGTTCTAATAACCCATCTTTTGAATGTAACATGACAAAAAAAATCCAATGTTATAGGAAAGTATAAGAAATGAACTAAACTAACATGTATTTAGATTATGCAAATTATTTTGAACAATCTTCCTTCAAAAATATACTTATTGTTGTTTCATACTTACAGGCAAAGTTTAATAAAAAAAATGTTAATTGTAATTATGCAATTTGTTTCTACCATATAAATACAACCACATAGAAAGTTTAAGAATCAAATAAAAACTTTTTTTGTAATACCGTAAATCTGATATTCAAGGATGTTGATATGGTCCATGTATTAATATTTAGAGAAACAGGTAGGCAAGGATGTTGATATTAAGTGTGTTATATTGTTGTTACCGATAAAAAAAACTAAGTTGTAGTTTACATTAAAAGTTCTTATTTCATGGTAAGTATGTTGCTATAATTTATAAAAAAAAATCACATAGCTATTTAAGTTTATAGAGGTTGTTGAGGATCGAGTCCAAGTTAATAGGTTAAACATTTAATATGAAAAGTTGTACATTGTTGTTTTGTTTGACTTAATCTAGACTGAATGATGTAATATGTTAAACCAAAAAAACCTTATGTAATGTTTTATGAGATTTCAAAAATAGAAACATAATTTTGTTAGTCATAGAAAACAATCTTTGAAAGGTTGTATTTACTGTACAGAAACATATACAAATTAGAATAGTTATAGTTTAACCCTTTATGGATTAAATTGTTTATAAAATCCATCCCATTAATAGTGAATAAAAGATAAATTAAAAGACATTTACAACACGAAAAAATCACAACATGTTACTGTTAAAAATGGTATAACAATGTACTTTGAATATACATTCCTAAAAATAGTATAATATGAAGTTATTATATTCGACAATAAATTCAGAAACAATAGCCAAGTTGAGATAATCAAACAAACATAAATAGTAGCAACAACCGATTTGATCTACTTTTAAATTAAATTACCGATTTACCTTTTTGATGAACATAGTCCATACTAAATTAATGATTTAGACTTTGGATAAAAAAAGGAAGGAAGTATCATGCTAAAAGAATCATTTTAGTATATGTGTCATCTCAATATCTATTGTTGAGTTGCTTTTCCATTCCAATGCTTTTATAGTTTCTTAAGTCGAATTACCCTTTTGCCCTTACGTTTCCTTACTTAAAGGTTTTCTGCATCTAATTTGCTATCAAATTAAAATAAATCACATAAATTTAGGAGTTTATTGATACCTTCAAAAGGTAAATTCGAATCTCCCATCTTTATTCTATCACGAATAAATTTACCTTTCTGCCCCTAAACCTTCAAATCATACTTAACATTTAAAAAATTCATCCAACAATATCAATAACCTTTAGTTATGATTTCAATTTGAAGTTAGAAATTTTGTGATTCAACTATCATATTAGGATATTAATTTACATTCAAACACTAAAAAAAATATATCTTTATTAATTAAACGAAAGAAGGTACTGACCTTCTAGTGCACAACAACGAATGGTTGAAGCAGATAATGATGATGAAAGTTATAAACAATAAGAATGATGTTGTAAGAGAATGTTTGAAGCAAAGCAACTATTGAAAATAATTGTGAGCCACAAATTCAAGGATGAATTGTATATGTATGTCATAACTTGAATTTGATTTTTGGTATTAATGGTTTCCTAATAAAAATGGATTTTATATTAATAGTTTACTAATATAAACAAATTTATATTAATTGTTGATATTTATTTCCTTAATTGAAATGTCTTTTGTAATATGTTTTTAATGTTGACCATTTTAAAACCTTTATAACCGGAATTTTAAGATTTAAAATATGGAAAACTTTTATTAGAATTAAATACATTCCATTTCAATGGATTTAAGTTAATTTTGTTTGACAATTAGAAAGTTTTTATTGGAATTAAATACATTTCATTTGGAGAAGATGATGTCATCAATTTGATCTAAGGGTGGAAAACATAGGATTGAAATACAATCAATGGTCCAGATTGTTTTAATATATATTAAAGATAACAAATTATTGATATGTTTATTTAATGAGTTTTTTAAAAAAAAAAAAAAAAAAGAAATTGAACATGTTTGAATTTTGAAGCCAAAAACTATAAATAAGGGAGTTAAATTATAAACAATATTAATTAGGGTAAATGATGGCATAGATTGTCAAAAGATGGAGATGCTTACTTCGGTTTGTAGAGATTTGTGTGAAGCCAAAACAAATGTGTGATAATTGGAGATGCAAGGAAGAGGCAATACACAAATTCTAAGAATACATTAGCAAAAAGGAACCAACTTATGGTGCTACATTCTATTATGAACACATAAAGCATCAATTGAAGCACAACCATTGACATGTGGACGAAGAGGATTAAGGAATTATGGTTTAAGAGAAAAAATATAAGAGAAAGATGGGGCGGCTATTCATGTTTTTGACAAGATTTATGAAGATACCTAATATATAAATAGAATGATATCTTCAATTGATAACATAATTGTTGATTTTAAAGATTCTATAATTAAATGTAATTGTGTTCGAATTGTGAAATATATTTTAGAAAGTATGATATATTCTATAATTAAAGATTCTATAATTAAATGTAATTGTGATTGAAATTTAGTTGCTAAATTTAAAGATTCAATAATTAAATATTTGAATTCTATTTGGATGAGATGATGTCACCAATTTTATCTAAGGGCGGAAATCATATGATTGAAATACAATCAAAGGTCATGATTGCTTTATTGATGAATTAAGGGTTCTCTTTTAATAATATTTAGAGATGATTTATTATTATTATTATTATTATTATTATTATTATTTGTAAATTTGGAGCAATTTTTCAAAAAAAAAAAAAAAAGGAAAAAAGTGACAACCCTAAGAAAGCATGTGAGGTAAACAGTAAACGAACGAAGACATTTTGAATTGTTGTTGTCTTTTATTTTGTGTATACTTCATGATTACAAGACATTCAGATGTTATGAAATACATATATTTATTGAACGAAAAGCCCACTTTCTTCTTAATTCTTCTTTTTTGTTAACTTAGTATATTACAATCCAATTTTATAATTTTGTATTCGACAAAGTAATTTGCTTTGTATTCTACTTCTTATTTGTTTTGATAATTTTCTAATGTATAAATCTTAAATTTCTAGTTTGATGTCGTTGAAAAATAACATTAATAAATGTTACAAATAAAATTATAATTATCATTTGTGAGAGATGAAAAATGTTAAAGGATAGTATAATATGTAATTTAGGACAAAGTAATTTACCACTCTATATACCAAGAGGCTTTTGGTCTAGTGTTAATGTGGGATGTCTGCATTTAATAAGATTGAATGTTCAAGTCTCGTATAAATATAAGATAAGTGAAATTAAAAAATAGTTCTGAAATTCAAGTCGTCGTTTAAAAATAAATATGATCACATGTTTAAAATCAATTTATGAAAACAAAAAGAAAAAGGGAAAATGATATCCTTCTACCATTATCACTTACCAGCACCACATAAATTGAAACTCCATCAATTTTAAAACTCATTTTCAGGAGTCGAAGCAATGCAGTGCAACCACAAAAAAAAATGTGGGAAAAAAAACGAACATGATATGAGGTTTTAATTAAGAAAGAATGGGAAATAGGGGCTTAATACATGGATGTCCTCATTTAACGCACTAGAACATGTTTTATATATTAAATAAAAAAAAAACAATCATATACATATCAATTTTCTTCCTATCAAATCTATTGAGTCAAAAGCAAAGATTACCTTACTAAATAACTTCAAAATTGATCTTAACTACACACGGAGGAGAGAATAAAGGCAATTCTTTTACCATGACATATTCCTTTTCTAGAACAATAAACTTTAAAGTCAAACCAATATTTATTACCTTGCCTCATATTTTACATTGTTACGTAATCAAAAATCTATATACGTTTAGCTATAAGTTTTTTATTTTTAATCTTTAATTAAATAATATAGTTTTTGGTATTAAATATTTTAACCTCTTTACCCAACAATTAGCCACAATGATGAAATACTGAAAAGATTGACATGTAATTAACATATATTTTGAATACTTAATTTTTAATTAATATTTTTTATTAAAGTATGTATGAAATCAAGCACCATAATTTTAAAAGAAATACATGAAAAAAAAATAGAGATAAAGAGTGTAATCAATGCTCACTTCCTTGTTCTTGTGTATGTGGTCCAAAAGGTCCCTATTGTAAGGAGAGGTACCACTACCATCTTAGAGCCATCCCTCTTTTCAAGTGTTTATTTTGACCAAACATTTAAAGATAAACGTTAAGAGTAATATTCCAAATGTATTATACTATTATAATGTATGTTCGTTTTTAGGTATAAAACATTTAGGTAAGGAGCAACGATTTTTTTTCATAGGCACACCACGTTTGTTTCGTTGGAAAAGGGTTTTAGCTATAGCCTATAGGAGTTGGGTATTGATTTTGACATGTTAACCTACTTAGAATAAAATGACTAAAATGCATAACAACCCTTGTCGAATCTAAAATATATTAAGCTTTTGATGCTATAAGAACCTAAAATTAACCAATAATTTTTTAATGAAAATCGCTAGAAAATCAACAACTTCAAAATAATAATTCAAAAGTAGAACTGAATATTCAATCTAGTCCTTATGATATTATGTTGATATATTACTACAAACCTACGGGAATATTTATGTTGTTAATTCTTTTATAACAATTTTGAATGATTTTTTAACATGTATAATTGTATATGTATTTAGGCCATAAATGGTTATTGGTAACTGGGTAGGCGAAAAAGGTCTTATAGATTATTAAGGTCTTAAAGTACGAAGGTCGAAGGTTAATCATTACTCATTAGTCAAGAATTCAGATGAAAATATCCGAATTAAATTATCCATTTTCAGCCCAATTTAGATCAATCGTAATATGGTCCATGGGCCATGGCTCATTGACACTTGTTACCTGAAGATAAAGCCCACCAAGAAATTAAAATATGCACACCGGTACCAGGCTCCAATTTGCTCAATTTCCTTTTTTAGTTACGTTTCGTTTTGTTTTTTTAATGGTAACTCTCAAAGTTTGTTAATTATTTTGTTTTGAGAAAGGACAAAATAGCGAATAAAAACGAAATTAAATAATCTAATCGCAATTATGAAGAAATTAATAAATAAAAATTTTGATAAAAAACCATTTAGTCCGGAATAGACATTCCATAATGAAAAAAAAAGGAAAAAAAAAACATTTTTTCTCAAAAAATATACATTTCGGACTGAGATTTCGGAATTCCATACCAATATTCTGGATTCTGGACTGAAATTTCGGAGTTCGAAAAAAAAAACTTAAGAATTTTATGAACCATACCAAAATCCGAACAATTCCAAATTTTCGAGAAAAAAATCGTCATTTACTTAAATCTAATAAAATTTTAAACAAAACATAGTAATCTGACCTATATACTATAATAAGATATAAAATCAGAAATTTTATTGAAAAATGATGACATTAAACGCTTCGAAATTGACATTTCAAACATAAGTAGAGATATTTCTTTAGGAAAAAATCAAAAAATAACTCCGAAATTTAAAGATCAAATATGGAATGGAGCATTTGAGAGTAAGTAGTTATTTTTCAAGATCTGAAAATAATTTTCTTTTAAAAAAAAAATTAGTTTACTCAATTTCCCACGAAACAAGTTACAAAAATTGTTTTTTGGTTATCTGAAAATTACATAATAGTCCATTTTTTCCTTATTATATGGTCTTTAATCTTTTCTTTTGTTGAGATTTTCTCCCCTATAGTTTTTTTCAAAGTAGTTTCAATAAAAAAAATG
The DNA here is from genome assembly GCF_002870075.4 of Lactuca sativa. Classification (NCBI taxonomy): domain Eukaryota; kingdom Viridiplantae; phylum Streptophyta; class Magnoliopsida; order Asterales; family Asteraceae; genus Lactuca; species Lactuca sativa. The sequence goes on from NC_056624.2 coordinate 210,479,989, forward strand.
CATCACACTAAAACCCTCTCATCCCGATCACCACGAAAATTGGTTGTCGTCCCATCATCGACCACAACACAACCAAGGAGTATGAAAAGCATGGTTTGGGTGTGCAAATAGAAGTCAACCTGGGGTGTTACCTGTCTTTAAGTTAAGGCATTTCCTAAGACTCGTCCTCTTATTTATTTTTTATGATAATTTATTAAAATTTCATGTACTGATTCTTGAATATTTATTATTGTAGAGTAGAAACTCCCTGATATTGATCTCCCGGTAACTTCAAGCTCTCACTCTCCTTTGAGGTTTAGCACACTACGACGCTCTTCAATCTCATTATGTAGTTGTTGATCATAAATTGACTATTTGTGTAAAACAAAAAAAAAAAAAAAAAAAAAGGACCGATTGTATAATCTTACAACAAGCAAGTGATCACGTGGTTCATTTTCATGTACACTTTTTTCTCTATATCATCCAACAATAATATTTGAATTTAGATGGTGGTGTTGGTAGTCGTGGTTTTTTTCAAATTAATGATAATAATATAATAAATTAAAGTTTGAATTTGGTGGTGGTGTGTTCTTATGCATGAGCACACTATGAGTTAAAATGTAACCAATAACATGCAAAATTTGAATTCTAATTGTAACACCATACATCTTATCATATAAATTTAACAGATAAAAAAAAAAAAAAAAAAAAAAAAAAAAAAGAAAGAAAAAAGTCATTATTAGCAAATAGTGTCGAATTTAATCCAGAAGTTCGATAAAAAAAAATAGTTGCATAAATAAAACTAATCCAAACATGGTTACAACCTCCATCACAAACATAAGCAAGCATCATTATGGAATATATACAACAAAATTCACATATTCTCACTATCACAAAAGCAACTTATATGAAACTAGGTCCTCTGCATCTTCATCCATGAACATGGAATACGTGTTACATAAAATACAAATATAAGACAAAAATGTCTCATAAACTAAATAAGTTTTGACATAAATATTTGCATTTTAAATCATTTGCATAAAATTATCTTTCAAATTACAAAATACTTTAATACTATATATGAATTTTCATGAATTTGTGAAATTTAATGTAGTGCATGATCCAAACACACATTTTTATGAAATAACCTAACCATATCACCACACTTCCCTTTTCCCTTGCATCATAGTGAGAAGAACAAATAAACTCATTCGAAAACTCAAGCATATCTAATAGGGTTTACCCACTTAGGTGTAGTCATAAGGCATATGTCTAATGTCCCTTACCCTAACAAGAACAATATCATAATGTATATTCCTTACTTAGGCCATTCCAATAGGCATTTTTGAATGGAGGGTATAATGGGCCACTATTAGGCTTAGGAAGCCCATCCAGTGTTGGGCTTTTTATATTATGATTTTGAGCCTGAGTTATAAACCAAGTTTGACTAGGGGTAAAATGGTCTTTTACCATGTGGAGGATTATTGATTTGGCCTAAGTGATATTTTGGAATTCATAGCTCGGGAAGTCGAGAGATCAGCGGTTCAGGGATCTGCCAGCTAGCAGTAAGGGGGTGTTCTTTGGATTCTTTATCCAGCTTGCGAGGTGAGTCTTCTCAAGTAGGAACGGGTCTAAGGCACTAATGACGGCCCGTTTATGTGTGTTAGTGTATACCGGATTTAGATCCTATGTCGGGGTTAGCCCGATGCAGTTTATATGTTCCGGATTTCGGTCCGAAGTCGGGTAAAGCCCAAGGAAGGATTATATGTATGTTTCCGAGCTACGGTTCGATGTCGGGTGGTACCCGAGGAAGAAGTGTATGTTTAGTTATACTTGTTATCTTTGTGATACTTGTATGTGCCTAGTAGGGAGATGAGTGTGGGCGGGGGCCCATATCACATCACTAGCTGAGTGTGGACGGGGTTCCATATCTCATTAGTAGCTGAGTACGGGCGAGGCCTTGAGACTAGCAGTTATAGTATAGCGATTACTTGTTATGTATTAGCATGATTATATGTTATTATTCGTATGCGTATAGCGGGTGGGGCCCGGATACAAGTGGGGCCTAGTAGAAACAGATCTGTATACCGAGCAAGGCTCGATGCCAGGTGGGGATACAGGTGGGGCCTAGTAGAAGTCATTCAAATGGTTGAGATTATACAATTATAATAGATGTATATATTATCATATAATTCAAAATAATCAAATATTATATCAATTTAGTATACAAATTGTTATATCAAATTTAACAACAACGTTATTGTTATATTAAAAAAAACATATATTTGTAAAGATTTCAACTATATAGGTGTTGTTGCGCAACTATTGAGTGCATGAATGTGTGTGTGTGTGTGTGTGTGTGTGTGTATATATATATATATATATATATATATATATATATAGAGAGAGAGAGAGAGATAAGTTCAAATGTTTCTAGCAACTATTGTGTATGAATGCACCAATAGGAATTTAGGAAAAAATAAATAATTAAATAAATCATTTAAGGGTATTATAGTAATCTTTGCATATTTAATTATGGTAGAAATTAATATGTTTATTATTCCTTAAAATATGGGATGTCAAAGTCAAAAGCTGTTGAAAAAAACCCTAGCCGATTCGTTTTCTCTTTCTCTGGAATTCATCTTCACGCTCCAAAAATCACCACCGACATTAAAATTGAACCACGATTCAAGTTGATTTTGTAATTCGCTGGTGAAGTACAACTGTTGAATCGATGGTTTGAAGGTTAGTCTCTGCCACCAACGTAAGTTTATTTGATTTCTGATTCTTCTACTTCTTGATTGCTTGCAATTCTTCCTCTGAATGTTACTGATTTACGATTCTTCACATGAATTTTCCATTTGATTTATTCACTGATTTTCGATTCTTTGATTTATGATTATCCTTCCTGTTGATTTCTGATTTGACTTGTATACCCATTGTGCTCTCATTCTTCTTTAATTTTAAATATCCATCATTCAAATTGATTTTGTAATTTAGAATCTATATTAAATAATGATAGATTGTTCCTTTTTTTCATTTGTTATTGGATACTTGATTGTACTTGATTTTCTATTTGTTCTTGATACTTGATTGTTCTAAATTTGGATTGTTTGATGATAATGTCTAACAAGTGTTTGTTGAAATTCCTGAAAGGGAATCTAAAGAAATTAACCTTATGGTATGCATTCTGTCAGAATTACTAGCAACACAAGTTTTATGCCTTAAAAAGGTATATTAATTTGTTTGTGTATTATTTTGGTTCAATTTGTGATTATGAATTCCAATTTTCTATTGTCCCTCGTTATTGTCTATTTGGAATCTAAAATTATGTTAGCAGTAAATACGATACTTTTGAATGTATTCTTTGTATTCTATCAGAATATATTATGTCAAAATAAAATCTATGTATTATGTCAGAATGTATTCTATGTATCCTGTCATGTCCTATGTATTCTACCAGAATATATAAAGTGATAGTTAATTGCAAGTAACATGTTTTTAACCATTATTAGTTTTTGTTGTATTTATGATAGGAATGACTAGAAGAATGCGTTGAAGACCTAGTATGAATAACTTGAAAAATGAATAAAGTTTTATCATACTCACAATTTAAGAATGTTGTTATTTTTTAAGAATTTTATTCATTTTTTGTTGATATTCTTTTAAAATATATGTATAACTATATTAAAATGTATAAGCATTTTAGTCTGTAAAAATATGTATCAATTTGTATTTAAGTTCAGATGTATAAAATATATTAGAAAGTTGTTAATATATTAGAAAGTTGTTATTTTTTAACCTCGGATTCAAGAATTCTGTTATTATTCAATTAATATTTCAATAGAATAAAATTTTGAAAGAACATCATTATAATAAAAAAATATTTTTACATAATAAAATCGGTTATGTTTACAAATTACGTTAGAATTAAAATTGAATTAATTGAAAAAAATCATATTTTTAAAATTAGGAGAATTCATTATCCCTAAAAATCTGAAATTTTCATTTTATAAATGTAGTTAATTGGCCAAAATACTTTTTTGCTAAAATTTGTGGGATTATATGGTACATGTTATCCCATTGTAATATCATACATTCTCAAATCATGTTCATTGATTAATTTCATCAATTGGTCCAAATCTGTACATTCTGACACATAATAGTAGTAAAAACAAAATAATATATATATATATATATATATATATATATATATATATATATATATATATATATATATATATATATATATATATATATATGGTCTGGTTCCTGTGATGATCATTTTAAATTGAAAACTCGTGAGGACACCTTAAAAAATAAAAATAAAATCTAAAAAAATACAAATCATAAAATCGAGCATATATCTATGTCCGAGAGAAAAAAAATTGCATCATTAAAATTGATCGATGATTTAATTTTAATTTTTTATTTTGCATCATTATAATACATGATTCAATTTTAATGATCCGATCTTTTTTTTCAATTTTTTTCTTCCGAACATAGATCTATTCCTGGTTTTATGATTTGTATTTTTTTTTAGATTTTTTTTTCAATTTTTTTAAGGTGTTCTCACGAGTACTCATTTTAGAATGAGTCCTCACCCGATCCTGTTTATATATATATATATATATATATATATATATATATATATATATATATATATATATATATATATATATATATATATATATATATATATATGGTTAGGTTCATGTGAGAAGGCTTAATTTTGTGAGAGCGTGAGACACATTTTTTAATTTTTTTTAGTTAATTCAAGTTCCGAAAATAATATTTAAAAAAAGATTTTTTTTTAATTTTTTTCTAGTTAATTCAAGTTTCGAAAATAATATTTAAAAAAAGAATTTTAGATTTTTCCATTTATTTTTCATTTTAAAATTATTTTTAGATTTGGTCTCACGGTCTCACAAAATTAGAATGATCTCAAATAAACCTGAACATATATATATATATATATATATATATATATATATATATATATATATATATATATATATATATATATATATATATATATATATATATATATATATATGAATAAATTACACGAATGGTCCTTATGGTTGGGGGTAATTTGCATGTTTGGTCCCTAACTTATTTTTTTAATTCGAAAGGTCCCTATTGTTTGCTTTTATTACGTTCTTGGTCCCTACTGTTTGTTTTTGTTACGCGTTTGGTCCATGTCTTATCTAAAAATACTATTATTTAAATAGGAAAAAGTGGTGGGATAAGTAAGGTAAGGTGAGGGGGTGAGTTGGGGGTGTGTTTATCTAAATAAATTAAAAACTCAAGGGCAAAATAGTCTTTTTAGCTAAGACAGAGACCAAACGCGTAACAAAAACAAATAGTAAGGACCTTCTGAGTTAAAAAAATAAGTTAGGAACCAAACACGCAAATTAACCTAAACGATAGGAACCATTCATGTAATTTACTCTCTCTCTCTCTCTCTCTCTCTCTCTCTCTCTATATATATATATATATATATATATATATATATATATATATATATATATATATATATATATATATAAGTTATTATTATAAAAATAGTCGATTATAAATGTTAGGTTACTCAATTTCCCTAATGTTAATCAGGAAATCAACATTAAAACTCAAAATAATATTGCGAATAAGATATGAATAATTAGATTTGTTCTGCTTGAATTTATGTATTTATTATTTACAGGTTTATTTTACTTTAATGAATGCATTGTTATATTGTATTTGATAATCAAAATGCGATTGACGCTGATTGTAGCATGTGACAGTTAGCTAACTTTTTTCTTGACAAATACTGTTTATTTGCCTTAAATAAATATTATTTGTGTTTTATTGTATTTTAATAGATAGGAACATTATTAAATGATTAAGTTGTTCAAATCGTTGTTTAATAATCGTGATCATCTCTAAAGTGTGAGATATGGGGCATTAACGAATAAATATAAATATTGTATCATGCTCATGTTCGCTTGAGGTATATATATGGCTTGTTCCATTTCTCCCATAAAAATGATTGAATGGTAACGATATGTTGATGTTGTATACGAAATGTGTATTCTTTTAGGGTGTATAACATGTATGAAAACGAACAAATTAACAAATGTGATACATATGCAATTAATAGACTATCCATAAAAGAATTCTAGCATCTCAACATATTAACCACAAACCAATTATAACATTATAACATATTCACTAACAATCAATGTTAACATATTCACCAACAAACAATATTATAACAACAGAGAGTTGAATCATGAAGTGTTGATATGGACTTTCATTTCAAGAAAAGAAAGATCATTATGTGATTCAAGCAAAATTATGAATAGCAACATTGGACCACTAACTAGTAGTAAAACAAAACTATGAAAAGCCTGGACCACTTGAGATTCCAAAAATAAGGGTACAAACCCATGATAGAACTTTCCAAGCATGGTGCGTAAGATATATATGCAAATAACTAAATAACCTACTATTTCTAATGAAACAATAAAAAATGTACTCACATTGTATATTCCAGGAAGAGACCTAATAAAACTAGGGCTCCAAATAAAGGATCTTCAATTCAAATCCACTTTTTCATCATTTATCTTTTGAATTAACCTTATAAAATAATTTTTTAGCTATATTTTGTACAAATCCAAATTGGTATATGAAATCAAGCCTAAAGGGGTGTTTGGCTTGTCTTTTGAGAGGCCAAAAGTTCTTTTAGGAAAAGATAAAAAACAAAAGATGTTTGGTAAATGAATTTTTAAAAGCTATTTTTGGATTTTGGATATAAGAAAAATGAACTTTTTGGAAAAGTCAGAAAAACTTGACTTTTTGTAATTTTTCCTAAAAAAACTTTTAGAATTTCAAAAGATAATTCAAACACCCCTTAGTTTTTATACAAAGCATATAGATAGTGTGAGAAGACATAAAACAACAACAAAGGCCACTTGAGAAAACAATGAGTAACAACAAAGGCGGCATTTAGAGGTAAATACGATTATTATTCCAAGTTTTGTGGTTGTTGCTTAAGGAGACACGATAATGGGGAGGGGAAAAATAATAAAAGAGAGCGTCTAGATGCTTAAGATGATAAATGAGTAAAAATCATGTCTAAATGGATAAAAACAAATTTATATCGCTCGACTAATTAAGTTGTTTTAATTTTATCAATTAAAAAAAATACAAGTAGTTTGTTGTACAATGAATACTTTTGAAAATCATTAAAAACAATCAATTTGTTAAAATCACTTATTGCAAAAGTTCAATGGATTTATTCCACAGAAGTCTCAACAGCAGACTGATAGTATGAGCAAATAATGGGTTGTGGGTAATGCATCTCTCGTCCTTCTTAATAAATCAAGGTTTTTTTTTGCCACATGTCCTCTTCTCTTTCATTTTGACACATGACATTTTTTAGAATTTTCGAATTTTCTATTGGCCACTTGTTATTTTATTGTATTTTTTATTTTATTAAATAAAAATTCCATATTTAATATATAAGGTAATATATATGTAAGGTATTTATTATAAATTATTTATATATGTAATGTATTCAATATATTAAAGCCTCGTTAATTTTAATAATTAAATTTTTTTTTTCTCATTTTTCTTATAAATTCAAACTTCTCAAATTGTTAGAATTTCATATTTATTTTTTTAAATAAACTCATTTTTTTTAGAACCGGCAAATATTATTAAACGGAACACTACCCAGCAAGTTGCTAGGCAGGCCGTGCAAAATAAACGAATTTTACAATTAAGTTTGGAGTATAGTCAATTTAACGGACAAATACTCCATTCGGCCCAACTTAAGCAACAATTTACTCTCATGTGTCTAATCCAAGTAAAAACGACGGACTTAACATTATCAATGATCTGGAAATGGGAGGTTCGTTTGCCCTTGAATACGCCTTCACACCTTGTTTTCCACAAAATCCACATTGCACCAAAGATAATACAGATTAGGTTGTTTCTCCTTTTCCGACATCTCCCCCATGTTTTTACAAATTCAATAAGTTCCCCGATGGTTTGAAATTGCGGTTTCGGAATGTTGCACCATTTAAAAATCGGTTCCCAAACATTGCTCGCCACTGGACATCGAATGAGAATATGCTCCGCGTCTTCCTCTTCCAGTTGACACTGGGGGCATGATGCATTTGGAATCCTAACTCCTCTCCTTTTTAATGCTATATAAGACGGGATGCGTCCCATATTAGCTCTCCAGATAAAGGAGTTTACCTTTATTGGGATTTCATGAATCCATGGAATGATAACTTCGTTTGTTGCCGGTTCAGTATTATCAAGTTTCAATCTAATCGCCTCAACAAGGAAACTACCGTCACCTGATAGAGGACAGCTCCAATAATCTGGATCTGAAGATGGCCGATGTTCACCAATGCTCTCATACAACAGCTGAAGGCTATGGATCTGTTCATCCGTTGCAGGGGATGATTTCCATTCCCACGAAAATCCATCTGCTAGTACTCTTTGACTGATCTTGCACCTTTTACGTTTTTCAAGTTGATATATGAGTTTCACAACTAGTTGTCTATAATAAGCGTGGAAAAAAAAGATAATAATACAAATATTGAAATGTAGCATTTAATTTTAGGATGACTCAAAGGAGTTGACATTGACTTTTACAAGCATGGAATTATATAGTTTTCCGTCTCATGTTTTTAGTTGCATTTTATTCATGATTTTAATTACATTATAAAACCAAATGATTAGATATAGACTATAAAAATAATATACAAAATTCATGGGGATAATAGGTTTAATAGGACTTTTAAGCGTGTTTGGCTTACAGATTTAGAAAAGAATATGACGATTGACGAAATTAAAACCTAATTATTACGTTTAGTTGTCAAAATAAAATAAATTGTATTTCTTTAGACTACATTAAATTTAGTGACTAAACTAATTTGTCATTCTTTGACAAAAAATAATAACATGCACACTCATACACATATTTATGATGCGTTTTGTTGTTAAAAATTGTTTTTATTTTTTAAAAATTGTTTTTATTTTTTAAAAAATGTTTTCAGAAAATAAAGTTGAATTCTCATTTTTATTTTTCAATAAAAATTTTAGAAAACGTGTTTAGTTGGAACCGATGGAGTTTTCATTTTCCATTTTAGAAATTTGAAAAACATTTGAAAACTATAAAAATCATTATTTTAATTACATACAATTTGGAAAACTGAAAATTTTCATTTTCTTATAAAACTTTAGAAAACTGAACCAACCAAACGTATTTTCAAAATTTTCATTTTTTTTAGAAAATTTTTCTAGAAAACTGAAAAAGACCCTTGTATTTTCATTTTTATTTTATTTTAAGATGTTAAATCCATATCTAACGATGGACTACCATAGACAATATAACACCAAAACAAGGTATCTATTAATTGTTTTTTTATTAAATGCAAATATATATTTCGTTTATTAAAACTATCTTTTTGATATATATATATATATATATATATATATATATATATATATATATATATATATATATATAAAGCTTCATGTGTTTCTTACAATTATCTTTTGCTATAACGCAACAATAGGAATTTTATAAAATTAAATAATTATTTAATTAAATAAAGATAGATATTAAATGATTTTTCATAATTATATATATATATATATATATATATATATATATATATATATATATATATATATATATATATATATATATATATATATATATATATATATATATATATATATATATATTAGCCGTTTGTCCGCGCAAAGCGGCGGGGGCGAATAGTTTCTTTCAAGCAATTAGTTACATTCGGAAACATGTTATATTTCTAAAAACACTTGCACCATTATCGACCGGTTTCAAAAAAATAAAAAGTGCAATGCCAAAACCAAAAAATATTGTGGTGGTGGATTTCATGGAGGAAAAGGAGATGGAGATTTGAATTAGTCTCCAGTCAACTATATTTTATGCAAAAAATTATGGAACTCCAATTTGAATGAGCTTTTAAATTTCAAACGATGTGTCGAAAAGAAGTGTTTCAGATTTCAAATGCACCAGATACCAGAGAAGAGATATTTTAGGAATACAAGTTGGGTCAAAATTGATGAAAATACTAATTCAATCCCTAAAAATAAGGAAATACTAATTTAAATGTGTTTTTAATACTTGTATCCCTAATATTATTATTTGTAAGATATATTATAATATTATTATATTAATAATTGGTTGTATTTTAAGCTTAAAGACTTGAACGTCTTAAAAAAATATTATTATTATATTAATTCTATTTATAGAAATAGTAAGATAATATATATATATAATTTTGTGGGTCCCATGATTTTTAAAAACAAGGAAAAGAAATATCAACCATTGAATTAATTTTGGATGGTAGAGATTAAAAAAATGGTGATCCATGTGAAATGAAAGGAACCAATAGAAATTGAGATTTTAAAATCGTGTCATTAGAAACTTCTTTCAAACCTTAAACATAAGTATCTCTACAAATGATCTCAAGTTTTCAAAACCCTAATTCGGCTGACCGTCCCTCTCTACTGCCATTGTTGGCCACTGCCATTGTTGGCCACCACCGAAACCATCATCACCACGAACAACGGGCCGGAATCACCGTCTGAAACCTCTTCTATGCCTACATATCACCGTAATGGCACCATAAACTCCTGATTTAACCCCTCCGTTGTTAGATCTACAAACGACCTTCTCTTTTTTCACGTGCTCATATGCATCGTAAAAGCTAGCATTGTCATGGTCTCATCGTTGGATTTGTTCTTCTCTGAGGATGGCCTCCACAAAGTTGGCGTTATCAACAATTATAGCCTTCACCCACCTGTTTATTCATCTTAAATCCCAACGACCTTACGTCTATAAACCATCATCGCCTCCGCCTCTTTAGCTAGCGACTACATGTATATAACGCATGTGTGTGTTTTAAGGTTTATGTTTATAGAATTGTTTGTTTCTTTGCGTCTATATATTTTTTTTGTTCTAGATCTGTTGTTTTGGTTAAGATGTGGGTATTTGTATATTTTTCGTTGTACACCAAACATTGTCATTACGACCCCCTGCTACGCCTTCAACATGTTTTCTAATTGTATGCTCTTTTCGTAATAGATCTACAAATATCTGAGTTTTTCTTGTTGGGAAATCTTTTATTAACATATGCCCTTTTTGTTTTTCTTTTTGTACATATGTTAATTTCAACAACATGAATGTTTATTTGAATTACGTAAGTTAATGAGTTTTGTTTTGTGTTTATGCATCAGATAAAATGAATGTTTTTGGATTATGCAGCGTGTTTATTTATTTATTTATTTTGTCTATATATCTTTTAATGACATTTCAAGTTTATATTGTACTTCTTTATGTTTAATTTGGTTTGTCAAGGTTTAATATTTTATTTATTTTTTATGTTTTGGGTTTTTTGTTAATTAACTCTTTTTGTATTTAAGATAATAGAAAACTTGAGTAGCTTTTTGTTGATTTCTAAGGATGAACCAAAGTTGATGATTGTTTTTTAGACTTTCAGTTAAAACTTGAAACACATAACAATTTTGAAATGATAAAACGGTGCAGTTCTTTTGTAGATGTATTTGAACAAATAAACGTGTTATAAAGTATGGTATACATAATTGTATTTGAGCTAATAAACATATTATAGTAAGAAATCCTGCTATACAAATAGAGGTAAAATTATTTTTAATAGATTAAGAAAATTAAAAAGGTGGTCATTCTAAAGTTTTTTGCTAGAAGTGTACATATTATAGTGAAAAATCCTTTTATACAAAAATATTTTTATACTATTTGTCAATTTAATTTGTTGACTGTTGTTTATAAAATATCGGTGGATATTTGAATAGTATAACTAATTGGCAATTTAATTTGTTTACTGTTATTTGTGTTTTTATAACATATTCATGTTTTCATAGGTTGAGGAAAGAAATTTAAATTGACTGCATAAGCAAAAGATTTATTTTTTTTAACCAGCAAATCTAATCTAAATTTAGAAGCTAACTACACATATTTCATCTATGTTCACGATAAGACTTGAACCTTCAACCTCAAAAAAGGAGGACACCACCTAATACCGCTAGACTATAAGCTCTTTGATAGCAAAAGATTTAAATGATATTTTTTTCGCATTTTAATATAATAAAAGCATTATTTATGTTGATGGTTAAAATTTATTATTGTTTAGGTTTATAATTGATATGTTTGTTGGAAAATGGAGACCATAAATATGGCATATAGTTATAAGGTTTAATATCGTTTTGAGAAAAGTAAAGATTACAAGGAGACAAACAATTAATGTTTTTAATGTTTTTAGAGAATCAAAGAGACTATGACACAATAATCAACGTATAACTTAAATACTTAATCATTTTCGAATTTATGTCCTACCTTGTAAATGTATTTCGAAATGAGAATAAATTAATTTGTTTCGTCATTTAAAATTAACAATAAAAATCTGAAATTTAATACAACTATAATAAAAGTTCATAAAACTTTATGATAGGGTTCAATTCAAAAGTTTTGAACTTCGTAATTACTTACAGAGAGTAATGGCTGGAGAATGGAAGGAAGTTCGCCGGAGAAAACAAACATCAAAAGATGGCCAGGTATGCCACTTAACCAACATCTATGTAGCAGAATTTCATGGGGGAACAAACAAGTCGGAGCTCTGGTCACTATTCTAAAAATATGGTCAGGTAGCAGATGTCTATATGGGGGTAAAAGAGATAACAAGAAAATGAACTTTGCTTTTGTAAGATTCAAAGGTGTGAAAGACGAGAATTGTATCTCCGTTTACAAGAAAATGAACTTTGCTTTTGTAAGATTCAACGTCATCGCGGGACGTTTTGGTAGAATTGTATCTTCGTTCAATAAATTGTTTACAAGACGCAACTATTCAATGGGAAAGGTTGGCGTTCTTACGTCGGAACGAAAATGGATCAACACAGAAGTCAATGTCGTGGCGGATGGTAAGACCTACAAGATTGGTGTAGTTGAATACACAGACGATTGGTCTCCATTTCTCCCCGCCCCTTTTGATAAGGTTGAAGATGAATCAAATGAAGAAGAAGTGGTGGGTGTAGACGACTCTAGTGAAAACGTTGATGAAGAAGATGATATATCGGATACATGGATGGGTGATCAGGATGACGATATAGAAGAAGGAGAAATAAGGTTGGAACCGTCACATAATAACATTCAGGCGAGATACGAATCAGAAGTCGGCGGGTGGACGGATATTTCCACTCCGATAATCGTGGGGAATAAGGAAACAATTAACGTTAATTCCCAAAATAAAGATATTCCCAATGAACAAACGAACGGTTGAAATCCCAAAAAAAAAAAACAAATGATGGAAGTATACCCAACGCATTAACTCCTCAAAACTTGATGTTCCATTTCCAGGCTAAGGCAGACGGTAACGACAACACTAACCTAGAATCTAATGGGCCAACTAGCTCACTAACACTTGGATTGTTGGAAAAGTTAGTTCCGTCCGGTTGTTTTGGACCCTTCCCTAGTCTGAACCCAAACATGGATGGTCCAACGGCTAAAAAAAGAAAAAGATCACAGGTAGACGCCTTTAACGTCTTGGACCTCACATTCTCATCTCCTTCAAAACAGTGTGGTGTCTTCCATCAGTCAGAAAATAATATTGTAGAAGAGTCGGTGATGCATACAACTAACCACCAAGAACGAAATAGCAAATCAGTTGATGATATTCCTTTCGTCATCTCTAACGATCAGAATGGCCTGGTTGATTGCTGAAAACCAAACGAGAATGCTCAGATTGCAGGAATTGGGGCGTTGGTTGGATTTCAAATTGAAGCGGATAATCACATCCTCGCGTCTGTGGTTGGTGAAACAGGTGTGCAAAATTGTTATCCATGAATTGCCTATCTCTTAATGTTCGAGGCATAGGCGATGATGCTAAAGTAAGATGGGTGAGAAGTTTGAAGGTGCTCCATAAAATCAATTTCTTGGGTTTACAAGAAACGCAACTTACAGATTACTCTAGAATTGACGTTCATGGATGCTGGGGAGATACTGATATGTACTGTGAAGGGGTTGATTCTGATGGTAGATCTGGTGGGTTGATTTCAATTTGGGATACCAACTACTTTCAGAAAACAATTGTTCTAAAGCATCGACACTTCATAATTATCATTGGTAGTTGGTTGGGTATTCCTGGACATACTATACTCGCCAACATCTATGCACCTCAAGCAGGCTCTGAGAAACAGAAATTATGGGAAGACTTGATACAAATTAAACAGAACTGGGTTGGGAATTGGTTGTTATTCGGAGATTTTAACGCAGTAAGACAAAAGGAGGAAAGATTTAACTCACAATTTTGTCCGTATATTGCTTCCAATTTCAACAAATTCATACACGACGCAGGTGTTATCGATTTCAATATGAGTGGTGAGCAATATACTTATTTGATTCGGGTCGATGCTAAATTAAGTAAAATTGATAGGTTTCTTGCTTGTTCTTCTTTCCTATCATATTTCCCATCGCTCACTGCCACTGCTCACCCCAGACACTTATCAGATCACTGCCCCCTTACTTTGTCTTCGATTTCAAAAGATTTTGGTCCTCCATCATTTAAGTTTTTCAATTCTTGGCTCACAGTGGATGGAATTGACCAGATTGTAAGTAATGCATGGACTGGTTTCAACCGATATGGTCGGCCAGATGTTTACCTGGCTGCAAAACTTAAACATGTAAAAGAAGAGATCAAGAAATGGCGTAAGAGTGAACATAAAAAAGAAACCCAGGAACTTACAAATTTAAAAGAAATGACTAACAATGGTAAGTGGGCAACTGATGTAAGTGATATCAAAAAAAGAAACTTACAAATTCTTTCAGTCGAAGTTCAAGGAGAGATGGAAGTCACGTCCTAAATTTATCAACTCAAACTTCAAGTCTCTATTGATGATGGACGCCATACATCTTGAAGCTACATTCTCCGTAACTGAAGTTAAGGCGGCCGTTTGGGCCTGTTGTGGAGACAAAGCACCAGGACCAGACGGACTAACGTTTAAGTTCATAAAAAACTACTGGAACCTGATGTGTGATGATGTGATGAAAGCCATGTGTCACTTTGAAGATCTGGGCTCACTTGCCTCATGTTGTAATTCTTCATTCATAACACTTGCTCCAAAAATAAAAGACCCGACTATTCTATCAGGTTATTTCCCTATCAGTCTGATTGGATGTTTCTACAAGATAATAACCAAGGTTTTAGCAACAAGAATAAAGAAGGTGATTGGAAGTGTCATTGGTGAAGTACAATCTGCGTATGTCAAGGGTAGAAATATTTTGGATGGTCCTCTAATAATCAATGAAATATGTTCTTGTGCGAAAAGTATTAAGAAAAAAGTACTTTTATTCAAGGTCGACTTTGAGAAATCCTTCGACTCGATTAACTGGGAGTACTTAGATTCAGTTCTAGCCCAAATGGGTTTTGGGAACAAATGGAGATCCTGGATCTCTGGATGTGTAGCACCTGGTTTCTGGTACGTAAATCTTATTTGAGTATTCTCCTTCTTTTTGCCTTGGACTCGGCGAGTCATAGGTCCGACTCGCCGAGTAAGGACGGGACCCGGGACATGTTTAAGTTGGCGACTCGGCGAGTCCATATTCTGGACTCGGCGAGTCACCGCTGTTGGATGAAACCCTAAGTTTCAGGGGTTTGCACCCTATTTAAACAACATATCCGCCCCATGCCAACCCCCATTCACCCCCCAGAGCTCCCAACCCTCGTTCTAAGCTTGTTCCTTGAGAGTTTGAGGCTATTGTGTGTGTTCTTGAAGGTTTTGAGGCAAAAAGGGGAAATAGATCAAGAGGAAGGAAGGGAATCCAGGCATCTTTGCACTCTTTCAGCAGTTCCTTTGAGGTATAATCCGTTTTTCCCCTGTTTCTATGCTTATTACTTCATTTAAGTCATTCTTGAGCCAATCCCCAAGTTTGTATGTGCAAATTACTTCGTAATAGGCTGATTGGCCCTTAGATCTAGGCATGGTTGAGCTCCAGGAGCTCAGATCTGTTGCCTTTATGGACCCCCATTGCATGAAGACCCTAGATCTACCCTCTTGGGTACATTTTGAACCCTAAAACCCTTAAGGGTGAATATCTACACGTAAAGTTGGAAACTTTACGTGTGATTCGTGTTCTAGGAGTCCAGATCTGTGAATGGCATGGACTGGAATCGAGCAAATCTGTGTACTTAGTAGGTGCATGGCAACGACTCGGCGAGTCGTTCATGTGACTCGGCGAGTCTGCCCGCGAGTCTCCGAGTTTGTCCCCTTTTTCGTAGTGTCGAGTGTGCAGTGAGTCACGGGGTGTGACTCAGTGAGGTGGAAGCTGAACTCATCTATGGAGGAACTCGGCGAGTCGATGCCCTGACTCGGCGAGTTCAAGGCAATCTCCTTAGATCAAGAACAGACTCGGCGAGCTGTTCATACAACTCGGCGAGTCGCCGCATAAGTGTTCATCGGATGAAGATGAACTCGACGAGTTGTTCATACAAATCGGCGAGTAGGATGAAGGACTTGAATATCAGTTTAGAAGAAGAACTCGTCGAGTCATAGCCTAACTCGACGAGTAGAAACGGGACTCAGGCCAATCGTCTGGATAGGGACTCGGCGAGTTGGAGAGCCAACTCGGCGAGTCGAGTCAACTGAAAGTTGACTCTGACTTTGACTTAGGGCTTGACCAGGGGTAAAATGGTTATTTTACCCAAATGAGAGTTAGCAGAGTTTGATTGAGTATGTTGTGGGAATTGCAGCCGGAGGATTTCCGGAGCAGCAGCAGCAGCAGTCAATCAGTTCCCGATCAGTTCAGCAGCTACTTTGAGGTGAGTTACCTTCCAGTAGCGGTGGGTCTACGGCCACAATGCCGGCCCATCAGTAGGAGTCGTATGTTAGATGATTGTCTTTGTGATATCATCTAGGTTGCTACTACCTGTTATGTTATATGCTAGCATGATATGTTATATGTGATAGTAGTAGAGTTCGGTTGTTAGGACCGAAGGGTAGTCAGACACCCCAGAAATGTCTGACAGTACGTGATGATATGTTTGCATGCTGGCCTGTTATGTTATGCGATAGAGGTAGTAGGAGGGGACCAGTCCTCGTGTGACATCCCCAATTTCACGGCCAGAAAAGACCGATTTGTTTATGCTTTGTTTTCAAAATCAGAGTGATCGTTTAAAGAAAACGGTTGCGGAATTTGTTCCCAAAATAAAATTTGATAACCATTTTATCAAAACATTTCTTGAAAAGAATGTATTTTTATTAAATAATAAAACCTCGGGATGTCATGTTCGTTACAGACCAAAAGCATAAACAACATAAAATAGACCTTACAATAGTTATTCAACTACTGATCTATAATCCAAAATCTCTCGTCAAGTCCGCCGACTTATACTCTTGTGTCATTACCTGTAATGAAAAGAAAACTGAGTGGGTCAGGCTTGGGAGCCTGGTGAGCATATAGGGTTTTCAACCCACAATAATACATTTGTTATATTCAATTATCAAACAATCAACCCAAATACTCTCCCCATTATCTTCTTAAGGTTTCGCCCAAAGAACCAACTATCCTTCATTCACTTATCCCTAAGGAATCGGCACGAAATCCATTGCTGCCAAAGTTTATCTATCGAGTACTAAATCCATAGTTATCAGACGCTAACTCCATAGTCGTCGGGGCTTACTCAAGCGGCGCTAACTCCATAGTCACCAAGGTTCACTTAACAAGCGCTAACTCCATAGTCGCCAAGGTTCACTTAACAAGCGCTAACTCCATAGTCGCCAAGGTTCATCAAATAGGCACGAAGTCACATCGTCGCCAAGGTTTATACAATAGGCGCTAACTCCATAGTCACCAAGGTTTATCTAATAATAGGCGCTAACTCCATAGTCACCAAGGTTTATCTAACAGCAGGCGCTAACTCCATAGTCACCAAGGTTTATCTAACAACAGGCAGTCACCAAGGTTTATCTAACAGCAGGCACTAACTCCATAGTCACCAAGGTTTATCTAACAGCAGGCGCTAACTCCATAGTCACCAACTATCCCATCTACCCTTGTTCTACCCAACAATTTTGTAGATATAAATACTTACACAGTTTAAATCATTTAACACCTGTATAAAACTCCAATTTCCATGTCCATCTCAAATAGACAAATAACATATAAACACATAGCACGTATTTCATAACAAATACTTCATATTGATGTGTTAGAAGAAAGCAACTACACACCCACACATATAAACAACAATATACTTAATACACTCAAACCATACTTGTATTATTATCGTGTTTATGAAAGGTAGTATACACTCACTTGATCAGAAGATGATCGGACAGCACTACGACTTGCAGAAGTAGTAATCCACCGCAGATCTGGAAGATCTCCACAAAAATCGAACTTCTCGCGGGCAGAGCTTCGGCTCGGGAACCGCACTTCTCGGGATCTTCGGGATCTCGGGACTTGCCTCGGGGCTAGAGAATAATATCGGGGCGTCGGGGTATTTCTGGCACGCAAAACGATGCAAAACGGGAGAGAGAAGAGAAGAAATTGGCAATTGGGTCGGCTGCCCTCGCATCCTATTTATAGGAGGCTGGAGCCTCGGAGTACGCGGGGCGTACGCCAGTACGCGGGGCGTACTGGTCCGAAAAACGTCACTGCGTGCGTCATCCGAAGCCACTTGCTGCGAATGTCGACACTTCGGAGTACGCGGGGCGTACTCGAGTACGCGGCGCGTACCTCGGATCAGACCGGTGACTCCTTCGGATAATGCTTCCGAATTTCCTTTTAAATTTAAATACAAATTGATTAATAAACTTCGGAAATTCATATCTTCTTCATACGAACTCCGTTTTCGACGTTCTTTATATCCACGCGAAGGTGAGACTACGCTCTACAACTTTCGTTTAGACTCTGTCGGCTAATTTTGACTTTTATTTTTATTATTTATTTTTAATAGGCCGCGACAGAAAACTTCGTTATAAATTCATAACTTCTTCGTTTGACGTCCGTTCTCGCCTAACTTTTTATCGCTTCGATACCAACAACGAGATCTTCGATTCTCGTTTAGATTGCTAAGGCTAAATATCGCTCTAACGTAAATTCACTTTTTACGTCGCGCTGTGTCGTGCCGGTTCTGTCGCGAAACTTCGACAGGTCATAACTTCTTCGTTATAACTCGGATTTTGGCGTTCTTTATATGCACGGAAACCTTGTAACATATACTACAACTTAGTTAGGATTATTCATTCTAAATAATCTTCTATCAAAAAGTCATTTTTGACTCTTATTGTCTCTAAATTGACTAGCCCTGATCTACGGGCGTTACACCTCGAGGATCGGTTGTTAGGACCGATGGGTAGTCAACACCCCAGAATGGCTTGACATGGGTAGTCAGCACCCCAGAATGGCTTGACACGGGTAGGAAGGCACCCCATAATGGCCGTATGGGTAGGTTGGCACCCCATAATGGCCGTACCGGGTAGTCAGGCACCCTAGAATAGCCTGGCAGTATGTATGTTATGTGTTTGTATGGTATGTGGTACGATGGGGGAACTCACTAAGCTTTGTGCTTACAGTTTACAGTTTTGGTTTCAGGTACCTCTTCTTCAAAGGGGAAGGAGCTGGCGCGGTAGCGGCACATCATGCACACACACTGGTTTCCGCATTTACGAGATTCTCTGGGATTTGTACTCTGATATTTTGATGGGTTGTATGACTTGACTTTTAAACATGGTCTACGTTGTGTTATGGTTTGATTAAACAATGTTTTTTTAACTGTTGGTGTTTTTCTAAAGTAATGTTTTTAAAACAAAATTTTTAGACGTGAAAATTGGGTCGTTACAGGATGTTTGTCATCAGCTCGTGCTTCTGTATTGATTAATGGTACCCCAACCAAAGAATTCAAGATTACTAAAGGTGTTAGGCAAGGCGACCCATTATCGCCTTTTTTGTTCATTATTGCAATGGAGGGACTCAATGTGGCGTTAAAGACTGCAAGGGACAAAAACTTATTCAAAGCCGTGAAAACTCCCGGTAATGGTCCATGTATTTCTCATTTATTTTACGCAGACGACACTTTATTCGTTGGAGAATGGTGCCATTCCAACCTCAAAAACCTTGCAAGTATACTCAAATGTCAAGTTTCGTCGGGCCTTAAGGTAAACTTTAATAAATCCAAACTTTATGGCATTGGGGCTCCCACTTCTGAAATCACACAATGGGGCGGTCTCTTGGGGTGTGAAGCTGGAGTATTTCCATTCACCTACCTTGGTGTGCCAGTTGGTGCAAACTTGAACCTCATCAAGTACTGGTCCCTAATAATTCAGAAATTTCGAGCAAAGATTTCCAATTGGAAAGCAAAAACTCTCTCATTCGGAGGGCATTTTAACACTCATCAAAGCTGTGTTGGGGAATCTCCCAACATACTATCTATCACTTTTCAAAGCACCTGTTGGGGTTATTGAGACTCTAGAGAAGCTGCGAAGAAAATTCTTGTGGGGTGGAAACGAAGAAAAGAAAAAGATACATTGGGTGTCATGGGAGAAAGTTATAGCAGCCAAAGAGAATGGTGGTCTAGGATTTGGGTCCACCAAAGCACTTAACATAGCTCTTATGGTGAAATGGTGGTGGCGATTAAGAAACGAATCTTCATCCTTATGGTGCAAGGTTATTACAAGAATCCATAATTTAGCTAATAAACCGGTTGAGCAATTGTCAAGGAAACAAATATCCGGTGTATGGAACAACATATCGGGAACTAAGAAGGACATTGAAAGGTTGGGTATTAGTTTTGATGATATATTCCAGCATGTGATCAAGTCTGGGGATAATACCCAATTCTGGCATGATTTTTGGATTGGAACCTGTAAATTAAAGACTGCATTCCCTTCACTTTATGCTCTTGAATCTAAGAAAAGGTGTAAGGTAAGTATCCGGATACTTGCAGATGAAATCAAGTGGGATTGGAGTTCGTGTCCAATAAGCGTGGGATTAACTACCGAGTTGGAGAATTTGACAAAGGCCATTACAACTATTCGACTACAACCTGGTTCAGATGAGATTAAATGCAAACTAAGCCCTGATGGAAACTATATGGTGCACATGCTAAGGCAAAGGATTGATCAAACGCTACCCGTCAACAATCAACAGGCGATGATCAAATGGAGTAAGCTTGTCCCCATAAAGGTAACTTGCTTTGTGTGGAGAGCTATGCAAGGACGGATTCCTTCTGTTGTGGCACTATCTCACAGTGGCATTAATCTAGACTCGACTATATGTGGTTCATGCATTGACGAACCTGAATGTGCCAACCACATTATCATTAGCTGCCCATTTGCGGTAATGGTGCGAGAGATGATTTTCAGGTGGTGTGGGATTAATTTGAGTGAAGTAAATGAAGTGGTGGATATTGTGGAATTTGCGGCTAAACGGGGAAACAATAAAAAAAACGAAAGCGACTAATTGCAATTTGCTATGGTCTGATTTGGATGCTTTGGAAACACAGAAATGAACGGTTGTTTTAGGCGAGATTCTGTAACCCGCGTAAAGTTGTCGAGAACATTAAGTCCATGGTGTTTATCTGAATAAAAAATAGGGGCAAAGGTGAATTCTGTAGTTGAGAATATTGGAGTGCCTCACCTTTTATTTGATGTAATTTTAATTCATTTCCTGTTTTCTCTATTTTCATGTACTTGGTTTGGGGCCTCTATTAGCTACTTGCTATTGAGGTGTTCCCTTTTTTATATCATCGTTGTTTCAAAAAAAAATTTGTATGAACTAATCAAAATATTTATAAAAATTTCATAAAAAAAATTAAAATAAAATGTTCATTAACATGCCAACATAAATAAGTTACTATTTTGATAAACTTTAATCTAATTTGAGAAACCCGATGAATATAATTGAATGCGTTTGCCCAAATAGTAACACACACATAAAAATTCATAAGATTTGAACTAAAATGAAAAAAACTGAAAACAAAAACTTGAAATTGAACCAAAAAAATGAACGAAAAAGACCGATCAACCAAGTTGGTTTTTATAAAAAAATGGATCGAAAAAAATGAAGAGTTAAAAAAAAAAACCAAATCCAAAAAGACTTGTACTAAAAACGAGTAGCAGTGACCGCCCTGAATAAATGAAAACAAACTATTATATGTTCAATAAAGAGGAATTAATTGTCAGAACGAAACAATTCACATCTTTGTAAAATACAACAGTGGTGAAGCTTAGTAAAGATTTTAACCAAGTTGGAGTTTACACATCAAGTTTGGTTTATCGTTATGTTTTATGTGTTATGTAAAAATACAATTGTGTACAGATATTATTGATATCTTTTTTAATAGTAATGATATTTGTTAATGCATTGCATGTCTTTAATGGATATGATATTTGGACACTTTGCGTGTTTTTTGATATATGACATGATATGTAGAAATTTAATTGCAAGCTATTATGTGTTTCGAATGTATTATTTTATCTCGAGAATGCATGACAAAAAAACCCCCCCGCAAGAAGAAACTTTGTGCTGCCGCTGCATCGCGCGGGTATCCCACTAGTATATATATATATATATATATATATATATATATATATATATATATATATATATATTAAATGATATCTATAATTATAATTATCTTTTTATAGAAACTAATAAAAATCATCATTAGTGTCAGCAATAACATTTTTTCATAATTAATTATTATCTAGGTTTTCATGGATACCTTCATTTTTTGTTTATGGACTCTCTCACTTAAAATACAACAAAGTTGCATGGAACATGAACTCTCATTCTTCTAGCATAAACTCTCATTCTTCTATAGACTATAATACACTATCGTTCTCCATGTTTCAGACAACTTTATTGTATTTTGAGTAAATGAGTCATAAAACAAAATACGAATCCATATATTAAAACTTAGATGCGAATTATTGCTGATATTAATAACGAATTTAATTAGTTTCCATAAAAATAATTACTATTATGGATATCATTTAATATACATATAATTATGGAAATCATATATATATATATATATATATATATATATATATATATATATATATATATATATATATATATATATATATATATATATATATATATATATATATATATATCAAGGTTGTAAAAATCGTTCGGTGGTACTTCGGCGGTTGACTGATCTGGTTGTAAAAATCGTTTATCGCTAGTTGGTAGTGTCGTTGGTTATGCCTGGAGTTGCGCGAGTTCGAGTCTTACTATATATATTTATAAGTAGGATAATGTAGGAACCCAAATTTTGGTTGGAACCGTAAGAACAAATCGTGACCATTTAAATCGTTAAACAAAATTTTGAGAATAGATTCAAATTGTTGACTAATCTCAAGTTTACGCGGTGGCAATTTTGTTATTACGTAAACTTATTCAATGGGTTTCCGAAATGGACAAAAATATCTAGGGACATATCTGGTAACTCAAATAGATACGCGTGTCTAGTCTCATGTATGATATATCCACCCACTTGTCACGTGTCTAGCTATTAAAAAGTTCATTCTTTATTTTTTCCCCAAATTATATTTTATAAATTATTTTCTAATTTGTTTAGGGAATGGATACATGTCCTGAACACCCATGCCCTTCTACTCGCAGACATGCACCTCACGTTCAAGACTTTCTCTCAACGACACGTGACACGTTTACATTAGCTTAAGCTTTTTTTTTATGTTTTCATTTGTTTCATTTTTTGGTCAAAGTTCTTAAAATTTAATTGTCTACAAAATGAGCATAGTCATGAAATTTTGAAAAATTTTGTTTATATTTATTAAACAACCCAGAAAAAAATTCTTCAAAAATTATAAAAATTTAAGGAATACTTCTAATCATTATTCTAATGACGTTGTAAAAAATATTTTTTCAAAAATAAAGTGTTTTAAATACCAAACTTGATTTTAAAAGATTAAAAATTTTAAAAAAATGTTGAATATAATGTGATCCAAATAGAGATGATTCAAAATATTTATGAATAAAAAATATCATGATTGAATATGTTTATGATTGTTAATTTGTTATGATCCAAAAATAATTTGATTTAAATATTTAATGATCCTTAATTATTATATTTTTTTATGATTCAAAATTAAATGATTCAAAAAATACAATAATCAAAATGTTGTATTGAACAAAAACTTTATTTAATATATTATGATCCAAATTAATATGATACAAAAATGTATAATGCATAATATCGTTATGATCCAAAAATATATGATGCGGTGCAGTGAACATCACATCGATTGGGTGTAAGGAACTATGATGACCCCATGTAAGCCCATTTTCCTTCATGTTTTTTTTATAACACAATACAAACATCAAAAACCTCTATATATTCTCTAGATATTCAAAACTTCGTCATCATCTTTCAGTTTGTCGTATATGTTGGATTTGCGGATGAGGATTTAGACGACGATAATTGATACGACGTTTTGTTTTGACGATACACATGAGGATTCAGACATGTTTGGAGAGGATTCATGCGATGATTTAGACAACGATACGACCCACTGTGAAGTGTGGTATATTCTTTTAATATGTTTTAGTTTCTATTGAATTTTAATTATGTATAATTTATTACTATGTGATTACTTAATGAAATAGTTTTTTTTATTAATATTGTATAATTATTAAATTACATTTTCATACATTCAATTAAAATAATAAGAAAGAAAAATGAGAGGGGGTGATAGGTGATCATTTTCTAACAGTGAGATGGTGAAGGGAAAATGATGTGACGATGAAGTGACAGATAAAAAGTGACAGATAGTGAGAGGGTACACCTACCAGCTATTGAAAAGATTGTCTAAGGTCATTAGTTAATTGGTAATATTTCTAATAATAACAAAACTTTTTTGGGTTACCCTCGTGACTTAATCAAGCAATAAATAATTAGAAGAAAATAAGTTGTTAATTTGTTATGAAACAACAAATTAATTGGAAATTATTTTGGAATTAATTAAATGGTTTGAATTAATTAAAATAATTGAATAGTAGTTAATTCATTGGTAATGAATTGGAATATTTTAGTACTCTCCATAATAAGGGTAGAGACGATTTCTATCATTATGGAATTTTAATTAAACTAATGATTATAATTAGGATGATAAGGATCAAAACTTGACACTCATTAACTCTTAAAGATTTTTTCTACCCTTCCCCCTAGACAAAATAATAACCCTTTAGGGTTGTTGTGATTTTTGCAAATAAGTCTTATATCTTCTAAAGTTCCTATTCGCTAGCTGGTGTCATGGTGTGATTCCACTAGAGGGATTCCTAGTTTGGTTATTGATCATCCAAACAAAAGTGGTGTTACTAGATTTCAAAGAAAAAACCAAGAAGATCAAGATCAAGAGGTTAGCAATTTTACAAGCTTATGGAATAAGGATAAGACTTGTTTGAAATAAGTATAAGGATTATTCATAGGAATTTGAATTAAGTTGGTGACTATAAATAGGATGTTAGTGATTAAACCTTGTTACTCCTTAGCTCATAAAGATCTCGTCTAAGCCTCCTATCTATCTCTCTCATTCTCTCTCTCTCCCTCTCTCTCTCTCTCTCTCTCTCTCTTCCATTGATAAAAATAATAAACCTTTAGGTTTATTGTGATTTTCGCAAAAAGCCTCGTCTCTCCTAAAGTTCCTATTTGCTAGTTGATGTCTTGGATGTGATTCCACTAGAGGGATTCCTAGTTTGGGTCTTGATCATCCAAATCAAAGTGGTTGTTACTAGATTTCTAGCAAGAAACCGAGAAGATAAAGATCACTAGGTTAGTAGTTTTACAAGATTTAAAGTAGGTTGCTATAATAGTAAAAACCTAGATCCTTAAGGTGCATGTACGCAAAGAGTTAGTTTTATGATTTCGACGTGCTAGCTAGTGTGTATAGACCGCAACAATTCCCATCACTAGCCTGACCATCAACATTGTTTATAGTTTTTTTTTGTCACATCATATTTTCAATAACTGTATCAAATAAATTATTATTAACTTAAATAATCTACAACCACTAACAACTTTTAAAATAAATACTACCAATTATAAGGTTCATATTCCATGTTTTTCTGGTCCCATAGCATTACATATACAATTATAAAAATTAAAAATAATAAAAATATCATATTTACATTACAAATTTAATAAAAAATAATAATAAAAGTTAACTAGTAAATATCATACAACAACAACAATAAACCCCTAAGTCTCGTAGGCATCGGGTAAGAGGGGAGGTAAAATGGTGGACAACCTTAACTGTTTCCAAAAAAAAGACCTCCGACTAACAAAAACAAAAGAAAAAATTAATTGAAAAAGACATATAGTATGGTCATAAGGAGACATATGATACTCGCGCTCTTTATCTAGATCTAAAACAAACACTAGTAGTAGTAGTTTGCAAGGGAATGGTGAAAAAAAAATCATCTATGATAATCAAGTAAGATGTCATGCAAATTAAACGTTATTCCACCCTCAAACACTAAAAAAAGATAAATGAATTTTAACCAACTCATAATGAGACAAATGATACTCGCCCTCTTTATCTAGATATAAAACAAATACTAGTAGCAATAATTTGCAAGGGAATAATGAAAAAATAAAATCTTTCTTTAACTTGAAGTTTGATATTGATAATGATGATCGTGATATTATTTGTTTATTAGAGGTCCATTGAGGAGGAGTTATGGGTTTTGGGATGGGAACATAACATAGACCATCGAGTTTCCTTCTTTACCTAATCTTTCTTCCATCATGTTTTATGGTTTTGGTAATTCTTCTTCTTCTTCGGTCAATAATGGTTTTCAAACAAGACAAGTGTATTCATACAAAAATAAGAAGCCTTTTAAAGGGGTTTTGGTTTCAAATACAGTAGCCACCATTAGAATGCATTATGCTAAACAGAACAATACAACAATGGCAATAATGACAACGACATAGGTAGCAAATGATGATGATGTTTTTTTATCGTGTCTATGTATTACATGTAATGATGAGCACCAATAATAGTAGTTAGGAGGATTGGATGGACGATATAGGAGAAGTCGTCTTTTTTGGTATTTTTTAGGTTGTTTTCATTTGGGGGAGGGGGGTTGTAGTTTGTTTTAGTTATTAATCAAGATACACAAAATAATTATGTCTGTCTGTTAATGTTGGTGTTTGTAGGGAAAGAAAAAAAAAGTTATATTATAGTAGTGTTATTTTTTCAAAAGAGTTTGTATTTTTGTTGTGGATGATGTTTAAAACTTTCAAAAAGTAATGGGTAATGAATTTTCAAGTTGGTTCGATTATTAAAAGTGTTGTATGGAGAAATTGGAGGGATGTGGTTGACTTTGAAGTGATAGATAAAGGGTATAGATGTTACTGTATTGGTAAACAATGATGACATCATCCACATGGGTGGGGTGGGTGTTAACATCTTTTTGTGAAGAAGAAATGGTTTGACTTTGGAACATGACTCTGAGTTTTTGTTATGTTAGCTAGCTATTTAAAAGTTTAGGTGGGATCCCAACTTTATTAGATGGTACGAGAAAGACAGAACTGGAAGAGGCTTTTGCAATTTACAAAATGATATCTATTTATTAATTAAATCATTATCGTTTTAACTTGACTTATCACATAAGTAATGTTGTATTAAATTTCTCAAACCTACTACTATTGTGAAAAGGAATTCAATCTCCATCATCTGGCTTTTATTCAACTACACTCTCAAGGTGATCGATAATTTCATGATACCAATTGTAAGGGAAAATGATCATCTAAATTCACACACACACACACACACATATATATATATATATATATATATATATATATATATATATATATATATATATATATATATTTTCGTACCACATGAATATATTAGCAAACATACAAACAACATTATTTTTAACATTATCATCACAAGCAAAAAATAAAAAAAGATAATCCAAACTTCTTAATTAACATTACTCAGCTGCATCTTATATTTTGTCCATGAAAAAGCATTAACAACCATTTATTCAAACGCTATTTGCATGACCACATATTTTATTGTCGAACCTCGTGTTGTTTCTAACTTTACAAATTAACAATAGCTCTGCCAAAAAAACGAATCTAATAATTTTTTAGATTTAATCGACCATCCACAGTTTTCAAATTAACACTAGGCTTACACTAAAAATTGGATTGCCATGTTTTTTTTCATTGGATCCGTAACAAAAACAAATAATACGGATGAGTTTGATACAAAAGTAAAAACTTGGACAAAATTGGAAAAAAAGATACAGTATAGGGACTAGATTTGTAATTTACCAACAATGAATGACTCAGAACCGGACTTAATGAGCACCGCCAAGCAAATCCACTTCTCTTGTTATCTCTGAAACCGGACGCGAAAAGAGGAAGTAATCGTATTGAATAGGGTGTCGTTCAGATCCGATAGCGTAACCTCTCCGTCATTCTAACCTTGTGTTTTTTTTTTTTTTTTTTTTTTTCTCTCTGAGCTTATCATCTCAACTCTTCTCTCTATAGACATTTTCTATACGCACAGAAAAATTCAGGTTAAAGTTTACTTTCATTTTCCCTCCTTGCAGCGTTTTCATTCCTCAAATCAAACCCTAGTTTTTGCCAATTTTGACAGGCCTCAACAACTGTTGAACGCCTCATCAAGTTTTGCTGGTCTGGTATTTTGTATAACGATTTTTTCGAGAAGGCTTTAACTCGGTAGGTTTCTTTTTTTATTTTCTTGGCGGATGCGTTATTGGTGGTGCGTCGGTAGCGTTCTTGTGGATAAGGTATCGTTGGAACTGGTTTTGATTAAATTGAACCATTGATGCCGCCGGAGCCATTGCCATTCGACCGGAAGGACTTTTTGAAGGATAGGAAGCCGTCATCTGCGGACCATGTAGGAATTGTTCCGCAGCGATGGAGAGAGCCGCCTACTACTCCTTCTCAGCATAACATCCATGGATCCTCCTCGTTTTGTCGATGGGGCGCTGGAGGTGGACCCTCTGATTTCCGCCGACCCTTTTCCGGTTAGTTTTTGTGTTGTTTTTAGCTTTTCTCGTTCTGGTGACAAACTTAGGGTTTGGAAACCAAAAATCTGCTTGCTTTAAAATTAATTTCCGTGAACCAAGTTTAATTATTTAGGTTATAGACTGTCTTCCTTTTTCTCTTCTCCCAAGTACGCACACACGCACTACAGGCCTATAGAATTGGGTACAGATCTGAGAGGAAGGGAAGATAGTTATTTAATTTGAACCATAGGGCTATTAATTTCATAGATCTGATGTTATATCTTTGGGAGGAAGCTAGCTAGTTTTCAAGAATTACTGTCTTGACATGGGGTATTTTTTTTACTTGCGCTAACAAGTTTGGCGATTTTTCTTATGTGTTTTTTTGTTGGTTATTTGCCTGTGAAGGTCTTCATGGTAAGCGGGTTGGTGGTGGCTGGCACAATACAACAATTGAATCAAGCAGCAAAGAGAATAACTGTATGACTAATAGTGTGTCAATGGCTTTTGATGGTCAGAAAGACCCTAAAGGAGTCAACTCTTGGGAGACCACTGCATCACCAAACGGTAACTCTCTTCCTCATAATGACTTTGTGAACTCGCTGGACCAACTTCACTCAGCTGACCAACATGCTAAGAACAGTGGTGGTGGATTCAGTACTACCAACAACCAGAGACTTGAGAAAGAGACTTCATTGGGATCTTCACTTGATTGGAAGCCTCTCAAATGGATCCGTTCTGGAAGCTTATCTTCAAGAGGTTCTGGTTTCAGTCATTCAAGTGGTTGTAAGATCATTGGGGTGGTGGATCCTTTTAATGGCAAGTTAGGGACTCAACTGGGTAACAACACTCCTCTTCGATCCCCTTCTGAGGATGCTTCCCCCTGTCTGACACCAATGACTCATGATGAAGCCAACTCCCGCAAGAAGCAGCGCCTTGGATGGGGGGAAGGCCTTGCCAAGTATGAGAAAAAGAAGGTTGACCCTGAAGATATTCTTGATAAAGAGGCTGGAGCTAGAAATGTTATGGTTGATGGTGTTAGTGGTTCAGAACCTTTGCTTACTAGTCCTTCTAGTTTGACTGATAAAAGCCCCAGTGTCAATGGTTACTCAGAATGTGCATCTCCTACTACTCCTTACTCCTATGCCTGCAGTTCCTCTCCAGGTAATTTATATACTTAGATTTGTTATTTTGAATTGCCTTTTGTCAATGTTCTAAAACCCGGGTCGACCTGACCTGTTGAAACTTGGATAGTCACAAAATTTTCACTCATTTGGAGAATTAAGTTGAGCGTTTCAGCCATTCTGATCTAGTGCAGTATCATCATCTGTAACTATACCAGCAATCTTCATCTCCAACATGCTATAAAAATATTACTTTGACAACAAGATTCAAGAATTTATTTTTATTTTTATTTTTATTTTTTGAGTCAAAGACTAACAAATCTGAAAACGACTAGAACCAGGATCAATTCTCATGATCTAGAAGTTGTGGTTATGTGTTTTCTTAATGTTTGAACTTATTTTAAAACCCTAAGAGTCTACAACACCGGGTTCTAAAACATTGCTTTTTGTTATATGATATGCAAGGATGAATCTAAAACTGTATGTGCTATTTTGCGATGACAGGTCTAGAAGAGAAGGAATCTACTAAGACAATTACAGTAGATAATGACACCTATAATCCTAGTGTTGCTTCTTGTCATGTGTCTGAAAATCACACAGAAGGATTATCATCTAATTTGGAGCTTAACTTGAGCTCTGCACTTGATGAACTGCTGCAGACTGATGATTCAAGTTCTCCAGGGCCTAAATTTGTGAAATCCACTGCAATGGACAAGTTACATGTATGGAAAGCAGAGCTGACAAAGACACTTGAAATCACAGAAACTGAAATTGATTCTCTTGAGCATGAATTGAAGTCATTGGTTTCTGATGCTGGTTCTTTCCCAACAGAATACCAGAATAAGACTTGTGGTGGACCTTTGCCTGTGGAGAAAACTGATAGTTCTCCAGAAGAAGTTAATGGAGCAGAAGATTCAGATGACAAGAGTTCAGACACAACATCTGAGTTTGTGGAATCCGTTTCTAAATGCTCTGAAGATGTTGGTAATGATGATGCTTTAGGCTTTGTTACTTCTTGTGGGGACCACAGCAGCTCTACAGTTTCAGATGGCGAAGATGTAGATAATGGCAGAGAAGATGATAAGTTATATGATTTCATATTCGCTACAAACAAAGTTATAGCAAATGAAACTTCTGATGAACTTAATAGGATATTATTGCCAACTACACACTTATGTAACAAGATTTCGAAATCCACCGATGAGTCATTGAATAAGACTAAAATTGCTTCGAGGAAGCGTTTTCTAAAGTTTAAGGAAAGGGTTATCACAAGTAAGTTTCGGGTATTACAGCATGCATGGAAGGAAGATCTTCAGTTGCTTTCTGTAAAAAAAACTGGTGGCAGGTCACAGAAGAAGTTTGAATCGAGCTCACGAATGGGATACGCTGATCATCAGAAATACTCCTCTTCAATTCATTCTCGTTTATATCCTCCTGGTAAGTGACTGAATCATTTTAAAATGAAATCTTGATGTGTTTTATATTGTCTGTGTTCAACTCTAAATTTGTTGTTGTATTTTTTGTAGGTGGGAGCGTGAGCCTGGTTCCAACCACAGAGACACTTGATTATGTGAAGAAGCTGCTTTCAGATTCACGGGTGAAGGTTCATAGAAAGACATTAAAGATGCCTTGTTTGATATTAGACAGGAGCGAACGGATGATGACAAGGTTTGTTTCAGATAATGGATTGGTGGAGGACCCTGTTGAAGTTGAAAAGGAAAGATCCATTGTCAGTGCCTGGACAGAAGAAGAGCAGGGAATCTTTTTGGAGAAGTACTCTCTGTTTGGAAAAGATTTCAAGAAAATCGCGTCTTTTCTGAAAAACAGAACATGTGGTGATTGTGTTGAGTTTTACTACAAGAACCACAAGTCTGATTGTTTTCAGAAGATAAAGAAGAAGTCAGCATTTGCAAAAGGGATGTCTTGTATTACCAATACTTACCTGGTGACATCTGGCAGGCGAATGGCTGCGGATGCTACTTCCCTTGAGATGCTTGGTGCTGCCTCAGAAATGGTTGCCAGTGTGGATGGTGAACAGAAACTAGATTCAGGAATGTTTTGTAATGAGCAGGAAACTGCTGCAGCTGATGTATTGGCTGGGATTTGTAGGTCTGTATCATCAGAAGCTTTGGGTTCTTGCATCACAAGTTCAGTTGATAATGGAGATGTCCAGCACCATGAGCATGGAAGGAGGAGGAGTAGATGCCAGATGGTTGGGGGTGGTTCTTGTTCAAAGAGGAGGCAGCATTTGACACAAAAAGAGGATGTTGACGATGAAAGTTGTTCGGATGAGAGCTGTGGGGAAGAGGTGGACACCTCAACCTGGAGCGATGCAGAGAAGATAAAATTCATAAAGGCTTTCAGATCCTGTGGCAAGAATTTTGCAAATATCTCAATATGCGTGAAAACAAAGACAATCGATCAGTGCAGGGTGTTTTTCAGCAAGGCTAGGAAATGTCTTGGACTGGATGTGATTGATGTTGAGCAGGCTGATAACAACCAAGAGGAGGAGGAGGAGGAGGAAGAGGAGGAGGGTGAAGATGCTTTGATGGTGGACAGTGGGTCGGACATTTCTCAAGACAACAAGTCGTCTTTGGAATGCAGTAAGATGGATAATTTGGTGGGTTCAAATGGTGAAAATACATATTCTGGTGAGCAGTCATGCGCATCAGATGATGCTAAAGTTGCCAGTAGTGAGATTTTCATACAAGAAGGAATTAGGGAGGAGGACGAGGAGCCTATGGCCATGGCCACCACTGAAACTGATGGATGTTTGGATTTAAACTGCAATAATATGAAGTTAAGTTGTTCGGATGGTAATAATGGTTTGTTGGTGTCAAATTTGTTTCCTGGAAACCCTACTGCTAATTGTGCTATTCCGTTCAAGAAGACTATTCGAATTAGGCAGGAGGAGGATGAATCAGCATCATCATCCAGACTGTCTTTCAGGAAGAGCTGTGAGGAGGATAAGAAGTATGAAAGTAAAGATGGTTTTCATTTGAATCTTGTTCCAAAACACTCATTGATGGATTGTGCAGCAGATGAATCTTCCCAAGTTTTTAGGGGATATCCTGTTAACAGTGGGATGATAGGTTACAGTGAAGCAACACAAAGCCAAAGCCAAAGCAAGTTGAAGTTGGGTGAGAGTCTGTTAATGGAAGCAAGGGGGCCTCAAGATGTGGAAAAGCCAAGCCGGACTGGTCATGGTAATGTGAAGCTGTTTGGTCAAATAATAACTAATCAGCCACCACCACAAGCACAAGCACAAGCACAAGAGAATGGATGTGGTGGGAAAGTGAAATCCTTTGGGCTCAAGTTTGATGATGATGATGATAGGAGGAAAGTGGATGTGGATGTGGATGTGGATACATTATTAAGGAGGAGTGATAATGGATATTGGGGGGATGGGAACAACAACAACAGAATAAGGATTCCAGACTCTGCAAGGCTGCTGGCAAAGTATCCTGCTGCATTTAGTAAAACCTCCTCTTTTCATCCATTCACCAAGTTTGATCAGCATCAGCATTCTTCTTCTTCCTCCTTAAACAAGATCATCTCTGCTGGTTTTCCATCATGTAGCAAGAATGGAGGGGGGAGGCAGGAAGGTGTAGTAGATAAGTTATTGTTACCGAATGTGAATGTGGTTGGTGGAATTTCGGATGCTGTGGCAGCCATTAGAATGCACTATGCCTATGCTGCTAATAAGACAGAATCTCTACAGCACCTATATGATTACAACAACAAGGTTGAAGATGAAGCAGCAGCTTGGAGAAGGAGGATGATATAGACAACAGAAACAGAAACAGATGAGATGACAAGTACAAACAGTCTTTTCTTTCTTATATGGTTGGTTGGTTGGTGGTAAATTAGTCTTTTCTCTTTTGTTTTCTTCTTCCATGTCATATGTGTATTATATGTTGAGTTTGAGTAGTGATAGAGATCAGGGCTGGTCTTTTTTGGTAATTTTAGGAGGGTCTTTTTTTGTAATGTTTGGAGTAGCTTAGCTTAATGTTTTGTTTTGTTTTGTTGTATTTTATTTATCAAGTACACAAAATAATTTCTCAAAGCACCATCAAAATAAGATGTTACTTATTGTTAGTTTTTACTTTTTTTTTTTTATAAAGTTTTGGCATGGAATGGAATACATTGTGTTTATGATGTGATGCTCGTTTACTCAAGTACAGCTAAGTGTTGAAGGAAGAAAAAAGAAAGAAAGTGAGAGTGGGTGTCACTATCTATATATATATATATATATATATATATATATATATAAGTCTATCTGATTTAAGTGGAAGTGGTGATATAAATAAAAACTTAAAAAGTAGAGTATGATATTTTGTGGTGTGATGATTAATTAGTCAAAAGTCAAAAGCAGAGCAGTAGTAGTAGTAGGTATGCTTTCAACATCATCACAGCTTCCTGGAGCTTTCCGCTCCTCTCATCTCTTATCTTATCCTGTGGATAATAATATCTCAAAGAGAAAGGAAAAAGAATATGGATCCTCTCCTCTATTATTCTTCTTCTCTCTGTTATACATACAGTATGATTATGCAATAAATATCCATATGCTGGCAACTGCCATTTTGATTGATTCCAGATTTCTTTGGAAAAAGTCCTACTTACAAACTCTTAACTAAACTGGAACCAATGAAAAGTAGGAGTTCCCTTTTAGGTAGGTTTGCCTAATCTCTTTGAGAGTTTCACTTTTTACTTTTTACCTTTTCAGCAAGCAGCTAACCAAAACCAACAACAATAACAGAGTCGATAGATAGATAGATACTGCTCAACTGCTCTTCACCCCATTCTCTATTCTACAACTGTAACTTTTTGCATAAATAGGCCATTCACCAACCGCCCCATCACATTTTATCTCATAAAAAGTTATATTATTAATATCTTTAAATCGATGCTAATAATAAATACGATTTAAATTATATAAATATTGCTTGCAAATTTGAGGAACTACTTGAAATTTGTTTTCAAAAAATTTCATACATAATTGTATTAATATTATATAAATTTATGTAAAAACTTATTTATAGATGGAAGATATAATTAAATCGTATGTACACATTTAACCAAAATAACCATTAGAAATTTGCTAAAATACTTCACGAAAACTAACTTCATAACATAAAAAGGTAAAATATATGACGCATCGAATTAATATCTTATGTAGTTACTTTATAAACTACTGTTTATGGTTGGTTTTGCCATTTGCAGAAGCAGAAGCTAGCTAGTATAGTTGTTTTAGTCAAAAAAAAAAAAAAAAAAAAAACTCATGCCTACAAACAATAATTTATACTAGTAATATTGACATGGTCGATATATATTTTAATTATGTAAATTGTTAAAAGGGACAGACATGTAATTTCAAAAGAAGCAAATCAAGTGAAGTGATGAAATGAAAGCTACGACAATTCCATCATCTCCACCCACAACCAAAAATACAAAACAAAACATGACTTGGGATTTTGGAACCAATATTTTCAGATTCATTCGTTGCTAACCAAAAAATCTTTCTTGGGCTCGGTTCAATTCTCATCACAACATTCACATTCATTTCAGTAGAAGATCCCGAAAACTAAGCTTAGCTCCAACAAAACAATTGGATTCAGAAAACAAAACCTCAAAAGTGTGTTTTTAACAGTGTCTTGTCCTTTAAACAGGGAGCGAATCATCATCAGCAGCAGTAGGAGTAGGAGTAG
Organism: Lactuca sativa; assembly: GCF_002870075.4. NCBI lineage: Eukaryota > Viridiplantae > Streptophyta > Magnoliopsida > Asterales > Asteraceae > Lactuca > Lactuca sativa. The sequence goes on from NC_056624.2 coordinate 210,515,898, forward strand.
GAGTTGTTGGATTGTGCTGCTTCCTCTCTGCTTGAAGTGATCTGCATAGAGATTCAAGCTTTTCTTTTTGATTCTTGGTTTTCTCCAGTTGCTTCTTCATGCGTTCACGCTGCATATGCTCACACAAATAACTTTTAAATATTTTGCTTTTGCCTACTAAAATAATCTTTCAACAATTACCTCCTCCACAAGTTGTATAAGACTCATGTCTGACTTCTCGCTCTTCCCCTTCAGAAAACTATTTTCCTTTTTCAGTTCCTTTATCGATTTTCCCATCTAAAACACACATAAATTAAGAATTAAGAAACTAGAAACCCAAACCACAATTCACATATATGATATACCTTTTCGATTTCTTGCTTAAATGTTTCAAAAACCTCATTGCTCTTCACCAATGCATCCTGCAAAAGAAAAAAAAAAAAACCCTTACCTTGTTAACAATGCATCATCCATCATACATGGATTAAAATAGACATGACTGAAGAAAAGCTTAACCTGGAATTGCTGGAATTTTTCACCATCAGCAGTTAACTGCAACCGTAAATTCTTTTCAGTTGCCAACAATTGTGACACTTGTTCTGCATACATCTTCATCTGGGACTGTTCTTTCACCAGTTTTTCTTCATGTTGCTGAAGCTTTAAATCTGCAATTTGGAGTTCTAGAGATTTCTGCTTCAACTGCATGCATCCATATCAATATTTTTTTAGGAAAGAGCACATCAATATAAATATATTTATATTTATGAAAAAAAAGAATTCCATTCAAGTTGGTTTACATTAATTATAAGGAGTTACCTGTTGAGTATATTGTTGGACAGTAAGAGCATTATGCTCCTCCTTTTGCTTCAATTGGTTTCTTAACCTGAACAACATTTTTGATAAACAATATGTTTAATAAATTTGGCATGGAAATGGAATATATTATATATATATATATATATATATATATATATTTACATTTCGTTCTCCTTAAGTTGAGTCAGGCTGTCATCCCTTTGCTCCTCCAGCTTACTTGTAACATCCTATAACACACAAACAAAAAGTTAGTTAATTAGACATGGATGCAAAATGGATATAGTAAAAATGTACACATGCTATTTCTCCTTTGTCCTATCTATGTATACGCATGTACAGAAGAAACCTTTATTGCTTCCTGAAACTTGTTGGATAGATCCAGTCTTAAGTTTTGACTTTCTGTTGATACCCTTTTGCATTCATCCTGCCAACCAACACACAACAAGACTTGTAAATATTTTTCTGGAATCGATTTGGATTTGCTAATAATGTTGAATATATATATATATATATATATATATATATATATATATATATATATATATATATATATATATATATATATACTGAAACGAACATCATTACACAATTATAAATTTGAGAATAAATGAAATGGATGCATAAGCTGAAAAGCATACCATTAACATTTTGTTTTGACGTTGTAGCTCCCTACACAATGACTCAAGTTTATCTCGCATAGTAATAGCTGAAAAATGAGAGAATAATCAATCACACATTAAAACAAAAATTGTGGAAATACACAAGGAAAAGAAGTGACTTTCTTTTGAAATAAACTTCCAAAACAATAATCAGTTTACATTTATCAAGTGATGGAGAAACTCACTACTAAATCAATACACACTCAAACAATGATAATGGAATTAACATATAGTATAATTGGTAAAGTGTTGATGAAGTTTTATGAACTTTTTTTTGGTGGATTGAATTGGAAAAATTATAAGGAAGAAGATTGCAAGATTAAGTTGAGAGGCCATATGTGTCATTTGCGCAAAGTTGGGTGGCAAATGTATGAAAATAGAAGAAGCATATATAGGATGAGAGAGGGTAAGAGAAAACAGATTTTTCTCTAACTATTTTATTAACTCAACCTTAAACCCATCTCTCTTTCAAAGACCGATTTGTGAAAGTAAAATTAGAACTCCAACATGTCAAGAAGAACAACTTTTCATCCAGCAAATCAATGCTGTTTCAGGTAAGTGTTTGTTTTTTCTTGTGCATTTATGCATTTTCTTGTTCAATTGTGGGGTACTTGCATATTCATGATTATATAGTTATATTGCACATTGCATACAGCGTTTTAAAATTTTACTTTCGTACAGGATATAGTTTATTCAACTGTTTCTATTTAAATTGTTTAAACCTGAGTACACACTTAATGTAAGCTAACTTGTTTGATGTACGTTCCACATATAATCTCAGACATGAACCATAAAAATAACATACCTGCATCTCTTTCACTGAGAACTTTCTGATAACTCAAAGTGAACTCCAAAAATTCCTTTTCTGTCTTGAAAGTACGCTTGCTACTTTTACGTTTTACTTCAGATGTATCCTGAAACAGAATACAAGTTAATAGATTCAAATATTTACGGACTAATCAATCCTTCCTAGCAAAACAAGTCTCTAATCAGAACCTGCCTACTAATTCACTAACACTAAAAGCAGTCTACATAATTAGAAGCACAAAGTTATTACTAATTAAATACTTTTCTGCTTGTTCCAGAGCTCTGTGATGATAATGTCCCTTGTGAATTGGCTGCTTGTGTCTCCACTCCTTGCTCAGTCACTGCAACATAAATGGCAGCTAAAGTTAATGCCTGGTTTTGATACATAATGTGTATTTAAGGGTTATAAGCATAGTTGAGTAGTGTGTGAACATTACATTTTTCTGAATTTTGACATGTTTCTCCAGCATGCTTTTGCTTGTCACCATCAGTTACAGGAGCCATTCCTTGTTCTGGTTTTCTTACCACATTTTCAGAAACAACATTTGGTGATCCAGCATCACTCTTGACTGCGTCCTCTCCACAACTGACATATTCAGATAGCTCTACAGGGAACGTTCTTGATGGCTCAGAGCTTCCATTGTCACCTTCACATGATTGAAAGTCATTCACTATCAAATCAGGCCTTGACTCAACTTCTACTAGTTTCTCCTCCTTATAATCAGTCACGTCATCTTCTTGATCTGGTGCTGTGGGTACTGAAGCGGTTACAGGTTCAGCAGAACTATCAACAAACCCATCAGGCAACGAATCTGCTTCAGGCAGTTGATTTGCTGCAGAGTTCTCCATTTCACCTACAAATAATGATAAAATAAAAAGAATCCGACTCTTCATTTTCCCCAAACAGCATTTAGAAAAAAAAACTTGCGAAGCGAAACGCAACCTTAGGGTTGTCGCAGTTTAGAAAATTTCAAGCAGTTATTCATTCAAATAAACAGGGTTTGAAACCTAATTAGTTAATGAAGCAAACAATCGGACATAAAATCGAAGTACATAACGTGATAAACACACATTGATAAATTTCCATAAACCTAATCATATATAGGCATGTATTTTGTGAATATGAAAGGGTTTTTACGTACCGAAAAAGACGATAGAGGATGAACAAACGAAGGAACCTGCTCTTCCTTTACAAACTCGAGAGATTTGCGGAGCGACGAGTGTGTGCGTGTGTAAATGACATTACATCATAACAAGGAAGGACGAAACCGTAGTTTTAACAAGAATTAAGGGTGAAAACAAGTAATGCTACAAAGTAAGAACAGCATCATTTTGTTTAAATTTAGTTACAAGTTTAGTCCCTAAGTTATTCACTAAATTGCAGGTTTAATCTATTATTGATTTTTAAAATAATTTGGTGCTATTCTTGTCCACTATAGTTAGTAGTTACAAAACTAAACTGCTTTAGGCAACTAATCATCTTCGGAGAATTAAATAAGCTACATTTTATTTTTGATAAAATGATTATCTTATTATAATTTTAGATCAAAATAATATAGATATTAATTTTTTCGCACTATCATTTAAACTTTTAGTTCTCTTGCTTTTAACTTTTATTGTTAAGATATTTTTTTTTTATTGTTAGTATTTATCTTCATGTCGTTGTTGTCGTATACATGGTTATTTTTCTCTTTTTATTTTAAGTTTTATTGTTATTATATTTTTAATTACATTATGTATTACTGTTTATTCTTTATTATGGATAGATATTTCATATACAAAAGACCATCCAATATAGGTCGTGTTTGTCTTATAATAAATTAATGATCATTTCATAAACATATAAGTAAACATCATTATATTCAAACAAAACATTTGAAATAAACAATGCAACAAAAAAGTTTCCTAAGAAAGGGGTATTTTGGTCTATTCATTTTGATTTTCAATTTTATATGACTAAAAATTCATAAATGTGGAACAAAATAAACTTAAACCTTGAAAAAACAAAATGTATTTTAGTGTATTCATTTTTTTATATAATATTTCTAACTTAAAATTCAAAAATATGGACAAAATGAACTCAAACAAAGAAAAAGGTGTTGAATAGTTTTAGATTTGATTGCAATCAGCATCTCCATGATTGAGTTTTTCTTCCTATAAAACGACTTTTCAATATTATAGGAACTTTTAAACACTATAAAGAAAACCTCCTAAGACCCATTGACCCACTCTCGTTTCCCAATCTCGTATGAACCTTTAAATTTCATAAAGAAAACCTTCAAACACCTCATATACACTTTAAAGCTTTACATTTGAGCTTTTGATCGTACAAAAACTAATTGTCTTTGAAAACCTTGACAAATTTCATGTGTCGCAAGCCGTACAACCATACATTTATTAGCATGATAACAATACCCATTACAAATCATTATTTGATAAATTTAAATATCAAAGTTTAAATAAATATTACAAGATTATCGCAAAAGCCCTCTCCTTCCACATCAAGTGTGTTATCGATTCGGTTATGAATGAATTTCAAACTGCTTTCATCGATGGTAGAAACATTCTGGGTGGCCTTATGATTATAAATAACCTCGTCCCGTGGGCCAAAAAAATCGAAGAAAAAGATGTTCCTTTTTAAAGTGGATTTTGTAAAGGCTTTCAACACCATTAATTGAGAATATTTATATTCGATTATGTCGCATATGGGTTTTGGAGTAAAATGGAGAGCTTGGATAAGGGAGTCGAGTGTCTCTCCTCTTCTCGTGCTTCAGTTCTTATAAATGGTTCTTTAACTCTTGAATTCAATATATCAAAAGGTGTCCGACAGGGCGACCCGCTATCCCCGTTCCTTTTTATAATCGCCATGGAAGGTTTGAATATCATAATGAAAACTGCATGTGATAAGTCTCTTTTTCGGGGGGGGGGGGGGGGGGGGGGGGTTATCTTACACTTATTCTACATAGATGATGTGATTTTCGTGGGGGTATGCTATTCTAATAATCTCAAAAACATGACCTGCATTCTTCGTTGCTTCCATGCTTTCGAGTCTGGAAGTAAATTTCAACAAGTCCAAGGTTTATGGCGTTGGTATTTCCGATAATGATATTCATTGGAATTGTAACATCCCAAAATTTCAGGACAAAAAATCCGTTTTCAATTAAGTTATCACATAAAACCACCAGTATAAAAATGTTCATAATAATATCTCATATCAAAACCATAGTGTCAATAATCAAAATATAGAATCATGAAACCATATCAGAGTGTAATCCCAAGGATCCCGTGTGCGGAAAACATGGTGTGATGCGCTGCGATCAAGCCGACTCTTTCCCTTTGAAAACGAGGTACCTGAAACCAAAACTAAAACCGTAAGCACAAAGCTTAGTGAGTTCCCCCATCATACCACATACCATACAATCACATAGCATACATATTGTCGGGCAATTCTGGGGTGCTGACCTACCCATGTCAAGCCATTCTAGGGTGCTGACCTATCCATGTCAAAACGTTCTGGGGTGCCGACTACCCTTCGGTCTATCTCAACCGGCAACGGGGACTATTTCACCCCTACCTCTATCATACAATAACAAAATATAATCATACACTCAGGCATATATGGGGTACTGACCTACCCTTCGGTCCTAACGACTGAATCAAGGAAAAGCTATTCCCTACTATTACCACTAACTCACATAGCGTATCACATAAGAATATCTCATGAGCATATCACATAAGCATATCTCATAAACATATCACATAAGTATATCTCATAAGCATATCACATAAGCATACAAAGATAATTATCACAAAGACAATTATCTACCAATTACTCTTATTAGTGGGCCGGCATTGTGGCCTTAGACCCACCCCTACTGGAAGGTAACTCACTCCACACTGCTGAAGTCCCGTAGACACAATCCCACACTGCTGAAGTCCCGCAGACTCAACCCCAGTTGCTGGATGACAGATTCCCGAACTGTCAACACCAAAATAACACTCAATTAATAATTGGGTTCCACTACATAACCATGAGTACATACTTTGGATAATTACTACATTACCCCAAACTTGGCTTTATGCAAGCCCAAGTCCCAATCCATAGGCCTAAAGTCAACTAGGAAATCAAAGCCCAACACATGGCCCAATTTTCCAAATTGGGCCCAAACCTTTATAAGGTCTTACCATAAGGCCCAACCATTTGGTCCAGTCCAATATTCAACATTCTAATGGCCCAATATCATATAATCATAAAAGGCCCAAACTATGGCCCATCAAAATTGGGCCCAAACCCCTTACATAGGCCTTACCCTAGGCCCATTAAATTATTTTAGCCCCTTAGTTTGTTCTTGGATGGCCCATTATTATCCCAATCATCAAAGCCCAATAGAGAGTCCCAACAATAAACCCACATGAAATTTGGGTTTCACATAAAATGACGATTAGGGTTAAGTGTTACCCACTAAACCCATTAAGGACTTAATCCACTAAGGACTTAATCCATTAAGTCTAATATTGCTTGGATTAATTTTTGTCAATGATTATTATTTAATATTTCAAGTTATTAAATAATTCCTGTGTGTCCCGATTAATTCCCCAAATTAGAGTTTTATTTAGGGTTGAACATGGTACGATACCAATTTATTTTTAGACAAACCGTGTACCGTACCAACTCTATTTGGTATAAATTTTTTGCTACCGGTACCATACCAAGTAAACTTAGTACCAACTTGTTTGACTACCAACAAGTTTGGTTGGTACATATTGGTAATAGTACATTACCAAATTCTTTCTAATTTTCAATTGTAATAGTTAAAGATTAGCAATCACGACATACGTCATGAGACAACTTTCTTGTCTGGCAATATAAATTAGTAAAGTAACTACATTAGTTACTAAATAATTTTATTAACTTTTTAGTTTTTTAGTTTAATATGGTAATAACTATTGAGTACAGGTAATGACCAATATCAAGCTTTTCAAATTGTAAATAATAAACACACTTGACAACTGAAAATATGATTTTGTTTGTGTGTGTGTGTGTGTGTATATATATATATATATATATATATATATATATATATATATATTGGTTGGTATGGTAATATCGTGATATTTAAAATTTAATGTCGTTACCGTACCAAGTTTACTAAATTGGTATGATACTACCAACCAAACATGTTGGCTACCGAACATAATGGTAACCAACTATCTTGGTTCGGTTGGTAGCATGTTGGTTGGTTCTCCATGGTAGATATTTGACAGCCCTAGTTTTATTGGCATTAGGGGTTTCCAACCCAAATACTAGCCCATTTATCAATTTGTTGGGCTTTCAGGTCAATTAGGGCTTTATTGGGCCTATTAGGCCCACTAGAATATCATTAATCCCATTATGGTTTTCACTAAGCCCGTTAGGCTTCATTAAGCCCATTAGGGCTTCTTTGGGCCCATTAGAGTTTCAAGCACCCCAAACGAGTCAACACAACGAGGCAAAACACACCGCCACCCGACACGGCGGCCGGTGGTGGTTTCAGTTTTCCTTTCATTATTCCAATTTGCAATTACACTTTACAATGCTAAATCTCAAATAAACACACACACCTACACATAGTGGTGCATGGTGGCAGCCACCACCTCACGGTGGTGTTGGTGGCCTTTCTCATAATTTCCGGCCAAATAAAGCCACACACTACAACCAAAACACACACACATACGTTCCTGCTTGCAAAGCGAACCCACGACCCACCTGTGGTGGGTGGCGACGGCAACAGTACCCTAGCGGCGGTAGTGGCGTGACAACGATGGTGGTAGGCAGCATTTTGCGATAACAGCCACCACCTCACAATGGTGGCGAGTCTCCTTGATTCCTTGCCCAACAACTTACGTCCACAGATCACCAAGTCATTGCGAGCTTGACCTGTTAACGCACTTCGATCTCAGCCACTTCTCGTGGTGATGCAAGGCAGTCAGGAAGGAGCACCAGCCACAACAGAATAACGCCCGGCGACGAGATGGTCTCCAACGAGAACGGCAGCGGCGCGACGTCAGAAAATAGAATAGCTTCGTGGTGAGGCTTCGGTGGTCGGAGAAAGAGTAGGAGAAGAATGGCGATGATGGAGCATGATAAGGAACGAATCACCGGCTCCCGATGTTCCTCACCCCTGCATCCGCGTCCAAGGCCCCAACTCCGGTGGTACTCTTTCAGCTGTTCACAATGTCTGGTGGTGACGAGAGTTCGAATGATGGTGGCGGCTACCAGAAGTGGAGATGGAGAGGGTGAAGGTTATTGCACATTAGGGTTAGGGTTATGAGAACAATAACACAGTTAAATACTCGATGTTTGAAATGATGGGTTTTGAGCACTACATCATTCCTATGGTGTACATGCAAACCCTAATAGTTTTTTGGATCTAGTTTGTCTAATGAACATGCAATTGAATATCCAAAGCTATAAACCCTAGGTCTAACATATTATAATCTGAATTAGGGTTTAGAGAGTACCTTTGATTGTTATGTAGCAATAACAATATATTCCTGGGCTTCAGAAAGCTTAGTGCCTCAAGTGTTGCACCTCTAATGGAGTCACAAACACCACTAAGCAACTATGATGAAGAGAGAGGAGAAAGGAGGCACCAAAAACGGCTGGAAACTCTAAAGGAAGTATTCACCACATTTTCAGGCCATACCGGTTCCTTATATATGCTGGCTATTAGGGTTTACAGCTAGGAAACCCTAATCTGACTGCTTAAGCCCTAAGCAGCCCATGAACTCCCTCTTTAGAAGCCTTGGACGATTTCTAATGGGTTTCCCCCATAGAATTCGTTCACTCCAACTTCTATGGAGTCTATTAGCCCATCTATGTAATTATCTTATAATTACACAATAAGTCCCTTAAGTTTAATTAATCTATTTTAGCCACAAAATTAATTCTCAATTAATTTTTGACTAATATTAATTAAACAATATGATTTCTCCTTTAATATATTATTCTCATAATATATTAATAAATCATAATTAAACCTTTCTCTCCTTAATTCATCCTACATATTGCTATGGTGAAGGCAACCCAAAAGGACCATGCTCATAATCGGGTCAAGTACATACCAAAATAGTTATGGACTTAGACACTAATCCAACATGAAACTCACGTCCATATTGTAACACCCAGAATCAGAAAGACCAAGAAAAGAAAGGAAAAGCCCTAATTCATGAGTCAACTCGTCGAGTCCAGGGAGGAAATCGACGAGTCGGAGCGGGATCCGGGTCATAGAGTAAGTGACCGACTCCGCGAGTCGGCGAGTCTGGTATGGACAAGAAAAACCCTAATCCTTGGGTTTGCACCCTATTTAAAGAACCTTATGTCCTCTCCTTATCCCCCCCTTGACGGCCAAAAGCTTCTATAAGTGATTCCAAACCCTAATTTGGGTAAGAGGAGGAGGAAAGTGAGATTGGGGCTTTTGCAAGAGGAAGATTTGGAGGATTTGACCACTATGGAGCTGGGGGATTCAACTCTTTGGTTGTGAGCATCAGTTTGAAGGTAACAATCTGTCACGTTGCCTTTGTTGCTTCTAGATCTTTTCTTGGATGATGTTTTAGGGCCATTTTGGCATGTTAAGGAGCCATTTCGAGTTAGAAGACACAATCTGAGGTTGCTACCTTAGATCAAGGTTTGTTTTGGTCCAAAAACCCATAAAGTATTAGCCCTTGGTGTGTTGGTGAAGCATGCTTGTCTAGAACCCTAGCTCTAGAGTGTTTTAAGCCTATAGCTCCTTGGTTTCACGTAAAGTTTGCAACTTTACGTGAGGAATATGTAACGCTCGTAGATCCGGGCAAGTCAATTTATATATAATAGGGGTCGAAAACGACTTTTCAGCAAAAGATTAATTATAATAAATAGTCTTAACCAAGTTTTAGAATATGTCTTAAGGTTTTTGTACATATAAAGAACTCCGAAATCCGAGTTATAAAGAAAAAGTTATAGCCCGTCGAAGTTTTATGGCAAAACCGGCGCGACACCGGGAAGCATAAATAGTAAATTTACGATGGAGCGACTTTTAGACTTAGCAATCTAAACCAAATTTGCAGTATACGTTAAACTGAGAACATCCATAAAAAGAACGCCCAAATCTGACTTCGTATGAGGAAGTTATGATTTTTCTAAGATTCGGCTTAGCGGTGCACGACCCGAAACTCGATTTTTAGTTCGAGCGGTTTTTGGCTTACACAAACTAAATGGGAGTTGAAGATCTCATTAATAGGAACTCAACGGTAAAAATATAGACAAAAACGGAGTCCGTATGAAGGAGTTACGAATTCTTCGCAGTCATTTAACAGTCTAAACGCCTCTTATTGTTAAATTTGAGATCGGTAGAGAATTAGCTGATGGAGTCTAAATGAAAGTTGTAGATCTTGATTTTACCTACGCGTTGAAAAAAATAACATCGAAAACGGAGCTCGTATGCGATAGTTATGATTTTTCTAAATTTGAAGGCTGATACACGATAGGGATGACGTGGCACCACCAGAATTGGACACGTGGCACCACCAGAAGGCTGTCACATGCCCTAACTCTGCGAGTAGGTCCTCCTACTCGGCGAGTCCATCAGGAATTCACCCTATAAATAGAGGTGCTGGGTCTTGCCATTTCTTCACACCTCTCAAACCTTCTTTCTCTCTCTACACTCTCTCTCTAAGCTCCCTAACCCCCCCCCCCCCCCCTAAAAGCCTAGGTAAACCCCCTAGCTCCCGAAGGAATCCCCGAGGCTCCAGGAGTCCCGAGAAAAGACCCTTTCGGCTCGGGAACGCTGCTCCAGCGAAGCCCGATTTTTTGCGAAAAACTCGTTGTAAGCGAGCTACGCCTACGCTATTTTTAATATAGCTTCTAATTAATTATAGTAACATTATTAGGACCTTAAAATAATTATTTAGGCTATTATTATGAGTTATATTGAGTGTTATTTAACGCTTATATAATAGTAATAATAGCTAGACTATTAATTAGTTGCGGTTAACGTTAGACTAAACTCTAGTGGTAATGATACTAGGTTTCGTCAAGGGATAATTATTTTAAGAGTAACGAAGTGTTATCCAAGTGTCGAATCACCACCTTACTAGGTGAGTGCATAGTTATTTTCATCTTACACATAGATATGAAGTATTTTATATAAACTACGTGCTATGTGTGAATATTATATGTATAATTGCTATCTATGCTGAATGAACGATTTTATACATGTTTTAAATGATTTAAACTGTATATGTATTTTATATCTACGATAATGTTGGGGTAAAACATGGGTACATGTAATAGATGGAGTATGAGTTGGATGATGAGTTGAGAGGTAAAATAGACCGTGAGGTGAGGGTGAGAGGTGGACGATGTGAGAGGCCTTTTTCCCAAATGATGGCCCCGTCTAGGGGTGCAAACGAGCCGAGCCGAGCTCGAGCCTGGTCAGGCTCGGCTCGGGCTCGTTTAAGTTATGCGAGGCTCGAGCTCGAGCTCGGCTCGATTCAAGCTTCTTGTACTGAGCTCGGATCGAGCTCGTAAATAATTATACAAGCTCGATTTAGGCTCGGGCTCGGCTCGTTTTTTGTCTGACGTGCTTAAATAAGCTTAAGATCGGCTCGAGCTCGTTAAGAAGCTCGTTTACTAATACTCTAAATCCCTAATCCTGAAATATGTTTTTATTTTAATATAAAAAAATAATAATAAATTATTTTATATAAAGGCTCGTTTAGGCTCGCGAGCCTAATCGAGCTTAGTGACATAGGCTCGAGCTCGAGCTCGTTTAATAAACGAGCTTAATATTAAGCTCGAGCTCGGCTCGGGCTCGTTTAAAATCGGTTTCGAGTCGAGCTTTTATCGATTTGATCCCGAGTAGCTCACGAGTAGCTTGACTCGTTTGCACCCCTAGCCCCATCATTCAGCAGAGTATGGATGACAACCACAGACTATTCTAGACAGTCAAGTGGAACACTAGCAGGCTCGCAACCTGTAGGTGTTATGAACGATGTGTTCACCGGTGTACTCTAAAAACCCATTGACACGTATTGCGAGTGGATAATGTCGATAAACGAAATAGCCCTGGCAGCTATGGATTTAGTGCCTGTTGAGCAAACCCTGGCAACTATAGATTTAGTGCCCGTTGAGTAAATCCTGGAAACGATGGATTTCGTGTCGATTCCTTAGGATGATCCTTAGGAATGAAATAACGAGGAGTAGTTGATTCTTAGGGTAGACCCTTAAGAGTAAAGAAAATAATGGGGATGGGTAATTGGGTTAACTGTTTTACGATTAAACATGATAATTATATTATTGTGGGTTGAAAACCCTATGTACTCACCAGGTTTCCCAACTTGACCCACTCAGTTTATTTATATCACAAGTGTTAATATGAAGTCACATTACACTGAGAGATTAAGGAGATATAAATCACTAGTGATAATGAATGTAAGTTCTGTTTATGCTTCTGTTTCTGTATTGACAATGACATCCCAAATGTTTTAAAAGGAATAAAAATACTTTTCTTCATAAATGCTTTGATAATGTATTTATCATATTTTACTGGGAACAAATTCCGCAACCTTTTTATCAAAAGAGATGCTCTGATTTTGATAAAGCATAAACAAAAATCGGTCTTTTCTGGCCGTGAAAATGGGGACGTCACAGAATAGACATGAGAATAGTGGATCTATGGGTTGGATCACATGCATGGCTCGAAAGTCATTGTATGGTTTAGGGACTAAAGAGACTCGGTGAGTCACATGGGTGGATTCGGCGAGTTGAATGACGATGGGCAGGAACCCGACGAGTTGGAAGAACAACTCGACGAGTCTGTTGAAGATTGCCTTGGACTCGACGAGACTGTTCTTGGAATCGACGATTCAGGTCGCAGAACCTCAACCTTTTCTGGTTAAGACACAGATCAGTGAGTTGAGTGGTGACTCAGTGAGTTGGACTGGATAGGACTCAGAGATCGTTGAACTCGACGAGTCTTGGGGTGACTCGGCGAGTTGAGTCGTATTTGGAGAGTTTCTGAGTTTAGGGACTCAGCGAGTCTATGCGTTAACTCAGTGAGTCGATTCAACTGGAAGGTTGACTTTGACCAGAGTTGACTTATTTTGATTTATAGAGTTTAGTTTGGGACTAAGTGTTATATTGATATTAGTAGCTCGGGGAGCTAGTGGAGCAGTGGATCAGAGAGTTATCAGTCAGCAGCCAGAGGGTTATCAGCAAAGTTCAGCGGTGCAGGTGAGTTTCCCTTTGTGTGAATGGGTCTACGGCCACAATGCAGGCACATATAGTTATGAGTAGGAAGACCCGAGGGTTAGCCTTAGGCACAGTATGCTAGTATGACATTTGGGACTAAGGTCCAATGTTAGCGGGCGGGTGCCTAAGGAATGGTTTGTATGATAGTTATACTTGTTGTCTGTGTGATACATGTATATGCCTGGTAAGGAAGTGAGTGTGGGCGAGATCCCGTATCTCACCAATAGCAGAGTGTGGACGGTGTTCCATACCTCATTAGCAGTAGAGCAGGGGCGAGGCCCAAGTTAGGAAAAGAGTGAGAGAGGTTTGGGCCCGTATCTCACTGTCAGTAGGAGTATGGACGGGGTTCCGCGACTCATCAGTTGAAGGACAGGGGCGAGGCCCAAGATAGGCGAGGACTTAGTACAGTAATCCAGTAGAGTATGTTAGTTATGTGTTGTGATATGATTATATGCTAGTATATGTTAGCGAGGCGGTGCCCAGAGACAGGTGGGGCCTAAGGAAAGCATATATGTACGCCGAGCGGGGCTCGAAGCCAGGCAGGGCCTGGTGACGGACGGGGTCCGATAGCGGGCGAGGCCCAATGCAGCGGGCGGGAGCCCAGTATGTGGTTATGTGCTCAGTGTTATGTATGACATGTATGGATCAGTAGATATGTATGGTATGCGGTAGGTGATGGGTTTGAGCCATAAGAACTTTCCTATGTGCACATGCAAACCCTAATTGCTTGGATCTAGGTTTCTCTAATTGAACATGCATTGTATCCAAGACTTTCAATACTATATCTAATGTAAACAATTGAATCTAATCATATGAATATGGATCTAGAACAATACCTTGGATTACTTGCTTGATATTTCTTCTTCTTGGAGCTTAGAGTCACAATTGTCACTCCTCTAATGGCTTACAAACACCAACTAGAAAGAGAATGATCTTGAGAGAGAGAGAGAGAGAAGGGAGGGTGAGAAATCGGCTCTAGGGTTCCTTGCCTTGCATGAGTGTTGATTTCCCTCACCCTAGAGATCTACTTATACTATGAGCTACTAGGGTTTCACCATTAACCCTAATTGAATAACTTAGGCCCTAAGCAATCCAAGATCCTCCTAGATACTAGGCTTGGACGATTTTATGGTCTCCTAACCCTAAAATCCATCCACCCTTATACCCACAAAGGATACATAGCCCAAAACACAACTATCACACATTTGACAGTTTATGCCCCTTTATTCAATTAACCTCTTTAAGTCACCAAATTAATTCTCAATTAATATATGACTTATATTAATCAAATAACATTATTATTCCGTTAATATAATATTCTCATAATATATTAATAATATATCTTCTCTCTTAACAAATCATCCTGTCAACTTGCTATGGTGAAGGCAACCCAAAAGGACCATGCATAACCGGGTCAAGTACTTACCAAATATAGTTACAACATTAGACACTAATCCAACAGTCTCCTACTTGGATAAGTCTAGTAACTATATATGCAAACACAATCCGATTAGCAATCGTAGCTCTCAAAGACGCTGTCAAACTCTGATCTTATTAGTATCCTGTCCTTTAGATAAGGGATCATATAGTCCTCTGTTTAGATATTATGCGGACAATCTTATGGAACTTATTGTCCAATAATTGGTTTCTCGATCTCATATTCATTTGACATAGAACTTAATTGAACACATCAATTCAGTCCTGACCGGGCCCGACACATAAGTCAAATCAAATCATCGAGGGGTCCTGATATCGCTTTTACCCTCTCAGGATAAAAATAACAGATAAACTTCGACTTATATGCATTTACTATTTACTAATCAACCATACACAACAATGCGTTTTATGACATCAATTTACTGATGTGGTTTCGCATTATCAATGCACAACCAATTAATAAACAATAAACCATATATATTGGTTTTAAGACCATATGATATTATCGTCTTGTGATCACTTGTGTCTCATTCCATAAAGTGATTCCAGTAAGCACGGGTTTATTCCAATGCTCAAAACTTAAGCACTCATGAACGTTGTAGCAAACTTTTGCTATGTCTAATACCTTTTAGACAATCTATACACCAATTCATGACAATATTCATTCATACCTACTTCCAACATATGAACGATTGTGGACCATTCGAATAATTCGATTATTCTTAATAACTCAATTATTCAGGAAGTCAAAACATGCAAAGTGAAACAATAGTTAAACAATTAACATAATACAGTAGCTTTACTTATAAATAATACTCCTTTATCTAATCATCAAATGTCAATTACATTTATCTATTACATGTTTCCAAAACTATCTAATCTAAACTAATATCGTCTTTCAGCCCAATGTTCCTAGCGTGCTGCAAATGCTTAACCCTGCTCAATCCCTTCATAAGCGGATCTGTTGGGTTATCCTCCGACGATACCCTCTTTACTACGAGGTGTCCTTCTTCTACTCGATGTTTAATAAATTGATATTTTCTGTCGATATGTCGAGATCTACCATGATCCCTTGGTTCCTTTGTCAAGGCAACCGCTCCCTCATTATCACAGAAAATTTCCATAGGCTCCTTTATGGTAGGCACAACTACAAGATCACCAATGAAGTTCTTCAACCACATTGCCTCCTTTGACGCTTCGCTCGCCGCAATGTATTCTGATTCACACATTGAATCAGCTATGGTTTCCTGTTTGGAACTTTTCCAAGTCACTGCTCCTCCATTAAGGGTAAAGACCCAGCCCGACTGCGAACGGTAGATGTCCCTGTCAGTCTGGAAACTTGTGTCATTGTACCCTCGCACATTTAAGTCATCACTCCCTCCGAGGACTAAGAACCATTCCTTGGTCCTCCGAAGGTACTTAAGTATATTCTTAACCGCAATACAATGAGCTTTGCCCGGGTTCCCTTGATATCTACTGACCATGCTCAAAGCGAAGGCCACATCAGGGCGAGTACAAGTCATATCATACATGATTGAGCCAACTACAGAAGCGTAGGGTACTCGGCTCATTTCAGCCATCTCGACTTATGTACTCGGACCTTGAGTCTTACTCAATTTGACATTACTCTGTATCGGTAGTTCTCCCTTCTTCGAGTTTTGCATACAAAAACGTTTTAGTACTTTATCCAAGTAAGTATTCTGACTAAGTCCTATTAGTCTCTTACTTCGTTCTCTTACTATCCTTATTCCCAAAATATAGGAAGCCTCTCCGAGGTCCTTCATAGCGAAGCACTTCCCGAGCCAGGACTTAACCTCCTGCAAAGTCGGGACGTCGTTTCCTATGAGCAGCATGTCATCGACATACAAAACGAGGAAGCTAACTATACTCCCACTGGCCTTGACATATACACATGATTCATCTTCACTTCGTACAAATCCAAACTCTTTGACTTTCTCATCAAAGCAAAGATTCCATCTGCGAGACGCTTGCTTAAGTCCATAAATGGACTTCTCAAGCTTGCACACTCTATTGGGATGCTTCGGATCGACGAAACCCTCTGGCTGAGCCATGTAAACATCCTCAGCCAACTTCCCATTAAGGAAAGTGGTCTTGACATCCATCTGCCATATCTCATAATCATGAAATGCAGCAATGGCTAGCATCACCCTAATAGATTTCATCTTAGCAACTGGTGAGAAGGTCTCATCATAGTCAACTCCGGGAGTTTGAGTAAAGCCCTTCGCCACCACTCGTGCCTTATATGTGTGCACATTCCCATCCACGTCGGTCTTCTTCTTGAAGATCCATTTGCACCCAATCGTTTTACGTCCGGGCACATTGTCAACCAAATTCCAAACTTGGTTGTCATACATAGACTGAATCTCGTTGTCCATCGCCTCTTTCCATTTTACAGACTCTGGGCCTGCCATGGCTTCCTTGTAGTTATTAGGTTCATCTAGATTTATTAGTGTACCATCACTAATATACGTGTCCCCTTCGGTAGTTATATGAAAACCATAAAATTGGGGTTGAACTCTAACTCTTTTGCAACGTCTAAGAGGTAAGGACTCGTCAATCGGTTCAACCGGAGTTTCCTCCTCGGGTTGAGCGCCAGCGTTAGAGGTTCCTTCACCACTCGACTCTGGAATCTCTTCAAGATCGATTTGCCTCCCACTGTTCCCTCGACTTATGAGTTCTCGCTCTCGGAAAACCCCTCTCCTTGAAACGAAGACAACATTGTCACTCGGTCTATAGAAGAGGTATCCAAAGGATCTCTGCGGGTAGCCGATGAAAATACATCGCTCACTACGAGGTTCGAGTTTGTCGTGAGTTTCTCGTCTTACGAAAACTTCATAGCCCCAAACCTTGATGTGTGCTAACAAGGGAGCTTTCCCTGTCCACATCTCATGAGGTGTTTTGGCAACCTTCTTTGTAGGGACTCGATTAAGGATATGGGCGGCAGTCTCTAAGGCATACCCCCAGAATGAGATAAGTAGTGAAGCACGACTCATCATAGAACAAACCATGTCTAACAGGGTTCGATTACGCCTTTCTGCCACACCATTCAACTGCGGTGTCCTAGGTGGCGTCAATTGCGAAACTATTCCGCATTCCTTGAGATAGTCGTGGAATTCAAGACTTAGGTACTCTCCTCCTTGATCGGATCAAAGCATCTTGATTTTCCTTCCCAATTGATTCTCCACTTCATGTTTGAACTCTTTGAACTTTTCAAACGTTTCTGACTTGTGCTTGATTAAGTAAATATACCCATATATACTATAATCATCGGTGAAATTCACGTAGAAACGGTTTCCATCCATTGTGGTGGATCTAAAGGGCCCACACACGTCGGTGTGTATGAGATCCAATAAACCCTCACCCCTCTCACAAGTGCCAGTGAATGGGTGACTTGGTCATCTTTCCAAGTAGACAAGATTCACACGTGTCATCTTCCCTAAGGTCGAATGACTCCTCCATCCTTTTGGAGTTGGGCTATGCGCTTCTTGTTGACATGTCCAAGACGACAATCCCACAAGGATGCTCTATCCATACTATTGGAAGAATCCATACACAACAAATCATTTCCTAGGTTATCTACAACCATAACAGTTTCATAAATTCTATTACTAGGCATTGCTTTAAAATATAAAACAACATTTAGATAAGCATAAATCGAACCATTCTTATTACTAAACGAATATCTAAATCCTTGTCTAAATAAACCATGAAAAGAAATGATGTTTCTTGCCATATATGGCGAGTAGCAACAATTATTTAAATCTAAATTCAATCCATTACCAAGCACTAAAGAATACACTCCAATCTTGGTAACAGGCGACGATCTTCTGTTCCCCATGATTAGATTTATTCTTCCAAGCTCCACATACCTATTTCTTCCTAGTCCCTGCAAATCAGAACAAATATGGTAACCACACCCTATATCAAGAACCCAAGAAATAGCACGAGGTGAATCATTAGATTTAATTGTGTATATACCGGAAAAAGATGGCTTGATCTTTCCATCCTTGATGGCTTGCAGATATTTCGGGCAGCTTCTCTTCCAATGCCCTATTTTGTGGCAATGATGGCACTCTGACTCTTTTGGGTTAGGGTTGGGCTTAGCAGGATCAACCTTGGTCCCACTAGAAGAGGAACCATCTTGGGACTTTCCCTTGCGGTGGTTCTTCGAAGAAGCCTTCCTCTTCTTGCCCCTTCCCTGCCCAATAGCCAAAACAGGAGCAACGGATGGATTGGGAGTTGGTGCAACAGACTTGTCCTTTAGGTTGCTCTCAGCAGTCCTTAGGAGCCCTTGAAGTTTATGATAGGTTTAATACAAACAATCCTATGTGTGCATGCAACCCTAATTGGATCTATGTTTTCACTATAAGACATACAACTTTATGAACACAAAATAAACCCTAGCATGATTCTATAATTTTTGAAAATTACATAGAAGTGTAGTAGACATACCTTTGTTGTTATATAGCAATAACAACTAGTTCCCTTGATCTCTTGAACTCTCTTGAACTCTCTTGAACTATTGAAAGCAAGCACCACAATTGTAGTGCCTCTAATGGCTCACAAACACCTTGAAGCAAGAAGGCAACTAAGAGAGAAGAGGGAATGATGCTAATTTCGGCCCTAGGGTTCCCTTGGAATCAAGTGGCCTTAAATTGAAGCATAGGGCATGTATTTATACTATAGGGTGCTAGGGTTTTAGTCTAAACCCTAATGGACAGCTTAGCCACCAAGCAGCCCAAGGAACCTTATGGAATGAGGCCTTGGACGAAAATATGATGATCCTTCATCATAATTTCGTTCCCCCTTAGTCCATTAGGTTTCCTAGCCCAAAACTCAACTATCACACATTTGACAATTTATACCCCTTTATTTAATTAATCTCTTTTAGTCACCAAATTAATTCCTAATTAATTTATGACTAATACTAATTAAATAAATATGATTTCTCCTTTAATATATTACTCTTATAATATATAAATAAATCATAATATCTCCTCTCTCATATCAAATTACCTTGTCAAGTTGCTTTGGTGAAGGCAACCCAAAAGGACCATGCACACTCGGGTCAAGTATATACCAAATATGGTTACTAACTTAGACACTAATCCAACAGTATACTTAGGGTGACCTCTTCCTTGTTCATGTGGTAGGTCATCCTAAATTGGTTGTAGCATGAGGGCAAGGAGTGAAGAACAATGTCAATAGCCAAATCTTCCCCAAAGTTGACATTCAACTTGCGGAGACGATCGACATACCTTTGCATCTTTTGCAAGTGCACGGTTAGAGACTATCCACTTCCCATTTTATAGCGCTCTTTCCTCGTGCTTTGGTGATATCTCTCCATCGAGTCTAGATGCATCTCATAAAGATACATGTCCTCATAGGAATTTTGGAATTCAGAGTTCATTGTGGCTATCATGATGCAATGGACTTTCGTTGCATCACGTTCATGTGTCTCAAACACAACCATTTTGTCGGGAGTAGCAGTTTATGGATTGATCTTCTCGAGGTTCTCATCGAGAGCATACTCCTTGTCCTCGTAACGCGCGATCGTGCGAATGTATCTTATCCATTCGCCAAAGTTCAATCCATCGAAGGTCACTTTTTAACAAAGGCTCAGTAGCGTGAATGAGCTAGCAGCAACGTTGTTTGCGTTAGACATCTACAAGTAGAAAGGAACAAAGTTGATTAGAATTAAGTCCCTAATTAACACCCAAAATGAAAATTTAGGGCTAGGACCCAACAACATTATTTACACATTAGAAAAGGGATACCGTGATCCAACATGCAAATAATTTGGATATGTCCCTCTAGTTTGTGACTGGGATACCGAGGATCACAAAGCGGGTGTGAATAACCATGCAAATCTACATGGTGCCTTCATTGTTACAATCACCTATTCGATGTGCCGGTAAACCACACACGCTCCACCGAACTATGACAAACAATGAATCACCCTTTGCCACCTTTTCTTAGAACCAATTAATGTGTCGGTTAATCACACACGCTCCACTAACATCTAAACAAGGGTGCAAAGTGTAATTTCATGGGATTGCATCAATTCACTTTTCCTATAGTAACTAAGATTTGGAATTTTATAAAACAATTTAGTTACTTTAAATAGATTCATTATACTTATTAATAGGAAGAGGTTTGCCCTATCTTACCCGTTCGACTAACGGCCCTCCACCAGTCAAGCAAGCGGTGGGTGTGAGTGTACACCCATTAAGCGCCATTCTATAGGCAGCAACCTTATACCCACCTTATAGACCGGCTTCGTGAATGAGGTCTACTAACGGTAAGACTAGCATTTTTAATCATACATATATATATATATATATATATATATATATATATATATATATATATATATATATATATTAATCCTGTAATAATATATTAGTATAGTGTTGAATTTTAAACTTGTAAAATTCTAGGGTTTGAAATTTAAATTATTCGAATTAAACTTTTAATCACAAAACTTAAATTTCAAAACTTGAGGACAAGTTTTAAACTTTTCAAAACATAAGGATCAAATAGCAAATAATACAAATCAACTAATTAGATTATCTCATTTTGATCTTATTCAATATTACTTGCAAGACAATCCACCAATTCAATTCAAATAATTAATTATTATCATATAAGGAAATTATTATTCAAATAATTGGTAATTATCTTTTGTTTGTTCAAGAATATACTCATATATTTGATTAAAATCGGATTTTAATGACCCAAAACAGTTAAGGCAAGTATCCTCAATAAAAACAACAAGAAATCCCGAAACTACCTCCTTCTGACGCTCGAACTCGCCGAGTTCCCACTATAGACTCGCCGAGTTGGAGCTACTCGCCGAGTCCACAGTGAAACTCGCCGAGTTCATCAGCTAGAATCACAAAAATTGATTTTTTCAAGCAACAAGCAATCAACCAATGCATTAATTCAATAGAAATCAATCAAAGCTCTGATGCCACTGATGGGTTTGAGCCATAAGAACTTTCTTATGTGTACATGAAAACCCTAATTGCTTGGATCTAGGTTTCTCTTATTGAACATGCATTGTATCCAGGACTTTCAATACTAGATCTAATGTAAACAATTGAATCTAATCATATGAATATGGATCTAGAACAATACCTTGGATTACTTGCTTGATACTTCTTCTTCTTGGAGCTTAGAGTCACAATTGTCACTCCTCTAATGACTTACAAACACCAACTAGCAAGAGAATGATCTTGAGAGAGAGAGAGAGGGGAGGGTGAGAAATCGGCTCTAGGGTTCCTTGCCTTGCATGAGTGTTGATTTCCCTCACCCTAGAGATCTACTTATACTATGAGCTACTAGGGTTTCACCTTTAACCCTAATTGAATAACTTAGGCCCTAAGCAATCCAAGATCCTCCTAGATACTAGGCTTGGACGATTTTATGGTCTCCTAACCCTAAAATCCGTCCACCCTTATACCCACAAAGGATACATAGCCCAAAACACAACTATCACACATTTGACAGTTTATGCCCGTTTATTCAATTGGAAATGGATCGGTTAGATCCCCAGTTGTGGTAAGTCGGGTTTTCAGCGAAGTGATCAGGGGATGGTAGGAAGAATTGGAAATTCTTCTGAGCTGTGAGTTGTGAGGAGCTAGTCAAGTCGAAGTGGAAGAGATCCATCCGTGTGGCCAAGGAAAGAAGTAAGTACAAGACTAGGGTGGTTTCGCAGTCTTGGTAAGGAAGAAAGCAGCTCAAGTGACTGTTTGGATGGAAGATCAAGTTAGTTGGGAGTTTGAGAAACTCTCTAACCCTGAGTTTGTGTTTTCATGTCTAGAGAGTGACTGGTTCGAGAAAAACCAGGTCGTAGAGCCTTCGCCAGGTGCGAGTTTAGGCGGGATATAAGACTGTGGGGTAGTTGCAGCATTCCTCAGCAACGAGTTAGTCAGGGAAGTGATGTAAGATTGCGGGTAAGCCGTAGCGTTCATTAGCAGTTCAGTTCACGGAGTGTGGGCGGAGGCCCGTATCTCCTAGTCAGCTCGATGAGGATCAGGAAAGACTAAGTCGTTGAGGTTTAGTATGGATTCGGCCTACATAAACCTTGTTAGGTGAGGCCACTCCAGTATGCAGTTGGGTGAGACCCATGGGCGAGTCCCGTATGTTAGCAACAATATAGGTGAGACCTAGGAGTAGGATTGCTCAGTAGTATGGTTTGGGTGAGACCCATGGGCGAGGACCGTGCGACAGTAGTTAGGCAGGTGAGACTAGAGGGGATGACCGCTCTAGGATGTAGTCGGGTGAGACCCATGGGCGAGCCCCGTAAGATAATAGCAGCACAAGTGAGACCTGGTAGGGACCTTAGGGTTGAGATATGGGATCGAGGATCCCAATACCTGTAGCGCCAGAGTGGCAGGATAGATAGAGCAGTTTAGATAGCCGAAGTTTCTTCGGAAGTCGCTGGGAGCGACTACGAGATTGTGCTAGTTGTAGTGACCGGTGAGTATTCGGTAACTCCGTTACCGACAGAATCCGTGGATGGACCAGGGTGGTCTTGGTTCATTCGGAAGGCGAATGAGAAACGACAGGACATTAAGTCAGGGAAGTGACGATAGAGAAGTGTGGCGCGGGACAGCTAGTTGACCAATGAGTGCTACGCCTCTCGCAGCAGGGTTGGATAATCTCAGAGGGAAGGGTTTGACCTGTTGCGTAACTCTCGTTGGAGTCTAACCATTACGGGGATGAATATTTTACTCGAAGGATTATCTGATCCATAAGTTGGGTTGGGTGCTCAGCGCCAATTATAGTAGCATGAAGTGTTCATTGGGTATCGCAATTAGTGACCAGCACTGGGAGTGGATGGAGTAATAGATACCATGAAGGATATGTCTTTCACGTAGAGGAGGTGGTTCGTGGTGGAACGTTGCCTTGGGAAGGCCAGAAAACACGTAAGGAAAAAGGGGGTGAACCCCTAGGATTTCAGCATACGTATTCAGGGAGTACTGGAATGATTGTCAGTTGAGTGAGTTGTGTGCTCAGGATTGGTGGGATTAGAGTGCACTAGAGGATCGATAACTGCAAGGACTAGTTTTATTATGGGTAACCGGGCAGAAGGTCCATGGAAGTGGTCGGCCGGAGTTATAGTCATCAGGCAGGGGTGATGTGAGCGGATTGCATGACAGTTGGCCGCAACGGACTTCGAGGACGAAGTCTAGTTTAAGTAGTGGAGAGTTGTAACACCCAGAATCAGAAGGACCAAGAAAAGAAAGGAAAGGCCCTAAGCCATGAGTCAACTCGTCGAGTCCAGGGAGGAACTCGACGAGTCGGAGCGGGATCCGGTTCATAGAGTAAGCGACCGAATCGGCGAGTCGGCGAGTGGACTCGGCGAGTCTGGTCTGGACGCGAAAAACCCTAATCCTGGGGTTTGCACCCTATTTAAAGGACCTTATGTCCTCTCCTCAACCCCCTTGATGGCCAGAAGCTTCTATAAGCGATTCCAAACCCTAATTTGGGTAAGAGGAGGAGGAAAGTGAGATTGGGGCTTTTGCAACAGGAAGATTTAGAGGATTTGACCACTAAGGAGCTGGGGGATTCAACTATTTGGTTGTGAGCATCAGTTTGAAGGTAACAATCTATCACTTTGCCTTTGTTGCTTCTAGATCTTTTATTGGATGATGTTTTGGGGCCATTTTGGCATGTTAAGGAGCCATTTCGAGTTAGAAGACCAGATCTGAGGTTGCTACCTCAGATCTAGGCTTTTTTTGGTCCAAAAACCCATAAAGTATCAGCCCTTGGGGTGTTGGTGAAGCATGCTTGTCTAGAACCCTAGCCCTAAAGTGTTTTAATCCTATAGCTCCTTGGTTTCACGTAAAGTTTGCAACTTTACGTGAGGAATAGACTTGAGAATAGTGGATCTATGGGTTGGAGCACCTGCATGGCTCGAAAAGTCACTGTATGGTTTAGGGACTGAAGAGACTCGACGAGTCACATGGGTGGACTCGGCGAGTTTAATGAAGATAGGCAGGAACCCGACGAGTTGGAAGAACAACTCGACGAGTCTGTTGAAGATTGCCTTGGACTCGGTGAGTCTGTTCTTGGACTCAGCGATTCAGGTTGCAGAAACTCAACCTTTTATGGTTAAGACACAGATCAGTGAGTTGAGTTGTGACTCAGTGAGTTGGATAGGATAGGACTCAGAGATCGTTGAACTCGACGAGTCTTGGGGTGACTCGACGAGTTGAGTCGTATTTGGAGAGTTTCCGAGTTTAGGGACTCGGCGAGTCTATGCGTTGACTCTGCGAGTCGAGTCAACTGGAAGGTTGACTTTGACCAGGACTTTGACTTCGACCATAGTTGACTTAGTTTGATTTCTAGAGTTCAGTTTGGGACTAAGTGTTATATTGATATTAGTAGCTCGGGGAGCCAGTGGAGCAGTGGATCAGAGATTTGTCGGTCAGCAGCTAGAGGGTTATCAACAAAGTTTAGCGGTGCAGGTGAGTTTCCCTTTGTGTGAATGGGTCTACGGCCACGATGCCGACCCATGTAGTTATAAGTAGGAAAACCCGGGGGTTAGCCCTAGGCACAATATGCTAGTATGACATTCGGGACTAAGGTCCAATGTTAGTGGGCGGGTGCCCAAGGAATGGTTTGTATGATAGTTATACTTGTTGTCTCTATGATACATGTATGTGCCTGGTAGGGAGGCGAGTGTGGGTGAGGTCCCGTATCTCACCAATAGCAGAGTGTGGACGGTGTTCCATACCTCATTAGCAGTAGAGCAGGGGCGAGGCCCAAGTTAGGAAAAAAGTGAGAGTGGGTTGTGCCCGTATCTCACTGTCAGTAGGAGTGTGGACGGGGTTTTGCGACTCATCCGTAGCAGGACATGGGTGAGGCCCAAGATAGGCGAGGCCTTAGTACAGTAATCCAGTAGAGTATGTTAGTTATGTGTTATGATATGATTGTATGCTAGTATATGTTAGCGGGCAGGGCCCAGAGACAGGCGGGGCCTAAGGAAACAAATATGTACGCTGAGCAGGGCTTGAAGCCAAGCGGGGCCTGGTGACGGACGGGGTCCGATAGCGGGCGAGGCCCAATGCAACGGGCGGGAGCCCAGTATGTGGTTATGTGCTTGTTGTAATATATGACATGTATGGATCAGTATATATGTATGGTATGCAGTAGGTTGGAGAACTCACTAAGCTTCGTGCTTACGGTTTTCAATTTTGGTTTCAGGTATTCAGTTTTCAGAAGAAGAGCTCGGGAGGGATGCAGTGCACACACCAAGGCAAGTTAGCCTGGGATTTTTACTCTGATAATTAAACAAGTGTTTTGGAAATGAATCTATTATTTGTCATGTAAACCCTTTTTGTATGTTTGAATGACTTAATGCTTTGAATTAGTAATGTTTTTAAATGAAATTTTTGGACTCGAATTTTGGGATGTTACTGTGACATCCCCAAAATCACGGCCAGAAAAAACCGATTTTGTTTATGCTTTGTTTGAAAATCAGAGTAACATTTTAAATAAAAGTGTTGTGGAATTTGTCCCAAAACAAAATATGATAAAGATTTATCAAAAGCATTTCCATAGAAATGTATTTCATTAAAAGACTTAGGATGTCATGTTCGTACAGATCAAAAGCATAAACAGTACAATATAAGCCTTACTACATTATTTCATATCTACAGGCCTATGTCCGTAATCCCTCATCCAAACATCATATCTATGCTCAAGCGCCACTACCTGTAATACATAAAACTGAGTGGGTCAGGCTTGTGAGCCTGGTGAGCACATAGGGTTTTCAACCCACAATAAATAAGTTTATTAACTTTATCAAACCAAACAAACCCGATTTCCCATTCCCGTTATCCTCACTTTACGTCCCTAAGACATCTAACACAAGGGACCTAGTCTAAGGACTATCATTGAGATGGACACTACTACTAAGGGGATTCCTCAGCAATAAATGTCCTTAAGGCAACCATGTGGGGGATGGAGTACATTTGGTGAGCACACAGTTCACACAGTTCGAATAAACACCTACAGGTTGCGAGCCTGCTAGTGTTTCACTGGACTGTCTACAATAGTCCGTGGTTGTCATCTATACTCCGCTAGATGATTGGATCATCAATAACATCTACAACGAGGCCTCTCATTATTTCATTTTTATCACACAACAACTAACACATCTACCCATGTTTTACCCCAACATTTTCGTAGATATAAAATACATATACAGTTTAAATTATTGAAAACATGTATAAAAACATTCATCCAGCATAGATAGCAAGTATTCATATAATATGCACACATAACACGTAATTTATATAAAATACTTCATATCTATGTGTAAGCTGAAAGTAACTATGCACTCACTTGAAAGGTGGTGACTCAGCACTCGGACAGCGCTTCGACACTCTCAAAATGATTTTCCTTCGATAAAACCTAGTACCAATACCACTAGGGTTTAGTCTAACGATAATCGCGACTAATTAATAGTCATGCTATTATTACTATTATATAAGCTTTAAACAATACTTATATAACCCATAATAATAGCCCAAGTATTTATTATAAGTTCCTAATAACGTTACTATAATTAAATAAAAGTTATATTAAAAATAGCGTAGGCGTAGCTTACTTATAACGGGTTTTTCTCAAAACGGGGTGCCGCTGGAGTAGCGTTCCCGAGCCGAAAGGGTCTTCTTCTCGGAGCCATTGGGCACTCCGGGGCTTCCACCTCGCGCTAGGGAGGTTCCCTAGGCTTTTCGGGGTGTTTCGGGGGGTTTTCGGGGCTAGAGAGAAGTTCTAGAGAGAGAGAGAGGGAAGTGAGGGGAGGTGTGAGGAATGAATGAAGGCCTCACCACATATTTATAGGGGATGGAGGAAGGTTCACGTCATGAATTTTTAATATTCACGTCGTGAGCCAGGCTGGCTACAGCCAGGCGTAGCCTGGTGCTGACACGTGGCATCGCACACAGGGTGAAAATTAGCCGATTTTCAAAAATTCATAACTTTCGCATACGACCTCCATTTTCGACGTTCTTTATATCCACGCGTAGGTAAAAACAAGATCTAACCCTTTCATTTAAACCCTGTCGACTAATTCTCGACCGATCTCAAATTTAACAGCAGGAGGCGTTTAGACTGTTAAATGACCGCGAAGAATTCGTAACTCCTTCATACGGACCCCCGTTTTCATCTATCTTTTTACCGTTGAGTTCCTATTAATGATATCTTCAACTCTCATTTAGGTCGTGTAAGCCAAAAACCGCTCGAACTAAAATTCGAGTTTCGGGTCGTGCACTGCTAAGCCGAATCTTAGAAAAATCATAACTTCTTCATACGAAGTCAGATTTGGGCGTTCTTTTTATCGATGTTCTTAGTTTAACATATTCTACGACTTTCATTTAGATTGCTGAGGCTAAATCTCGCTCTATCGTAAATTCACTATTTACGCTTCCCGGTGTCGTGCCGGTTTTGCCGTAAAACTTCGACGAGCCATAACTTCTTCGTTATAAATCGGATTTCGGCGTTCTTTATATGTACGGAAACCTTGAGACATATTCTACAACTTGGTTAAGATTATTTATTCTAAATAATCATTTGTCGAAAAGAAGTTTTCGACACTTATTGTCTCTAAATTGACTAGCCCGGATCTGTGGGCGTTACAGTTACACATATTGATAGGAATGGTCCCTCTGTCTCCCTTTTCTTTCAAAACAAACCCAAAAATTACCCTTTTAACCCAGCCAACCAAAAACCCTTCTAATTAGGTCTGAAATTCACCCAGCAGCCCCTGCTTCTATAAATTATTTTCAACTTAGGTCCAACATTTACTCTTTAGCCCCTAACTCCACAAATCCTTTCATATTCCGTCCAAATGGTACCAAACACCCCTTGAATTCTAAATCCTTACATAATCCCTCCTTAATTACATTTAACCCCCAATACTCCAAGAACCATAACATTTAGTTCCCAAAACAAACATTTCACTAAATATTATGGATTTTAGGGTTGCTACTCTTTCATAAATTTATTTATTTATTTATTTAATAAACGGGGTGTTACAACTCTCCCCCACTTAAATTAGATTTCGTCCTCGAAATCATTCCTTACCATTCCCTACACACCAACCACTTATAGTAACATGGTCACCATCCTGGGCACACCCTAGCCCTCCTATGGTAGTCGTGACCAATCTTCGCAAAAGCCCTAAAATCCGTAGGTGAACGAATTCCTTGCAACAAGATAACATCTACTCGGTCTGCAATCAGTTGTCTCGAGATGGTCTGAACTCCCGACAGACCATTCATATTAAATCATTATCATTAAATCCAGTCTGTTTATCCCTCAACATGCTACTCAAATTCTAATAGCTTTAGGTTCCCACTATAAAACAGGATCATAGACCCAATTATCCTTACAGACCACTAATACTTGCCCAAGACTTAGATACTCTCGCTATGAGTAACTTGTCACTCCCCAAGTCACCTAGCTATTCCGTCCATACTTGCAACCTGAAACACAAATGCTAACACTGCCCAATGCTGAAACTGCTTGAACACTGAACTTCCTGAAGCAGTATGTTGCTACATAGTTGCTTCCCAAAATCTATCGAGACGTTCGTGGTCTCAATTCATCCGTCGGTCATCTGAATTTACCGGGTTCCAGCCCGGTCGCCGAGCTAAAAAGGCTCTCACACGACTTCTGAACTAAATCCTTCTCAGGAACTAGTTGCTACTAGTTATCATGTCATTAAGGCTCTAATAACCTTCTGATTTAAATGATCAGGTCCATCTAACATCCCGTTTAAAAGAGAATAATTAAAGAATAAACCCGGAACCCCGAGAGGTAATTTTATTACTATTTCAAATTATTATAGCTCAAATTAAATAATAATTAGCGGGGTGTTGGTTTCGGGAAGCCAAATGACAAGAATTGAGTCTTCGGGGGGGGGGGGGGTAAAGTGTAAGTTGAAGACTTATTTTGTAAGGATTTCTGAAGACAGGGGTTGCTTTGTAAATGTTGGGCTTAGATTGAAAAGATTTTTGGAAGCTAGGGGTTGAAAGGTAAATTTTGGACCCATATTGGAAACAATTTGTCATGGAGGGGTCAAATGGTAAATTTGGGATTTATATTGAAAGAAAATAAGGAATGAGGGACTAAGAGTGTCATTATGGACCAAAGTTTGGATGTAGAGGGTATATAGCCGTCGCCACCTCGTAACCCAAACCCTAACCCTAATAACTTGTTGCGGCAGCCACCTTCCACACCTCCATTCCCTCCAGCCGTCACCACTCCTCTTTTCTCCGATCTCCGACGCTGTTATACCCCTTCCCCTCCCCACTGTAGTCGAAGTCGTAAACCACCATGAAACTCTTGATGGTGGCATTGACGACCACCGAGAAACCCATTTATGTGTGTTGTTGCCGCAACTGTGCCCCATCATCGGAGACATTCAGCCACCGTCTCCTATGACTAAGGACGCAGACCAACGCTAGGGCGTCGCTTCAGCTGGAGGTTGTCGTTCATGCCATCGTTACTGCTGCTCATGGTTCGCGGTACCCCGCTGCCACTGTTGGACGTCGTGAACAGTAGACGACTTGCCGTGGGATGCTGGAGACCATGAGACAAGTGTTCAAACTGATGTTGGGGTCGTGGGAAGGACCAGTCGGATTAGTTGTTATTCGGTCCCAATGATGTGTAACAGCCCGGAATCTCAGGTATTATTAAATTATGTTTTTAGGGGTGATTTAAGAGGGGACTCGGCGAGTTGGAGCCTAGACTCGCCGAGTAGGATCGCAGACTTGGTCGCGGGTTCGCGACTGGACTCGACGAGTCCAGATATGGACTCGGCGAGTCGACGCTGTTCAGCAGAAACCCTAACCGTTCGGTTTTGGATCGTATATAACGCCTCTTAGGCCGTCATTTTCCGTCTTTTGGTCGATTGAGAAGAACCCTAATCGTTGTGGACGTCTAGAGCAGGAGAGAAAGCTATTGGAACTTGGAGGAACTTGTTAGGCAAGAAGAAGAAGAATTTGGCCAAAGGAATATCAAAGAGGATCGAGTCCTGAGGTTTGGGAGACACAGAGAGTGCGTTTTCAGGTAATACTCGGACCATTTCTGTTATTTTGATGTGTGTACGAATCTAGGGTTTATGAAACCCACTTAGTGATTAGATGGGTTATTATGTTATTACCCAGACGTTTATACCCCCAGTAATAAGATGTTTAGAAGTCCAGAAAGTCCCATGATTGTATATCTCGGGACCATACGTAATTTAGGGAGCAGTTGCTCGCCTGCATGGCATGGACTCGCCGAGTTGTTCTTCAAACTCGGCGAGTAGCTTGAAGATTTACTGGGACTCGCCGAGTTGTTCTTCAGACTCGGCGAGTGGAGTCGGGGTGGCCCCACGATTCTTCCAGGAGTAACTCGTCGGGTCGAGGAGGATACTCGACGAGTAGATAGGGAATCTCAGAGAGTTGGAGGACGTCTAGACTCGCCGAGTCGCCATGGCACTCGCCGAGTCCGGTCGAGTTGACCGTTGACCGTTGACCAGAGTTGACCTAAGTCTGACTTCTTAGGGATAGTCACACTTAGAAGATATAAGTGTTAATGAGATATGTGATGTTATAGGGAGGTTGTAGCTCGTCGGATTGTGCACGAGTCATTTCGGGATTCGCTAGCTTTCAGCTTTTACGAGGTGAGTCTTCTCACTACACTGTACCCGGAAGGGTTTGACTTTGTGACCGGAAGGTCAGATATGATATGTGATATGTATGCTATAAGTGGTAAGTTATTTGTTATATGTGTGCTATGTATGTTATGTGGGCCGGAAGGCAATAGGTTATGGGCCGGAAGGCGATTATGTTATGGGCCGGAAGGCGTGGTGTATGACCGGAAGGTCAGGGCCTGGAAAGGCGTATGTGCGTAAGTGTATATTGGGGGACTCACTAAGCATTTATGCTTACAGTGGTTATGTATGTGTTTCAGGTACTAGCGAGGACCGTGGGAAGGCGCCGGCGTGATCGATACACACTGAAGATTGTTTTTATGATCTTGGGATTTAGACTATTTGTATCTGACATAATGCTTTAAATTATTTATGCCTTGGTCTGAATGAAAATACCTTATTTTAAAATGAAAAATTTGTTTGAAAATTTGAGTTGTTACAATTGGTATCAGAGCCTTGGTTTGAGAGATTCGGGTGCACCTTCGGGAGTAACTGAACTCAAACCGAGGATTTGAGGAAAACTTTTTAAATAAAGGCATAAACTTTTGTAAATGGTTTTGTGGTAAGCACGAAAGAAGCAGTGTGTACGATCAGTCAGCGCCCGAACGGTAAAGATCCCCAAAATACCTTACAATGTTATATGATATAAATTGTTATGCATGCTAGAAGACTAGGTATTCATGATAGGACTAGAGTGGCCTGATTTGTGATGCCTTAGTCTAGGGAAGTTGCCGATATAAGATGCTTTGCTAGTATGCGGGTAGATAGTGCATATCAAAAGTAGAGTACTCACTATCCGGGGTTTGGGGAGGAAGACTTGGGATGAATGCTGATGCGGTGTGGTCGGTAGTATTGGGCCCGTACTACCGAAGACACCGGGTCAGTGGGAGACCCAAGTAAGAATCCCTAGATATGGGAGACTGAGTAGGGTTGCGTTATCGAGTGCGATTACACTCGATGGAGTCTCTGATAGTTTTATGTTGTATTTCAGAGACATCATGGTTAGACCACGCCACGGAGCGAGTACGAGCGGTGTGAGTGACGAGGATATTCGTCAGATGATTCACGAGGAGGTGGCGGCGGCGATCCGGGCTGAGATCCCGGAGATGTTTGGGTCTATTAAGACCACCCTGATGGAGACATTCGATGAGCGGTACGCCGCGTTGACTGAGGCTGCAACCGCTGCAGCTACCGCAGCTGTGGCCGCTGCTAGGCCACAGGGGGGTGACTCGTTGCTGTTCCGAGAGTTCAGCAACACGAAGCCACCGGAGTTCGATGGGACGCAGGATCCGATTGCGGCGATGAGGTGGATCGCGGACATAGAGGGGTGCTTCTACACTTGTTCATGCCCGGAGCACCTGAGGGTACGGTTCGCTTTGAATCAGCTCCGTCTGGGAGCGAAGGACTGGTGGAAGTTCGTGACGGCGAACTTCACTTTGGCAGAGACTACAGCGGTGACATGGGAGGGGTTTACTGCCATGTTCAGGGATGAGTACGTCCCCCCGGTGGAGCGGGAACGATTAGTTCAGGAGTTCTTAACCCTCAAGCAGGGTACAGATTCGGTGGCGGCGATCACACGGAAGTTTCATAAGAGGGCGATGTTTTGCCCCGAGCTGGTGTCCTCCGAGCAGGCTTGGATGAGCAGGTACTTGGGTGTCTTGAGGAGGGATATCCGGGAGTTTGTGGCGAACTCCACCTATCATACTTTTACGGAGCTTCAGGCGAATGCCAGGAAGCGTGAGATCGAGTTGGAGACTCAGGCCAGGGAGGAGGCCGAGTCTCAGCAGGCAGACCGATGACCGGCTCAGTCTCAGCCGGCAGCCAAGCGGATCAAGTCCGCCGATTCGAGTACGGGAGGTCCGAAGAGCCGTACTTGCGGAAAGTGCGGCAAGGGTCACGATGGGGTGTGTCGAGCCGGTGCTTGCTACAAGTGCGGCAAGGAGGGGCACATTGCTAGGGAGTGCCCCAAGGGGTTTATGGTTTGCTTCCATTGCAACCAGACCGGCCATCGGAAGGCCGAGTGTCCGCAGCTTCGTCAGGGATCTGCACCTATTGCCAGGACTACTGAGGCTCGACCGGTGAAGGTCGAGGCCCCAAGGGCTCGTGGGAGAGCCTTTCAGCTGACTGCGGAGGAGGTCCGCGTTGCGCCCGATGTCGTGGCAGGTATGTTGTAATTCATGTATTTATTTTAATGTCGAGATGTTATGCTTATGTTATTATATGCGTAGGTACTTTCCTTGTGAACTCTGTGCCTGCCTTAGTGTTATTTGACTCGGGTGCTAGTAGGTCCTTTGTGTCCTTAGCCTTTAGTCAGCATATCAGCGCTAGTCGTGAGTCGTTGAGTCGACCTTTGAGAGTTTCTATAGCCGACGAGAAAGTGATTTGTGCCACGGAGGTCCTTCGGGGATGTGTACTAGAGATTTTCGGGATTGAATTCCCGATTGACCTGATTCCCATTGCGATGGGTGATGTCTGTGTCATCGTGGGCATGGACTGGTTGAGCCGGTTCGGCGCTGTCATCGACTGTGAGCGTCAGTTGGTGACTATACGAGACCATAGTGGGGGAGTTCTTTCGGTGTACGGCGAGGGTACCTGTTCGGGGTCAACTTTTTGTTCGGCCGCTAGGGCGAGGCAGTGTCTACAGCAGGGCTGTAAGGGTTTTGTGGCGTATGTGATGGATACGCGGGAGGTTTCCGAGAGACCGAAATCAGTTGAGGAGGTCCCTGTGGTGCGTGAGTTTCCAGATGTTTTTCCCGAGGAGCTGCCGGGAGTACCTCCTGCGAGGCAAGTAGAGTTTGGCATCGATCTGGTTCCGGGAGCCGCGCCTATTGCTAAGGTGCCTTATCGTCTTGCACCTCCAGAGATGCAAGAGTTGTCCTCGCAGCTCCAGGAGTTGCTGGGGAAAGGATTCATTCGGCCGAGTAGCTCGCCGTGGGGAGCACCTATTCTGTTCGTCAAGAAGAAGGATGGTTCACACCGGATGTGCATTGATTACCGGGAGTTGAACAAGTTGACGGTCAAGAACCGTTACCCGTTACCGAGGATCGATGATTTATTCGATCAGTTGCAGGGAGCATCTTGGTTTTCCAAGATCGATCTGAGGTCAGGGTACCATCAGGTGAGAGTGTGGGATGAGGATGTCCAGAAGACAGCGTTTAGGACGCGTTATGGGCATTATGAGTTTGTGGTGATGCCTTTCGGGCTCACCAATGCCCCGGCTGTGTTCATGGATCTCATGAACAGGGTATGCAGACCGATGTTGGATCGATCAGTGATTGTATTTATCGACGACATTCTGGTGTATTCTAAATCTAGAGAGCAGCATGAGGAGCATTTGAGGGAGGTCCTTGAGGTATTGAGGTCGGAGAAGCTTTATGCAAAGTTCTCCAAATGTGACTTCTGGTTGCGGGAGGTCTAATTTCTAGGACATGTGGTTAATCAGAAAGGGATATTGGTCGATCCGGCCAAGGTTGAGGCAGTAATGAGTTGGGAGGTGCCGAAGTCACCCTCTGAGATCAGGAGCTTCCTTGGGTTGGCAGGGTATTATCGGAGATTCATCAAGGATTTCTCCAAGATCGCAGTGCCACTCACCAGATTGACCCGGAAGGGTGTTGCATTCTCATGGGGGTCCGAGCAGCAGACCTCCTTTGAGACACTTCGCCAGAGGTTGTGCGAAGCCCCGTTATTAGCTCTCCCAGAAGGGATGGAAGATTTTGTGGTATATTGCGACGCATCGATTTCGGGACTGGGTGCAGTGTTGATGCAGAGGGGTCATGTGATAGCTTATGCGTCGAGGCAGCTGAAGCCTCATGAGGAGCTGGGTACTAAATTGCATTTTAGTACCGCATACCATCCCCAGACAGACGGTCAGAGCGAGCGGACGATTCAGACGCTGGAGGACATGCTCCGGGCATGTGTGTTAGACTTCGGGGGTAGTTGGGATGCGTATTTACCCTTGGCAGAGTTTTCCTACAACAACAGCCATCATTCGAGCATTGGTATGCCACCTTTTGAGCTGTTGTATGGTAGGAGATGTCGGACCCCCATTTGCTGGGGAGAGGTGGGACAGAGAGTGATGGGCAGCACGGAAATCGTGCTTCAGACGACAGAGCAGATTCAGCAAGTTAGGCAGAGGTTATTGACTGCCCAGAGCCGACAGAAGAGTTATGCAGACAGGCGCCGATCCGAGCTTGAATTTCAGGTCGACGACTTCGTTCTCCTGAAGGTCTCTCCTTGGAAAGAAGTGATTCGATTCAGGAAGAGGGGCAAGTTGGGGCCCCGGTATATTGGGCCATTTCGTGTGATCGCAAGGGTAGGCCGGGTAGCCTATCGGTTGGAGTTGCCAGCGGAGTTGGGACAGATCCACGACACTTTTCATGTGTCGCAATTGAGGAAGTGCATAGTCGATGAGTCGGCGGTGGTTCCATTAGAGGATATTCAGGTGGATGCGAGCCTGAATTATGCGGAGAGACCAGTGGCTATCAGGGATCGGAAGATCAAGGTTCTGAGGAACAAGGAGGTACCTCTGGTGTTGGTTCAATGGCAACACCGTAAGGGATCGGAAATGACTTGGGAGCCGGAACGTGAGATGCGGGAGCAACATCCGGAACTATTTTCAGAATGAGACTTCGAGGGCGAAGTCTAATCCTAGCGGGGGAGAGTTGTAACAGCCCGGAATCTCAGGTATTATTAAATTATGTTTTTGGGGGTGATTTAAGAGGGGACTCGGCGAGTTGGAGCCTAGACTCGCCGAGTAGGATCGCAGACTTGGTCGCGGGTTCGCGACTGGACTCGACGAGTCCAGATATGGACTCGGCGAGTCGACGCTGTTCAGCAGAAACCCTAACCGTTCGGTTTTGGATCGTATATAACGCCTCTTAGGCCGTCATTTTCCGTTTTTTGGTCGATTGAGAAGAACCCTAATCGTTGTGGACGTCTAGAGCAGGAGAGAAAGCTATTGGAACTTGGAGGAACTTGTTAGGCAAGAAGAAGAAGAATTTGGCCAAAGGAATATCAAAGAGGATCGAGTCCTGAGGTTTGGGAGACACAGAGAGTGCGTTTTCAGGTAATACTCGGACCATTTCTGTTATTTTGATGTGTGTACGAATCTAGGGTTTATGAAACCCACTTAGTGATTAGATGGGTTATTATGTTATTACCCAGACGTTTATACCCCCAGTAATAAGATGTTTAGAAGTCCAGAAAGTCCCATGATTGTATATCTCGGGACCATACGTAATTTAGGGAGCAGTTGCTCGCCTGCATGGCATGGACTCGCCGAGTTGTTCTTCAGACTCGGCGAGTAGCTTGAAGATTTACTGGGACTCGCCGAGTTGTTCTTCAGACTCGGCGAGTGGAGTCGGGGTGGCCCCACGATTCTTCCAGGAGTAACTCGTCGGGTCGAGGAGGATACTCGACGAGTAGATAGGGAATCTCAGAGAGTTGGAGGACGTCTAGACTCGCCGAGTCGCCATGGCACTCGCCGAGTCCGGTCGAGTTGACCGTTGACCGTTGACCAGAGTTGACCTAAGTCTGACTTCTTAGGGATAGTCACACTTAGAAGATATAAGTGTTAATGAGATATGTGATGTTATAGGGAGGTTGTAGCTCGTCGGATTGTGCACGAGTCATTTCGGGATTCGCTAGCTTTCAGCTTTTACGAGGTGAGTCTTCTCACTACACTGTACCCGGAAGGGTTTGACTTTGTGACCGGAAGGTCAGATATGATATGTGATATGTATGCTATAAGTAATAAGTTATTTGTTATATGTGTGCTATGTATGTTATGTGGGCCGGAAGGCAATAGGTTATGGGCCGGAAGGCGATTATGTTATGGGCCGGAAGGCGTGGTGTATGACCGGAAGGTCAGGGCCTGGAAAGGCGTATGTGCGTAAGTGTATATTGGGGGACTCACTAAGCATTTATGCTTACAGTGGTTATGTATGTGTTTCAGGTACTAGCGAGGACCGTGGGAAGGCGCCGGCGTGATCGATACACACTGAAGATTGTTTTTATGATCTTGGGATTTAGACTATTTGTATCTGACATAATGCTTTAAATTATTTATGCCTTGGTCTGAATGAAAATACCTTATTTTAAAATGAAAAATTTGTTTGAAAATTTGAGTTGTTACATGATGCCACTATCCCCCGCCGTCGTCAGTCTTGGTTGTGTCCATTAGGGTCGTTGTTGCCATCATCACACGCCACCAGGTGGGTGGTTGAGTTTTCTCAAAAATAGAAGAGAGTGTGTGTAGTGGTCTTGGTCAGAGTCACAAGAAGGGACACCACCACCACCGTGAGGTGGTGGCTGCCACTCCCTACCGCCGGTTGTCGCCACGAGGTGGCTATATATATTATATTTAAATATGTTATTTTGTTGGGTGTGTATTGTGTAATTTGTAACCGGAATAATAATAGAAAAGTCTAAACTACCACCGTAAGGTGGCGATTGCCGCCTCCTGCTGCCACCTGCCGCCGTGTCGGCTGGCGGTGTGCTTGATTGCGTTTGGACCTCGTTTGGGGGATGTTTGGACAATGTGGAATCAATGAAACCCTAATGGGCCCAATGAAACCCTATTGGGCCCAGTGAAACCCTAATGGGCCAATAAGGCCTAATGTGACCTAAAAGCCCAACCGATGGACTAATGGGCTAGTATTAGGTTGGAAAACCCTAATTAGGGTTTGGAAAACTCTAAGGGCATAAAACCCTAATTGTGGGAATCGTTTGGGACACACACGAGAAGTAATTATTAAACCTAAATAATAATTAATAGTCATTGGCAAACTAACTTAAGGCAATAATGGACTTAATGGATTAAGTCCTTAATGGGTTAAGTAAGAAACACTTAACCCTAATCATCATTTCATGTGAAAGCCTAATCTTACTCGGGCCTTGAATTGGGCCTTCCTGTTGGGCTTTGGCAATTGGATTATTGATGGGCTATCCAAGAACATGTTAATGGACCAAAAGAAGTAGATGGGCTTTAGGATAAGGCTTATGTGAGGACTTGGGCGCAATTTGGTAAATTGGGCCATAATTGGACCTTTATGATTATGTGATATTGGGCCATGGGAATTGGACTGGAATAATTGGATGGCGCTTAAGGAAAGACCATGTAGAGGTATGGGCCCAATTTGGAAAATTGGGCCATATGTTGGGTTTTGGGCCATTATTTGACTTTTAGGTTTTGTAGTGTGAGTTGGACCTTGGGCTTGGAACCCAATTATTAATTGGATATTATTTGATGTTGACAGTTTGGGGATCTGTTAACCAGCAGCTGGAGTTTTATCTGCGGGACTTCAGCAATGCCATGTGAGTTACCCTCACTATACTAAGGGGTCTAAGGCACCAAGGGTGACCCATTGGATATGTTATCCTAGCAGTGTTAGATGTTGAGTATGAGTTAGCGTTGCATGCTAGTGGTTATGCCAGTTAGGTAGGCCTGTATGACTACCTGTGTTGTTATATGTTATCCACATGCTCAGTAGTTATGTCACTGTATGTTGATATGTTATGTGGGATGGGTTAAGGTTGTACTGCTCCGTGTGGTAGCCAACAAACCCTAGAGTATTCCAGATAAGAGTTGAGGGTCGGGCAAGGCATACCAGACTCATATTGAGGACTCGGGAGCATTCCAGATACGAGCTGAGGGCCAGGTAGGGCATGTCAGACTCGTACTGTGGGCTCGGTGACAATCCATATGTGAGTTGTGGGCCCGGAAGGCAATCCAAACTCACATTGTAGGCCCAGGGGTAATCCAGTCTGTAAAGTTGTGGACCTAATACATGATGTTATGTTTTGTTAAGTTATGATATGATATTGTTGTTAGTTATGCGGACTGTATGTGCATCGGTATTTTGGGGGAACTCGCTAAGTTTTCGGACTTACATTTTCAGTTCATTATTTCAGGTACATCAGGGGATCGTGGCAAGGTAAAGGCGTGATCGTACAACTCCTCACTTTTCATGACTATGTTTATGGGATACTCTGATATAGAATTGTTTTGAAAACAAATTGGTAATAACTGTTGGTTTCTAAATGTTTTTAAAAAGTTTAAATTTGGCTTGAATTTTACGGGTGTTACAAGTTGGTATCAGAGCCTTGGTTTGAGTGAATTGGAGGAACATTCGTGTGAATCCAGTCTCAAATCAAGGAAAGGGTTTCAAAATAAGTAAAGGATGATGCAGGGTGTACGATCAGCCGGAGCCAGTAAGTAGACCCTAAAATACCATACAAGTTATCTGATTGTGTGATTTGTTGGAACAGCAGGCTAGTAGTAGGCTAGGGATCTTCAGGAATTGCATGATAGAATTGCCTTCTCAAATACCTAATAAAAACCATTTGTTTCAAAATAATAATTAGAGTATCAAGACAATAATAAAAGTGTGGAAGTTTCAAAACATATTAAAGGATTTCATGCAATCATGTTGAGCCCTTCCCTTTGCTATCAGAACAACCTCCAACATGTAAACTTAAAATTGTAAGCATAAAGCTTAGTGAGTTCCCCAAAATGCCACATACCATACAAATAACATGCCCAGTCCAATGGTCTGTTTCAATCAAGTGGGCCCAACCCAACAAACATATAATCGGGCCCAACGCGACAAACATATAAACGAGCCTAACCTCATGAGCTGTGCCCAATAAGCATATAAACATACATGCACGAGTCATAAAGACAACAAACATACCATGACACCTAGTGTGCTGCATAGTATAGTGTGAAACTTCACCTAAAACAAAGAGTTAAATCCGAACTACTCGATACCTCACATGATCAGCTATCCGCACCACCCGAACCAAACAAGGCTAAAACCTCAGTTTGACCAAAAGTCAAACATGGTCAAAAGTCAATGACCAACGCTCTCTGCGCCGCGACCAATCAATATGACCACGCCGCATATACTACATGACAAAACAATACTAACCCGCGTCATGGCCTACAGACCACCGTGTCGCGATTTACATCTAAACATCTTAATACATTAAGCTTTTAACCCTTAACATCTTAATACAGTTGATTAGTCAGCTCTCTGACTCGTCGAGTCGATCATTAAACCCACGTGACCAAATCGGACTCTACTCGACGAGTTAGGCTCACAACTCGTCGAGTTACTCATGAAACCCCAATAATAAATAAACAATAAAAGAACTACTTGGGAGTCAGGATGTTACAAGGGTGACAAATATCTTATTAGAAACCGATGTCTAAGAACGTCAAGACATGCGCTTTAGTTGCATTAGCATAGTTTAATGACTCACATAGGGAATAATAATAATATTTTGAATTTACGAAGAATATACACTCTACTAGTTTTATAAAATACAAAACTATGTTTCGTCTATTTTGTAAGCTAATATCACCACCCCGGTTGTGACATCCCCAAAATCACGGCCAGAAAAGACCGGTTTCATTTATGCTTTTAAAATAATTTTCAGAGTAAATCCTTTTGATTTAAAAGAGTTGCGGAATTTGTTCCCAAAAACAAAACGTGATCAAATAATATTTACCAAAGTATTTCATAAAGAAATGTATTTTCATTATATAATCAAAACTCGGGATGTCATGTTCCGATACAGACCATAAAGCATAAACGATAACATTACAAGTCATTCAACAAATATATACATATACAGACTTGTAAACAAAACAATTTGATAATTCATCCATCTTATGCCCTTGCGCCACTTCCTGTAATACAAATAAAACTGAGTGGGTCAGATTTGGGAGCCTGGTGAGCATATAGGGTTTTCAACCCACAATAAATAATTAATTAAATTTCCTCAACCCAAAAATGAACCAATTACCCATTCCCGTTATTCTCACTTTACGTCCCTAAAACAACTATCACA
This sequence comes from Lactuca sativa, assembly GCF_002870075.4. NCBI lineage: Eukaryota > Viridiplantae > Streptophyta > Magnoliopsida > Asterales > Asteraceae > Lactuca > Lactuca sativa. The sequence goes on from NC_056624.2 coordinate 210,557,461, forward strand.
AGGGACCTAGTATCCGAATATTTCATCGGGGCGACAACACATGCTTCGGGGATTCCTCAGCAATATGAGTCAAATAAGGCAACCAGAGGGGGGTGGAATATAGCGAATGGACACCCAAGTTCATTAACACCTACAGGTTATGAGCCTGTTGGTGTTCTACGGGACTGTCTAGAAAGAGTCCGTGGTCGTCATCTATATTCCATTAGATGACTGGATCACAATGACATCGAGGCCTCTCATCTGTTTATCACACATCAATTATCTACCCATGTTCTACCCAACATATTAATAGATAAAAATATTTTTTTTTATACATAGTTTAAAACCTGTATAGCATGTTCATTCAATACATATTCCACATAACAGATGAGACACACACACATAACACATATTTCATAGAGAATAAATCATATCTATGAGATAGAAGAAAGTGAAAATACATTCACACATATAATCAACAAAATATGCACATAACACGTATTTCGTATCTAATACTTCATAATTATGTGTTAGAAGAAAGTAACTACACACTCACATGATCAGAAGATGATCGGACAACACTACGACTTGCAAAAGTAGTATTCTTCGGTAGATCTGAAAGATCTTCACAAAAATCGGGCTCCTTGAGGGCAGAGCTTCGGCTCGGGAATTATACTTCTCGGGATCTTCGGGGCTCGGGAATAATACTGGGGCTTCGGGATATGATTGGCACGCAAAACGATGCAAAACTTAGAGAGAAAGGAAGAAAATGGCAAAAGAAATCGACAGTCTCGCATGCCCTTATATAGGGGTTGAACCTCGCATTACGCTGGGCGTAATGCTCCAGTATGCGGGGCGTACTCCGGATCAGACCTCCAGGTGGTAACGTTTCGGTGGTGAATCGTGGCTCGCTCTCGGACCGCATAAGACCGAGGTACGCTGGGCGTACACAAGGCTACGCGGGGCATACCCTTCGGATCAGATCGATGACTCCTCGGCTTTGGGTATTATCCGAAATAAAAAATTTATATTTTAATTATTTAAAAACTTCCGAAATTCATATCTTCCTCATATGAACTCCGTTTTCGACGTTCTTTATATCCCCGTGTAGGTGAGACTACATTCTACAACTTTCGTTTAGACTCCGTCGGCTAATTTTGAATTTATTTTTATTATTTATTTTTAGTAGGTCGGGATAGGAAAACTCCGTTATAAAATCATAACTTCTTCATCCGACGTCCGTTTTCGCTTATTTTTTATCGTTTCACTACTATTAACGAGATCTTCGATTCTCGTTCAGATTGTTTCGGCTAAAAACCGCTCGATCTCAAATCGAGTATTTGAGTTGCATACTGCTAAGTTGAAACTTCAGAAAATCATAACTTCCTCATACGAAGTCAGATTTGAGCGTTCTTTTTATACACGCTCTCGGTTTAACGAAATCTACGACTTTTGTTAAGATTACTAAGGCTAGATGTTTCTCTAACGTAAATTTCACTTTTTACGTCATTCAGCTTCGTGCCGGTTCTGTCGCGAAACTTCGACAGGTCATAACTTCTTCTTTATAACTCGGATTTCGACATTCTTTATATATTCAGAAACCTCGTTTCAACTACTACAACATTATCCATAGATATCGGCTTTATCTACTATTTTATTTTGACGCTTATTTTTATTATTAATTCAATTAAGGCATACAATTAAACAATTAAGCATAAAACACATAATATTCAGATAATACATTCTTATTATTTCAAATGGGTTACAAAGGTTAACCTAGACTATTACATTGTTATTAATGACAAGCCCAAAAACACAGGCGTTACACCGGTCTTAGGGTTTTAAGACTACAACTGTTTATATATATATATATATATATATATATATATATATATATATATATATATATATATATATATATATATATATATATATCAGAAAATATAAGATTTTATGGGGACACACTCTTTTCAAATACAAACAAAGGAAAACAATAAATATGCATGCAATTATACACGGTTTTGGGAACGAGACTCACAACTACTTTTTTTTAAAGAAAATATTAGATTTTCTGGAGTTTTGCAACTTATTATAAACTAAGATACCACAAAGTTTTTCCCACAAACATGCTTATGAACTCACCAACATTCTATGTTAAGACTTTTCAAAACGACTTGTATTCTCAGGGACTCAGTGAATAGGTACTTGAGCCTTGGATCTAGATGTTTTGCTATCTTTTTGAGACATTATACTTTATGTTATTTTTGTGTAATGGGGGAACAAGTACAATTTGTAAACAATGAATGGTATATTGTAATGTATGATGTTTGGTTGCTATGTATCATTTATATTCAACTACTATGATATTACACAATGACGTCATCCGCCCCTGGACGTTTCGGCCGTCCTGGTTCGGGGGTGTGACATGTATGATCAGCGAACTCACTAAGCTTCATGCTTACGGTTTATAGTTTTGGTTTCAGGTACTTATTCTTCGGGATGAAATGAGCCGCCATGATAACAACACATCACACTATGTTTTCCGTACATGAGATATTTGACATTACACTCTGATATTGTGTTATGATGACATGTTTTGATTATTTATACACTGGATTTGACATGAGATGATACTATGGATGTTTTTATACTAATGTTTTTATAATTACTTAATTAAAAGTGAAAATTTTGATTCTAAATTTTGGGATGTTACAGTTTTATGGGAAAGTTATGTATTAACGATTAATTAATCTAAAAGCAATTTTTTTATGTCGTGATTTTCGGGACGTTACAATGGCAATGAATGATCGTCTTGAGACATGTTATTGGAATTTTGATATTGTGTTGGTTATGTTTTCATAAATTTTAGATTTTTAATTGATAATGATTTTTGGAAATTGATTTCATCTTGGGGTTTGATTTTAAATTTATTTTAAATAAAAGATATTAAAATAGATGATTTATATTAGTTTAAAAAGTTCAAATTTCGTGGACTTTTTGGGATGTTAGATATAAACATACAATAAAGGGAGAAAAGAGATAAAAGTATATGACCATTAGCTTAAATAAATGGTAGACTTAAAGAATAATAGGCACAAACAATCGACACCTCATAGGACTACGAACACAAATAAAGCTCACACACAAGTACAAACCAAGTTCAACGCTGAAAGGTCCAAAAGTACAAACAAAGGTTAAACACAACTTACTACTCTTATACTACTTTTCTATCTTGATCCTATGTCTTTACGCCCTTCTATCCGAGTTCATGTCCTATGAAAGTCCTAATTCATTAAATTTTAACATCACATTATATATCCACTTCCTTTGTGGGCGCCCTCTTATCATCTTCCCATCGACGATAATCATCTCTGTAATCCACCCTCCTAAGTACAACAACCGGTTGTCTCCTACGAACATGTCCAAACCATCATAATCTTCTTTTCCCTTAATTTCTCGTTGATTGTCACCATTCCTAACACGTTTCTAATTCACGAGTTTGTAAGACGATCCGATTGGGTTTTACCATAAATACATTGTAACATCCACATTTATGCGACCTCTATCTTCCTCTTATGCTCTTTTTTTAGTTATCCAACATTTAAATGTATATAACATAGTTAACCTTACAACGACGCTGCAAAAATTCCCTGTAAGTTTCAATGGTACTTCCTTTTAACACAAAATTCCATGGCTTATCTCCAGTTTATCCAACTCACTTTTCACAATGGATAACATCATCCTCGACACCCCTCCCCTTATGGATCATAAACAATAGACAATTGAAACTATCATTTGGTTGTATGACCTACTAACTGATGCATACTTGTATCTTTTTTATATTTTGTTCACCACTAAAATTACACCATAGATAACCGGTCTTAGTTGAGTTGATCCTGAACCCTTTTACTTCCAACTTAGTTTCCATGTATCTAACATAACATTGAACTCATTTATAGATTCAATAACCAAATCAATATCATCTTAAAAAAAACATGGTACCTCACTTTGTATCTTATGAGATATCCGGTGGCGGATCCAAAAATAATATTAATGAGATCCATCTTATATAAAATTTAAACAAAAATTTAAAAATAGAAAAAATATGAAAATTTGAGATTTTTTGGGGGTTTTTCTATTAAAAATATTGCAAAAATAGTTTTTTTTTTCAAAAAAAAAAAAAATGGGTGTCAAAAAGAATAATTTGAGCAACAAATGATTTTTTTTAAAGGTTATTTTAGTAAAATAGATGTTAGTATCCACTTTCAAATGGGGTTCATGTATCCCCTTATAAATACACCGGGATACCTCGTCTAAGGTCCATGATCCACCAACGGGATACCTAGTCCATAATCAAAGCAAAGATGTAAATACCAAGTGTCGAACCCTTATCGAGCCCGATTCCAACATAAGTAAAATAATGAAAAAAATAAGTTAAATATAATAAACATAAAAGTAAAAAAAAAGAGTTAATAATTTTTTCGATTAAGATTAATGACATAAAAAACAACAAAACTATTTATGATTTTGATAATTAATTAATATTAGAACACTTTAGCCGTTCAAAATAAATATTAGAAATATTAGAACACTTTAAAAAATTTCGTTGACAATTTACCATTTACTTTTAGATATTACTGTAAAAACAAAATGAAAAATAACAGTAGAAAAGCAAAAACTAAAATGCCATTTGACCCAAAGCCAAGGGTATTTGTGAAAATGCGCAAGCATCCCCGCAATTAGGGCAATGAATAAGAGAAAGCGGAGGGAAAGAGCAAAAGCAAAAAAAGACAGGAATTATTATTTAATTTAGATTTTTTATTTTCAAACCGGACGTGAAAACAGGAATAAATTCGGGTTTAAAGGGGTGCCGTTGAGATACATAAGAGAGGGTAACCTACCCGTCATTTTAACAATTCTTATTTTTATTTTTATTTTGTCTCTCAGCTTATCAACTTCACGTTCGCTTCTCTTTCTCTCTCTACAGATTTTTCCAAACGCTCAGAAAATTGGGAACTTCTCATTCTTCTTCTTCTTCCCTCACGGTCGCGGTTCATTTCTTAGAATCTAACCCTAATCTTCACCGATTTCGACTGTGGAATAGTTTGTCAGATCTCCTTGTTGTTTGTTGTGGAATAACCCTAACAAAGAGACGTTATTTCGATTGATTTGTCGTTACGGATTTTGTGGCGGATGCGTTATTGGAGGTGCGTCGGTAGCGTTCTTGTGGATAAGGTATCGTTGGAACTGGTTTTGATTAAATTGAATCATTGATGCCGCCGGAGCCATTGCCATTCGACCGGAAGGACTTTTTGAAGGATAGGAAGCCGTCGTATGCGGACCCTGTAGGAATTGTTCCGCCGCGATGGAGAGAGCCGCCTACTACTCCTTCGCAGCATAACATCCATGGATCCTCCTCGTTTTGTCGATGGGGCGCTGGAGGTGGACCCTCTGATTTCCGCCGACCCTTTTCCGGTTAGTTTTTGTGTTATGTTTCTAGCGTTTTCCCATTCTGGTGACATACTTGGGGTTTGGAAACCAAAAATCTGCTTGCTTTGAAATTAATTTCAGTGAACCAAGTCTACTTCTTTAGGTTATAGACTGCCTTGCTCTTCTCTTCTCCTAAGTACGCACACGCGCTACAGGCATATAGAATTGGGGACAGATCTGAGAGGAAGGGAAGATAGTCATTTAATTTGAACCGTATGGCTAGTAATTTCATAGATCTGTTGTTATATCTTGTATTTATTGGCATGATATCTGGGCTGGGAGGAAGCTAGATTGTCTTCAAGAATTACTGTCTTGACATGGGGTGATTTTTTTACTTTCGCTAATTAGTTTGGCGATTTTCCTTATGTGTTTTTTGTTGGTTATTTGCCTGTGAAGGTCTTCATGGTAAACGGGTTGGTGGTGGCTGGCACAATACAACAGTTGAATCAGGCAGCAAAGAGAATAGTTGTATGGCTTTTGGTAGTCTGAAAGACCCTAAAGGAGTCAACTCTTGGGAGACCACTGCATCACCCAACGGTAACTCTCTTCCCCATAATGACTTTGTGAACTCGCTGGATCAACTTCAGTCAGCTGACCAACATGCTAAGAACAGCCAACTGGGTAACAACACTCCTCTTCGATCCCCTTCTGAGGATGCTTCCCCCTGTGTGACACCAATGACTCATGATGAGGCTACCTCCCGCAAGAAGCAGCGCCTTGGATGGGGGGAAGGCCTTGCCAAGTATGAGAAAAAGAAGGTTGACCCTGAAGATATTCTTGATAAAGAAGCTGGAGCTAGAAATGGTATGGTTGATGGTGTTAGTGGTTCAGAACCTTTGCTTACTAGTCCTTCTAGTTTGACTGATAAAAGCCCCAGTGTCAATGGTTATTCAGAATGTGCATCTCCTACTACTCCTTACTCGTATGCCTGCAGTTCCTCTCCAGGTAATTCATATACTTCGATTTGTTCTAAAACCTGGGTTGACTCAGCCTGTTGAACCTTGGATTGTGACCCAGTGAAGAGAGCAGCCCAATTATGAATGGTGAACCCGGAACCACTAACCCGAGTTGAACCACTTAAAACTCATGATCATTGTTGTTTATTCATATTTAGTCACAAAAATTTCAGTCATTTGGAGAATTAAGCTGAGCATTTCAGAATGGTATTCAAGAATCCACAAAAATACGCATAAAACGGAACTTGGAACTTGGAAGCCTCGCCAATTGTATAAAAACCTTGTCCAGTAACTTGTATAATGCTTATATTCATCACATGCGGATTTTTTCCATTATCTTTTTGAAACTTCTTTTTTATTCTAGATCTTCATTCTCCAGCTATTTTCATCTAGTGCACTATCATGATCTGTAACTATAAACAATCTTTATCTCCAACATGCTATAAAAGTACTACTTTGACAACAAGATTCAAGAATTTTTTTATTTTTACTTTTTGAATCAAAGGCTAACAAACATGAAAAGGACCTGAACCAGGATCTATTCTCATAATCCAGAACTTGTGATTATGTGTTTTTCTTATCTTTCAACTTGTGAGACATCAAATTATGTGTGTGTGTGTGTGTGTGTGTGTGTATATATATATATATATATATATATATATATATATATATATATATATATATATATTATGCAGAATATATAAAATGAATGAAAATTATGAGAAACCGGGTTGACCTCGTGTCAACTAAACACTGAATTTTAAAACATTGCTTTTTGTGATATGATATGCAAGGATGAATCTAAAACTGTATGTGCTATTTTGCGATGACAGGTCTAGAAGAAAAGGAATCTACTAAGACAGTTACAGTGGATAACAGCACCTGTAATCCTGCTTCTTGTCATGTGTCTGAGAATGACACAGAGGGATTATCATCAAATTTGGAGAATTTGGAGCTCAACTTTAGCTCTGCACTTGATAAACTGCTGCAGGCTGATGATTTGTGTTCTCCAGGGTCTAAATTTGTGAAATCTACTGCAATGGACAAGTTACATGTATGGAAAGCAGAGCTGACAAAAACACTTGAAATCACAGAAACTGAAATTGATTCTCTTGAGCATGAATTGAAGTCATTGGTTTCTGATGCTGGTTCTTTCCCAACCGAATACCAGAATAAGACTTGTGGTGGACCTTTGCCTGTGGAGAAAACTGATAGTTCTCCAGAAGAAGTCAATGGAGCAGAAGATTCAGATGACAAGAGTTCAGACACAACATCTGAGTTTGTGGAATCCGTTTCTAAATGCTCTGAAGATGTTGGTAATGATGATGTTTTAGGCTTTGTACCTTCTTGTGGGGACCGCAGTAGCTCTACAGTTTCAGATGGTGAGGATGTAGATAATGGCAGAGAAGATGATAAGTTATATCATTTCATATTCGCTACAAACAAAGTGATAGCAAATGAAACTTCTGATGAACTTAATAGGATATTATTGCCAACTACACACTTATGTAACAAGATTTCGAAATCCACCGATGAATCATTGAATAAGACTAAAATTGCTTCGAGGAAGCGTTTCCTTAAGCTTAAGGAAAGGGTTATCACAAGTAAGTTTCGGGTATTACAACATGCATGGAAGGAAGATCTTCAGTTGCTTTCTGTAAAAAAAACTGGTGGCAAGTCACAGAAGAAGTTTGAATCGAGCTCACGAATGGGATATGCTGATCATCAAAAATACTGTTCTTCAATTCATTCTCGTTTATATCCTTCTGGTAAGTGACTGAATCATTTTAAAATGAAATCATGCTGTGTTTTATTTTGTCTGTGTTCAACTCTAAATTTCTTGTTGTATTTTTTGTAGGTGGGAGTGTGAGTCTGGTTCCATCCACAGAGGCACTTGATTATGTGAAGAAGCTGCTTTCAGATTCACGGGTGAAGGTTCAGAGAAAGACATTAAAGATGCCTTGTTTGATATTAGACAGGAGCGAACGAATGATGACAAGGTTTGTTTCAGATAATGGATTGGTGGAGGACCCTGTTGAAGTTGAAAAGGAAAGATCCATTGTCGGCGCCTGGACAGAAGAAGAGCAGAAAATCTTTTTGGAGAAGTACTCTCTGTTTGGAAAAGATTTCAAGAAAATCGCATCTTTTCTGAAAAACAAAACATGTGGTGATTGTGTTGAGTTTTACTACAAGAACCACAAGTCTGATTGTTTTCAGAAGATAAAGAAGAAATCAGCATTTGCAAAAGGGATGTCTTGTATTACTAATACTTACCTGGTGACATCTGGGAGGCGAATGGCTGCAGATGCTACTTCCCTTGAAATGCTTGGTGCTGCTTCAGAAATGGTTGCCAGTGTGGATGGTGAACATAAACTGCATTCAGAAATGTTTTGCAATGCGCAGGAAACTGGTGCAGGCGATGAGAGTTGTGGAGGAGAGATGAATCCTACTTCTTCTGATTGGACAGATGAAGAGAAGTCTAGTTTCTTGCAGGCAGTGAGATCTTATGGGAAGGATTTTTCAATGATTTCAAGATGCTTGAAAACAAGGTCGAGAGATGAGTGCAAAGTTTTCTACAGCAAGGCTCGGAAATGTCTTGGATTGGATTCCATTCACAGTAAAGCTGGTGATGGTGGTGATGATGGTGATGTTGATCATGGTCATGATGATACGTGCATGGTGGATAGTGGGTCGGTTATCTCATGCGATAAATCATCTTCAGATGTAAAGATGGAAGTAGAAGACCTCCTTCACTCATCTGATTCAAAGCAAGAAGTTCCTGAATCTGAATCTGAGCAGATTGTAGTAAAGGAGGAGTCAAAACAGTTGCAGGACCTTAATTCAAGAGACAGCAGCATCTGTATGGATTTAAGCATTGAGCAGCAACCTGTGAATAACAATAACACTAACCATATGGAGTTGAATGGTGTAGAAAAGTCAAAGGGTTGTGAAGATAATGGTTTTCTTCCAGGTGTGAGTTCACACAGGAAGAGTGTTAGCCAAGATGATATTGATACATCATCAAGACTCTCATTTAGAAAAAGCATTGGTGGTTCTCAAAGATGCTCAAGTACTGATGGGTATCATCATCTTCCAAAACATTCATTAATGGATTGTGTTGAATCTTCCCAAGTTGTACAAAAAGATGAAAATCTGTTACCAGAGCACTGTCTGCCACGTGATTCTTGTTTGCAAAAACCGAGTCAGAGACAGAGACAGGGTGAGGGTGAGGGTGATGTGAAACTTTTTGGTCAGATCCTAATAAAGCCCTCTTTGTCTTTATCTGGATCAAAAACAAATACTAGTAGTTTGCAAGAGAATGGTGAAAAAAGAAAATCATCTTTTAACTTGAAGTTTGATATTGATAATAATACTAATAATGATCATGGTTTATCAGAGGTTCCATTGAGGAGGAGTTATGGGTTTTGGGATGGGAACAGAATACAAACCACCGGGTTTCCTTCTTTACCAGATCCTTCTTCCATCTTGGTTTCTGGTTTTGGTAATTCTTCTTCATCTTCTTCAGTCAAGACTGGTTTTCAAACAAGACAAGTGTATTCATACAAAAACCAGGAGCCTTTCAAAGGGGTTTTGGTTTCAGATCCAGTGGCAGCCATTAGAATGCATTATGCTAAAACAGAACAGTACAACAATGGCAGTAATAGCGGTGATATAGGTAGCAGATGATGATGATGATGGTTTTTTTATCTCGCCTCTGTATTATATGTAAGGAATTGAGCAGCAGTGATAGGAGTTAGGATGATGATTGGATGGCTGATATAGGAGAAGCCGTCTTTTTTGGTCTTTTTTAGGTTGTTTTCATTTTGGGGAATATGGGAAGAGGTTTGTAGTTTGTTGTATTTATTAATCAAGATACACAAAATAATTCTGTCTGTCGATGCCAATGTCAATGTTGTTTGTAGGTAAGGAAATAGAGGTTATATTATAGTAGTCTTCTTTTTCAAAGGAGTTTGTATTTGTGTTGTGGATGAATGACGATGATGTTTAAAGTCTTTAAAAAGTAATGGATAATGGATTTTCAAGTTGGTTTGATTGTCATGTGCTGTGTTGGATGGAGAAAGTGGAGGGTTGTAGGTTGACTTTCAAGTGATAAATGGAGGGTTTGAATGTTACTTTATTGGTAAACAATGATGATTGATGACATCGTCCACGTGGGTGGGTGGGTGTCAACAGTCAACATCTTTTGTGAAGAGGATAGGATTTGACAGTTTGAGTTTTGTTATTTTATCTATTTAAAAGTTTAGGTGAGATTCCAACTTTATTAGTTGGTGTGAGAAAGACGGAGGAGCTACTTGCAAAGTTGCAATTTGCAAATTC